>NC_141241.1:12265091-12950924 GCF_054856555.1 Leptonotus elevatus | reverse complement strand
CCGAGGATGACAACGAGCTGACCATTCTCCAGGTTCAGCTGCCCAGGTACAGAGGAGATGTGGGCTCTGGTCACTTTGCCAATCTCTGTGCAAGCAAAAATAGGGGCAATTTTTAGGGTAAAAAAGACAAAAAAGAAAGAAAGAAAGAAACAAACAAACAGGAGATGTAATGTTATGGGATGGGCACAGAGAGTGTACTATCAAAATAAGAGTAAAGATACTGACCTGGCTTCTTGGCAGATGTGCTTGTCTGAGAAACACAAAGAAAATGTTTTAATAATACATATAACGTATGTGTCATAAACTAGAGTAGTGGTGGAAAAATCCTTACATCAGCCTCTTTTGGTTTGACATAGGTGCCGGGAAAGGCACCAGAGCGGTCGCCAATGGTGCCGGTCCACCACTCTTGATCTTTCTTGGTCACCAAGATCACATTACCCTCTCTAAACGTCAGATCTGAAGGATCCGATGACTCATATGGGTATAACGCTGTATACTCTAGAAAGCAAAAGCGAGGGAAAGCTTGAAGCCAGCAATCAAGTTGTAACCACGATAATGGACAATAACACCTTGAAGAAAACGGGTTAATATTGACATAAATATGACTGTCCAAATTAAGTATTGTACATTAAGGCTATGTTCACACTGGAGGGTGTGATACCGAATTAGGATTTTTATTATATTTTTGTTAAATCCAACCTTTTTATGTACTTGTTCACATTCCAAAAACAAATATGGCTTCGGACGTGAACAGAACGCATCCATGATGACATATGCATGCGCACAAAACACATTGAGTGATGTGAACCAGCCAATCCCCACCACCCCCATTTGTACTTTTACTCCATTGTTGGAAAAAAACATGGCTGGCTGGTTGAAAATGGTGCCTTGTGTAGGGGCTCATCTTATGATCTCATACCCACAGAGAAGCGAGATGGGAGGAGGTAGAAATATTTGGGGGATATGAGGCAACTTCTCGATCTGATTCCATGGAGACGTCTACTAAAGATGACGTCACATCATTGCCAAATTGAGGTGAAGTGGTTCAAATAATGAATGGATGGATTAAATCAACACTGCTATTATAACTTTGCAGATTCACGGACAAAAGTCAGCAGTCCGTCTCCCAAGTACTCTTCCCCCCCCACTCACACAGAGCACTTATTTGGCTTGTGATGAAGTATAGGTCGAGTGTGTATGTATGAGCGTTCATACTGCAGACGTATTGGATACATTTCCAATTTATATTCACATATGATCGAGGCCTGGGTGTGATTTGAAATAAGGAAATAAATTGAAATCATACTGTTTACAACCCCAAAATCAAGGCAGATGAATTCACCTTCAAATGGCTGACTGTTGCTCGTGTCTGTGGCATTGGATGTGGCGTTCTTCATGCTGTAAACACAAAGACCCAAAAATAAATTCAAAATACCCTCTGAAGTTTTATAATAATTCATTAACAGTGTTTGCATCTCAGTGAGTGTCTGAAAATTATCCAGAGTATTGTTAATGTTATGTCCTAGAGCTGCTGAAATATACTTACTTTGTTATGGCTTGAATTTATCTATTGTGTAAAGAGCTACCAAGGTTATGAGTAAGTGGTGGGTCTATGTCAGCCCAAACAATGATTTGTGGGACTTGTTTGCTATTGAGGCTTTCAGAAAAATCACTTTTTTAATATGTTAGAAAGCAAGCACGACTCGTGTTACTATTTTGCGTATTTGTATACCGGTACATACTCTGAACTGTTGTCTTCTCCCAGAAGGGTGACAAAGGACTTGGGGAACCAGCCTTGTTCTCCGTTCAGATTTCCCAACCACCAGCTGTCCTGCTGTTCTAACACCTGAATCACATCGTCCTTATTGAAGTTTAGATGGTTGTCTGTCTTTGCAGTCCAGGAGCACAGGGCCTGGGCGAGCAGGTTCCCTACAACCTGCTGATAACGAAAATACCGAAGTATGTAGCTAAGTTTAGACACTAAAGAGCTGTATTCAATGTGGTACAGTTCAGACTGGCTTGACATTGTGTGGTTTGGAATGGTAAAAGCCAAGATGTGTCAGCTGTGTTGATAGTGTGCTTTTACAGTAGTGTAATGAATTCAACAAAGATGTTTTAGTATCCCAAGGACAATGCAGCTCTTAGTTTCTTTATTATGGCATGTGTGTTATGATACCTTCTTGCTATCCCAGTCCACTTTTGACATAGAAAACCCAAAAATGCCAACTCTATGAATTTCACTGAACTGTACGCTGTACTAGTGAAATTAAGAAAAAAATTACCAAAAAAATCTTACCTGTCCTGATATGGTGGGGTTTGGAGAGTGTGTTGGGGTGAAGGCAGATTTAGTCCCAGCTACCTTTGCCGCTTCAAGAGCATTAGAGAGCTGCGACTGGATGGGCAATTTTGGAGGTGGTGCAGGGGCTGTCGAGTCAGACGGACCCACCCTCTCCACGTAACTCTTTGGGAACCAACCCATCTGACCCTGCCTGCTCCCATACAACCAACCCTCCTCTGGCTCCACAGTCTCATCCACCTGACAGAGGAGGACAGAAAGATTGGAAGTTAGGAGGAAGGGGTTTCATTCAATTATACACAGACTAAAGGAAAAAAATAATTAAATGTTTGTATACAGCTATCCAATTCTATATAGTTAAGCTTATCATTGATCTGATCTTGGTGGGCAGCCCTTGTGAGGCATTTTGCAATCGTACCTCGATGATTTCATCTGCGTTAAAAGTGAGCTCTTCATGGTTTCGCGCAGTGAAAGGATAAAGTGCCCTGAAGGGCGTAAGAGCCACCGAATTCCTGGGTTGCATGACCCTTGGTTGCCGGCCTATGGTTGCACATGAGGAATTTGAATTAAACAAAGAAGCTCCTTTCCATTCATCATACAACTTTACATATCATATCGTATATTGATGGCAGAGGTTTTACTTACCTTTCCGCTCCTCCAGTCCTCTAAGCAGAGAGTTCAGCTTCTCTTGAATGTCAATTTTGCCTCCTCCACTTGACTGATTCTCCCTTCTCTTCTTTTCTTCTTCTTCCAACTTTCTCTTTCTATCCAACTCTGCTCTTTTTCTTTCCTCCTCACGCCTTCTCCAGTCCTCCTCCTGTTGCTGCTGAAGCTTCCGTTTCTCTTCCTCCTCCTCAAACCTCCTCCTTTCTTCAGAGTCTCGGATGGCTGCATGGGAGGCCCTCTGTCTCCGCCTTTCCTCCTCCACTCGCTCCCTCTCCAGTCTGCGTTCCTCTTCAAGCCGCCTCCTCTCCTCTGCCTCCTGCTCTTGCTTCCTTTGACGTTCTTCCTCCAGCCTCCTCCTCTCCTCCTCTCGCTTCAGTCGCTCCTCCTCTTCTATCCTTCTCTTTTCCTCCATCCTTTTATCCTCCTGCAGCTTCTTTCTCTCAGCCTCCAACTGCCTCCTCTCCTCCTCCAGTTTTCTTCTCTCTTCCTCCTGCATCCGTCTCTCTGCTTGCCTTTGGCGTTCCTCTTCCTCCCTTTTCTTCCTCTCCTCTCCTTCTCTACGCTTCCGCTCCGCCTCCTCCTGTGCCCTGAGTTCTCGTTCAGCCTCCAACTTCGCTGCCTGGATGAGAGCTTGCCTTTCTTTCTCCTCCTCCTTCCTTTGTTTGGCCTCGCGTTCCTCCTGAAGTCTCCTCTGGCGCTCCTCCTCATCCCTCCTCAACTTCTCCTTCCACTGACGTTCCTTTTCTAGCTTGATAAGCCTGCGAAACAGATGAAAACATTAATGCAAGGAATCACGTGAGGTTTGATGGGATTTAACTTGTGTGAAAGTGCCAAAGACCTTTGATCTTCTTCTTCCTGCCGCCTCCTCTCTTCTTCCTGTTTCCTCCTTTCCTCATGCTCCTCCTTCCTCCTAATGAGCTCTTGCTTTTTGTTCTCTTTCATACTACGCAGGTTCTCAAGTGCTGCCTGCTGCTTTAGCTGGCTCTCCCTCAGTACCTGATGGACATGAAAACAGCAAGTGTTGACGTGACTAACCTGAGTGAGTTAGGAGCGGAGCAAAATTTTGACAAATGCATAAGTGTTAAAAAAAAAAGCTTGGAGGGCAAAGCTAAACAAAGGGAGTGATAGACAATGACACCAGCCAATAAAAAGATATTCAAAATTGAGAACAACAAGGAGAATGAAAACCTTCAGCAGGTAGAAGAGATTACGAAGGCAGGCCAGCAGTGAGACGAACGACCGCCTGAAGCAAAGCGTCATTAGCGCCCACATGCTGCATAGTTATGAGAAAGATGTGTAACAGGAAGACGGTGCAGAAGAAATAAGCAAATGGTTGACGGTAGCAAATGATATGACAACATGAGGTTAAAAAGAGGTAGCTAGTCATAAGCAAAATCTCTACATGACTACTCAAAGGGACATAAGACACTCTCCCTCAAATAGATGCCTCTCTTATTCCATTAGTTTAAAAAAAAACACGGGCTGTAACATTATCTTAGGTCATAGATGCTACTTTTTGCAGACATATAAGCCTTAACTGCTGGAACAACTAAGGTCGGTTGATAACCAAAACAGCAGCGCTGAAGCACATAAAGAGTCTCTCAAGTGAATTTAAGTGTGGAGAAATAACCAATGCTATAAACGGGTTACCTTAGAAGTATTAAAAGTGATCTTAGAATATGTAGAAATGGCATCTTTCCTGGCATTTTGCATTCCAATAAACACATGCTCGTTCAGCAAGTAGCATGCGTCCATGTATATGTTGCATTGAGCGATGCAACTTATATTTTTCCTAGACTACCCCAGTTGTTGTCCTTTATAAGTCATTTTTATATTGTTTCAAACTCCAATTTAACTTTACACATATTGTAACACACGGTACATTATTTTTACCACCAAGTGTGAAAAAAAAGATGCTTTGAATTTTGCATTTGTACAAATTAAGGTTTCCTCGCTAACACACATGCTCTTCCACTCTCATTATCTATCCCCCGTCTGCCCATATGCAGTGGCGTAAATAAATGCCCCTGGCCGTTACATGAGGAATTACGTTAGGTAAATTGCTATGTGACCCATACACACAGTCATAGTGAGTCACTGCTTCATGTGACTGCAGGGTTTTAACTGATGCCATGTCAAGTTGCTGTATGCTACCTGCATGCTTTTGTTATACCGGTCCAGCTCTTCCAGTTTGGCAGCAGTTTCTCTCTCAAGGGCCTCCAACTGATCTTTCAGTTTTGTGCATGTACCGCGCTTCTGGGTAACACTGAGCTTCAGGTTGGAGATGGTGGACACTACAAGCATAGGATGAGACAGCATAATGAGCTTGTATTTCCCTTTCGTACACTAATAAATGATGGTTGTAAATTGCGTTGAATCTGACACCACAATGCCTAAATATTATAGAATCTGCTTAGAATAACTTCATGAAGCAAATAATTATGGCAAATTGCACGGCTAAACAATGCATTTGAACTTTTACTACTGTGTTTTCATTGCTTTGTGTTAACTGCTGTGTTCCTTTTTGTTGCTCTTCTGACATTTTTCGTGTCAGTTTGCTAAGACAATAATACTGCGAAAAACTTAATAGTATAATTTCATGATCTCAGCAAAGCAGTGCCCCACCAACACTAACCGGACAGGTTATTCACAGCCATGCTTTGGAGTGTCTCCGTCAACCTCTTTTGTTCTGGAGTCAATTGGGACAATTTCCTCTGGGACTCCTGTCAAAGAGTAAATGCAAATAGTTTTGATGCCACAAAAGAAAATAGGAATCACAAACAGTTTGAAACAAAACAGCCACTAACCTCGATCTGTTTCTGAAGGTTTATGATGTCCTGTTGGCGCCCATCTTTCCTCTGATTGATAAGGTCCAGCTCAGTCTTGGGAAGCTTCTTCTTGTTTTGAATGTCCCGCAGACGGTCAGAAATCTGTCGCTGTTTGTTACCCTTCAGTGTTAAGACACAGAGAACGACCTGACACCTCCACTAAGGTTGGCAATGCTTTTGCAATTGACCCTCCATAGTAGCTCTTCACCACTAACCACAGCTTCCAACTCCATCTCCAGACTCCTCTTCTTAGCTTTGAGCTGGATAATGTCATCCTGCTCCTGCTGCCTCTTTATTTGGAGCTCTCCTCGTTTCCTCCTTTCCCATTCCTCCTTCCTTTGCCGCTCAAGCTCTCGCTGTGCAGCCTGTAGTGAACAAACACATTATACAGCACAGTGACGCTGCAGTAATAATTTGTTATGAGCAAAATATGTGCCAGAAACCACTGTTGATATGTGAAGGGTTGAGAGAGCTGCAACACAGCCTCACCTCTTTTCTTTCAATTTCTCTCTGACGTTCTTCTTCTCTCTGCCTCTCCAACTCTCTCTGGCGCTCCAGCCGTCTCTCTTCCTCTTTCCGCCTCCTCTCCTCTGCTTCACGAGCTTCCTTCTGCCGCCGCTCTTGCTCCTCTCGTGCCTTTTGAGCTTGCCTCTCTTGCTCCTTTTTTTCCGCTTCCAGCAATGCCAATCGTCTCTTCTCCAGCTCTGCATTACCGAACTCCATGTTGGCTTTGAATTTGTCCTCGAATGATACTGAATGGTACAACAATAAGTGTTACTTACATTAAACTGAATTTGCAACTTCAATAAACTCTTTAAGATTCTAAAGGAAAAAGGAAGAAAAAAACCCAACTGTAGCTTCCTGCTTTTTGTGGGGGTTCAACATCAAAATGATCAATAAGAGCTGCGTAGTGAGACGCACTGGACCCATTCGCAACGGCCCTGGAAGAAAGGATGATATTTCAGACACCAACTAACCTCTCATTTTGATGCAGTCATGTGCTAAGTAATTAGGCTTATTTTACACTTACCTTTGTGAGGGTGGCACCAGGTCAGTTGGCAGGGTTCGCGACAGCGGTTGCCCGCTCGCGGCCACATCTACCAGATGCATGGCCAGGATGAATTCCTCGGCCGAGAGCTTGCCGTCCTTGTCCACATCAGCCAAATTCCTGTAGAAAAGTTATACACACACGCATTCACTATTTATTAATAACTACGTACAAAATGTACACTTATAAACATTCATGGTTATGTCCTCACCAGATGGAGGCAAGCTGAGTCTGACTGAGCATTGTGGTTGCCATGGCACCTCTCACCTGCTGACCTATAGACAAATGGAATTTTTATTTTAAACATAGTCACCCTGCCTAAAATGTTGTTTTTTCCCCCATTTTCGTTTTTCATTTTTTTTGTATTGAACCCAATACTGATTTAGTACTAATTTCATTTGGAGGGACAGAATTGCATGGCCTTTTCAATTGAGAATGTAGGGGATTTAGCACAGATGGGCAGCATCATTAGGAGATGATTAAGGCAAAAAAAAAATGTTTTTGTCAAAAACCTACTTACTTTAGTCAGGTGACAATATGGGAGAATGGCAGTATGCAACAGATGTGCGGAAAGATGTGTGAGGCATGCCTGACTAATTCTATTTTTTTTTTTACACTTGTATTGCACGACTGAAAAAGCAAAGTAAAATTTAAAACACACGGTCGTTGATTGCATTCTCTGTATATTATATATACAGTAGATAAAAGGATCTGATGATTGAAAACTTTAATTTTTTTTTTACATTTTGGTTATTTTAGAAATATGTTTTCTTTACTTGTGTTATATGTTTTTGTTAATGTGTTTAAATATTGTCTTTGCATGTTTTTTTTTGTAGTTTTAAGTTTTGTTTTGTTTACTTTGCTTCTGAATGTCATCAACTGTTCTTTTCATGTGAAGCACAGTGAGTTGCCTTGTGTATGAAATGTGCTATATAAAAAAGCTGCTTTGCAGTCACTGGCTGATGAGCTCTCAAGTACTGTACTGTTATGTTACATAATGGCAATTTTAACATCATCTAAACAAAACTAACGTGTACAAGAACTGGCACGCTGCAGACTACAATAAAGGCATGCATTTGCTTAATGGAGATACACTTTAAAACACAGTTATGATGACCATCATGAAAGTCATGCCTGCGTGGGTGTGTGCTCATTGCTCATTGTCTAAGTACATTACGGCTATTTCGGAAAACCCGGTCCAACAAGCCTGCCACACACAAGCACATACACACTTGCCAATTCAGCCAAGGCTTGACGCAATTTAAATTGCAAAAAAAGAAAAAAGAAGGGAGGGACCATTTATGAACTCAGCCTTTGTTCATAACATCCACGCCTGCATGCCACACATAGTTGGGTTTTGTATGACCTAAGTGCACTGTGAGCACACACACCAGTGAGGTATCCAGTCATCTGCTTGTCCAAGATGTTGAACTGCTGCCTATATTTCAGTCTGGAGGCATGTGGCACGGCCCACTCCCCGAGGCCTGCTGCCATTTGGCCAGTCATTGAGGAGGGTGGCAAAGCCGCGCTGCAAAGGACAAACAATACAAAAATACAGGCTATACACACCAATATACTGAGGTCTCAGTCCTTACAGTCTACAGACGGAGAAATATTAAATTAGGTATAGTATAATTTACAAGCACCCCACACTAGATAAGAGGCGGATAGTGTGAAGGGCTGTTGCTTTGGGCATTTGAAATGTCAGGGTGTTTGTGCACTACCTTAATGAAAGTGGAGAACCATAGGAGGATGCAGATAGCGGAAGGCCTGAAAATACATCAATATACATTTCATTCATTTATAGATGCATCAGCAAGAAGACGGATGTACACTACATGAATTAAGGGTATTTACCTTTGTTCATACTTCATATAGTGTTTTTTATGAAAAAAATAAGAAGAAGAGTGCTCAAATACTTTTTTTGTATGGCAAACTTTATTAGTAGCATGACTATATGGATACTAATTAGGTCTGCACAATATTAAAGAAATATAATCACAATAATGGCCTGTGCGTGCAATATCCATATTACAAAGATGCACAATATGTTTCATGTTGAATTGGATGCTTTTATCTAACTTTGACCAATCAGATGCAACCATACATATGCATCACCATCCAATAGGTGAACAATTGGGGGCATTAATAACATTAAATAAAAAGTGCATTTGCAACATTTTTTTTACAAATACATTGAGCCTAACATATTTTACCACAAAAGGTGTTTATTTCATATAGCACTAATAATAATTGTATTAAATAAATAGCATGTACCAGTGGCCATTGGCTGGAGAAGTCCCATGTTGAAGCCTGCCATTGGTGGCAAAGAAGTGTGTCCTGGGGTTGCCATGGATACAGGTGTTAAATTGGAAAGGTTGGTGCCAGACATCAGGGAGATGTTAGGCACCATCCCTAAGGCATACACACATTAAAAGCTATTACTTAGATGGTGGACAACGTGCATGACAACAATCGTTCAAAGGCTTTATTCAATTATTTTATAATTTTTGTATGTACATCTCTTACTTGAAAGCACGTGTTGCCCTAAATTGCTTTTTAACTTTTCAGTCTTGAACAGGTCAATCAGAACATGATGTACTGGCATATCAACAGTCACCTATATAATATTAACTTCTCTGCATGTGGCCACAGTAAAAGATCAATGTTATTTTAGAGGACACTAACATCAACAGGAACATGGACTGTTGCAGCAATACGTGACTGCAGACTGTAATGCTATTGCACGAGAGCCTGTGTATTTATTTTTTTAACAATTGTAGCCATGCATTCTCAAAGGTTACAATGTTGAAACAATCACGGCTTCGTTCAATGAGCAACCATATGATATAGGCTGGGAAAAGTGTCAATAGTAAGTAAAGCTGTGTTGAGCCGAATAGGTCCCATGCAGTGAAAAAGTGTACTGGCTCAGAGTTCAAGTGTTAACGCATGGGCAGTACCATAGGCAGGATTGTGAGCAGGCATAGGAGGCTGCTTCATGATGATTGGCAGTGCAGAAGGAAGCGGTGTTCCCTGGAGTTTGAGCTTTACAAGCTTCATCGCAATGGAAAACTCCAACCTGTCCATCTTCCCATCTTTGTTCAGGTCAGCAAGAGCCCTGAGATTGAGCAACAAAATTGTCAGTCAAGAATAGATTTTGTGGGAAGTAGTTGTTCCACAAATGTTTTTACCATATCTCAGCAAGAACTGACGCAGGTAGCCCTGATTGAAGGAAAAACTTCCTTGCCTGTACACCTACAGAAAGAAGGTAAAGAGGCAATAAATCCAGTGAATAGAGAAGGACAATGTAGCTAAGAAAGCACAGTGAACATATGGATGCACCTGAAACATAACCCATTGAAGGGGCGAGTGTGCCAAACTGCTGGTCATGCTTGTTCCTCTCTTCTGGAGTGACAGCCCACATATTTGTACCACCTGCAATATATGGAAAATTTGATAAAGGCGAGCGAGGCGGTATTAGGCAGACTAACACTACAAAGATAGATTAAGACACATACTTCTTTATCTAATGTATTAATTAATCAATTGGGTTGGATAGATTTCCCTAAATCTTTATGCTTAATAGATATTTTGAACAGTTCTATGTTTCCAACCTTTTCATTTCCCAGAGTTCAGTTTTGTTATCGACATAGCTGCCTGTCAGCGGCAGTGAATGAAAAAAAAAAAAAGTAGACACCCACCTATTATCTGTTGTGAAATTTGTCACTTGTTTGATAGTCAGTCATACGTATGTCACATGCATAACATGCATGCACATACTACGGCACATTCTGGCAAAACTCTAGCGAACTAGCAGTTTCTTTATGAGCCTCCAATCCAGCTGTAGGAGCCGTTCACTCAAAAACGGGCGTGAGGCCGGTCTGCGGGGGCACTACGATGGTGTGTTGCAATAATAATAATAATAATAATGCATTGGATTTATATAGCGCTTTTCTAGACAGTCACTTTACAATGGAATGAATACATTATTCATGCACTCAGACATTCGCACTCTGATGGCGGTAAACTACTTAAGTAGCCACAGCTGCCCTGGGGCAGGCTGACGGAAGCGTGGCTGCCAGTCTGCGCCTATGGCCCCTGCGACCACCACCAAACATTCACACCTTTCATACACCAGTGTGAGTAGCACTGGAGGAAATGTGTGTGAAGTGTCCCTCCCTAGGACGCAACGACACATGACTTGGGGAGAGCGAGGACCGAACAGCCAACCTTCTGGTTACTGAACGACCGTCTCTACACCCTGAGCCATACGGTTGCCAATCGGTCAGTGTGATGGTGGTGGTGAGAGGAACCAGGACAGCTAGCTGACTGGCTGAAGGAGGGAAAACATGGAGCTGTATTTTCGGGCCATTGATAGAAAAACATTATAAAGTCCATTCAGCATCAGAAAGGGCAAAAAAATGTACACCCGTTGTATTGTGCAATATGGGTAAAATGCAGTTACGCAAGGTGCACTAACATTTATCATCCATTATTCAAACACCTTATCCTCGCGAGGCCTTTGGGTGTGCTGGAGCCTATCCCATAAACTGTACGTTATGAAGACTTCAAAATGTGATTGTAAATGAATATTGTAGACAGATCATTTTGCCTTTGTCATGTTATAAGTATAGCTCACATGCTGAAAACGTGTGGACACCCCTGGTCTAGATTGTACATCCAAGCTTGGGTGACTTTGGTGTAGATTAGTGGAACATGAGAACTCTGAACACAACCCTTGAACTCTGACTTTGCAAATGTTTAAACATTCACAGAGACACTCCAAAATGTTGTAGAAAGTATTTCCACAAATGTGGAAACTGCACAAAAAAGATCTAATTGCTGTATGGCCAAGGTATGTTTTTGTCCTTGTAGTGAATCTCCCAGTTGTTCAAGTCATTCTGAATTATACATGACGTTAATAACCTTAACACGCAGAAAGCCTTGTTCAAACAAATCACACTGGTGATCATCACCAGGAAGCAAAACCTTCACCTGAGAAAAGCAAACAAGCACTTGGCACCAAAGGGGATGGCCCACAAACAGCAGCGAGACTAGACACTCCCTAAACTTGGTAAGTGTTAAATTAAACATGCACACACAGAAAATGATGTTATGATAATGACTGAGAGCTGTCACACTTCTACTTTGCAATTTGTATCCACAACTGTGGCCAAGTAAATCTATGGGAAAATCAAACAGCGAAACAAAACTAAAATAAACGGCAGTTGTGGCACGCGTTATAAATGTTTATTTTAAGATCTACTTGCACACAAAGGTTATCTTATCATAGCTACCGCAAAGAGGAGTATTCAAACGTACATGCGCACAGAGCACTCAAACAAACAAGCAAGGATCCCGCTTACCATTCATATTTGCTGGTGTCGGGGACGGAGGAAGTGGATGAACTCCTGATGGTGTCCTCAGCTACTGCTTGCAGCCATCTGCAAAACAGACAGTGGAAGCCCCGTCATCAGTCAGCACTGCTGCGAGGACAGCACAGCACAGCAGCCGTGGCGCGAACGAGGCAGGCAGGAAACAGGAGGGAGATTTTGGTCAGTCAGCACAGTCTAACAGGGCTTCTCCTGTTCTCCTCTGCTTGGGCAACTCAGGCCAACTCCCAAACCATTTAAAGCACACTGGGAGAGGCTCCAACAACGTTCACAGTCCCTCTTTATTAGTGCTAGAGATGTGGCATTTACATTAGCTGGAAAGACCGGCGTATGCTGTATTTGGCAATAAACATACTAAAATATTACATCTCTATTGCTTGAGGTGACACTAAAAGTCATATGCTGACTTATGTCACGTCAGTAGAGCTTATGCAACATGATTTTCTGTCTCCATTTATTCTTTGTTCGCATGCTTTGAATGTACATGACTCAACAAGTAAAGGTTTAAAATCCATCAGTCAAACAGTAGAGGGAGTAAGAAAGTGGTGATAGTGACACAAAAGGAAGCTCTCAAGTTTAATCTACATCTTGAAATGTGTTTCTAATGTCTGCGATACAAAACTTGTCATGTATGACAGCACCAGCAATGTGTTAAGAATATTAGACTATTACTTAAACAGTTAATGTTTTATAGTGGTGACAGTTCAGTTTTTCTCAATGAATTTTTGGTGTGACTTGCGAGAAAAAATATGAAATACAAGCCCGAGATGGTGGCAGTGAACTCAACTGATCTCAAAAAGTAAGTAGTAAACCTTAAAAAAAGAGCTTTCTAATTGTTAACTCGCAGTTCAAACTAAACACACAAATAATAGTACATGATGCGAGTGTTAACGGAATGAATTAAACTTGTAAAGACGCGACAACCTATAACTGTAAACATCTGCACATACATTGAAATTGAAAAAAGCATGGGAATTATGCTTGAATCGCAATAATCACAACCCAGCAATCAATGGGAAAAAAAAGACTAACATCAATAAACAAATGTCACGATGATGTAACACAAGTTCTGTAACAGCTTCAGTACTTCTGAAAAGCAGTCAACACAAAAGGACACAATAAGTTCAGTTTTTTAAAAAAGTGTGAAACAAATGCCTTGCTTGTATCTGCAGCTTCCACGCTGAACACCTGCCACCGTCAGTTAGTGAGACTAAAATGATAAAGTCACAGGAAGCAAGACGGGACACATTCCAGTGTTTCTACTCAACACTTCCTTCCCAGCAATCAGAAAACAGCATTTCCTCATCCCTAGTCAGCTGACAGGAAGCCGTCATGGACTTTGGCGGCGGGACAGCTTGGATGTGACAGCAATCCAAGGAGAAAAAGTTTAAAACGCAACAGCATAGCAAAAAATGCCTGACTGACCAGTTATTTTAGGAGGTACAATTACAAATCGTCAAAACATAGTTTGGAAAAATAGAAAGGCATGACAAAGTGAGGGTGCAGTTGGACTGAGTGTGTTCAATCGATGCCCACAAGGAGAGAGCAAAGCAGGACTAATCTACTGCCTGCCATCTGTCGCTCTCCTCCCTTTCCCTTGTCTCAGGTCCTCTCCCTCGATCTCAGTTACTTGATGCTTTCTCCTCTTTGGTTTATAGCTCGTTATCTCTCTGGAGTATAAACATGACTCCCAAATGGTGCAGTAACCCGATCATTCATAATATCTCATAGATAACATCCTTTGAATGCACCAATTAAACTGTATTCATAGGTCAATTAAAAATAAATGTACAACATACAAAAAGATGTCACTGCTACATCATGTACAGTACACTTAATGAAAGGACACATTTATGGGTACATATATAATTTTTGATGCTTTAAGTAACATATGATAGTTGCTAACATGACCACAGCCTTTTGGAGCCTGAAAAGGAAGCTAGTTGGAAAAAAATAAACAAAAGCAAGGCTATTATAGTTTACGAAAACAAATGAAAATTAAAATAGAAAAAAACTAATAAAATAAAATAAATACAAATGAGTGCTTTAAAATAATGCTGGCTAAAACCATTAACTAAAAACTAATTAAAATAATCAAAAATAAATTAAAAAATTAAGTATTTGAAATAGCAAAATCAAAACTTAAATAACCCTGGTGGAAAGTGGACGTTTTTGACAGCATCATTGTTCACTGGCTGATGGACAAAACCAAACCAAAAAGAGTCGTCACACACAAGTGGCTGACTATAGGCAAACTCAAGTTTTCACCTTGCTGTAAACATCTCAAAAATGTCCCTGTCTATATAGTGAGACCCACAAATACGCACACACAGGCCATCCGTCAAAGTTGTCACGAGGTTCCAAATGAATTCAGCAGCATCTTTAATATTTGCATTGCAACAGCCACAACAAGGTAGGCTGGGTGGGCGAGAGTGTGAGCGCACAAAGAGCAGCCCGATGAAACACGGGGAATATTCTAGAAGTAAAGATGAAACAAAAGCTACGTTTTGATGGTGCATCAACTTCCTGCATAAATAGAATAGCTTTATTGCAGTATTCCATACAGTAGAGCAACTCCATACACAGTGATTGAGTTACCACCTGTCATTTTTGACTGTAACAAACTACTTGGAGTTAAAAATAGCAGTATGCAGTCCTACTTAAAAACCCAGTATCCATGCTACACTGTCAGAAAAAAGTGCTAAATTTGTCCCTAATACTTGGCTCAGGCACTCACAAGCAGGCTTGTTGACGTCACACGCCACCACATTTGGCCACCGCCTCTCAAAGGCACCTATCTAACACACAACAATACGTAGTATAAGATCTAAATTTCAATTCTCCCGCAATAAACGGGGGTACATTGCAGTTTTATTTAGATATACTAGTTTAGATATACTATACTGATAAAATGTAACTCAAAACATTGCCTGTACAATTAATGAAGCAATTGCAATGGAGCCTGGTTGTGATTATTTTCATTTATATAAATATTTGGTGAAATGCAAATAAATTGGAGGTTGACCAGCATCTTTGAACGGATTGTGTTGGACTTCGGCGATTCCACTGTTGTGACCAGCGTAGACGTTTTTTTTGTTCATCACCCGTCAGACATCAGGCAGTTCCATTTATCACATCTACACTACAGACTGCTGCACTGAAGTATGTCATTCAGTCATACTCGCTCGTCAAACCTCAAATGCTTCAACTTGGCTTCAGTTGCTGTTGAAAAGGTCATGCTTGTCTCACTCGTTATATACAAAACACTCAACTGTTGGATAAATAGCCTGCCTGGCACTGGCTACGTGTTGCAATAGCCATGAATCCTGGAGATGTTATTCCAATCAGTGCATCGTTTAATAATAAACCATGCAGTTACATTGAAAAGGGGGTCATACTGAACTAGACAGAGATGAGATGCTACCTCAAGCCATTTTAGGTATTTAATACACCCACTTCCTTGTTCCTTGTGTCTGCCTCTTAAATACAGTACCTTGATTTACAAGTGACCCGGCAATTTGACCAATGAGCACTAGCCTATAGTGACAGTCAAATTCACAATCACAACAAGGCAGCATTTTGGCAGAACAAAGAAATAACATGTCATGTATTTGACAATACAAACGTACTGTATTACAAACGATTGATTCTACCTTGCACACTGACTTTACGCCAGTAACTCCATGCACATTATTTCTGGTCGATGACTCCATGTCTGACTTGTCTTTTTAACCACCGATTCCTCTTCCTCCTACTCACTTTGACGCAGGATTTTCCTCATCATGACCTTTAGCAATAGAGTTCAACTGAAAAAAAGGCACTCAAAGAAAATGCAGTGCAACAAACATACATTTAATATTGCAGCTGTTTGGTTTCTGTATCTGATACTGCGGTCAGTCAACAAGGGTGCCCTAGTCGGCATGACAGTTACGACTCGTGATTGAAACACTGACACCCTTTTTTAATAGTATGTTATTAAATCATGTAGCATTATAGGTGAAAATGTCACAACATGAAACACATTTTAAAAAAACCTGCATTGGCCTTTTAAAGTGTTTCACAGAATGCGTAATTGTTGCTGCAGGGCAAGGCTCTCTCTGCTGAATTTGGTTTCTTTGCCTTGCCCTGATTTGTCAATATATGAGACTATGACAAAACTGGGGAAAATCCCACTGTTTTATACTGGGTGCATTTGAAGGTGATGCATTTATGGCAGTATTTTGTCATCTTTGGACGTAGCAGCAGTAAATAAAGTGTGCCAAGAAAAAAACGGTGTCTGCTCCAGCAGTGTTAGACAAACTTTTCTGGGACAAACCCATATTCTACATTAGACAAATCTCATGGCACACCATCAAAAAACAAAAAAGTCAAAAAACATACAGGCACATACTGGACTGGAATAATGACCTTGTCTCAATTTACCCACAAACTGCCTCAGTGTGAAATCTGGGCTCGTTTATCAAACAATGTTTATTTCTTGGCAACCATATAGATCTCGTAGAGCTGCACGAGTGTGTATAATGTTACCAGTCAGTAGTGCATCTAAGTAATGAGGGGCCATCTTTGTGCCTCTTTTGGATAATATCCAGTACAGGCGTCACACTATGAGACAATCAAATGTACACAAACACAGTGTTGAGCAATAGTGCTATAAAGCAGTGATTCTCAAGTGTGGTACTCGTACCACTCGCTGTACGTGGGTTCCCTTTAGTGACATGTAAACAATCACCTTAGCCTACCACAGTTCTGTTGTGTTTAACTTTGTTTTAAAGTACGTTATTATTTAACTTTTATCTGCAATACAATTTAGTGAGTTTTTGTAAGTCATATTTAAGCGCACTGTTATTATACAAACTGTGCATAATATGTATATTTTATGAATAAAACCACTGTCCTGTTTAGATCGACACTGCAGAATTCTAGTGTTGGTCAAAATGGTGGAACTTTGGAGAGCCAATTGTTTAGATAGTAATTTAAGTGAAAAGTTTAAGAACCACTACTTAAAGAAAACCTCGTACACAGTACTTTCAAAAACAGGCTGAGATGAACGTCTCCTATCTCAGTGTGCAAGCCACACATTCTCAGATCTCTCGTGTGCTGCCTGCAACCTGCTCAACTAGTTTAAAGTATTGCACTTGCAAATCTGCCTTCACTGATACCCAAGTTACACACAATATGCAC
This sequence comes from Leptonotus elevatus, assembly GCF_054856555.1. Classification (NCBI taxonomy): domain Eukaryota; kingdom Metazoa; phylum Chordata; class Actinopteri; order Syngnathiformes; family Syngnathidae; genus Leptonotus; species Leptonotus elevatus. Next base: position 12,933,512 of record NC_141241.1, on the reverse strand, counting down.
TTAGACAGCTCTTTTATTGTCAATCAATTCACAATTTTGCTCGAAAGCACGATTGAGCTCGCCATCCCAATCACGTCCCGTTGCATGTTATTACTTTTCACTCCTTATATTTTCGTCATTAGAATGCAGCTTTTGCCTACATTTGTGACATTATTGCAAGCAATGGGACACGATAAGTCGGTTGAAAGCGAAATTACACTATTTAAACGACAGTTAATGACAATATTTGAACTTACCCTTGGTTGCTGTCTCGCTCGGTAAAAAAAAAAAAAAAGATGTCCGAGTTTTCTAAATGTTCTAAGTTAATATCATGTTCCAGGGAAAGCCTCTCTTGCCGACGACGTTATTGTCCGAAGAGAAGTGAAAGGGAGGCAGAAATGTTTGAAGTTTTTAGTTTTGCTGTTACTTCTCGGGAGGACCTGTTGCTGACAGCTCGCTGTGCTGACTGCTGAGTGTGTCACACCAACAACATGGCTGACGACCACTGCCTGCCTGGCCTGCTGTTACCGAGTGGCTGCTTAGCAGTGCTGTTAACGTCTATCCAGCAAGGGTGGGAGGAGAGACACCGGGGAGGGATAAAACGTAAATGAAAGGGAATGATGGGTGGGGGGAACTCATTAAAAGCTTGAACGCACGGCACAAATATATTATTGAGCCATTCATTTGGTAGGACCGGGGCTATTTTTAACGGCCATCAAATGATACCGTCTCTTAACGTGTAGAAAAGTATAAATGTAGTGTAGTTATCAAACAGATTTCAAACATAGATTAAAAGGATTTGTACGTAAACCTCGCCGCCATATTGAATGTGGCAAGTGGCCCAACTCACTTCGGGCAGCTACACCCCAAAAATATAAAGCAAATGGTCACATGTTGAGATGTCACTTGGCGGTAAATAATAACAAATATTACTACTATTACTACAACAACAACAACTACTACTACTACTACTACTACTAATAATAATAATTAAAGAAGTAGAAAAACGCAAAAAATTATCGACAAGTTCGACTACATAACCCATCGTGCACCAAACTACATTTACGTCTTTTCACGACACTTCGAAACACTTTTTGACGCGACGTACCCCGTTTTGCGATCCAAATGCTCACCTGTCAACTGCGGGGTTAAAATGTTCAACAAAAAGCCCAGGAGAAATTTTCGACAGAGAAAAGGGGACTCGAGTGATGAGGAAACGTCGGTTAAAAGTGGTTATGGAGCCGAATCAGAGAAGGTGGCAGCAGTAGTTGCGAATAAGCCGTCCAGAGTAGGCCATTCCCGTGGGATATCGTGCAGTTCAAAGCGGGAAGCGACTCCATCAAAGGTGGGTGATGGTGATGGTGAGGACGTGGAGACATTCGCAATGACGGCAGACAACGAAGTAAATGGCAAAGACAATGATGACATCAAGAAGAAAACAAGCACAGTCCTCAGTTTCTCTGACGACAAAGAACGTAAATATGTCTAAACGTGGAAAACATCACTGTGACAAACAAGTTAATATAATACCATTTTATCTATTAGTGGTCCTAATCACTGAATCTTGCACCTCATTTTTGTTTTCAGCTCTGGAACCCGAGTTTAAATTAAAGAAATCTGCTGATAAAGCCGTGTTGTTCCAAATACGGAAAAAGGAAGCGCCACCTAGTAGGAACAACCACAACGCTGGTAGGTAACTCTTCATTTGAAAGGTTAGCTTGCACGACTTTTCAAAGTTGACGCTAATGTGATGAAAGGCGAGTAAAAGTCGACTAGTCACAGATGACGTCACTAGTATTTTTTCAGTACAGTGCTATTACACAGAACTTGCACGTTTGAACACAAAAGAGCATTGGCTCAGTGTGCTTGTCACTGGGACAGCCACCTGTGGCCTCGTTCTTCACCGCTTTGACAAAGTTGTTCAAAATCCTGCTCAAGTCTGTCTCCCCCCTAGTAGAAGTGTTTTATTTAATTGATCTACCTGTTACTACAGTAAATGTCACTGGCGCAGATAGACGAACCAAAAAAAATTGTTTGTAGTGAATAATTTTCCAACCAATTCAGTGAAACTGGAAAAGCTCCGGCAGCACACATATGTTACTGCACACTAATGTATCTCGATTGTCGACACAGGAGTTGGGAACCAAAGCTCTTATATCAAAGATGTCATGCCTGTTCGGAGGGATTATGACTTTTCTCTCTTATTTTCCCAGAGCAAGAAGGGATCCTCCCATCAGCCTCTGTCAGGCAAGATGATGACATCCAAGCATCACCACATAATTCTCACAAAAGTGATGACAATGATGAGGAACTTGGTGATGATGATGATGTTGATGATGATGATGATGATGATGATGATGATGATGATGATGATGATGATGATGATGATGATGGATCTGCCAGATCCTCTTCATCGAGCACAAAATGTAGCTTTTCTGCTGTTAAACCAAGTAGGTGTTTTTTGTTGTTGTTGGCTAGTTGACATGTGATGGGGTGCTACAATATTTGGAGCAAATGCTAACAGTGTGTGTCACATGTTTATTTTGTGTGCAGTTATGATCCCCAATGCAAGGGCGATTGAAGCAGCCAAGAGGCAGCGGCGTAACACTAGAGCCCAGAAAGAGTTCATCTCTTTGAACAAAGATGGCCGGAGCTCGTCTGGTAGCACCCCAGAGCGCTACCACAAGGAGGAAATGGAGGATGAGGATGAAGACAGGGTTGACGACGACGATGGGCCAGATGATCACGAGAAAAGAATTGAGTTTGCCCCACTATTAAAAAGCATCAAGGAGAGGATTGCGGAGAAACTTGGTATGGAAGAAATACATGCAGTGACATTTTTAGAAACATAATCTAATTTGGTAGCATGGTGAATAAGTGGTTGATTAATTCTGAGGTTTGTGGTTCAAATCTCGGCTCCAGCTTTCCTGTGTAGAGTTAGCATTAATTAAAATTATCCATCGCGAGCAATTACTACCTCTCTGCTAGACTGTAACCTACCCAAAATGGCCCCACGACCCACTTTTGGGTCCCGAGCCACCAGTTGAGAGAATCAATGCTATAATTTAATTAATAGGACTAAATTGTTTGCAGTTTAGATTATTTTTCATTAGGAGAGTTTGCACTGTTCTGTACAGGTCTGCAATGGTTGGACTTAAAGTGTTATTTGTATGTCAGGTGGAAGTGAAGGCAGTCTGTCAGGGAGTGAAGAAGAGGAGCAAGAACTTTGGGAAGAAACACAAATTGGGAAGGGAGTGAAGAGTTGCACTGGCGCACAGGTAAGATTACTTATCCCTTTAGTAGGCACAGCTACTTGTATGCTCAATGGCCACAACATTTTCAATTTTCAATAGTAAATTTTGCAGATGTGATGAAGTGAAAAATAAAAAGAAGCAATTAGGTTCCGTAATTCCCTTACATATGGGCAAGGAGAGCCACAGGCTAAACCCTGTAAAGCTGTGTTTTTTCTACACATAACCTTGTGGCGTCAGTGTTAATGGTTCTGTAGTTAACCAGTTACACGTTAGCTAAAGTAGCATGACATGATGCATAAAGTAATTTCGAACATGGTGGTTTTAATGCCACAGGTAACATATATAACCACATATAACCTTGTGGCTTACAGGCGGTTTAGGAGTTCCTGGTGAACTTGTATCCGTGAATATTGCCTTTAGCCAACAGCGCTCTCCTCTCCTGAAAAGCTGGAAGGCGTTCTGTGTTCAAAGCACCGCCCGCAACCCCAACCCCGCCCACCACGTTAAAACACTGCCAATAAGTTGAAACTGGAAAAAAAGAGAAAATAAACTGAAAACCAGAGTTGAAACTGAAAACCTGTGACACCCGGAAAAAAAGAGAGCGTGTAAACAAAATCTGCAGAATGGCATTTTTTATGGCATTTTTTTTTTATGTCTGTATTTTATTTTTCACTACAACCTTTTCCAATGCCAATACTTGTTTCAATGTCAATGCAGCTTTTTCCACAATGACATTTTTTTCCAATACCAAATCTTATTGTCAGTGTTGTGGCTCCATATTTTTGGTACCTGGAATGGATTAATGGAATTTAAATTTGTTCCAATTTTTCTTTGCCACTGAAGTTGCCTTGACTGTTTCTTTTCTCTCTTTTTTTTTTGCTTCCTTTTTTGCACTCAGAGCCCATCCGGCAGTGAGACCAGCAGCAGTAGCATCCAGCGCGATAAACATCAGAGACACAAGAAGAAATCAGCAGGGCTCAAAATCCCAAAGATGCTCTCCTCTGTCACTGTCTCAATGGTTAAGAGGAGGATAGCTGGAACGTAGGTTTTGCGGTTAATGTCTCCTAAATGTATTCCCACTTTGCCAATTGGTCCAAGTGCTTCAGGTGATTATGTTTGTCTGCAGACTGGACTCGCTGAAGGAGGTGCACAGTGCGCGGCGGGCCCAGCTGAGTCGGATGGAGGATGATGCCGAGAGTGCTAAAACCTTTGTGGAATCTCTGGAGGAAAGCTCATCAGAGAAACAACTGAAGTTTTACAGAGATATGACCTTCTTTGCCCACAATTTGGTGGAGTGTCTGCGGGAGAAAGTAAGGCACCATTGGATTTGCTCACCTAAAGCACACGATGGCTGTTTGATTTGTAGATGCTAAGGAGATGTATTTATATGTCACATTTCAGTTGGTTTTCTTATTCAAGACTCTTTTTGAGTACAGATTGTTGAAATTAACTCATTGGAGCTTGAGCTGCACACGCTACTGTCGAGCCAGATGGAGGTGCTGTGTGCCCAGAGACGACAGAAGATCCAGGAGCATGCCCAGCACCTGCAGCAGATCAGCTGTGAGTCGGCTACATCAATCGACATCTCAATTGATTTCTAATTATGTCTGCTAATGAGCCATAATAATAAGGATCACTCGATGTTGACATGAACCACTTTTCCTTCCCCACTGTTTCATCTCAGCCAACGACAACTCCACCAATGGAGCTGATACGCAGACGTAAGTTCACTATTATTCACCAATTTGTGTTTTTCCATCTGGAATGTGAAAAACTAACCTATGTGCATTTTTGTGCCACAAGGAGGCGACAAAGCCCTGAAAGTAGTTTAAAAAAAATTGTTGCAATGGGTTATCATCATTGATTTTACAGTCTATGTCATGACTCATAATGCAGGGTGCAAGGCACCTGCGATAAACCTGTGGAAGACTGCGATATACCTGAAGATGCACCTCTTTCAAGTGAAGAGGAAGAACATCTGGAGAAGGAGACAGGTAAGGGAAAAAAGATCCACTTGAGATGTGGACACAAACTCATTTCCTTATCTGCTCTATAGCTGCCATCCTGCAGAAGTCCCAAGAGGTCTTCTCTGACGTTCATGACGACTTTCATGACGTTAAAAGGATTTTGTCCCGCTTTGAGGAATGGAGAAGCTTCTACTCGGACTCTTACCACAGTGCCTACATCTCGCTCTGTCTGCCCAAGTTGCTTAACCCTATCATAAGGCACCAGCTGCTTGGATGGAACCCTGTAAAGGTACTTGTATGTTCAGAACACATCTTGACGTGTGCAGTAGATTTTAGGGGACTGAATGTGTGTGTGTGTGTGTCAGGATGCCAGCATGGGCTTTGAAAAGCTCCCATGGTTCACTGCGGTGGAGACATGTTGTCACGGCCACGGTCACGAGGAGTTAGAGCACTTAGACAGAGAAATGCTTTCTAATGTCATCGAAAGGACAGTCATAGCCAAAATAACAGGTAACACATATACACGCCCATTTTCATGTATTCTTTTTGGTTGCATGAGGAACAACCGCTGATCTAAACCTTTTTCCACTCTCTTCTGTGTTTAGCCTTTGTGGATCTGGTTTGGGACCCCATGTCCCTCCATCAATCAACCTGTCTCACCCAGCTGTGTCACCAGCTGAGGGAGGATTATTCAATCTTTGAAGGAGAGCCGAGTAAGCCGGTCATGGTAAGCTTGTTTTAAAATACACACTACTGACTAGGGGTGTGAATTGCCTAGTACCTGGCGATTCAATTCGTGTTACGATTCGATTCGATACCGATTAATCCCGATATGAATCTATAAATTGATTATTGAGATTATTTTTTTTTTTTACTCAAATTTAGAAAATACTAATCAGTAAACTTGTACATGTACACTGTAAGACTTGTATGAAAATGTATTTATTCATCTGAAAATTCAGGCTTATAACTCAGCCACTGCATTTAACAAACAGGTTGCAGTCTGTTTCATGTTTGAACAGCACTGAAATAAAATATTAAGGCTTAATGTTCCATTAATATAACAATCTTCCATGCTTAATGTGTGAATCCTAACCCTAAGTAAGACGTTTAGTTGAATATTCCCATTAAAAATGTATGTTTAAAAATCGATTCGGCCGCATATCGAATCGATTCGAGAATTGCGCGCTGTAATATCGCGATATATTGCCGAATAGATTTTTTCTAACACCCCTACTACTGACACAAATTTTCCGATATTCCGCTTTTGGATGAAACTTCACAATGAACCGAAATTACACAATAGCTTTTACAGGTGAACGTAATTTGAAAAATGTTAAACTTCTGGAGCTGAAGGGCAAAATTAACAGGTGTTTGGTCTATGAATGGACAAAAACATTTTCTGGTTAGTTTCATTTTTAAATATGTCCAATTCTGTGCTTTTTTATGTCTCTTCCAGTCTTTCTCTGTTGTAACTTGCCGATGACTGTCCCACAATGGCTAATTACTTTAGATCAATTGTCAGTTGTCATGTTGTGTTCATGATGTAAAGATGTGAACAGCATGATGAAAATGACTATTTAGATTTCAATTCACAAAATGTATTCATCCATTCATTGATCTGTTGTCAATTTATCCATTAAACTGTAGAGAACAGCAAGTTGTGGAAAAGGTGTACCGTTATGTTCATCCTGAAATTACACCCGAAAGCTGAATAGAATGCCCCTAACTTTTTGTGAGTTGTGTATTTTGTAAGTAGTTCATTCATATGTGCATTCGTGTCCACAGACGCTCACCAAGGCTGTGATTGGCCGACTGAGGAGCTGTGTAGATGAAGACGTCTTCATTCCGCTCTTCCCCAAAAAGTCAGGGTTTTTTTCCACTTTTTTTTTTTCCTCGAGCTTTGATTAAAACGCGTTGTTAAAATTACTTTTTCTTTCTGCTTTAGGTACCTAGAGGACAGGTTGTCTCCACAGAATCACTTTAGGAACCAGCAGTTCTGGATGGCTATTAAGGTATCATAATGCTACGATTACATATCGCTAATGTCAGACTGAAACCTCTTATGTCACGATTTGGTAAAATCAACTTTTTCTTTTCACAAATCTATACCATCGGTCAGTCCACACAAATTTTATTTTTGCACATTATTGACCAATTGAAAATGGCTTGCTGCTTTGATGCTGCAATGTTAATGGTTGAACATACTTTTTTTGTATGAGTGTGTGATGAGCATGTTAATTCATGCTTTAAATGTTGTATTTTTTTGTTTGTTTTTTGCTTGTGCTAGCTGCTAGGGAACATGGGAAAATGGGATCCACTGCTGCCAGATTCTGCGCTGAAGGAGCTGATGTTGGACAAATTACTTTGCCGATATCTGATGATCGCCCTTTGCAGTCAGACGCTGTCCAACAATGACCTTCATGCATGCAAAAGGGTATATATATATATGTTTCCTTTCTTAACTGCCATTGACGGTTATTGACGTCAAAAATTCATTTGAACTATTTCTATTAGTTTAACATTTTTTTCCACTTTTGTTAAGAGTATGAAAACCTAGAATTTTGTTGTTGTACATTTAGAACAGATATAAAATGTATGATTAATCGTGAGTTAACTATTGAAGTCATAAGATTAACTAAAATTTAAAAAAAATTATCGCCTGACGCGATTAAAGAAAAGAAAATATTAAAAATTAGGAGCGTGATTTCACGAGTTAACTCACGATTTATCAAAAATGTTATATCAGTTCTAAATGTACAATAAAAAATTATACGTTTTCATACTCTTAACAAAAATGGAAAAAAAAAGTTAAACTAATAGAAATAATTCAAATGAATATTTTACGTCTATAACAATGGCAGTGAATGAGTTAATGTGGGAAATGGAAGAGCTTATATTTTCTACATTACATACATTAAACTTGCACTATCCTGTCTCCGTTAAGATTGCAGACAGCCTGCCATCTAGTTGGTTCAGAGGAGAGAATGAATGTTTGCCTCAGCTCCAGTCTTTCAAAAATCACCTCGTTCAGAAGGCTCACAACATTTGTAAACAAAAACCCCCAGAAGCTCCAGACACAAGGTATTGGAAGTTTTATCAATGGTTATTATTCTGGATAAACCGGTTATTTATGTAATCCATACTTGCTCCCCTGTCTTCAGGCTTGCAGTGGTTGAAGTACTGAAAATTCTGAGTAGAATACGATGCCACCATTCTATCATGAGCATAACTGAAAAATACCACTATGAGGATGTTATCTACTCTCATCAGTTGCTCAATCAGGAGACGGAATGAACAGCCATCATTAGATGAAGCATAGATTCTCGCAGATCGTTGTTTCCAATTCAATGTGCTGACATGCTACGAAAAAAGAAAAAAAAAGGGGGAAGGCTCATCACTGCCAATAGTGAGAGTGGTCATGCCATAAGCAATTCATAGTTTATATACAGGAAATTACTATTTTTTTTAAAAATAAATGTTTGCATTTTATCTGAGATTTTTCTTTACTGTGCATTTTAATATTTCTTAAGGCAATATCTTGAATTAAATGAATCTAAACATTGTGGTGAACATCGCACTGATGGAATGTATCCAAGGAACATTAGTGCTATGAAAGCACAAGATTTCTGTTTGAGGAGCTGGCTTTATTCAGAAGACTCATACACAGCAAAATGAATCACACAGAGGCAAATCCACTAAACCTGCTATTTGCACACCTCACTCACATTTGGATGCAAAAAAGTCTGGAGTGAGATCAACATGCCGTTTGTCATTCCAGGCCACAAAAGCAACATTTACTACAGCACATATTTGGACAAGATGACTATGATGATATTCCAAGCATTATCTACCAAAAATCAGTAGACGATACCGTTAGCAAAAGTAAGCATACACACAAACATGAGACTGCTATTCCCAGCAGCACACAAACTGTCTTTGAAAGCTGTCGTGCAGCTAAAAGAAATTTATGATTGTATGAGATGAGAAAAAAATCCTGGATTGTATCCTTTTTACTAAAGCTAACATTGTGCTAGTGCTTGATCATGCCTATGTCTTTGCAAGCCTTGAGTTATTAGTAATGTTGCATTCTGCAGAAAAATAAGTGCAAAAAGCATGGTTACAAATGCATTGTTGAAACATTCTAGTTGTTATTCTGCAGTTGCTTTCAAATGCTTCAAGTAAAACCTGGAGCCCAATGCTGTACAGGAACCTTCTTAGATGACAGAGAACTGGATGCCATGTTTGTCCAGACGCTTGATCAGGGTAGTTTTTGCAAAGGCGGCTCCTGGTGGATACACTCCTCCACTAGTAAGATGGGGGAGTGGGGAGTGGGGGGTGGGGGGGGGGGACAAAATGGGTTTTATATCAAACTCCCAACCTGTAAATATGACGTAACTGCACTGTGGTACACCATTTGTGCCGATATTGGTTCAATACCATCAACACCTATGAACAGTTATATGTGGGGATTATAGAGTTCACTAGTAAACTTGCAAGTCTGCATTTTTTTGGGATGATGACTCACCTCTTGGGCAAAGCTGTAGATTCGTTGAGGATTGTCAGAGCTGCCTGCACTAAAGCAATGGGTGTGGCCACATAGCCACATTCTAAAAAGTGAGAAACAATGTTAATGAGTCTCAAAAGGGTACTCAACAATTGAGAGCTTCATGATTAAAAAAAACAAAAAACAAAAAAAACCCTTTTTATTATAGATTTCAAACAAAAGTGCTTGTAGTTTACCTGGTCCTTGAACTAGGGTGCAAATCTTGCCATTGGGTTTCCCCTGGGTGGGATCCAATCCCTCTGTGTAACCTTCTCCATAGAAAGCAAACCGAAATGAGGACGATTCCATCTGAAACACATATACAGTAGATCTGTTATTTAAAAGTGTGATACATGGGTCCCCTTCTTTATAAAGACAAGCTCATCACTAGTTCAGTATACTTATTGTGACATTTTCTAATGTAGACTATGCCTTGGTTCAATAAAAAGTTGGGATACGCGGTTTTACAAGTCATATCAGGCTACGTTGCATTATACAATTTAAACTAAAGTCTTCTAGGATTTTTTGGCTCTGTTCTTTCACTGTGCACATGTACCTGCTTCCGGGTTGGTCCAGCCTTGGAGAAGAGTCCAAAGGAGAAGAACTCTGGGTGCTGGGAAGCAGCAGAGAAGACTTAAGCATTCAAATACAAATATTCAGTCTGAGATTTCTGTATTTGTCACTTTACGTTGACGAGGAGGTTGCGTCCGAAACTGAACTTGACCAAAAACCAGAATATCATGCCGGCAAACATCAATTTGATGACGTTGCCAATACCACCAACACCTGCGTAGGCTCCGTACTGGACCTGCGGCAGAGAAAGGTATGTTGTTGGACAAAAGGCACACACAATTAAAAAAAATATATATATTCCTGTTTACCAATTGGAATTACAGACATACAATATATTACTGGTTTTTTTTTCTTCTCTAATGCTACCACCACACAGCTGGCGGATGCATCTCTGTCTGGCTGCTCAATACAATATGGTTAGTGTATTTTAAAAGTCATATTTGTGCAGTTAATAGAGGATTTACTGACTGAAAAAAATCCCAAAGGGAACAGATGCAACTTTTTTCTTTTTAACAAACAAACCGGAGTGTCCTGATATTCCTCCACCAGGAACCGCTGTGTTCTCTTGACGACTGACGGATCAGAACCCATGAAGGGCACCGTGTACTGCTGGATCTCATTGCTGTAGAACAACGTACCCCTACAAAAGACACAGTTTTCTGATGTTATCTGAATATAAATGTACACTACAGTGATACGTTCCAAGCCCGCCTGCAATGGGTGAAAACCCGTAATATAGAAAACATTTTTGAAATTTGGGACTTCGTAAAACTTCAATAGCCTTGCAACATACAACACCTGCGTTTCAGCTTGGTGCCAACAGTAGGCAACGGCTTATAGTTAAACTTCCGGCGAAGACTCTGCAGCTTGTGGCCGTCTGCAAAGCCATAGATGGCCGACTGCCACGTGCCATCGTGGATGCATCCTCCCTGTCAGGAGAAGACAAACGCACACAGACGTCACATGGAGCAAATCATTTTTGTAATGGCTTGTCTGCAATGTTTTCACATACTTCCGGGCCAGCATCGACTGTCAGGAAGCTCTCCAATGCAGTTAGAGTACCTGAAGATGACGTGACAAAATATCAACTTGGCCAAGAAAAAATAGCTAATGAGTTCAACAGTTGATCCCAATCATGCACGAATGTCCATGTACCCTTGAACTGCTCCCTGGTGTAGAGCACCCCCATGTCAGCAGGGATGGAGTCAAACCCGCAGCTTCCGATGATGTACACGCCTTTTTCGGCTGCCAGGTCATGGTAGTTCAGTTGCATGCCCTCCAGAAACTATATGGAAGAGAGCACTTTTAGAAAACTAAATTCTGCATAAAAGAAACTAATTCACCAGATGACTGCTGACAAATTATTGAATATTTAGATCAAGAATTCAGTGTTGTTTTTATTTACATAATTACATGACCCTCATATGTCGATCACCACTGAGTGACAATTTTGCAAAAGAAACTGACAAAAGTTCGACTTGCGAAATCAAAATGACCACTCATAAATAAAATGAAAACAATGTTGCTTCAATGTGACATTTTAGGACAGTAAGTTTCTCAACAAACTCAGATCTTATGATCTTGCAGAATTGCGGGAACTGATGACCTTTTTAATAATAGCCTGGTCTTATGATTTGCAATCTTTAATTTAAATTTCAAAAAAATGGTTCACCGGCGTTTATACGATTTGAAAAGCAGATCTGAACACAGAAGGCTGTTTTTCCTGTAAACAGCACACTTGATTCAGCGGTAGTCAAAACTGTGCATCATGTGATCCATTTACTCTAATATCCAACAAAATAAACACCTACCTGAGGTTCTCCAGAGATGTCAAGGTGATGGGCTCCATTCTCCACACAGGCTTTCACCATGGGCTCACCAAAGAACCGGTACTATTAACATGAACACAAATCAATCAAATAAAATATCGACATACACTACTCACAAAAAGTTTGCAATATTCAGATTTGGGATGACATTTCAAGATGAACAGAAAATGCACTGGCACTATAACGTGTTAAGTCTCAATGACTAAACGGATAAAGGGTAGGTGAGTAACAGTTTTGGGTAACTGTAAAAGGCAAACTTCGGTTTGAAACAAGAACCTGAATGAGTCACCAGATGCAAAGCAGCATTGCTGGACACAACGCGTTTTTGTGCGCTGTCAGACTGTGGCCTTCATTGTGTAAATGAATGCTGCAGTGTGTGGGACAGTCAGAGGAAGAGAGAGTGACACAGTCACAAGTGAAAAGGTGGGAAATGTTGGCTACAAAAATTGTGTGTCACTATACGAGGAAAGCGTTTGAAAAAACTAAACTAAAAAAAAAAAAGTATGCTGTTTCATACTTACAGGACCCACACAGTTGAGAACAATGACAGCCTGCTTGCACATGGCCGCCAGGGAGTCGGGTTCCTCTACATCTGCAACAATGATGTCCACTTCAGTTCTCAGCTCGGGCTTTTCTGCAACGTGACAGGAGAGTCAGTGGATTTCAACAGAAAAAGTAACCAGCACACTGTCAGAGTATAACACTCGACTTTCACTTACTGAATCGAACTGTTCAAATAAACAAACCTTTCTATTATATAGTCACATGATCTGCTATCGCGGAAACTCCAGTATTAATTTAAATGCTTTACAATTCAGTATATAGTCAGTTATTTAATTTGTTGCAATATGTATATAACCTACTATAAACGCACATTTCCTGTTTCACTTAAACTGCCCATCAGCTTGTCATGAGTGTTTCAGCCATCAATTCATTTCAGCACAAACTTTGCATTCAATATTTATATTCAACCACTCAACCAAGTAATTCAGCTCTTCAGCTTTCTAACGCAAATTCTACAGAAATTTAAAGACTTTCGTTTCTGCACGACAGAATTGCAGCACTGAGACAATTTCTTTAGATATTTCGTTTTCTGGCAATTGATAAGACATCAAACAAGTAAACAACGCAACATGACTCGGCATATTTTAGATGGGTACAATGAGCATTATTGTATATAAGAGTATAAATATATTTTTTGTATTTAAAAAAAAGAATAATCTAATCTGACAAAGTCTGTAAAGTCAAAGACAGCATTCACAATGATACAAAAACTGTAGTCACTAATAAATCAGACTCATGAAACTAAGATTAACAACAGTGTCAAATGTGCACCTAAGGGAAATGTGTCCGCAGTATTATCAATACACTGAATGTGGCATAAATGTGACCAAAATAATTGATTTGAACACTTTCAAATTTTCTGCAAGAAGCTGCTGACATAATAATTTGATTTTTTCCGTAAAACGGTGATGCTAACTGGTGGAAAATGTCATCACAGATGTAATACTGATTTGAAGATTGACTAATTGGGCCAGTTTATAAATAAGACAAAAACGAGCTTGTTAACAAGGTCACAGTTTAGGCTTTGCAGTTTTTGTATGGCTCCACGATTGAAAGTAGAACAGTGTTGAAAACTGCCACCTGGTAAGAAGATCTTCTGTCCAGCACCAATTCGAGAAGATTTATGGCTGCCTCACAGATCCAATTCGTTGTAAAAATTTACGCAAGCCATGGAAGGTTTCTCAAAACAGGATCTGTTCTTGCTAAATAATGCAGCAGAAGGCTTGCCACTATGAACACTGATGAAAACACCCAACTTCTGCAGCAGGCATTTGCGCAAAGCTGGGGAAAGTCTATATGGAGGGCTTAACTTTACTGAACTCAAATCAGGGACTGAAAACCTCTTGATGGACGGCAATACAGCAAGGCGATGACATGCTTACAAAAAACTGCGAAGCCTAAACTGTCATTTTGGTTTGGTGGTGTTCCTGTTCTGTAGGAATACTCTCATGTAAAACGGAATCACTGTTCAAGACGGCATGCAACCTTCCTTCTCGAATGTACCAACAACTTGTTATAGTTAGAAAACGAACTGGGGACTGAGTGTGTGTGTGCGCATGTGTTTCAAAGTGGGATTGAACAGTGAGCTGAGCTGGTATGTTCCATCAGCTGTTGGACACTCCCAAAAGACAAAAGAAAAACAGTGGGGTGGGGGGGATCAAAGATCAAACCATAGCCAGAAATGTTCCAAGGTTCTAATCTAGTGATGAGCTTTACTTTCCATGTTTAGAATGTTGACCTGGAAAATTACTGGCATACTTGGCTTCATTTTGCAACACGTTCCAAATGTTGCAGGTAATCTCAGTGAAATGAACGTTCCAATATAACAAATGTTTGCAAACCCGTGGCTAGATTCGTGGTCAATAGGAGTGATTTGTGATTTTATGTTGTTAGTTTGGTTGCACTTTGGAGTTCAGCAGCTAGGGTCTAAGTCACTACTTGAGTTATCAGTAGACTTGGATCAAGGGGAAATCAGATAAGTCTAAGAATGGCAATTTAATGTTTCACGGTTGCATTCGGTACGGCAAAAAAAAAAAAAAAGGAAAACATCTGCAGTTAAATGTCAATGAAACAAAACAGTAATGAGTTCAAAAAAGACACTTGACTTAAAGTAACGCCGATACAAACCGAGGACAGAAGCCGCCTGCTCCAGAACTTGCTCCAACTTCTGCCTGCTCCTGCCTGCCACGGCCCACTTGAGGTTCCCTCGCGGACCCTCGGATGCAGTCCGGGCCACCTCCTCCACCACAAACTGCCCCGTAAATCCGGAGGCTCCGAAAATAACCAGATGGTAAGGTCTGCTGGATGATGTGTGAACACTCGCCATGATGACAGCGGGTAAACTGAGGGAGAGCGACACCTGATTGCACTTTTCTACCCGGAAGAAGAGCGAGGAACTGGTGTGCGATACTGCAAGATTTAATATCGATCCCAAACCAAAGTACATGCAAGGAGAGTATAGTGATAGAAAATACAGATACTTTTTTACTAATTCGGTTTGAGATTGAAATAGCCCATTTCTGCTATTCGAAATTAATGACGCACACCCGCGCTCAGCTAGTTAGCTATTTCTTTGTGAAAACCGTAGCATCGAATACAGGAGACAAAAATAAACTCAAACAATATCAACACCAACATCGTTATCGATACCATTTATATCTGGATCGCTCTAGCCACGATTGGGGCGGAGTGGAGGGAGATGAAGGGGCGTTGAGTCTGAAAGCTCCTCCTCTCGTCAAACCCTGTTCACGTCCCCATAACCCACAGCAAGTGTAACGGTAACATGGAAAACAAACTATAACCACAAAACATGCCGAATAGCAATGTAAGCTACATCATAAACATGCAACGGTGCATAAAGACTAACTAAGCTTTTAGACATGCCTGCATCTCTTACTGCGCCACTGTGCCACATTAAACATGGCGGAGACGGATAGACACGTTTCCTAGTGAAGGCGTGCACTTCTAGGTTATATTTGATGTGTGTGTGTGTGTTTTTTTTTTAAATGTCTACGTACAAAAAACCAATAGAGATAAACTAATTATTTGGAACAATTTCAAGTAATGTAATTTACAATTGTTCTCAAATGTTTATGTCCCATTGGTTTGATTGACACATCCATAGCGATACAGTACTAATTAGACGCAAATACTCTGTGTTTTTAGTTTGCAGAGGTGTAAAAGTTAGATAGTGTTGTATTTTCCTTTTAGGATACAGTAATATGCTTCTTTTTTTATTTTCTTTTTTTGCCGAGAAGAACGCCTTCCCTCGAAGTGCCCTGACCAATACGGCTGATTGGCTGCATCGATGACGTCCAAACTATGCGACTGAAACACCACGAGCGTTCGCGCATAACAAATGTGGGGTCAAAATGCTTGGAGCTCAATGTCACAGAGTTTACAAATAAACGGGCAACAATGAAACGAATTCGAAACCCGGCCTTCGCAACAGTTGTATATGATTAATAGAGGAGCTCCACAGTGAGGTATGTCCAGATGACTGCTGCTTATATGGTGAACGCTTATGTTAGCAAATTTGCTAACGCGTGATCAGCCTTCTCTCCTAGCCATACTTTTTATTGTACAATATTATATTTCAGTTTACAAATGTTGTTTTAGTGCATATACACAAAAAGCAGAACAAGTTATTGGTTATTAAAATGTATGTTATTTCGTGCTACGTCAATGTTTGCCTTTCCACGTGCACGCAGGACAATGTTCAGTCCAGTACGGGTATATTGTAAAAGTAGAGCATTGAACTTGTATTACTATAGTAATATGAACCGTTATGAAGAAAACGTACATACACTTGTCTTTATTATGGCTTTCAAATCAGGCTGGCAGAAATGTTGCAAGTGAACAGGTATATGTGGATTTCGTTCAGTGTCTGAATTAAAAAAAAAACACGTAAAATTGTATACATTCATACATGTCAAGAAATACAGTGATCCGTCATAATACTATATCTTATTCTCTCGACTCCTTTTAGGAAGCGACTTCTTCAGGCCCTTTGCATTCCCTTTGGGTGTTTGATGGCTGTCTGCAGGTCCAACATGTCCACCAACATCTGTAGGCTGTTGGAGCTGGTCTCTGGCGCCTCTTGCTGTCCGGCCATTACAAGTCAATTTTGTTTACGGAGGACAATGTTAGTGGCACCTAGAGTGCCCAGTCACCCAATGTTTCATGGAAGGGCTTATAGCCTTGATTCTCTGTCCCCCGCCGGGCCTAGTCGGCCAACACTTGGCGCAAACTCCCAGCAGCCCCGTGCAGAGAGGACGTCCCCCTCTTCAGCACTCTCTCACAGGAACTTGTCTGCTGTGGCTATAAAGGTAGACAGTTATCTGTTCATTAACTTATATTTTCCCCTCTAATGTTCTTTGTGTGGCCTGGCTCTTTGCATTTAGGATTGAAATGTTTTGTCAATTTTACTCTGAACACTTTCTTTTTAAACTCAACTGTGGTCTTCAGCTTTACAGATGTCATATCTGCCCCATGGTAAAAATGACTGCAATTATATGTGGTCGTCATGGTCCTTTAAAATGCCACTGTTGTTTCAAATCCTTGAAAATTGTATTTACACGATTTGCTCAGTGTTGTGTTCACATGCTTGTGGTTGCTCTCAGCATTGCAGTGGTAGAAGTGAATTAAACGGATATGTTTTTGTACATCTTTCTCCAGGGACAATGCCGACCTCCGTGCTTTTATGATTTTCTGGATCTCGGCGAAGTTGAGGACAATATACGTAAAGCTCGCGCCTCTGTAAAATCCAGACGCTTCATAGTGGACCCAGAGGTGGCTAAGATAGTAGCACATCATGTGGGGCCTGACCTACACAGTGCCAAGACTGTTGTCATTGAATGTAACCCAGGTACTGTATGCGCTTTGTCACTTTGTTATTTTTACACAAGTTGGTGATCAGCATGCATAAATAACATCTATTTCTGCGGAATGGATATAATAGATGCATACATTTATTTGTTGGACATAGGTCCTGGGGTGTTGACTAAGACCTTGCTCAATGCTGGAGCTCAAAGAGTCGTGGCTCTTGAGTCAGAAAAAACTTTCTTGAATGATCTGCAGGTAAAAAACATCTGTTTGAATCATGACTGCATTGTGCATGTACAGTGCAACCTCCAAAGTGGAACACAATTGATGCTGGTTGACTTCTAGGTTCTTCTAGTTTTAAACACTTTTATTAGCTGTGAAGGCAAGTTATTTTTACTGACATATTGATTGTCCAAACTGTCTGTGTGTATAATCATAAAGAGAAAGTAACCACTGTTAAATACAATGTAAAATATTTTCCCCTCCTAACTCAACTGTGAACCACTTTTGTGTTGTTGGACATTGGAGGTTCCACATAAGATAACTTGATGATGCACCACTGATGAATTTTTCACAAGTGAGTGAATTAGGTGTTGTTGCGTCACTTTAGGCACTGGAAGGCCAACTTGATGGTCAGCTGGAAGTGGTTCATTGTGACTTCTTCAGATTGGACCCTTTCTGGAGTGGAAGCAACAACAAACCACCACTTATGTTCGCTGACAAACTATTCACTGACCTGGGAATAACAGAGGCCAACTGGTTGGATGGTGGGCAACAAACACGCACACACACACACGCAATACAAAAATTCTGAAATCTTTGCTATATTGTCCATGTTTTATTTATTTCAATCTCTTTTAGACTTCCCAGTGAAAGTTGTGGCCATCGTGCCGAAGCACAATGAGCGTTCCACATTGCTGAAGTTAGCTTATGCTCTGTTTGAACGACTGTCCATTTACAGTTATGGAAGAATTGAGCTCAACCTCTTTATGAGTGAGCGCGAATACATCGTAAGCGGATTTATACTATACTTTCATACTGGAATTTGTATGTGTACTGCATGTAACCAGCAGGCAATGTACTAACCATTGACTTGGATTGTATGTGGATTTGTTCTCTGCCAGTCCATGGTGACACCTCCTGGTAAAATGTTGCACTACCAATCCCTCAGTGTCCTCTGGCAGATGGCCTGTCATGTTGAGCTACTTCACAAGGTATACAATGTATCAAAATGAACTTTTACATGACTAAACTGTTCAATAACTCACCCGCCACAATATGAAATACACCTGTCTCGATTTAAGATGTGTTCGTTTGTGTTTACAGGAGCCCTGGGAGTCGTTTGTGGCAACCAACCAGAGGGCATCTCCTCGCAAAGGCTTAGTAATGACCGATTCAATTTGTATATTAAACATGACTGACCTAAGCACTTTTAAGACCCATTTTTTTTTCTCCACTTTTGCCTCTTAGCTTCCCAATGATCACATGTGCCTGGTTCGTCTGCGTCCACGGGCTGACCTGTTCTCTGCTGGCCTCACACCTTCAAACGCCTCCACGCTTTTTGTGATGGTCAAACAGTGTTTGGTGAAAAGGAAGGAGAAGCTCATTAATAAGCTTAAGTAAGCAATCACACTTTTGCACAGTTTAATTGTGACAATGTTGTCATTTTACTTATCTTGAGAGGTAAATGAAAGCATGGATGTGCAATCATTTTTTTTTCTTCTTTTTTTTTTTTTTTAAACAGTGATTTCTGTTGGTATAGTTGAATGAGTGTCTTGTGACTGTAAATTAAGTCGTGTAAGAATTTTAGAATGCCCCTATATAAATATGAGGATTACTATTTTTTGCACCATTATGCAGGACCCTGGTAACTCATAACAATCTAAACCAGTGGTCCACATTACAACAACTGGTGGTACATATATGCCCCAAATGTATGTTATCATCCAGGCGGGACTATTGAGCCCACACAAGCCAAGTTTTTTTGTTTATTTATTTGTATATTTTTTGTGATTTTTAAAAAAGAGAAAGAGACAAAGATAAATCTTTTTTAAGATGTAACCTATAAACTTTACAGCTATCTTATCTTTGAGAAGTGAATTAAAAAATGTAACTGAAATAATTTGGTGTGCCCATCCTCTTATACCGTTAAATGGTGATTTCTAAAAGAAGGCTGAAGGGTTTGTGCGTTTAGACTTTTTCTATCCACTCTGTTAACCTCTTTACGCAACTTTAAATGTTATTGGGGTCAGTTGTCTAGTTTTTGTGGCTTGGGATCATTTGTGGATGGGTATTGAGGAACTGACTTGTAATCGAACCCCAGACGCATGCCCCACTACACCAACTGTCCAGTATCCATTATACATGTACAATATGAGGAAATGACAGCCAATGTGAACCATTCTTACTATTCCTCTCTTTTTCCTCCCCTTTCTCTTTTAAAGTCTTTGGTCACCTGACAGTGGGAGTAAATTGTTGTCCGAAATGGGACTTCCGGAAGATATCCTGACAGGTCACGTTCATCCTAGACAATATCTTCAGCTGTTCCAGTTGATGGAAAAGAGCCAGGAGTTCACTCAAAGCTGGCTTTATGCAGAGCACATGGAGAACATTGAAAAAGAGGGATGGGGCTGAAAGTGTGTATATACCTGACAAAATCATTATGTATTCAATTAATTACCGAACTTGTGCATAATTTATTAGCAGTGAAATGTAACTAACAATTACAATATTACACTGAGACAAGGTAAATCCAAAAGATATACCTTGGAATGGGCCTTGGAAATATAATTGCTCTGGACTGTAAATAGCAGAGTAATGGAATACAACCATATTTTATAATGTGGCAAAATGCACTTCATTATGTGGTTACCTTTTATGATTGAAAACCTTGAGGCTGCCATTTAAAAGCCTTGTGTGTATCCGGTCATTTAAAGGTTTCAATTGTGCTTTAGGACTGCTTCATAAGTATTAAATAAATAAATAAATTTTCCCCCATTGTAAACACGTCTGGCAAGTTCTCTGAAGAGCTACATTTTAAAACCTCTTCACTGGAGTAGCAGCAAGTGCTAATAAACTCTGCTTTGTTTGTATACTGTGTATTTTTAGTTAAACATTTCACTTTTCTAATGGCACAATGTGTTTGCTTGTTTGTCATATTTACAATGAACTTTTACACCAATTCTATGGACTATAATTTGGTTGGAAATGGTCATAGACCTTTCAAACATGCTTTTCTATATGAATTTTGTTTGTCGCACTAATTTTAGCCATAAACCACTTTTTTTTTTTTTGTTCTTAGAAACGTTTCCATAGGTCATGACAGTCCATGTCATCTCATTCAGTATTTGACATGAAAATATTATATTTGAAATTCTGAATGAAATTAAATATTTGAACTGTTTAAAGTTTGGAAGGCTGTCAAGATTGTGGTTGTTCTACAGCAGTGGTAGCTCACAGATTAAACAAATTTACAGTATCAAGAGTCCTGTAATATTTGTTGCAATAATGTAGCCATTTTTACCCTAACGTTGGTTTGTTGAGTGTCTAATATCTCTTTAAATATAACAAATTAATTGCAGAAGAAAGTCAATAGGCAAATCTCTAATTATTACAAAACGAGTAGTTTTACTGTTACAAATACTGTACATATTTACACGCACATTTTAACTTTTTTTTTTAACCCAATCTATGACTGACCTGCTGTGAGGTAATAATTTTATGTACACATTTTAGTATTTTTCTTTTATACCTTAGACAGCTGACCTGGCTGTGAAGTAAACAAATAAAGAATTAAATCGATAATTTGTAATTAACTAAATACAATAAATAAGAAATACTTAAATGTATATGTACAATTTTTTATTTGACATTAATATTTACAATTACCCAAATTATATAATTTTTTAAAAATCTGATTGCTGGTCTGGCCCACTGATCTGAAAATACAACTGGAAAGCCGATAGGCCAAACTTTTGAAGTCGTGAGGCCGCCATATTGCTCCTCCCAATAAACGTTTCTCGGCATACGATCATTTACAGTATCGAAATTTGAGAATATTTGAGACAGTACTTCGTAGAAACAGCATGATTTATGGTGTTTCAAATTTGTTAAACGTAAACAAGAGGACTTCAGACATTTTACAACTTATATAAATAAATAAATATATATATATATATATACATATATAAATAAATAACATAAAACAATGCAATATAAATATTTTATTTATTTATAAATATATATATATATATATATAACTATATTATAAATTATAACTAATTCAACAAAAGATGCCTCTGCCAAATCTAATATCGGGGTCTGGAACTGAGTGATAAAAGAAAAAGGGGGTCTTCAAAGCAGCATATACCGTCCACTTTAAAAAAAAAAAAACGTTTTATTTTATTTTACTTATAATATATAAATAGTGACTACCCCTGCACAAACTGTGTATGTCTCATCTGTACGTATCCGTATAGTTTACAATAGTCTGCTCGCGAGGTGGGAGGAGCAAGATGGCCACCCTGTGACTTCAACGGTTTGCACGTATGGGCTATCGGCTATCCAGTCATATATTCAGATCAGTCTGGCCTAACCTTGCTCTGCAAGATAAATTCTCGCGGTATTTGTGAGTTCACAAACTCCCGAGACTATTGTGGAGAACTCCCTTGAGTGAATCACAATTATCAATCAGGCTATTGCCAGGTTAGGTCTGGTCATACTTTGCCCAAACCTGACATTGTCGCCTAAAGAGGGCGACAGAGCCACTCGGTACTGACGTTGGCAACATCGCCCCCGGTGGCAGATAGACGTCATTGCGACAACATCCTCAGAAAGGTGTCACTTCAGGTCCAAGCTGTCACCTTTTGACCAACCTTGCCAGAGAGAGGTGGCGTTCCTGTTGGATTACCTGCCAATCGTCGATGCGAAAGAAACGCTCCTTCGCAAGCTAACGAAAAGTAAGGTCACTTTAAAGCAAACGAATGTCCAGTGACATAATTAAATGGTTCGATTGTGGTGTGCTGTGCAGATGTGGACGGCGAGCTAACTATTAGCCAACGCCGCTGTACTCTCCAAGATGACTCAATTTATAACCGTAGTCGAAAAACTGCTATATAAACTCATCTTGTTGCGATAGTAACATGCATAGTCGGGTAGCCACCCGCACCTTGTGATTTTTTGAACAGGCAACGTTACGATTATGCTAATTATGGTAACCGTGACAGCGCCTGCGAGAGAGCCGTAATATAAAATTGTCGAAAGTAGCACATTGAAGAGCTTGTTTAACCAAGGCAGCTGCCCACCTTGTTAGCAATCACGTGAGCGTTTAGCCGTCAGCTAGCACATCTGTAACTGAATCGAACTATGTGCTCTCCCTTCGTGTCACACCGAAGGCTTGCCACTGAAAGCGAGGTTGACCAAACGCAGTGTGTGCTAGTAGAGGCGACGCAAACATACAGGAGGGACACGCCATTAGGTACACTCTCAGGATGATTGACGCCATCTCGATCCATCACGAAAAGCTGTAATAAAGATACTGTTGGTGTACCTAATGAGTTGTCCTGTGGTTTGAGGTGTATATGTCCATCTGTATTTCTCTTGGGTGGCCTTTGTTTCTTCTTCCTGAGATCTGAGCACTTTACATTTCTCATGTCCTTCATTATTTATGAGCCCCCTGTAGAGAAGAGGAAAAGATGGGTTGCTGGATGAACAGGCGCCGCTGTGGGGGAGAGACACTTTGGGATGCTGTTGATTAAGAAACAATGGCAAGTAATGCACCAGTTAGATTAGGCATGGAGGTTGTTCTTTATTACAAGTCAGTATAAGAATAACATGTTTATTGCATCTTCTTTCAGCACAGCATATAATACTCTTCTATCACTCCATGTTCTCAGTATCTTCTGCTCATTCACCAAATCCATAAATCTCCCATTTGTTCTTCCTCTCCGCCTCCTACTTGGCAGCTCAATTTACGGCATCTTTTAACTGATATATCCGGTGTCCCTCTTCTGCACACGTCCAAACCGCCTCAACCTGCTCTCTCTCGCTTTGTCTCAAAACTTAACCCGTCTACTTGCTGTCCCTCTGATGAGCTCATTCCTGATATTGTACATCCTTGTCACTCACTCCCAAATGAAGAATCTCAGCACCTTCAACTCTGCTAATATTAACCTGCCTCCTCCTGTCTTTTGGTCAATACTACGTTCTCTCAATCATTCAACATGGCTGGTCTCACTACCTCATATAAACCAGTACACCTTGGGTATTTTCCTAATGATGCCAAGTTGTGACCATCTTAAAAATTCAAAACAATAAAGGGAACACATCTCACGGAGAAATATAATTATTTATTTATTTTATTTTTTGTCTATAATAATAGCTTAAAACCAAGGCTACATATACCAGAAACTGTGATCCGAAAACTCTATCATTTTACTACACATATCTAAAATATTTTATGTACAACAAAGAGTCTGGAGGAGGTTTTGTTTTAAAAAAATCATGTTGAAAAGTTTAGTGTAAACTTCCTTGAAATGAGGGGGTAGTATGCCAAATAATGAGACAGAAGAAGAGCCCGCAACCTCCAAAAAAGCTGTATTCAAGGGACAATATCAGCAGTCCTAATATTAAGGTATATTGCTTGCTGATGCGCACAGTCGCACACACCAAGTTTGCTAATATGTTGCGACAGACTCGCAAATGCGGTAATTAAGCTATCAAAACATGCTTTGCACATGGCTTTGCCAGCATGTTGAAGAGAAACAAGCTCAGTTCCAAACGGCTGATTGGACATGACGTTTCGAATATTGCCAATCTACCAAAATATGTCATTAACCTGAAACCAAACCACGGCAGAAAAAAAAGTTGTTGACCGCTGCTATAAAGAACCAACAACGTAAGTTGTATGATTAAAAAAAAATTAATAATAATAATCTGATTGTGCTCCTCTAACTAGTGTGGAAAATATCAATGACAAAGACAACCATAAAACCACACACCTTATTGTGACATGGCATAAGGGATAATAAACTGGCCTCATTAAACAAAAACTTGACTGTACATTGCAAAGTCAGCTATGCTTTGTGTTGAGACTCGCCTACCAGGTGATCCTCGCAGTGTGTCCTTCACAGCCTTTTCATGTTTACTATACACTGGTTAACCTATTTTATACTGGCAAAGCACTTAATCATGTTAAAAAGTAGCTGTGGGGCAAATATGCAAACATTGATCACTATACAGTACTGTATAGTTTGAAGTTGGCAAAATAGCATCGTGTTTTGTGATCCCTAATTAATAAAGTGCGATGACGACAATGAGGACTGACTCTCTGCAAGCCTCCCTTTTCCTTTTTCTCTTCACACTTTTGCAAGTGATACATTTCTGACTTTGGTCACGACATGACACAAAAATTGGGGCCCTCTTTTTTTTCCCTTCATTTTGTTAGGTTATACAGGGGTTGATTTATACCCATGATTGTGTCACGATTACCAATGTTACAACTCTGTACAGTCTTAAATTTGCATTATGTAAAAATGGGCTACATGTTGATGGAACTGATGTTGTTTGACCTCAAAGGTTCTAATTTACTTAAAGGTATGAAATGTAGTTATCATAATGACAAAAGTTAATTTGTCTGAATATGATATGGGTGTAAACTGTTGTCATTTTTATTAGCTGGATCCAGAGATTTGTTGTCAAGCTTCCAGGTAATACAATGTGCGGTACAGAGTGGTTTTCCAAATCTCGTTCTTTGTTTGCAATGTGTTTTAGATGATATATTTGACACTTATGATGTGCTGGTAGGATTGTACTTAAGGGCCATTATTTGTTTATCACCTCAGGAATGACGTTGGACTTGTTTTACTGCCTTTTACCCCTTCCCGCTCACTTTCACTGATGAATGAGTCAGACTGTTAAACTTATGTAATGTGTTTTTTTTTTCTTCTTTCGCAGCGGCCATTCTTGTTCTCGAGTGTTTGCTGGATTGGCGACAACAGGCTGAAAGGTCAAAGATTGTGAGGGTGGAGCCTCATGGAGCATGGTGGTGAGTGTGAAGAACGTAATCATCGAAGCCACGAAGAAACATGTCCAGTCTGCATGCACCAAATATTGATTTCGTATTTCATGTCTCCAGGTCAATTGGACTATGAGGACAGAATAATGTCACAAGTTGTAGTGGGTGGGGTCGGCCGTTGTGATAACACACCCCACCCTGAACCTCTTACTCCCCAACCTCAAAACCTCAACACAATCAACCCGCTCACTCAGACTGAACATACGTCAACTCTACAAAATGATTTTGGAGCCTCGAACGCATCCCTCAACAACAATGGGGAGAACAAGGAGGAGTCTGAGAGACACAAAAGCACAATCAAAGAAGAAGAAGAGGACATTGATGAGGTGATGAAGGATGAAGAAGAGGAATCAGAGGCATCAAGTTGCCGAATGCACTGCCAGTCGCCAGATACACCCATGACTGACTCCTCCTATTCAGAAACAGGTACAGACAGACAAAAACCCCAACAAACAGCTTTGTAATGTGCTTTTTAACTCATTCACTGCCATAAATTCATTTAAAAAAAAGATAATTAAAAATTAGGGGTGACAGGCAATTAATTTTTTAAATCATAATTAATCGCATGACTTCACTAGTTAACTCACGATTAATCACAAATTTAATATCTGTTATAAATGTACAATATTTCTTTTTTCATACTCTTGTTAACAAAAGTGACTGAGTTTGCTTTGCCAAAGCCATAAAATGAAATTTGTCTACTCCCTCTGTAGGAAGTCTGCTGGAAAATCCTTTCAGTCCTGGGACGAGTCCAGAACTTACATCCCCTGTCCTCCAAGAAACATCATGTCCCGTCAGCCCGTTGGAACTGGGCCCAACTGAAGTGGACTTCAGTGGCTTTGCTTCCAGCACACCAGGACGTACCTTCATCACTGGGCCTGTGCTTTCTCCTCATCCATCTTTAACCTCAGACACAGGCCTGAGCTGCACTGATGGACATAAACATATCTCAGCAACTAGTGCCACAAATGCTAAATCCACTTCAGAACCTCTTACCACTTGTTCTTCCCCCATTGAAGGGCTCACATGCTCTTGTGTTTCTGACCTTCATTTAGAGACGACGTCCCCCATGAAGCCCAATACGTCCATTACATCTAATAGCCAAACTGCAGAGACATTTGCCCTCTCCAAAGGGCATATAAAAACTGGTGCACAATCAACATCTGAAATGACACCTTCACATTCCGATCAGTATACTTCCTCTTCAGTACCCACCTGCACCATTAGGCCCATCTCTTTTCTGATAGCATCCCTGGAACATTTGGCCCAAAGAGGAGATGACACTTGCCTTCCACAAGACATTCATCAGGTAACCTCTTTTTATTTGATTTCACCACCAAATGCCCTCTTACAATTCAACCCTCCCCCCAAAATGTAGTTTTTGGGTTTGAATAATAATAACAATAATGTTGAATGGGTTTGAATAAAAGTTTGTTTTTTTAGTACTCCCCAAAATGTTTTTTTTGGGGTTTTTTTATGCTACAGCATACAGAAGGCTTTAATATAGCTTCTGAAACGAAGAGGTTGCTTAAAGCAATGGTAGTTATTACAGAAAAACGGCCAGCAGGTGGCAGCAGAGTATAAGAGATCAGCCAGGGCCATGTTGCAACAAGCTCTTTTTTTCCCAGTGATGAAACCTAGCTATATTCTAATGCTAATTGCTGCAAAATGGAAACAGATACAAATGTAGGTTCCATGTTTTTATAGCAATAGAACAGAATATTCTGTGGACTTTGCAAGATCAGTCAAAATCCAGTAAAACAGCCGGGAGCGAAGGGGGTTGCATCAGTGAAAATGGCTTGGACTGGGAGTGAATGAGTTAAAAAAAATATCTACTCCACCTCCAATGTATGGTGTCAATTTGAAACAAGCACACAACACTGCATCCACAAGTCAAGCTTGCTACCTGCTGGACAAGATGTGTGCATTGACATGTAAAAAAAATCTCTGTGAGTTTGATTTCTTTTGATGTGTCTGGATCTCTGGAATGCACGCCTGCAAGAATGTGTTTGTGTATGCAAGACTAGTTCCTAATTAAACGTAAGATTTCTTTTGAGCATCATTTCTAAACATGCATTTTGGATATGATCAACTTGCATATGTTTGGAGGTAGTCATTCACTTATCGAGATGTGCAACTACTGACAACACTCTGTAGAGACCTTTTTAAACGGCAAAAACAAGCTATTGGAGACACTTTAAGGTCAGAGCCGTTATGATTGACTTCTTGCGTATATCATTCGTTTAGTTTAACATGCAGATTTGATATAGCGTTTTCTTCTGTTAAAAAAAGCCCTCTAAATATGTACTGGTCCTTTAAATTTAAATGTGAGAGCTTTTTGTGTGGTCTCTCGCACTCTCTCACACTTGAGACACATACACACTTGTTCTGTAATCAGCTGAGCAACATAAAAGTGACACTGACACCGGCCAACGAGAGGTAGAGTTTCTATGGTGGCATCTCCTTATATTGTCCTAACGTCGGTCTGTCTTTTGATTTTAATTGACTTTTGGGTGAACCGAAGTGTTTTCTTAGAAATGATAAAAATGCTTATCATGATTTAAAGGTTCTTATCTGTCCCTGCAGATTGCTGAGGCCTCTGTCCGCCATGAAGATTGTATCCTTATCATTGTTTATGTGTTGACGGAGGGGCTTTTTGTGGAGGCCAAATTTTGTCGTAATATGGCACAGTTCCTGAAAACCACAAGCACTGATTTACCATAACTTGTTGTACACACAGTTAATTGGAATTTATTTACCCATAGGGAGGGAAAGGAATGGAAAATTGCCACAAAAAGCATCAGACAAAGCTATTGGTCTTTATCTTTATTTTCACATGTACTTAAGCAAAGTGCTCTTGTATCATAACCAGCGAAACCATCTGTCGCAATACAATCAATTCAATTGTATCAATTCAAGTGCAACTCCCTCTTATAGACGTGTCAGAAAACAGGAACATGTGATGTAATCTGACAACAACAAAAAGTATTTAAGAAAGATACAAGGGGGAGAGCTTGCCTAGCTATGCCATGCATCATGCATGGCATGTATCGAGGGCTGCTCGGCGAGAGAGGGGCCATTGAACCATGTCAAAGAAGGATTGTACTATGGCTGCTTGCACATATACATACATAAACATGAGCACTACTTCATCCTCTAAAGTTTTCACTTTGTTCTCCTAGTCCCCCCCCCCCCATTGCCTGACTCAAGTTATGTCAAGAAAGTAAAGATCAACGCAGCCTGCGTTGTTTCTCCAGAGCCATTATGTGTGTTCTTTAACTTGCTTTGTTCAGACCAGTTGGCGTTACAGTGCATTCAACTGGAGAGGCTTTATCACCAGAGAGTGTTGGACAACTTGAAAGCTCTCCAGCAACAGTGGGGTAATTTACAGTAGATTTACACTTATACAGTTACATTTGTTTATTTTATTTATTTTTTGCTACCTATAAAGAAAGGTTTCTCAGCAGACTGCAACAGTGTTGTTGGAAAATCTTTAGTTGAATACTTACACTGAAGAGACCATGCTTGCATTTGCATTTCACTTATTACCATTATCATCCATCGTTCTCTGTACTGCGTATTCTCATATACAGATGATTTCAAAAGTATTGGAACGGCAAGGGCAATTTCATTTATTTTTGAAGAAATGTGTGTTTCAGATCAAAAGATAACTTTGAGACAAAATGTATTTAAAAAAAAAAAAGAAGAAAAAAAACTCAAGTCAAAACAACTTTAGTTTGAACCACCCACTTTTCATGTGAACAAAAGTATTAGAACAAACATTATTTTAATTAGATTAGTGAATAACATTTCATATTTGGTGGCATAAATCTTACTTGCACTAACTGCGTCCAGCCTGCGACCCACTGACTTCACCTGGCAGTTGCATTCTTCATTTGAAATGATTTTTCCAGGCCTTTACTACAGCCTCTTTCAGTTCTTTTTTGTTTGTTTTGTTTCTGGGGGCATGCTCAATTGGGTTAAAGTCTGGTGATTGATTTGGTCTTCAATCTGCCATGAAACCCCGTCAGTTTACCTCATACTGAATCCAGCTTATCTTTGCTTTTACAACCAAGTTCAGAGAGCTGACACTTAAAGTAAAACAGGATAGATACTTGACCAAGTTTGTACTGTCACTAATGTATACACTGCAGTACATTGTAATAATATTTCTGTCGTTGTTTGTTCTTCGTAGAAAGTCGGTGTACAAGAAGCTCACCCATTCTAGAAGCCCGACATCTGGACACTCTCAGAGACATCTGCCAGACACACACTCGGTCAGTGTATGTCTTTGTACTTTACACTGTCAGGCAGGCAGGCTAATGTATTTGAAGTTCCAGTAAACCTAATAAAGAAATAACATTCCAAGCAACATATACAATATATCCAAAAATAGATACACATGGTGTCGGGAAATTAATGTTTGTGTGTGCAGTCACCTTGGCATCCTATTTTCTTTAAGTTCCTTGGTTTTGCAGTAAAGATACGACTGCTACTTGTGCACTTTAAGACATTTGAGCTTTTGTGCTGCTAAGGTTTCATCTCACTTGACTGTGTCACACTCTCGAGCACACACGCGTACACTTTGTAATAGCCTGGGAAATGTGCTCAGGCTAATATTAGATTGGCAGAGTAGAGAAGCATCACCTATCTTACATGTCTTAATTTACGAAGAGTACTCACCACCATATCATCCTGTCTCTTCTTGTCATAGACCAAATGCTACAGATGCAGCGGTAAGACATGTTTTTTTTTTATTATCATCTGCGTGTATATAAAAGGGATATATCACTCTATTGTTGATGTATTTTCTTTTTAAAACAGTTTGTATATGTGTGTTTACAGTCTGCATCTCTGGGCTTGTTAAGGCCTCTGCTTGAAGAAGGGGATGCATTACCTCCATCAGGTGAACGAATGAAGCAGTATGTGTGGGAGAAAAAAGTTGTCGTGTGCAATATATATGGTTTGTTGCTGAGATGGGGTGTTCTGTTGTCTCGACACACACAGACGTACAATCTGGAATGGGATTTGGTGGGTTTTATCAGGTCACGATAAATTGTGAAATATGTAATATAATGTTTGTAGTCAGCAATTTTTAGGAAATTACTTTGAAAAGGAATTTGTTTTAAGTACTAATTACCTCCCCAGAGAAGGAATTTAATTTGTTACTCCTTCATTAATCTGATTAAAACCAGAAGAACAGGTGGAATTGTTTATAGTTGTATTCCATTTAGTCACTAAATGAAAGTGACAGTACTGCATGTTTGCCTGAGTGTGTGTGTCTACCTTGTGCCAGTATTTGTGAGCCTGCCGCATATAATTTTTCCAGCGCAGTGTAAGATGTGGCTAAAAAAAAAAAAAAGTGCTGCTTTACAGCTAGTCAGGTTTAAGATTTAATGTTATTTTTTTACCATTATTTATAATTAGATTTTGACCCAAGTCACTGGTAGCAATGTGACAAGTGGCCGCCATCTTCAGCATTAGAATCACGACAACCCCCCCCCCTCCCCCCCCCACACACACACCCCTGAGATGGATAAAAACAGGTGGATTTTGCTACTTAACTCATATTTCACAAACGCAATATTAGTCAAAATGCTGTTTTTTTTAGACTATTTGTAAAGAACATGTTTGGGTTGACTCATCCATTCCCAGCCATTTTCCGATGGATTTTGACTGATTTTGCAAGGCCCACAGAATATTGTGTTCTCTTGCTATAAAAACATGGAACCTACCAATAGAAATATTAGTCTCTTCCTTCATCAGGAAAAAAGTAAATTTTTATCTGTTTCCATTTTGCAGCAATTGGCATTAGAATAAGTTTCATCATTATTCACAAATCTATTTAGAATTGTGAGCAAATTAGCTTTTTTCCCCAACATGGCCCTGGTTGATCTCTTATACTCTGCTGCCACCTGCTGGGCATTTTTTGTAATAACTACCATTGCTTTAAGCGACCTTTTCAGGTCAGAGGCTGCATCAAAGCCTTCTGTATGCTCTGGCATTAAAAAAAAAACATACAAAATGTATAAATATGTTTTTAGGACCATGGCAATATTTAAAATAGATAAATATACGTTTTGGGGGGCAAATGAGTTAAGGGGGATTTTCTATTCTTGTAATTTCTAGTTCCTGATCGTAAAACGGCCACGTCGTGAGTACCTATACCTTGAAATAAGGCTGGATATCGGCAGCATTGGTATTCGCCCATTCCTATTATTAATAGTATTAATAATAATAATACAGTACATTTGGTATATATGGAGCTGTTATGTTGCACCCCTGTCCATGTACTTCCTCAGAAACAATCATTACCATTATATTTATAGCTGCACCTTGCTATGCCTGTCTATCTATTTGGGATGTCACCCGTAAACAGAAAAGTAACCTGTTTTCAGTGTCTCCTTCTTGTCTAACAATGACTTACGTCCTATTTTGTGGTGTGCTTTTCTCCAGCCCATCACATTGAAGTTAGGACAGAGAATAAAGCCGGAGACTCCTCCTGTCCACAAACCAGCCATCCACTCACGCCCTCCATAAATCAGCTCGATTCCCCCGAGTGTTCCGAAAAGAACAGGGAAGCCCCCGAATGCAATTTAGAAGGGCCGGCCGGTTTCCATGGGACTGAGCAGACTGACGTGGAAGGCAGTGGCAGAGAGCAAGGGGAGTGTCCGGAACACACCATTTCAACTGTGGGAGACGTGTTGCACCCCTCTCAAGCTGGAGAAATGGATCAGACCAAACCCGCAGAGCAGCAGGGAGGAGATTTAGGTCCGGCACAGGAAAAGGAGGTGGATCGGGAAGCCGAGCGCAGCAATGTGGGAGAGGCAGCGGAGGCGCTGATGATGGAAGATGAGACTGAAGAAGAAGAGGGCGAGGAAGAGAGGAAAGCACTCAGTGGGATAGATGTGGAGGTGGAACATCTGCACCAGAAAGCTCAAGTAGCAGATAAAGAGATTTGTGACGAGATCAAGGTACAAATCCTGTTTTGTTTAAGTGTTTTTTTAACTTGGGTACAAGAATAATTAGTCAATATTTTACAGTAAAGTTGTTTTCTTTTTGTCATGTGATTTGGTCTCAGTTGTACAAAAATTCTTGTTTTTTTTCTCTCTTTTTGAAATCTTCAAGTGCCTCTTGTCTTTGTTGCTCTTGCTAATATGAAGCAATAGCTAAAATGTCAGCCTCTGTCCTAGACAAGTATTAGCACAGAGCCACTGGGAGTGGAACATCTGTTGCTGTTTCCTGAATATGGACGTGTACTCTGTAAGCGCTGCATTCCGTTTTGACTGCAGGAGGGAAATGAAAGCAGCCTGCAGCAGGAGGATGATGATGATAGCCATCTTCCTCAAGAGGCTCTTCTGAAACACCCCGAGCTGGGCAGCGAGGAAGACGAGGAGCAAGAAGAATACGAGGCTGAGCTGGCTGATGTCTTTCCAGAAGCTATCACACTGGACGACATGGCCAAACTCATCACTGTAGACGAGGTCTGTACACGTTCATGCTTATTAAATAGTTCAGCTACATGTGATAAATGTGTTTTTCCAATGCCTATTGGTGTTCATTTGTCTGTAATTGTAGTTGACTGGATGTGAAGTTTGAAAATTTGCTTTTATCGCTATGCTTTTTCCACGTTTTTCAATCCCACAAATGACTGGCAGGCTTTTTGTGTGTGAAGGTCCTATACAAATCTAAGTTATTATTATTTAATAACTCACCCCGCCCATAGCAACATTATTGCAATACTCTGCTACTGTCTCTGTAGAAATGAAAGCTAATTTAACATCTACCTGAACGTAATTGATAGATCAGCTTTAAAAGGAATCCCGACTGTCATGACAAGTTTGCTCTAAATTATTTGTTACTGACATAACTATGAGATAAATGTTTCAAAAATCATTTCCAGTTTAATACATTTTGTAGAACCTTTATTTGGACGTATTATGTTATTATTTAAAAGAATGGCGGCTGGCTCTCTGCCGAGCAATGTGAAACGCCCATAAAGAAAGCAAGGTAAGCCTCGTAGCGTTCCTAAAGGGACGATCAAAACTCTTGAATGTGTCTGGTGAATGACGACAGCACGTCGTGGGATTAGGATGACTCTCCCGATCGCACGTTTGTTTCTTTAGGAACGCTACGAGGCTTAACTTGCTTTCTTTATGGGCGTTTCACATTGCTCGGCAGAGAGCCAGCCGCCATTCTACGTCACTACGCACTGAATGCGTTGCGGGGTAAACAACAATGGCGGCGTACGTCCAAATAAAGGTTCTACAAAATGTATTCAACTGGAAATTATTTTTGAAAGATGAATCTCATAGTCATGTTAGTAACAACCAAATAAATAATATAGAGCAAGACAGTTGGAGTTTCTTTTTAAATATCACCATTAGCAAACATGCTAATGTGTGCTACAATGGCAGGTGAATTAGGCAGGTCTTCAGCTAATGTCAAGTTGTCATTTATTGATTGATTGGGATGTTCCATGTCCACTATTAGTGTTGATTTACTCCCTGTAATTGTATAGGACTGAATGTGAAGTTCCTATGTTGTCATGTCTTATCTTCATAGTCTTTTTGTCAGGCCCAGAGATGATTGATAGACATTTTTGGTGTACATTTTTTTTTCCTCCTTCAACATAATGATTCAGAGATTTTTTTTGATATCATACTAATGTGGTCTAAACAAAGGCAACTGAAATAGGTATCCATTAGTGCTGACTCGCCATTTATTGATTGTTTAGGACATGTACATAAGCACTGCCGACTGCAGCGTAATAAATGTTGAAAGGAGAGTGGATGTAGTTCAGTGCTCCTTATTGTGTGGTGCAGTGACACCTAGTGGTGAGTTGAAAGCTGACTCTTTTGTAAAGACAGAGCTCGAGATCGTTTTCAAATTATGTTATTTATTCTACGCCCTCCCAGATATCGCCTGCCTCTGGCCTTACCTCCATCTTGAAGAAGAGGAAATTGCCTAGCGATGATGCTAGTCTGGAGTCCAGGTCCGATAACCCCACTGCCAAAAGACGAGTCCGCTTCAAAGTAGCAGATGATGGCTTTGATAGTGGTGAGTTTCTGGTTTCTCAAACCTACCTGAAATGGATGAATTGACTTATTTGACCCCTTGGAATAGACCCCTAACAAGATAAGTGGTGCAGAAAATTGATGGATACCCAGAAGGCCTAATTTGTCTATTTTGCAGATGTTGGCGGCAGAGACTCCTGCCTGCTTCTCTTCCTGCTTTGTCTGGTGACTGTGGTGATCAGCATGGGCGGCACCACCCTTTACTGTGCTCTGGGTGACGTTCACTCCTCCGTCTGCCAGGACTTTTCCAGAAATGTGGACTTTTACTTTGGACAGATGCAGCGCGCCGTAGCTCAGATCCATCAGTGGTTAGGCCCGAGTGCCACGTAGCGGCTCGTTAGCAAGGGACAGAGAACAAACGGTCTGCTTTGTACAGGTCAGTGTCAGCCACTTGTTTTATTATGGAAAAGTGAGAGAAGTGGGTACACTTCAGGCCCCCCTAAAGAGTTAGGGAATCTGCAAAGACTGGATCCATACTTTTTGCTGGCCTCACTCAAGAACACAGGAATAACAGCTGACACTGCTGTCAGTTGTTTAAATAAATAAATAAATAAATAAACGTTTGTAAACTGGAGGGCTCAAACATGCTCTCTACACATGCTGCACAAATAGTGGCCTCATGGGCATTTTGCAAAACGTTTTGCAACCTCTAGGGTTGCTTTTATTGACTTTTTTTTTTATAACAAATGAGGAAAAAAACATTTAATTGTAAAGTCTTAATCATGTGTTAACACTCAGAATGAATGTTTTCAGTCATATGTAAGGCATTTACACTATACTGTATATTTTTTAAGTTTTCTTTTGAATAGAAATTGAGCTGTTGCTGGACCACAGACAATTTATGACGAATAACACTGATCTCAAGCTATGCATTGTTCGACCTCTTAGCAGTGTGTTCTACTTGTACATTTAAAAATTTATATAAAACATATACCAACGGGAATGTTTAACATGACTGGTACGATTTTGTTTTTGTAATTTTGCAATATTATCCTCAGAAATAGAGACCTCTTGCAACTAATTATTCATTGTAATTTACAACATCTATGTGATGTTATGTAGCATTGTGTCTGCCCAGTTGTGTCTTTGCATCTCAGGATTTCTGGGTAGCATCCTCATTGTGAGAGCCACTGTTGTTTTGTTTCCCCCAAATTTGAAAGTTTCTTTACCCTTTGGGTGAAGAGATTTTTTTTTTGTTGGGGCCCTGAAGACAACACTGTATTGTTCTTGCAGTGCATCAACTTTTTATTATTAAGGCATTTCTGCATCCAATGTGTCGTTTTGGATGCCCGACAAAGAGTGTGAAAATATGGCAAAGGTACAATTCACACAAGAGGAGCTTCCATGGAGTGTCTTATATGCATTATGAATCATCTTGGATTAAAGCAGTATTATCATACATCACATAATGATGTAAAGCATTGCAGATTCGTTCTTGTTTTTATTTGCACGAGTCATCCGGCTGGCTCAGATGACTCCAAACATCTTGTTTAATTGTTTATATTTTTAATTTATGACTCAGCGGATGCAAACATTTTTGATTTAGTCATTATGCTCACTTAATGATTGTTGTTGCACATTACTGAAGTTTTTAATCTTTCATGTCGGCATTATAGTCGTGACTTTATCTTGTAATCAGTTGCTTTTTAACAAACGTGTGTAATTTGCTTGTATCACTTTTCTACCAGGCAGGTTGGTCGTATTGTCACATTAGATGATCATGTTCGGACTCTCTTTCGAGTATAAAATGTTTCACAAAAAGAGCATACAACAAAAGGGCAATGTGTGTCATTGAGTTCTGTGTACCACTCATGACAGCCACGTTCACGTCGGTCTTAAAAGTTTGTGGATGTCCTACGTTGAAAAGAAAAAGACTCATTTTCTCATCAGTCAGGATTCGTGTTGAAAGAAATACATTGAAAAGTCATGTAAATGTATTTCTTGCCTGCAGATTTTAATGTATAAGTTGATCTGAACTTTTCTATTTTGTATTTTTCTTTTAATGAAATATGAAATATGTTCCAAATCAGTGATCGTCACTGAGATTTAAGCTTGGGAAAAACAAAATTTGGTACCACTACCTGTTCATGTCTGACCTGAAGTAAAGTCTGGGGAATGTGAAACATGGATTTAATTGTTTTTCCTTCTACTGTAATGATTTAGGCCCATAATCAATGTCACAGCCATGTAATTGCAATTATTATTATTATTATTATTATTATTATTAAGGTATTATTATTAAGGGTGTCAGGCGATTAAATGTTTTAAATTGTAATTCATCACATGACTTCAATAATTAGCTCACGATTAATCGCACATTTTATAGCTGTTCTAAATGTACAATAAAATAATTTTTTTCATATTAATTTCATATAGTTTTCATATTCTTGTTAACATAAAAGTGGGGAACAATTAAACCAATAGAAATATGGCTGGCTGCATCTTTTAGTCATTGATGCAGTTAAAATTAAAAAGATGTACTGTATTGTAAAAAAAAAATGTTTGTGTGATTGATCCCCCCCCCCCCCATTTTTCT
Organism: Leptonotus elevatus; assembly: GCF_054856555.1. Taxonomy (NCBI): domain Eukaryota; kingdom Metazoa; phylum Chordata; class Actinopteri; order Syngnathiformes; family Syngnathidae; genus Leptonotus; species Leptonotus elevatus. The sequence continues at coordinate 12,896,289 of NC_141241.1, read as the reverse complement.
GCCACGAGATAACATAATTGCGTTTCTTTTCATATTAAAAGCTATCTAATCTTTAACATGAAGTAACTTGTGAAATTCTGCACATTTTTGAAACTGTAAAATACATTTTGGCCCCAGTCTCCACAAATATATGCATTATTATTACATTTATCACTGCTAAATTTTGACATGGACGTTTTTCTACTGCGTTGCAACTGGAATTCCCCCAGTACAGACATTCCAAGCAAAGGGCTGTCATTAATCACGTGTTAAGAAAATAATAATGGTGATCTTTAAATTAACTCAAAATTGACGCCCCTTATCATTATTATTATTATTATTACATTTACCAAATCATCCATCTAAATAGACCCCCCCCTCCCCCTCATGAAACAATGATGCCATTAAGTATCAGTTCTGTAATCACCTTTATTTAAATTATCATGTAAAAACTTCAACTCAAAAGAAACCGTTAAGTGACATTACATCTGTAAAGAACAAAACTGCGACCTTTGCTCCACTCAGAAAAACTCGCTCTATGGCAGACGTGGCCGACAGTCGTCTGTAAATCATTGTATCTAATACCAAGTCACATTGTCTTCCAGTCACGTACTGTACCACCAATTACTTTTCCAGTATGTAGTAATCCAGAGGCTCCTGATTTATCAAGGCCTCTATTTAATTGGCTCACTTTATGTGAGTCACACAGTTGTATTTCCACTGGTGGTCATGTGTCCCACTGTGTGATAGCATAATAGTAACTGGGGGGCGGGGCTAAAGGAGGTGTGACACGCACGTGATACGTTGGGGTGGAGAGTCTGGATTTGGATTTGCCACCACCGTGTCAGCATGGCGGATGTCACACTTCCTCTCGAGACCTACAACAAATAGTGATCAATGATGTAACCGCGTGCTCGTGCTATTTTACACAATTGTTTTATCGCGAGAGTGGTAGCTCGCTAGCACATCCCTCTCAGTTCCCAACTTAAAACACACACAAAGTCACTGTCCCTAATAGATGAAACTCTCTTCGCTACAAGTCTGTGCTGTGTGCAGTGGGCCGGGCTTGGGGCCATGGAAATTGTCGCGTCAGAAGCCAGCTCTCCCTATAAGCACCTGTTCCTCTACGTCACACCAAGGTTGCAAGACTCAAAAGCTTGTGATCGCTTTCCAAAGGGGAGCATGTGCGTCGATAGTACACAGAGTATATATTCACCATCATGGTTTTTTAGCTCCATTCAGCTCCTTTCTTCACTACAACATGGAGGTAAGAGAAGACTTTTATGCCTTATTTAACTAAGCGAGTTTCACTTAGTCTGTATTGGAATGGAACTAAATAGCTAATAAGATGGAATAACTTTCCACTTCCCTTTTCTTGTTGTTTAACCAGGTTCTTATTGAATTATTAATCTGTACAAATTATTATCAGTCAAAGAATTCTGTCTGGACAAACGATACTGTAATACATTATTATATTTCCACTCAGTATATTGTCTCCTGTTTATATAAAGGTTGTAGGTCGCCATGCAGCTTCATTACTGGCGAGTCTGAACCACCAACGTGAACAAGCCAACTTGTGTGACTGCGTGCTCAGGCAGAGGCAGAACCCAGCTCATCTCTACCCAGCACACAAGTAAGTTACCGTCTGTATAAAAAGTCTACACACCCGTGTTCAATGATTTGTGTGATAGGTAATTTTTCAATTTTTTTTTAGCCATTTCTTTGACCTATAACCCAAATAAAATTACATATTTTCAAGCGGGGAAGTAAAAATCCACAACTAAAATATGGTTGCACAAGTGTGCACACTCACATAATTTGATGATTTGGCTATCACATTTGATTCCAGGTCATGTTAGATGGGAGTCAGCACACACCTGCCACCATTTAAAGAACCTCTGATTGATCCCAAATAAAGTCTAGATGTTCTAGAAGGCTTTTCCTGACATTTACTTTGTAGTCATATTTTACCAATTTATTCTTAGTACCCAAAATAATGGCAGCAGTGAGAAACCACTGACGTTTCTATTATTATTATTTTTTTAAATTACCCCCTACCTTTTACTTTTATCTCCATCAGGTGTATCCTATCTGCTTCCAGTCCAGTACTGGCCAGTATCCTATCCTCGACGGGTTCCCTGGTGGATCTGCAGGCTCCATGTCTGGCCGACTCGGTCCTGGAGCTGGTGTTGGACTTCATTTACACAGGAGTTCCGCCTCCCGCTCGGAGTTGGCAACAGTACCGCGATCTCCTTGCTGCTGCCCGCCTCTTGGAGATGGAGCAACTGCGGGAGGTTCTAATAAAGGCTCCACCGTCATGTGATGTTCCTCAGGATTTGGATCACAGTGTATCATACACCACTGAGTTGTGGAGCACAAATACTGAGAGAAAGCTACAAACAGGAGAAGAGCATAAACATGTGCTCCCTTTTATGACCCATGTGGACTACGGTTCTTTATCCTCCTCGTCCTCCTCTCTGTGCTGTGGGCCGATACCAGTCATACGTCACAGCAGCAGAGCCGAGACTCACCAGTGCTGGATTGATAACTCGCATGAGATTGTGGAAGACTCCTTTGCAAGGAGCTACTGTGAAGTTCAGAGTGCAAGCGAGGATGACTCCATGAAGAACCAGGAAGACAACCGTGGATTTGCCGAGACAAGAAAGCAGCAGGAGGATTCTAAGAAGTCGGAATCCGAGCTACTCGCCAGTTCATCGGAGCAGTCCAGTGACGAAGAAGACGCCAGGGTCGAACCTGCCAACCAAACGTCCTATCTTCTTCTAGACAAGGCGCTGGAACGTGGAGCAGTGTCTGTGATTGGTCACAATCACACAGACAAATCTAACACTGGGGCTTCATCTAACGATGCTAACATACATTTAGCGAAGGAAGATGTGGCGTGTAAAGAAGCCTACACAGCTCCCACCGTGTATGAGCCCGCTCGCCACCCCTTCCAGTGCTCCCTGTGCACGCGCTCCTTCAGCCAGCGCGGCACCTTGAACAGGCACATGCGCTCTCACCTGGGGGTGAGGCCCTTCTCCTGCCCCCGGTGCCCCATGACATTTTCCCGCCAATACCGTGTGACGGAGCACATGCGCGTACACCAGCGCTGCAGCGACTTTACCAAGCCCTCCGCTTCCTTGATTTGACGCAACATCTCTTTTGTGTGTATTGTATTTTCAAGTGCACATAAAACTGTTTGTAACGCATTTGTTTTAAAATTATACAAACACTTATTTATACACATAAACAGTATTAAGTAATGAATAACAAAAATATTGCACAGTGTAACAATCCTTATGTGTTTACAATACAAAAACTTCATCTTTTCCCAACTAAGAAACTTTTAGCACATCACCTCACAATATACATGGGTAAAAATGCCCAAGATGTACATTTTTAAATGAGCCATCGCTTTTTGTAGGTATAAAAAACTGGTTTGAAAGGGATTAACATTCAATAATCTAAAGCAAAAAAAAATAACTAGAGTGCGCTAAAATACTGTACTTCCTGTTTTTACTCTTTATTTTTTATTTTTTTTTGTGTGTCAAATTTAGTGTCAAACAATGATGTGCTGCCATCTCGTGTTCGACAGTGGAGTTACAACCAACAAAAACAGGAGGGCAAGACAAGCAAATTCTGCAAAAATAGTGGGACCGCAAACCTGGAACCTCAGGTGGCGTTACTGTACACTACAAGACCTTTTTTACTTTTACTGTTTATTTTTTGTTTTTTCATATTGCCACGGTCACGTAGCAAGAACTCAAATGGTAAATACTGAATACATTGTTGGATGTAGGTATTATTATTGAATAAACAATTATCAAAGTGCATGACACGACTATATTTTTCATCTTATACTTTTTTGTGTTTTTTTTATCACTCAGAAAGAAAGAAAAACATTATTAAATGCACGATGAGATGGAGTAATAAGATATGACAACATGATGCCAAAGTTAAGTAGTAAATTCTAATTGTAAGTTTGTACCCACTAACTTGCAGACTGTTCATCTTGTAATTCAGCTGGTGCTGAGTTGGCTGTTGTGGACATCACAACAATGGCCTAAAGAGAAAAGAAGAAACCTTACTGACAACTACATCAAATTAACATTGCACGTTTAAAAGCTTTTATTTTTGTAGGCCTACCTGACTCCGACTGGAACGTGGCCAGCGATGACATCACAATCAAAATAATCACACCAACAAAGACATAGAACATAAAGACGATGTACAGTGTCAGCCTGACGGTCTGAAAATAGATACGAACACTTCTTTAGAGACGTCACAACAAATCATCTTAACTTCCAGTCTCAGTAACATGAACTACAGTAAACCCTGTAACCTTAGCAACAAGAGTTATATCAAAAATCTGCCATTGCGTGGATAATAATGCTCTTTCCTTGACAATGTCAAAGAGGTATTTATTTAATATTATTTATTAATATTATTTTTGTTGCGGCAAGTAATTTTATTTAATGGTTAATATATTTTGTTGAACTGCCATAGAAAACTATTGGAGCACATTACAAGAACATTTACACATTACACATTTACATTACTCTTCAATATAATATTGTACATATATGTTGCATGATTTAGAATTAATGCTGTCACTATCAAATATTTTTAGAATCGATTAATCTGTCAATTATTATATCGATTAATCCACTCATTGGATTCATTTTAACTTTGCATTAAAGTGTATTACAAAAGCATTTTCGCCCTGATTACTGTTTATGAACTAATGATTGGTGTTTATTTCGTACTTGGTATTCCTATAGTGATTTTTTTTTTAAGGGGGGATTGATGTTGTGCTATGTTACCGGTTCGATCATTGTTTTCCAAAGAAAAAACAGATGTTTGCAAATGTCTTATTTTGATTAAACCCAGAAGATAATCAGTCTTATTTCATGAATGACAACAGAAATCAGTGAACAATTACTGTTGATATACTGAAATCAGAGGATTTGGACAATTTCTTATTTAAATAATGGCTCTAAATGATTACTTAATTATTAAAACACTTGTCTATCAATCACGGTGGCTGACTGGTTAGCACGTCCGCCTCCCAGTGCAAAGGTTGTGAGATCAAGTCCGGGCTTCGACCTTCCTGGGTGGAGTTTGCATGTTCTCCCCGTGCTTGCGTGGGTTTTCTCCGGGTACTCCGGGTTCCTCCCACATTCCAAAAACATGCATGGCAGGTGAATTGGACACTCCAAATTGTCCATAGGTGTGATTGTGAGTATGGTTGTTCGTGTCTGTGTGCCCTGCGATTGGCTGGCAACCAGTACAGGGTACACCCCGCCTACTGCCCGAAGCCAGCTGGGATAGGCTCCAGCAACCCCGCGACCCTTGTGAGGACAAGCGGTACAGAAAATGGATGGATGGATTGTCTATCAATCGATAAATTTTGACAGCTCTGTTTAGTATACTTTTTTTCCCCATCTACCTACCTTAGACAATTATGTCACAAGACATACTTTTTATCATTTTGTATGATTGTACTCAATACAATTTTCTAACATTATAAAATAATTATAGAAGTTGTAATATTTGGTATTACAAATACATTACAAGATTGTGTTTTTTTTTCTCATTAATACTAAATATTTTTTATGATCATTATCTGTCATTATTTTCTCAGTTTGTGCCATCACATACAAAGTGTACATGCATCCTATTACAACAACACCCAACAGAAAGCCAACAGTATAACAGTAAACATATGTACAGTATTTACAGAAATCTGTGAACTCAAACTGCTTTCCTCCTCCTCGTATGTCATGTTGTCGTCGACTGGATATACATCGTAGCTGCTGAAATAAATGAAGTGATCCATGGTGGGAATGACGATAATGGCGGTCCAAAATGACACCAGTGTGGCTATTATGCTTAGAGCCAAAGATATCGTCACCTAAATGTGGAAAAATAAAGATAAATTATTCCACTACCTTGAAACCCGTCTTTGAAATCTTGCAAAAATATGCTTACGTTTTTTTTTGTTGGGTTGTGTTCCGTTATAATATACAGAATCCCACATATTATGAACTGCAAGAAGAAGAAACTAAGCTTACTAATGTACTTCGCTTGTTGTGCATTGCAAACAGTACAAAGAGATACTTTGTGCGGACTCACTATTGCTCCAACCATGTACCCTGGTGGGATTATTCCAAATGATGAATGAGATAGATCTTCTGCCGTAGCAATGGTGATAATAATGAACGATGCTCCCAAGATAAGCATGGTAATCTGGAATAGTAGTTATAGTCAAAGGAGAACAAAAATGGTAAAAGTAGAATATAGTTGAAGTACAGTACGGATTCAACTCATTATGCAGTATGTACTCTGAGCTTCAGTCACACTTAATTGGCGGATGTCAATGTACAGTTAAATGGTGAAGCTGTGCGATGTCTGACCCCGACAAGTTGCGGTTGAGCGTTGATGAAGCGATGTAGAGGTTTAGCTCCTCCCACTCTGTCTTGGACAACATCACTGTTTTCACGAGTTTGGCTCACAGATAAGATCTCCACCGACATGTTCTAAAACAAACATGATGAACAGAGATCAGATAGTAAAGAAGTGAGAACTGTTAGATCTGGGACAGGGAACTACGCACATTTCTGTCTTTTTTGTCTACATGCTCCAAAGCTATTATGTACATTTCCAGTGTCCAGTGAAGGGGGAATTTAATTAGCAAAAGGAATTCCACTAAGTCTGCTGTCTAGTTTTTGTTTTGTTTTTGTTTTTTGAGAGAGATCTGGGATCTTATTTGCTTGCATAACTAGTATCTATGTCAACATCTCTAAAGAATTCGCACATGTTTTTCATTAAATAATGACCATGATATCAGACCATGATATCAGGTGTCAGTCAAAATGAACAAAACGTTTAAACTCATAATTCCGTTATGTCGATTGTCGCGCACACGCGCTTCTCATTAACCAACAACACATTCCGTGCAATGTCGCAACAATTTGACCATATCCTAGATCCCTTACAACAGGGAACTCTCCAGTTTCCTCCACGCATTTAGGTAGAAAAAAAATCCCCCCGCAATAAAACACATCTAGAAAAGCAAATATGGGGGACGTATAGTAAACAAGAAGAGGCCAACCTTTTTCCAGAGCTGGGAAACCAGTCTTCTGCCCTCCTCGTTCACATGAGGAGCAGTGTGTGCGTGTGTGCGTGTGCGTGTGTGCGTCTGTCAGGAAAGGAATGCAAAGAGCAGAGAGAGGGGAAAGGAAATAGATTCGATTTCCGGTTTTCTGATTAAAAGTGTGACTCTTGTTTTGTTTTGTTTGATCTGTAGCTCAAGAGGAGAGAAAAAACTCAAATGAATGCAAAAAGTAAATGACACCAACATCTTGGAGAGCTTGCAGCTGACATGAATTCGGGCGAGAGGCGAGTAAGCCGCGCCCCGGACTGGTCGCTAACCAATCGCATCCTGCATATGCACACATGGACAAACGATTCATTCGTACTCACAAGGATCGATCTCGATGTTTCGAACGCAACCAGGAAGTTGTTTTCATGTCGCCATTTTAAGAAGCCTCTTAACTATTTAGCTAGTTTAAATTGACTGCTGTTTCATTTGCGAAAATCTAATACTTGGTGCAATTGTCATGAATCACACTGAGTCGAAGCGGGACACGCCCTGCTGCAATTTGATTGGCTGCTGCATGACAGGACACGCAGGACAGCATTCAAGGCAAGAGGATGTGATGTGACTTCACTAAGGCGCCGTTATTATGGATCACCCTAACCCTAATCCTAACCGACTTGTTTTTTATTTTTATTTTGTACAAATGTGATACATATTTGAAATATTCATCTGATTATAACTGCGCAGCCAGGGCGCGTCCTGCAGCCAATCATATTGTAGAAGGGCGTGTCGACAGCGACGTTCGAAAATGGGCGTGTACCAGGTTCTCTCTTCTTTCCTTTTTTGGTCATCCTTAATTATTTTAGTTTATACATATTTGTCTGATATTTTTTTCCCATTTTTGGGCAATATTTAATATTAAAATTACTTGATCACACCAGCTTTTCTCATGAAAGTCTAATATACAGTATGTCTAACTCAGAAATGTGAATTGACATATGACATGGTAGTTTTTCTGTCTGACAAAAACTGAGTAATAGGTGCAGAACAGGTTCTTAACTAATTTAAAATGAGGCTAATAACTGTTAATATATACATTAAAATGTTCTTGTCTATTCGGTTGAAGTACCGTCTTAATGGGAATAGTTGAGGATTATCTGACACATTCATGAAATGCTCTGATGACATACTGCAATCATTTGTCACTTTTTGCGTATTGCGGTGTGTACATTCCTCTCTACTTTGAGGCTGCTTCACCAGAGAAAAATGCAACAGCAAAACACATGCCATGTGCCAAATCCCACCCCCTCACCCCAATACGTATACTGCAGTCAATGAAAAAATAGGGAGACAAACATGAACTTATCAACAATTTTATTAGATCTTTCACAGAAAGAATTCAATCATCATAAAAATGATCACTAAAAATCTTGAGACGTGGATTGCATTGGATGTGTTATAAATATTACTCCATAGTAAGACACACACTTACTTAATAATACTATGATGATGAAAAAAAATGCACTTATTAAGAGAAATGAGGTGACCAGTCAGTGACGGTGCTACTGTATTATATAACGATGACGAATAGCAATGTTATAATAAAAATGGCGCACACGCGAGCATAAGTGTTCATCAGTGATATATGAGTACAAAATTAATAATCAACTGTTGTATAAAGTCAATTTTCAACTAAAAGAAAAAAAACACACGACAATAAGCGAGTCCACTGAGTGCATTCAGAAACATTCAATTTGCATTCTCTGAGTATGAATTTCCTGCATACAAATTATTACACCAAGTTTACACGACTTAAAACAATGGCCTCCCAAAGTATTTCACTCAAATCCTATTGCTTTAGTGAGCACCAATCATGATCAATATCATTTATACAGAACATTGTTTCCTATATACAGTGGCTTTCCGAGTGAGGCGTGAGTGAGCATGCATTCGTCCCAATATATGCGACACATACAAAAAAAAAATACAATTTCACATAGCAGTGAATGAGTCCTGCTGTAAAAAGTTGCATTGATAGTAATAATGACAGTAACATACAGCGTATGCACGTGCACATTACTTACTCCATGTCGTCATTTGCATTGTCGTGCGTGTGAGCAACGATCACGTTATCACAGTAGCGCGGTCACGTGATCACATGTAATTATCGGACTGTACGAGCGGCGTGAGGACAAACGGAAGGAGGTGATCTCCGTAAAGTTTGAGGTGTGACACGTCATTAGCTACACTTTGACAATCCAATGAGACACCTTAGCAAATATGATAATGCCATCTGTTTCCATTGGCACTGTCAGAGAAGAGAGTTCATTTAACAGTATGTTTATTACTGACAGCTGTTTGTTATAGTTTGCTCTTATCATGTAGTTAAAGACCCTGTCAATGGGTGTGGGGGGTGGGGGGGGGGCATTTGACAGCCAGCGTGTGGACCGGCGCTACCCAGTGGGATATATTCCAGCCATCAGAGGCTTTCGGCAGATATATTTTCTATGAACTCATTCACTGCCATTGACGCCCATATACGTCAACAATTCATTTGAACTATTTCTATTAGTTTAACATTTTTTCCCCCACTTTTGTTAGAGTATGAAAACCTAGAATTTGTTTTTATTGCACATTTAAAACAAATTGTGAGTTAACTAGTGAAGTCATGTGATTAATTACAGTTAAAAAATTGAATCACCTGAGGCACCTAATTTTTAATAATCGAAAAAAAAAGAAAATATTATTAAAAAATTAGGGGCGCCAGGCGATTAAAATTTGTCATCAGAATTAATCGCATGACTTCACTAGTTAACTCACATTTTATATCTGTTCTAAATATACAATAAAAAAATCAAAGTTTTCAAAAGTGGAAAAAATGTTAAACTATTAAAAAATAGTTTAAATGAATTTTTGACGTATATAGGCGTCAATGGCAGTGAATAAGTTAAACATGTATTCATGTGTAGCCATGAGAAAGACGCAAGGTTTCCAGAATGTGATCGTGATTACAGTATTGATTGGCAGTTGAGTGGGGCGTGGTTTAAATGAATTCAACAGTCACGTCCACAAATGCTTGAGAGCTGAGAGAATGGTTTGTTTTTGATGATTGGCCTCATTTCATGTACTTCGTAATTTTTAATTGTATATATATATATTTTTAAATCATTCAAATTTGGTAGGGTTGTTAATGACATTGGTCTGTGTGGTGTGTTAAATTTAGAAGGTATCTATTTTCAACTTTACAGGGACTTTGAAATTGAAATAAAAATTTGTATATTTCATAGTACTAATATTAATAATAATAATAACCTTGCTTAAATTACTTTTAATATATTAATATACAAACAGGCATTTATAAAAATAATAATAATATTATTTTATAACAATATTAATTATAATAATGACCTTACTTAAATTACTTTTTACCATTTGGAAATGAATATAATTAATAAATTTTTTTTTTTAAAACAATTAAGGATTATTAAATGAATAATCTCTGATATCGAGCTTTATTATCTTTGAAAAGTCCGAATTTTTGTATCTCATTAGATATCGATATCGCACCTGTCCAATAACACAGCATGCACAGTTTTTCGATATCTAATTGTTTAGCTTTTTGTTTGCTTCAAACAGCCCCCAAAATTATTATTTTTTTCTCTCCAATTAACACAATTTGGAGCAATGTGCATGGCGATATGTAGTGGTATTTTCTCCTTAATAATATGCAAAATTGCTTATAATCTGGGCTAAAGTATTCATTAAATTGATATGTACTGCAGCATGTTCGAGTTATGATAGCTGTGCTTTTTGTGTTGGTGAGTCAGTAAACGTGTCATTGTACAATTTATGAGTGTTCATACTGCCATTCTTTATTATTTGTTCATTTTGTGCTACTTTTGAGGTATCTTGCAGTTATACGACATTTTCGTCTTCCTATAGCTTTCCTATTTTACAGACGTGTACTGTGAGCTTATTGGATTGTTGAATAACGGCACAGTGTTAAATCACATTCTAGATCTGAGTTTGGTTTCAGCCGAATCCTCACTTGTGCTCAGCTGCTCTCCAGAAGCCGTGAGCCGTCCTCTTCCTTGTCCTGCTTGCTTTCATCAGGATGTTGCTCGCTCCAGTAATCGCACTCATTAAAAGTGTCCGAACGGGGAAAGTCGGCTCCTTCTTGTTGGAGCAGGACGGGAAAGACGTGGTCCACCATTTCGCACAGGCGGCCGTAACTGGACAGATGTTGATGACAGAGACGTTTAAGGCTGAAGAAATGATGTGGCCTTGAGTTGATCATAGAGGCGAAATAGCTTACGAGGAGATGTTGGTTTTGGCATGTTCCTGTATAAGTTCCCCTTTTGGATTGACAGTGAAGATCCTGTTGAGAGGAACGCCCACCTCCTTGTAGGAATACACATCCTGGAATTGTGCACAAGGACGAACTTAAAAAACACGCTTAATTGTGTGTGTGTGTGTGTGTGCGTGTGTGTGTGATCTCACTGTAGCTCTGTTGCCAAAAGCAGCGTAGAAAGGTTCAGTATTGGGGTAGAAAAGGTGCTTGATGTCACTGAGACACTCGATCTTGAACTTCTCAGGTTTTTTCTCAATCACTTCTCTAAATAAAAAATAAAAAAACATTTTCAATCTTTAACCTCAGGTTTTTGAGTGTGTGTGTTAAGAGTGATTCGGACCTGTGTAAGGCGGAAAACAGGCTGCTGGGGCTGAGCATCACCGGGCCCATCGGCAGCATAGTTCCCCTTTCGTTGACCCAGTGCAGGTAACCTCGGGTCATGTCAGCCATACCGATGGCCCTCGCCGAGCAGTACATGAATTTATATCCATTCCTGAAACACCCTTGTGTTATAAATATGACATAAATATGAATAACGGTTACAAATCAACACTCACTGGCTGACTTTGTGGTAGAGTCTTGCGATGCCCTGGTGGGTCCAGTCTTTCCCCAGCGTGGGGAGGATGTGGCCCAATGTGTCTGACCTGTAGCCACGAGACAGCGTTCAACTCTGTGCAAATGCTGCCATCGAGTGGTGAAAATCTGCAACTGCAGTAATTGGTCTGACCTGGTGATGGTCCCATCGATGTCGGAGATGACGAGCTTGTCGTCCCAGTTCCACAGGTAGATGGTGCCATGGCAACGACACGTGCCCTGATACTGCGTGGTCACGCTGAACACCACTTCATTTGGACCCTCCTTCAGCTGTAAGCTCATCTATCGAGCAACAATATGATGCATTATTTTTTTTAATTTAATTTAATTAATTGCCTTCCTAACACCATCCCTCCATTTTATATCTCGTCCTCATTAGTCTCACAGGTGAGCTGGGGCCTATCCTAATTGACTGGCGAAGGGGCCAAGGCGTTATACACCCTGGACTGTTTGCCAGCCAATCAATCGCAAGGTACATAAGACATACAAGCATTCACACACACTTTGCACCTATGGGCAGTTATAGTTTTCAATTAACTGTGCTGTCTATGATCAAAAGTTCTGAAACTTTCAACCAACTGTCTAATGACGAAAACGAAAAATCTAAGAAGACTTACCAGCTGCTCTGATGTGAGGCGAAGAGTCTTCTTGTAACAAACGTTACCAGAAGCAAGGAGGGCGTCAGACTGGCAGGTTCCATACATCAAAGTGGGCCTGTGGTCCTCGTCACTAGAGGACGATTCATCTTTCATTCTGTCAAAAACAACAAATCAAACGGTTTGATGATCACGAGGAGAAAGCTAAGAAACCAAATAAAAGAGATGCACGAGGGTTGAACCTGATAGCTGTTGCCATGGTGATGGAACTCTCTTCTCGGTCTCCTGCGGTCTCTGTTGCGGACTCCTGAAAGAGGTCATCACCAAGGTCATTTTATAAACTAAAACTAGCGAAATAACGAAAACTAAAATTCAAAAAAAAAATGTGTTAACAAAAAATTAAAATAAAAATACTTAAAAAAATTTTTTTTTAGTGAAACTACATTTTACATTTACAAAACGAACTAAAACTAATGGAAATGCCCCTAGTTTTCATTTTTGGTCATTAATACACGAGCCTTTGAGGTTGATTTAAATATATTTGTTTTGATATTAAGTGGAATAAAGACATTTGAAAATGTGTCGCCACAGAAGTGACGTCATCTAGCAGCAGCCAATAGAAAAGCACCTTCAGATGACGTTGCAACAATTTTGAGTGTTTGACTTTTGGCTCAAATGGCTTGCCTTGCCTGCTTTTTTATTCAATTCAGATGAAATGAAACGCTAGGTAAGACCATGTGGTATGTAATCAAACTTGCACACAGGTAATACAAAAAAAAACAACCTAATACTAAATCTAAGCCCTTTAAAAAAATATTTAAAAAATAAAAAAAATAAAATAAAATCTAACAGCCGCCCTGAAAACTACTTAAAACTGACAAAATAAAAAAAACAACAACACTCAAAACAAAATAAAAAATAACTATAATGAAAATTCCAAACCTATAATAGTAAAACTTGCGTCTTGTGGATCACGTGACAAATATTTGTATTCGTGCACTCACCGATTTGGAGTCACTGTTCCTGCTCCTCCAGGAGAACCACCAGCGTCCTCCCTTCTTGGGCATCTTATCCTTCATGATGTTCTCCACCGAAGCCTGGACAAAACCATGCACATACCACGCAAAAACTCACTGGAAACTCAAAACTGACAAGCAGAGAAGAACATGGAATGACAAAATAGCCAAAATGTCCCGTCACTAGCTATGCAAAAGCATGCAAATGGCGGATGCAACATCATCAGAACTAGGGATGCACGATAATGCTATTTTCAACCGATACGATTAACCAATAATTTCAAAAGTGCCGATGTCAATAACAGATAAGTAAGCCGATAATTGTTGGCAAAATTAACTTAAATACAAATATACTTTTGAGTCCTATTATAACTCTAACATGTACAAATACATTGAAACATTGTGTAAAGCACCATGAAGCTGAATTTTATTGATATTTCTGCTTCAAAGACAACCAGTAACTCATTTTGAGTTTGCCAAAACAAAACAGTCATATTTTAAAAATGCAACAAAAAACTGTGAGGGTAACATTTTGGGAAGACAAAGTAAAGAAAGCCTACACTGGCGACTGCCATGTCGCCATGATGCCTCTTCTGTCAACACGAGGTCCATTGCGCGCATTATGACATCACAAATATACAACACTACCATAGGAGAGGGAAGGGGTTGAGGAGTTGGGCACAACTTGAGCTACAAACACAACCGATGGACCAACGTGGCATGTCTATTATTATCTGCGGATTTCTTTATTATCTGGTTTATCTGTATGAAGTCAAATTGGATTATAATTGCTGATAATTATCGGCTGATTTCTTTATTATTTGGTTTATCCGTTTGACGTCAAATTGGCCGATAATTATCGGCTACCGATATTATTGTGCATCCCTAATCAGAACCAAAAGAGACAATCGCATGCGCTGATCGACATGCTAGAAAAAAAATAAAAATATAAACAATCATCATACAGGCTCAGGAGGTCTGGGGCCAAACAGACCAGGAAGGCAGTACGAGAAAAGGCCGAAAGCAGAAGAAAAATAACTCAAACACCAAAACTTGGGATGGACGGTGGAAGACGGGACAGAAGTAAATAAAAGGGAGAACAGGTCAAAAGGGGGACAAAAACATGATATTAATAAAGTGTTAGGCCGCTCACATAAAGCTACATTTCACTCTGGTGCCAATGCTTTAATACAGTTTCCAATGTAAATATTGACAAAACCAACATGAACACACATGATCCAGTTCAACTAAACTAACATTAAGATAGCTTTGAAAATGGCACACCAAAGTGAAAATGAGTAACATTAGTGCATACATTAGTGCAGAGAAGAAGGGGATGGAAAGGTTCGCAAAGCTCTACAACCGCACCCGAAACACATCAGTGCGACAGAAATCACCCAACATTAATTCATTCATAAAGTATGTGGTTTTAAAGTCAGACTTTATTTGTCGCTAAATTAGGATAGGATGCCTTTATTGTCGTTGTACCTGCGTATAATGACAATAAAGGCATCCTATCCTATTTTAGCAACAAATAAGTCTAACTTTAAAACCACATACTTTTGAACTTTAAAAGTCTTCGTCAGATGAGTGTAGGCAAGAAAAACAGACGGTGGTCTTACCTGTGGCAACGGCTTCTGGTAGACCTGCATGGCCAACATGACGGGAGCCGCCGTACTCCAGTTATAGTACCTGTGCAAAAATATTACATGGCCATTCACTCACTGGCCACAACATTAGGTACACCTGCACATCAATCTAATGACACCCAATTAAATAATACATAAAAAACTGTGAGCAAGCAACTCTTATATTGGATGCCGTGGCTGTGCAAGTGTTCCTAAAAAAAAAGTGACCACATGGTTTAGGAGTCAAACATACTTGTTACCAATCTTCACCACCAGGTTGGGATCATCGATAAGAGAAGGGTTTTCGGAGAACTGTTGGTAGGAAACTGCCCTCTCCTGGAAGTGTTCTAAGAAGTCCAACACACACACACACAAACGCGCAATACACAGGTGAACATGTGTCGAATATTTTAATGTGCTGACATGAATCTGATATTAAAATTCTGCTGATTGTGGATTAATCTCAGTATTTGAGGCAAAATAGAAGTACAACATGATGTCAACGATGGGACCACATTTTACTATCTACAAATTCATCCTTAATTATTTCTTAAAATGTCACCTATGCTCTGTTTTTTATGCTCAGGACAAAACACTTTGTAAAATAAAAGTATTGCTTTGGTGCCATCTTGTGGCATCAGTATGTTAAGTGAAGGAAGGAACAAAGTCTATAACTCTGGATAATGAAAAGTAGTGATTTATTACCGTCTTGTTGAATTTTTCATAATGAAGTGAGGGGAATATTTTTATTATTTAAAAAGACCATTACCTTGTCTTTGCCATCGCCATGTCTGACAAAAAAGTAGAGCTTTGGCACCATCTTGGTGCTAAGGAACTAAAAAAGGGAAGTCAACCCATCCCCAAAATTCTTGACAATAACATATTCTATGCATCCCCACTAGTCTTAATACGCTATTCTGGTTAATATTTTGTTAGTGGAATATGAGTTAAGCAGCAAAATCCAGCAGTTTTTTATCAATATCAGAAGGCGGCCATTTTGCCCCTTGCTGTCGAGTAAAAACGAGAGTCAGTGAATCTGAGGTAACACCCAATCACAGCTCAGCTTCAGAAAACAGATGAGCTGTGATCGGTCATTGCCTAAGCAACTGTGATGTCATCTTCAGTCGACAGCAAGTGGCAAAATGGCCGCCCCCTGGGATGGATTAAAATGGCTGGATTTTGCTTCATAACTCATATTCCACAAATGTATCTTTATGGTTGACTTCCTCTTGAAGTGAGGGGAGGAGCTTCATTTACTATTATACTGTGAGCCATGTCTGATAGAAAAGTAGTGCTTTTGCCACCATCTTGTGGCATCAATAGGCACTGTTAAGAACCCCCCGAGTCGTGTCCGTACCTCGCGTGATCTCCTTGTTGTCTGACAGCCCGCCACAAAGTGAGATGGCTACGTGAGGGAGGTCCCCCATGTGGTCCAGCAGACCGTCCACCCCGCTGTCCATCCCGCAGCTGCCCTCTGATTGCGGGGACTGATTTGCACTCCGCACGGCCGTCATCATCACGTCCGAGTCCGTCCTCATCGAGCTGCCCCCTCCATCGCTGTGGAAGGAGGTCATTTAGTACGCTACCGCACAATTTAATGAGAGTAAATATGAATTGGAGTGTATTGTGTTTTTCTTTATTGTATTATATTTATTACATATTATAATGTTTCTACCTTTTAGGGAAATACAAAGCAGCTACTTCAGGCACCAGCTCTGTGATATCATCCAAGTATACGCCATCGGCACCAAGATGCTGGCTTCTTTTTTCTAATGTGACACAGTTGTCAAATAATGAGACATCTTAACATCTGGTTACTGCCATTGACGGCTGTAGACGTCAAAAATCCGTTTGAACTATATTAGTTTCACATTTTTTTCCACTTTTGTTAACAAGAGTATGAAAACCGAGATTTTTTTTATTGTGCATTTATAACAGATATCAAATTTGTGATTAATCGATTAATTACAATTAAAAATTTTAATCGTCTGACGCCCCTAATTTTTTATAATCTTTTTTTTCTTTTTTTATTAGTGGCATCAGGCGATTACAATTTTTAATTGTAATTAATCACATGACTTCACTAGTTAACTCAAGATTAATCACATATTGTATATCTGTTCTAAATGTACAATACATTTTTTGCTAGGTTTTCATACTCTTGTTAACAAAAGTGGAAAAAAAATGTGAAACTAATAGTTCAAATTCATTTTTGACGTCTATAGCCGTCAATGGCAGTGAATGAGTTAAGTGCTTATTTTGAATTATTTTCAAAAATCATGCTTGTACCTTTCTTCTTGGAAGGTGAATCGGTTCTTCTGATTGGACTTCCTCGGTTCCTGCCTTCCTCCAGATGATCAGGAAGGATGCTGGGTGCTTCTGAACATGTTGTTAAACTTTCCATCTCTGCACATGATGCATCCACACTCTCCACTGCTGTGGGTGGAAAAAAACATAGAACACAATGACGAGAAGAATGGTGAGGAGCAGCCTAAACAAGCGTACCGTGCTCTTCTGTAATCCTTCTCCCACCCGCACTGTCAGCACGCATCTCGCCTTGCTGAGAGGTGTAACGAGGTTGGGAGGGGGGCCCGGCATCACTGATACTTCTGAAGTGAGTGCTGGAGGACACTGGGATGGAGACTGATGGAGCGCAGTCCTGCTTCTGATGGGAAGTCAGGAAGGACGGCTAGAAGGTGAACAAAAGAGTTGAGATTAACCTAGAGAAGTTCTGAAATAATCTATCAAAGGTTGGACTTGACACTTTAGTTGTCCCTGAATCTTTATTTTGGAAATGACAGTGAATGTTTCTGCTCAAGCCATGACTGTGTCCAAGTGCACGAAACAGAGACAGTAAAAGCAGATTTGGATGAGTAAACAATTTCTTTGCAGTAATATGCTCTATTTAGCATCATTTGTCTCAAGAGAGTATTCGTATTATTATTATTATTATTATTATTGGAATAAGAATTAAGCAGATTATTCCAACTTTTTTCATCAATCTTCGTCCTGTACCGCCCTCTGCTGTCGAAATGTCGAAATGCATTTGTGAACGTCACGTGACCAAACAGAAACCAAGTTGAGCGAGCGCGTACTCGAGCCGAACGTTAATTATTGTGGTCACATGATAGAACATATGTTTTTTTTTCGCTTGAGTTCCTTTTTCAACAAGTTTGGGATTAACTAAAACAGATATAACCTGAATTCTTGAAAAAGTATTCAAAATAAAGGCTAAAAGAACAAAGGGGATGAGGCTATATTAGCTTCTAATAGTGGTCGGGTGTCCCAACACTTTTGCCTATATCATTGCCATTCAATTGAATTCACTCTTTGACAGTTCCTCAGACTCCCTCCTGACATTTGTTTTCATCTGTGCTATATTAGATGTGTAGGATCCTGTATGTTTTGATTGTGTTTGAGCAGATCAAACAAAAAGCCAAATGTTTCCAAAAGCCAAACATAGCACAATATATTATAACAAACGATCAGAAAATGATCATGGCAAAAAAAAAAGAAGCCATCAAGCAAGCCCAAACCAGGCATGTGTGTATGTGTTTGCATACTTGAGCAGCCTGTGGCAGCTCCCCCCACGTCCACAGCATCTCAGGATTGTCTTTAGCCCGACTGGCCAGCTCAGAGTCGCTTTTGGGCGTAGAAGACCGAGAGTCATCTTGGTTGCTGCGAAAAAACACACGCTTTTAAAAAGACGTCATGGCTCCCTTTGTTTAGCAGTCAGTACAGCATTACAGAAATATTTGGGTAGCTTCATGTGCGGAGTCAGTCAGTGCAAAGTGTCCTCACAGGAAGTGAAAGTGATACCTAAGGTGGGAGGAGAAGTGAGAGGTCTGCTGCGGACAAGAGATGGACAGACCGCAGGACGGAGGGATGGACAGAGTCTCTTGAATCACAGGACTATGAGAAGATAAACACAAAGATGAGCAAAGAAGAGTTAAGAGAGGATTGACAGACATATGAATCATATTTGCTACATATTGAGAGAAGAGAAGCACATTGTGCAGTCCCCACCAAGCAACCACTGACGAGCGGTTGGAATGGAATACAAATAGACCTATTAATGATTCAATGTTTGACCTCAGCTACCTCTGCAATCTTGTTTTGGCTATCTTTCAAACTCAATAGGGCTTTGGCTTTGTTATTGGATTTTTAAAATGGATAGAAAGAGGTTGAGAGGCCTGCGGTCAAACATTTTGGGTGGATGCCATTCCGAACGTCCGTAAAAGAGGACCTCCTCAACAAAACTCAAACTTCCTTGTTCTTGCTCAAACATAAAACAAAAGTAATGTGAAATTAGAAGACTATCAGTTCTAGATCTAGTGGCAAAAAATTGACGATGGCCATCTTGAGCCAAATATGCTTTAAAATGAAAAGTGTAGCTAGCTACAGTAGCTTTTGAGTGGATACTTTCATAATTACTACTGCTATTGAAGAGAACATGTTGCTTGGTGGGGACTTCTCTGATTTATAAGAACAGAATAAATTCAATGAAGGACAACATTAATTACAATGGGGAACACAAGCTCAGTTTTTCTCTATCACGTCAATTTTTGAGCTTCCGAATCCCCGTTACATTACAAAAGAAAGAAATATATATGTGTGGATGTAAATAAAAATATAGATATTTACGAGCTTTGAAAATTGCATATCGTCACCCTCTTAAAAGTGTCTTTTTTTTTGCAAAATTATTATTATTTTTTTGCCTAAATGATCTCCTCATGATGCAAATGGTTCAAGTTTTTGTGATTCCTGAAAAATCTGAAGAAATTACTGAGGCGATTATTTTAAGAAGGCGGTGATATCCATCATAAAACGACAAGTTACCATATATGACTCCAATCATAGCCCTTACGACAGCTTATCAGTGGAATTCAGTGGTAAGCTGTGGAGAAAAGTGCTATAAATAAATAAATAACTCAAATTTTGGAACCAGCATGCCAATTTTAGTTTTAATCACCATAAAAATGGAACTCAACCGATTTGTTTTCTTCTTCAAAATTGTTCCCCAGTGTAAACAATTTATTTCAATGTAATTTAACGTATTAATGAACAATTAATACATTACAAGATGTATCACTATCTACTGTATATGTACATGTACGGCGGGCGTGTGACCACATGATAGTGTACCTCTGTGGATGTGTCCATTCTTTACTGGGGTGTGTGTTGGTTGCCGAGGATTGATCACCGTATATAGTTCTGGTCATAAAAACACAACAACCACAGTCTTTGGGTGAAAACCATCACATTAAACCAGTGCACAAACTGTCAATCACTATCAATGTTCATGTGGTAAATAAAAACATGTCTGTTAAAAAATTATCCTGCCCTCCTCTTTGAAACTGAAACTCTATCTTCCACAAAGCCCCTCAGGAATTTCCCCATGCCACACCGGCGTGGTAAGACTTCCTAAAAAAGGCTGGAAAGGCAGCAGCAAGGACACCGCTGTGGTCCATTATGTCAAGGAAACAGAGAGCGCTGTGGGAACAGGACAAATTCCTGGAGCGCCTCCAACAACCGGAGCTGCTTCTCAAAGGGCTTTGCATCTTCACGCACAAATATGCACATTAAATCTCTTCTTTAAATGTGTGTGGGAAAAGATGCAGAGGAACAACATACAGTTGGTAATAATCCATCAAAGACACACACACACCTTCCGGCGTCTCCTTCTCTCTCGTCATCAGAGCTCAGGTCAATAGTGAACATGTTATCATCATCCGAAAACTCCTCTCCGCTTTTGTCCCGCCTCCCTCCTCCGCCATCTGGCCGAGCCTTCCTCCTCCTCTTCCTCCTCTTCTTGCTCATGCCTGCATCGCCCTGCTGCGGCCCGATGCTCTGGACAGGAACTGAACCGCACATCATGCTGTCTGTTTGGCCACAGAACAGAGCAGTCTTAAAAAAAAAAAGAGACGGGCTTTTCAACCAAAAGTGAACTTGTTTCAAATGATTTACCCTGGTGGCGTGCGCTGCTCCTGCTCAACTGGGATTCCATCAGCGCCTCACCTGTTGACATGATGGGTGAGGTCGCCAGGTGGGCTGGAACCACTTCCTGTTAGGAGAAGGTGGGATCATGTGACGTCACATTAAAAAGCCTGCAAGATCCCTTACAGATTAAGTCAATCCCTAATTTTCTTTTATAATAATAATATGAATTTGTATTACAATATACATTAGTAATATTTTATATGCAGCCCAACAAGCCTAAACAATGTATTCTGATTAATATTGTGTTTGTGGAATATAAATTAAGCTGCAAAAGCCACCCATTTTTACCCATCTCAGCGGGCGGCCATTTTGCCATTTGCTGTTGACTGAAAATGACATCACAGTTGCGCTCAGGGCTCAAATAAACAACCAATCACGGCTCAGCTTGAGAATGTCACATGACTTAACTAAGTTAACTCAGAACACAGGTGAGCTGTGATTGGTCATTACCTGAGCCCTGAGCAACTGTGATGCCATTTTCAGTCGACAGCAAGTGGCAAAATGGCCGCCTCCTGAGATAAAATAAGATGAGATAAAATCGTCTATCTGTCTATCTATCTATCTATCTATCTATCTATCTATCTATCTATCTATCTATCTATCTATCTATCTATCTATCTATCTATCTATCTATCTATCTATCTATCTATCTATCTATCTATCTATCTATCTATCTATCCATCTATCTATCTATCTATCTATCTATCTATCTATCTATCTATCTATCTATCTATCTATCTATCTATCTATCTATCTATCTATCCATCCATCCATCCATCCATCCATCCATCCATCCATCCACCCATCCACCCATCCATCCATCCATCCCTTTAAGTAGTTGTGTTTTGTGAGAGGTTCAAAACTCACCAGTGTGTTCTCTGCTTCTTTAACAAAAAAGGCTTCTCCATTTTCTCCCAGCTTCATGTGTAAGCTCACGGGCTCTCCATTGATTTCAATGTCAACCTGCACAAGAAAAAGACAAATCTTAATCATATATTTCTACTGTGACTTTTATTGTAAGGAAACTCTCGCTTTCTGAGAAGTTACATACAATTGCTGAAATGTTATCATCTCACCACTTTCTCCCGCGAGCGCAGGACGCCCATTTTGCCGAAGCGCACGTGGAAGGGCGAGCATTGCAGGGCGCCATTGGGCTGCCGCACCACGATCACGTCGATGCAGCCGGACAGCGTGGCGGGGTTGAGGCCTCTGTACAGCTCCTTGACCTGCACAAACACCTGGCCCGCCAGCTGACCCACATAGTTCATGGTCTACAACTGGGAACAGAGATATTGAGTGATTGCTGAGAGTCCAGCACAATCATTTAAAAAAATAATAATAATCAGTAACAATGGTACACTTTTGACCATTTTATAAAACCTTCTTGTTAATGATGGTTCTAAAAATCGTTATTAATCCAAATTATTGTGAAAAATTATTCCACAAGTAATCACATTGCTCTGATATCATTTTCTGTTCTGCTCGAAGCCTCTAGAGGGCAGATCTGCACAGTACGTGATGTAAAGGAGAGCCACGGTTTACAGATACAGACGGAACGTTTACAAGATATGAACTGAAGATATGAAGCAGTTTTACATTTCATTTATATATATATACATATATAGAGGGCCTAGAAGAGTTTTTATACAAATTCTTAATGTATTTACTTCTGTAATAGTGTAGGTAACTTAGACTGCGCATTAACAAGCATTTTCAATTACTTTTGTTCTTCAACATTTTGTTAGTAATGTCTGGCTTAAGTTAGCATCAGGGTTGCAAATAAAGATACCCCAAAATATGAATTATTCATGCTGCCATTCAAGGCCATTCGTACAGACAGAAAGATACATAATTAAATGTTTCCTCTATTTTTGTACTCAGTGCTGTCCTCTTGTTTGCAGGCAAGCAAAAGGAGTAAATTTGCGACATCACGGTGAAGATTTATAATACTCCACAGATCCACCAGACTGTAAAGCTCTCGACCCAGACTGTCAAACCCGACT
This sequence comes from Leptonotus elevatus, assembly GCF_054856555.1. NCBI lineage: Eukaryota > Metazoa > Chordata > Actinopteri > Syngnathiformes > Syngnathidae > Leptonotus > Leptonotus elevatus. Next base: position 12,873,020 of record NC_141241.1, on the reverse strand, counting down.
TAGAGAGTGGAAAAAGACATGAGGGTGTTGAGTCAACAAGCATTAGGAAGAGGCAAGAATGAACGAGAAAGAAAGAGTGATTAGTGAGTGTGCTGTATTAAATAGAAGCTGACATCAACACCCCAAAATATGGCCATCATTCTGGAAAGTCTTTCTCCAAGGTGTTGGAGCACGTCTGTGTGACCATTCATCCAGAAGGACATTTGCGACAGGTCAGCAACGATGGACCTGAAATAAGGCCTGGCTCACAATCCCTTTTACCCATTTCCCCAAAGTGGTTCCATCGGGGGGTTTTCCACAACAAACTCAACCGAGCATTCCTTTACATTTACTGACCTCCTCAAATGTGGAGGAATCACTGGATTCAAAATATACATTCACACTCAAAACATCAAATACTACTAATCATATTAGAATCAGGTTTGTAGCAATTCAAGCCTTTTTTAAGTACAGTTCAGATCTATTTAACCTTTTAATACAGTACAATACATTAGCATAGCATGTCATAAGAATGGTTTGTTTTTAAACATTTATTTTATTAACATTATTATTTAACGTTAATAATTGAATCATTATGTAAAAAAAATTCGGACCTATATTTTAGTGCAGTGTTATTGTCTCAACTGTATGATGTTACAGTGGTTTACAATAATAAATTAGATCACAAATACTTTCTGGGTATAAAACCTTAGCCTCACTTCTTTGACACTTAAGCCTACAACGCTGCCTTATTTTAATGCTGGTCATTATTCTATTTTGAAGTGTAAACAGAATTAAGCGCTTTATATCTAATCTTCCAATACGTCTGACATAAATGTTCAAAAACGTCTGTGTGTTATGACGTCAAGCCTCACAAATCAAATATTTGACCCATAAATAGTTATACAACCTTCTTATATCAACAGCAACATAGCAACTACCATGACCTTTCATTTTATGGATTTTTTTTTTTTTACGGGAACATTCTGGCAGAGGTGATTCACTGCACCATAGCAACAATTGCTTGCAATTCTAAAAGGCCAGACATTGCCAGAGAAGACTTTCGACTTTATTTGACACTCTTTTGTTAATGTTTTTAGTGTGGTCGTAGTTTTCAGTTGTAGCTCACTGTGTAAACCAAAATATTAGAAACTACTGATCAACACCACTCCAAAACTCCAAACTGTAGCCACAATAATAAACATATTGCATAATTGTATGTTTTCAAAACTGTTAAATTTGCCACCATGTCTTAAGAATGCAGAGGCAATCTTCGAGTCAACAGACTGCTTTGTTTACACTCATGCACAGTGGACTCAGGAACACAGCACTCCTGATGACTTTGTCAACAATGACCATGTGCATTGTGCAATCACACACGCTCACGCACACGCGCACGCGCATGCACGCACAAAGACTCTCCCAGGAAATGTCCCCCTAACAGCCAATCATAATGCGTTTATATTACGTAATACTCAATCACGGGACAACTAGTGGGGTCATTCAGCAGAATCAGCACACATTGTTTGCTTGCGTTCTCACTAGAAAACCCACAACGGGGACTCTCTTATTATTTTATATATTTTGAACTCGTATAGCTAGAAATTACCAGCATGCACAATAGCTGATCATTTCAAAGTAAAACAACAAACATCGATTACGCATTTTACGTGTATGCAAATAAACTAAATGACAATGATATTACTCTATATAAAATAAAATAAAAATGACAAGTAGATGGTATTTGCTCGCTAAAAATATAACAACTATACAAATTACCTCAGAATACAAGTCATATTAGACAGTACAAGTGGTGCGACGGCCTAGAGGAGACATGTAAACATCTTCCACATGGGTGAGGCTCTGCACTCTGCATCGATGCACACCATTCATACAGCCGCATTTTTTTTTTAAGTGCAAAACAAGCCTCAATGCCCACATTCTAAGTACAAGTACACACGTGTTTAATAAATCAATATCCCACTAAATGCGTAGATTGGTGATGTTACTTACATTGGCTGCGGCTTCCGGGTCTTTACCGTCGAATGTAAGGCGTTTAAATATGTTACCTGTGTATCCTCAGGTCAAACATTGTCACAAAGATTCCTCTGCTACATGCTTTTTTTCTCTGCTCAAAGCTGCATCGCTATTTAAACTGCAGTGGAAATATTCCTCTCACTGAAGCCGCACTGTAAATAAATTGCCCTCTGATTGGCTGCACTCCAGTGACGTCACGCGGAAGTTCTGCTTTGGTGTATTTTTCTGTCAAAAACACTTTTTCTGGAACGCCAAGTACAATTTTGTCATTATATATATATACACACACACACACGCACGCACCCCCCCCCCCACACATGCACACACATTAGTGTAACATATTTAGACTACATTTATTACTTTAATTTGTTATAAAATAGGCTGTCATTTTGAGGGTTTTTCAGAAAACACGAAAAACTGAACCAAATACTGATTACATAATTTGTATGAATAATTCAATTTCATGGGTACATTTTAATTAGATGTTTAGCTAAGTATGTAGCTGTCTTCAGAAGCGACGGCCAGCATCCTGAGGAGATGTTTAAGGTAAATAAAAATAATAAAAATAAAGTTTAAATAGAACTTAGGCTATTATTTTAAGAGTGTGGCGATATATAAAAGCAACCATTCACACTCACACAGGTGAACAATTTCTTCAACGAACATGCATGTTTTTGTAATGTGGGAGAATGCCAGCAATTCAACTCAGAACTGCATGTTGTAAAGAAGACACTTGGCCATTGTTCTGCCCGAGACAGGAATTCATTTAACATTCATTTGTTTATTATTGTGGTTGTAGCTTGCATAGATGGAGGTGCATGGCATCACAACCAAATTAAATTATTTCTTCTTTTTTTTTTTCAACCCTCTTGTCTTGTGCAGCCAAATGAAGCCATACAAATTTCTCCTAGTCTGCTCCCAGTTGTAACTTGTCTACTGAGCTGATGTCCTGTTTTCATCATTGTCATGTGACATCCTCAGTGTTTAACTCACAGGCCTCTTTGGCCTGCCAAAGTCATCATTCATCTTATCCCTGATTTCCCTCCTATGTTGAAAATGTATTTCACTTCCTGCCTCATGAACTTTTACTGCACCCTCTCACAAAGAACTAGAAGGAACCAGAATAGAAATGACATTTAGATAACTTGAAGGCATCAATGAAGGCTGTTGCGCAACCCACTGTGTCACACTTGACAAAATCAAAATATACACACAAGCCCTCACGTTGTACTGGTTAAGTAAGTAGAACATTTGTAATTGCTTGTTGATGATTTCTAAACTGCTGATTGTGTAATTACAACCCAGTTTAAAAACAATTAATACATATGTTAAAACCAAAATAAATAAATTGTTACGTTGTCATATAAAACTGAGCATTAGCATCTTGCTGCATCAGAGTGCAGGTGTACCTAATGGTTATTTGCTGATTTGCAAATATTAGAATGCGTTACCTGGCATGAGTATTTTTTGTGCAGCTTCCCTAATGGAGAGAGAACATAAAATGAAAATAAAAAAGTATACACACAACTATTCAAATAATAGGGTTTTTTTTTTATACAAAAATTAAACCAAGACAAATCATTCAGAAAACTTACAACATGTGAACCTTGTTCTCATCAGACCGTAAGCCATTTTCCACGTTTGGCAGATTTTGTAATATTCTATGGTTGTTATGGTCCAATAATTGCAATTTGAGCAACTGTGCGTTTACTTTTTATGTCCCCTGTGTGTGTATTTACTAACACACAAGACATCATCGTGTTTCCTGTGCCTCTTATAGTCTGTGCGAAAGATGTGCTGCACATGCATGACTATGTGTGTGTATGTGTGTAAAACAGGATGTTGGATAGTGAAGCAGTAAATCACTGTGGCTATGCAATAACAGACTGAAGGTTACTACAGGCCAAATCTCAACATTATTTAATCCTAATAATCTTGTATTGATGCAGGCAATGTGAAAGACATTTGTGTGGAATCTTATTATTATTATTTTTGATTGTACGTGGCCAGTTCAAAATAAATAAGCAATCGACCTGCCATTTTCTACACCCACAACTCTGTAATCTGATTACAGACGCATGATTATGTAATAAGACTTAAACTTGATTGTGGACAAAGATCGCCCTCCACAAAGAAGAAACAAAGCTAGTCGCCCCCACTTGGTCTCCCCCCTTTGGCAGGGCTCCATCACTGTGGACACGCTGCCCAGTGATTCCCAGAACTAAGCCTCAAGTAGCACCGTGTGTACCCAACAGAACCTAATGCTGTTTTTAACAATTGACCTTTCAATAGGGAACACTACTCCAGACATAAAAGTCTTGGTGATTCAAAGCAACAATGACATTTTGTAGTACAACAAAAAAATATGAGGCACCAACCACTTACTGTACATGTTATTAAAATTAGGAATGGTACCACTTTTTTCCCCCAGACCAGAGAGAGAGAGAGAGAGAGAGAGAGAGAGAATTTTAGCTTTAAAACCACATGAAATTATTGGCGATATTCTATTCTGCGGATAAAAAGAATGGATGGATACCTAACAAGTTAGCAATTAAGTGTAGTACATTTATTGGTTTTCTTGTGGTGGTCACTTGTTGCTAGGCAGTATTGCTAAGGTTACGTCGTTAGTGCCCCCCCCCCCCCCCAATGAGAACAAAATAAAATAAAATACTGTAAAGCCATATACTCCAGGTATGTTCACAGCCGATATAATGTTGAAATAAATAATTGCTTCCCATGTTGCTGAGCGGAGTTTGGTTTAATTTCAGTTGTTCCATTGGCCATAAACATTTGACTGCTCACAAGTCTTTTTGAACGATAAAGACTTGACTCATTGTTTCTCATTAAAATAAAAGTTTGTCCTTAAACATTCATTTAGCAAATCTATTACTGCCCTGTGTTATTATAAAATATAAACAAAAACAGCGCCATCTACTGGGGCACTGCACCCAGCGTCGCCTCGACTATACAACAGCGTGTGTGTGTTCAAAGAGGATCGTTTAACCGTTTAACACGTGACCGTTGTGATTTGCTCACAAACACACAAGAATACACGTGGATACTGTATGTACACTCACACACGCACGTACACTCACACTATCAGATGAACCCAGTCGCGCTGCGAAGAACAAGGAAACACGTGCTTTTCCAAGAACTGAATGATTTACCAAGGAACCGCCAGCAGAGTGTTCAGAGGGGAGGAGACAGAAGGACAATTCGAGCAAAGAGAGTCTTTTGGAGGGAGAATTTCCTCATTGTGTTTGTGGGGGGCAGAAAGTTAAGAGTTGCACAACAACTTTGTTATGTATTGAGAATAATACATCCCTTTTTTTTGCTTGCTGCGCACTCACAGGACACTTTATTAGGTACACAAAAAATAATAATTAAAAAAAAGAAATTTATATATATATATATATATATATATATAATTTAACAAATTTAAAAAAACAAGTAAATAAAAATAAGAGAGAGAAAGAGAGAGAGTACAAAAGTAACGAAAATTGGTACCGTTGAGTACCGGTATCGATTCCCAGCTACCGAGTATTGGAACAGTACCGGTTCAAATGTGAATGGTACCCATCCCTATAGTGCTTATTTTGTCACAGAGCACAATATTGTGTGGTTCTGGGAAGCTCAGTCCAAATAGTCTGTTAGGCTTGGGAAACTGTGATATTTTAGCCCATTCATTAGCTATTTTAAATGACAGACATACACATTATTATACAGTATATACGCAATGTGATACTGATGCTAGCAACTATACATGAACTCAAACAACACGTGTGTGTGACCACTGGCCACTGCTGTTTTATTCATGCATGCGTTCATGTTCTTGTGTGTGTTATTGTGCTTGTGCGTTTACACCGTTTCCTCTATTGGTTCAGCAATATTCCGCCCTGCCTGACACGTGAGAGGACGCGAAAGAAAGGTGGTTTGCTGAGACAAGCGTAACCTGGTGGCTCGCTTATGGAGGTAAATTTGGTGCAAAACTAACTTGTGCAAAAAATGTGTACCTGTAGAAAAAAGTCTAAATTTGTATCTGTAAAAGTCGTGATTTGTATCTGTAAAAAAAATGTGTGCCTGTAAAAAAATTTTTTGTGTCTGTAAAAGAAATGTGTACCTGTAAAAAAAAAATTTGTGTCTGTAAAATAAATTTGTACCTGTAAAAAAAAATTTTGTGTCTGTAAAATAAATTTGTACCTGTAAAAAAAAAATGTGTATGTGTAAAACAAATTTGTATCTGTAAAAACAAATTTGTACCTGTAAAAGTCATGATTTGTATCTGTACAAAAAAAAAATTGTACCTGTACAAAAACTATAAATTTGTATCTGTAAAAGTTGTGATTTGTACCTGTAGAAATGACAACTTGTAGTCAAAGAAGTCGCCACTGGGAGTCACAAGTGGGTTTTCTGCTGCTGTTCTGTGACGTGAGTTTTGCCCCATTTGTTGCGGTACAAATGGAGCAAAACTAATTTGTACTTGTAGAGCGCCTGATTTGTACTTGTAAAGAAGGGGGCGGGCTCTGGTGTAATGAAGGGTTGTTTTGACCAATCAAGTGAGAAGGATTTGAGCGGATTGGAGCGCAACCTCATTGGTTTAGCGAACGACGGTGGCGGGACTCGCGGAAGGATACAAGCAGGACACATCGTCGCCAACCAACATACATATTAAGAATACTTCAGTCGACTGAAGTATTCTTCCTCAACATACATATTAAGAATACTGAAGTATTCTTCCTCAACATACATATTAAGAAGTATTCTTATCTTATTCTTAATCATGACTTTTACAGGTACAAATTTGTTTTTACAGATACAAATTTGTTTTACACATACACATTTTTTTTTTACAGGTACAAATTTATTTTACAGACACAAATTTTTTTTTTACAGGTACAAATTTATTTTACAGACACAATTTTTTTTTTACAGGTACACATTTCTTTTACAGACACAAATTTTTTTTTTACAGGCACACATTTTTTTTACAGATACAAATCACGACTTTTACAGATACAAATTTAGACTTTTTTCTACAGGTACACATTTTTTGCACAAGTTAGTTTTGCACCAAATTTACCTCCATACTCGCTCCCTTCAAGGTCAAGAATGCGCGCTCGTTTGATTAACCGTTGAGATGGGCGTGTTGCTCATGGTGGGGGATTGGTGTGCCTCAACCAATCAAAAGGCAGCCTGAGCCACACACCACTAAAAAAGCATTCTCCCTGCCCAATGTGGAGCCCTGCGAGTGGTGTCTTGTGATTCATTTTGCAAAGAAACATATTTTCCCCTACAACTATGCAACGCTAGCGTGTATAGGCCATATCACCTTAGATGAGGTGGAAGGAATTATAAAACAACTGCAGGAAGCTGTAAGCGTTAACACGAAACCTTCAGAATTCTGCTACGAAGCAACATGTCAGGAAAAGCCTACTAGAACAGCAAACATTGTAGCAGATGTACCCCCCTTTGAAAAAATAACAGTAATAAATTAAGTTTTGCAAGTTATAGGCCACATTAATGAGGGGGGGGGGTATTATTTAGAACAAAATCCTGGCATTTGAAGAGGGGTGTGTCGACTTTATGTACCCAAAACTGTGGTGCAAAAGCACTGCAATGATACATGTCAGTTGAAAATGAACTTTGCCCCCTGTGTGGTACAGGAAGTAGTGTGGAAGTGTAGCTTGATCCCGCAGAGGCTCAAAGTAGTAGTGCTGTTATGTAATGTCTTCTGTTCTCAACTGTGGCCTGAAGTGTGACGAAAGTTCCCCACTTGGGGATAACAACGGCACACGTTGTTGTTGCACACTCAAAACACTAACAACACCCTACAACACATACGCAGGGAATGACGAATGGTGTTACATTGGTAGCATTTTTTAATTGATTTATTTTTCATTTTAAACTTTTGAAAATGACTTATTTTGTAATTGTATTTAATATTATTTTATGACATATTATAACATATTTTAAGTTTAAATTTTTTTTTGTTTTCATATGCTCTGTAAATAAATTTGGATTGGAGTTTAGCAGAAATAAAATTATACTGTAAAGTATTTGGTGGTTATGCAAAAGTTCCTCTGGAAAGTCCAGTGGTGTAATTATGGAGCAAATCCAGCGTGCAGTGTTTGAAACTAAATTGACTTTCAAGTGCATTCTGGTAATGGACTAGCAGAAGGCAACTTGAGAAAGCTGGAGGACTCTTCTAACGTCACAGTCTACATATGTACAAACCTATTTGCGGATGCCATCGTGCCAGCGTTGCACAACACAGCAACTGCTCACAGACATGAAGGACACCAACATCTACAAAGAGTGTGTCATGATCTATTATTAAAGTGTAAAACTTAACAGACTGCAAAAAAAAAGGGAGGGGGGGGGGACTTGGGGAGGGAGGGGTTACACAAAATCTCATGGGGCGGTCTCCATGTGTTCACTTCGTGATGCTGATGTGCTTCCGCCATTTTGAGCCTAGCACATCGCATTTAACTCATTTACTGCCATTGACGGCTATAGATGTAAAAAAATCATTTGAACTATTTCTATTAGTTCAACATTTTCCCACTTTTCTTAACAAGAGTATGAAAACCTAGTTTTTTTATTGTATTAGAACAGATATAAAATTTGTGATTAATCGTGAGTTAACTAGTGAAGTCATGCGATTAATTACGATTAAAAATGGTAATCGCCTGACGCCCCTAATTTTTAATAATCTTTTCGTTAAAAAAGAAAAAAAAAATACTAAAAATTGGGAAAAAATATTTTTTTTATATTATTTTTTTTAAAGAAAAGATTATTAAAAAATTCGGGGGGTAAGGTGATTTTTGGATTTTTTAAAATTGTAATTACTCGCATGACTTCACTAGTTAACTCACAATTAATCACACATTTTATATCTGATGTAAAAACATTTCTAGGTTTTCATACTCTTGTTAACAAAAGTGGAAAAAAAAATAAACTAATAGAAATAGTTAAAATGAATTTATGACGTCTATAGCCGTCAATGGCAGTGAATGAGTTAAAGGGAATAAAATGATCCACTTTGATTGGCCGTGACTGAAGCAGACTAGAACACGCCCACAGTGCACTCTATGCAAAAATTGCCATTATGGGGTCTACCCCTCCTCTGCGCAGTTACGTCATGACACTAGAGACCTATGCGGTTAAAAAGAAACAGCAAAACTCATTCAACGTTAAAAATATCTGTACATTTATACAATCTAAGGCATTCAAATCTGTACATTGTGACATGATTTTTCAGTACAAAAACATCAAATAGAAGCATTAGAAAGTCTACATCCTGACAAAGAGACAACACCCACTACACATGCAGTAGATAAGTACTCAAAAATATTCTTAAAATAATTAACATGCAAATACATGTATTTCTCAACCAAAAAGCATCTACTGGGAAAAAACTTGTTGCCAAAAATCGGCTACCCTCATACAATGCATGATTGCGTCGACCGTTAAAAGTCTGCAGAACGAAAGGCTGCAGAATATTGCATCAAGACATTGCACACACTTGTACCTGCATCGTTCCCTCACACACATCGAGTAGCAAAGTGCACAAAAAGATGTGACACACTACATTACATTCATCAAATTCATTATTTTCCAATAGTATCCTTATTTTTTTGTCAGTGCATCACGTTTGATACAAAATCCCACTAATTTATTGCAAAACAGGCTCCCTGCTAACACAGTGAGAAATCCCCAAGTGGTGAGTTTCTTCACTGGATTACAAATGGCCGTTTTCAGTTAAGAGCACATATCATGCATGTAAACAATACGTTGTGTGAAAATCTTCTTCTTGCTGGTTGCATGTCATATATGTTTTCCTGTCAGGAAGAAGAGGGGTCGGTCCTCCTTGGCGTTGGCCGTTTGGAATTCGTCGCTGAGCCGAAAGCGCCACTCCTCTTCCAGCTCCAGCCTGCCCACCGTCTGCCTCAAGGAGCTGCGATCTGCGCTGATCACACAAAGGGTCGCACCTGCAGGCAGGCAGAGACGAGCAATGACTCCCAAGATGATTTCGTTGACTACTTTTTTTTTTGCGTTCAAGTGTCATCAAGTTGGACGGCACGTGTACCTTTGAGGAAGCTGAACTTCTTGAGGAAGCTGGGGGTCACAAAGGCGTCAGCGAAACACAGGAGAAGGCCGCTGAAGAGCAGGCCTGTGGTGCAGATGTTGACCGAGTGAGGTCTTGAACTCACGAAACACACGGTCACCTGCGAGACACAGGCAAGTGTGTGACCTCACATATGCTGCAGCAAAATCATTAACAGCTAAGTAAAGCGTTGATTCCATTAAGCGTTGATTCCATTAATAACTTAAAAAAAAATGGTTTCATTTATACAGGGTGGGCCAAAATTAGGTTTCACTTTTAAATCACTATACAATGTTTACAGGTTTACATAAAAATGGTAAAACATTTAAGTCAAAACAAAAAGTGACAGGCAGAAAAGGATGTCAATTAAAAAGTAGGTCTGAGGGAAGGAAAGGGCAGCAAAGGAAGGAAGGCAGAAAGTAAGATATGAGGGAAGGAAGTATGTTAGGAAAGAAAAGCAGGTCTGAGGTAAAAGGAACTGGGTAGTGAAGGAAGGCAGAAAGTGAAGAGAAGGAAAAGAGGGAGGGCAGGAAGAAAAGAAGGCAAAACAAGTCAGGGATGGAAGGAACTAGGTAATGAACGAAGGCAGAACGTAAGAAAGGAGGGAAGGAAGGACGCCAGGGAGTAAAAGCAGATCTGAGATTAAAAGAACTAGGTAACAAAGGAAGGCAGAAAGTAAGCTAGGATGGAAGGAAGAATCAAATGCAGGTCTGAGGTGAAAGGAACTAGGTTTACGATGGAGGCAAAGAGTAAGGTTGGAGGAAAAAAGGAGGGCAGGAAAATGAGAAGGAAAAAGCGGTCAGGGGTGGAAGGAACTACGGTAGGTAACAAAGGAAGGCAGAAAGTAAGCTAGGATGGAAGGAAGAATGTTAGGAAGCAAATGCAGGTCTGAGGTGAAAGGAACTAGGTTTACGATGGAGGCAAAAAGTAAGGTAGGAGGGAAAAAGGAGGGCAGGAAAAAAAGAAGGAAAAAGCAGTCAGAGGTGGAAGGAAATAGGCAACAAAGGATGGCAGAAAAGCAGGTTTAGGCAAAGAAGGAAGGATATAAGGATGCATGAATAAAAACAGGCATGATGGAAGGAAGGATGAAAGGACTAAATGAAGGCAGAAAAGTGGCTTTAAGTAAACGAAGGATGCATGATCTGGATCTGGGAGAGAAGGAAGGCATGCAGGGAAGGAATGAAGCCAGGAAGGAAAAAATCAATCAAACATTTAATGCTACTCAAAGTGCTTTACATCAGTTTAAATAAACCCCTCGTACCACTTGCAAAAGATTCCAGAAAAAAACCCATGTATGACAGGAAGGAAGGCAGGACAGAGGAGCAAAAGAAGGAAAGCAAAAGTAGGTTGAAGTGAAGCAAAGAAGGATATAAGGATGCATGAATAAAAAAATAGTGTGACAGAAGGAAGGAAGAAATGAAGGAAGGAGGGTAAGTGAAAGAAGGAAGGATGTATGAATAAAAAGCAGGTCTGGACAGAAAGAAAGAAAGAAGAAGAAGAGAAGGCATTTACGAAAGAAAAGATGACAGAAAAAAAAGAAGAAGCTTGTGCCTACATTTGGCCTACTGTGTATTTAAACAACACACCGTTACAACCCGAAACAGCTGAAAAAAATTCCGACCCGTGTTGTTACCTCCGGGCCGAGGTTAATGTAACAGTCCACAGACAGGACCGGGTGCTCGTAGTTCTTGGTGCTGAGAGGAAAGAGCTTGTGGCTGGTGTGTTGGAGATATTTTTCCAGGAGGAGCTGAGCCGGAGTGGCCAGGAAAAGGTGCTTGCTGTCGGGGGCGCAGACATACTGAGAGGGCCCCACTGAGGTGGGCACGTCCGTCATCTGGGCACATTTCCCTCTCATTAGCTACCAGAAACAAAAAAAATACTTGAAATCGTATAAAAATATCTCGCCGTCCTTGCCTTGGTCTTGATGATGAACGTGCGGTAGCCTCCGATGGCGATCTGCTTCTTCATGACGCTGAAGTTGTTAAAGCGGCAGACGAGCAGTCCGGCGCTGTGCAGCCGCAGGGTGAAGTCGACGTCGTGGCACGTGAAGCGGTTCTGCTCGTACTGGACGTTCTGACTGCGGTCCACGTTGAGGAGGAGGAAGTCGTGGAGGTGACCTCTGGAGAAAGGCTCTCTGTGGTTGGGGCCTAGACACAAAGAGAACACATCCACTTTTAGTCCCAAATCCAGAACAGTAGCATCCAACATCAAACCTGAAATAAAATAAAAAAAACACTTAAATACATGTACAAATATTTGACAATATGTTATTACAGCGCTCCTCTTTGCATGATTTCGTGATCTTTCTGTAATGCCCTAGGATGTCACAAGAGGGCGCCAAAGCATATTTTAACAAGAAACTAGAAATTGCATCAGGGAAGTATCATGTTAAAAAGGTACAAAGTTGTGATAGCGCAAAATGTCAAAATCAAATATGTACGCCTTTAATGTTGAGACGATTCTGAAATTACGTTAAAAAGTTTTTGTATCATAGTTTGTGATACATTTTCAGCATAAAATGGTCGTTTGACTTACGAGTCAACTGTTTTTGAATTATGAGCAGTCGCTGGGTTGATTTCTGCTTTGTGATGTGAGACAACATCTTTGTTATAAGTAAAGATAAAAATAAAATAAAAAAACAGTCGCCAATTCCCTTTCAGATGTTTATTGAATTGGACAAACAATCAAACACACCAATACAAAATGAAAACACTCACAAGGAGCATGGAGGAGAAACAGAACAAATCAATTTTATTGTGTTTTAAAATGTAGGTATATTTTACAATACAGTGCAATTAGTTTTGATCAAAAACATGACAAAAATGGTGTAACGGAAGGGGAAAATGTATTTGCAACAGGATTCGGTCCCTGTCACTATTTTGGCACTTCCGCCGGTTGTAAAACTCTTCACATTCAGGCTGTCATGAATTCTAACCTGCAAGTACACGACTGCTCCATTTCCTGATTCCACACAGGCCGTAGTGGGCCAGCTCTGGGCAGCCTTCCATGTGCTGCAACACCTGCTTCAGCGACACGGCGTGTTCCACTGGACCACTAGCAGCAGCCGACAGGGGACAAAATAAAGATTGTTCAGTATCACAGTAAGCCATCATGGGGTGATTGTTAGGGTTCACACACAAAAACAAATTCAGTTTTTAGTGCTTTTAGAAAACAATTGAAAATGTTAAAACTGTTACTGTTTCACTTGTCTGCATTGTTCTTGACTAAAAAGGCAATATTTATGCCCGTTTTGGTTCAACTTCAGTAACTTGAGACAAAAGAGTTTGTTCCCTTACCACTAGCGGTACGTGGGCTCCCTCTAGTGGTATCAATACAATTTGCAACATTCAAAACAAGAAATACAATTCAAAGCTTGAATGCTTAAACTGCTTACAGCTATACATTCAGTCAGTTTGAACTCAAATAAAAACAAAAAACAAAAATAACACAGTACATTTCTTACTTTTAATCTAGAGTGCATTGGTTTTACTTTTCAAAAATATATTTTTTTAAGTACAGTTCAATTGCATTTAACGTTCTATATACTGTACATTTATTCTTTAGCTGTTCTTAAAAATATTGAACTTTTATGTGGAATATATTTGAATGAAAACATTATTTAAGAACAGTTTCTCATTTTTGTAGATCATCACTTAGGCCTACTTAATTATGGGGATTTTTTTAAAAATTCATCTTATTCATTTGAATGCCTGGTACCACTAAATGTGTCATGTGACTAACAGACAGAAAATAAAACATGGAATGCCTCAAAGCACTCTTTTGGGCAGTCAATAGCAATTTTAAGTGATTTTATCAAGAAAAACTAGGGAAATGTCTGGATGCCAGCAGTTAAACACATATTTGAAAATTGAAAAATTTGAAAAGCAAAATGTGTGAGCATGTACTTGCGTGCGTCGAAGTCGACTACGTTCCACATCACGCACGAGTCATCCGCCAGGATAATGAAGGGCCAGACGTCACTGGTCGGCGCGCTGCCCTCCTGCCGACGACTGCGCTCCAGCTCCAGATTGTGGTACGACAGCTCTTTGATCAGGAAGTGAGCGGCTCCTGGAAGAGGAGCAGGAAAACGTCATTTATTTATTTTTTAAATATGCAAGATAAAGTTTGGTTGTGTGTCAGTAAGACGCGCACCTATGCCAGCTCCATTGAAGACAGGAGGCAACACCAGCAGGATGTGGTTGGGCCAGTACTTCTTGTAGACGGCCATTTCGTACTCTTTGACCACCAGGATGTGGAGATGTGAGGCTCCGTCCATCGCATGGTAAAGGTTGAAGAGACCATGCTCATGGCGCCCTGTGGTTGGAGTGAAGATTGGACTCTTGATGCAGTCTGGGCTCTGACGAAAGAATATCATATAGTAATCATTGTGTGAATGCTTAATAGCAACTCCACATTTCGCAGCAAATTCTAATTCAAAACAGTCACGCCATTCAGGACATCCCAGTTCTGATGAAAATCAACTTCAAAATGTTGAACATTCAAAAAATGTTTCACAGAAAGATAATTTAACCCTGTAAAGACAAACGTATCATGTTAACTCATTCACTGCCAGCCATTTTAACTGAAGTAACCCCCTTCGCTCCCAGCTATTTTACTGAATTTTGACTGATCTTGCAAGTCCCACAGAATATTGTGTTTTATTGCTATAAAAACATGGAACCTGCCAAAAGAAAGATGAGTCTATTCTTTCATCAGGAAAAAAAACGATATTTGTATCTGTTCCCGTTCTGCAGCAATTAGCATCAGAATATAGCTAAGTTTCATCACTGAGAAAAAGAGCTTGTTGCAACATGGCCCTGGCTGATCTCTTATACTCTGCTGCCACCCGCTGGTCGTTTTTTGTAATAACTAACATTGCTTTAAGCCACCTCTTCATGTCAGAAGCTGCATCAAAGCCTTCTGTATGCTCTTGCATAAAAACACATAAAAACGTATAAATACGTTCTTGGGAGTGAATGACAAAGTATAAAAAATATTTACACGTTTTTGGGTTTGAATGAGTTAAATACAATAAATTTTGAGCCCTCTATTTCATAAGTATAATATATTTTTTCTCCATTAAAACCCTGACGTATATGATCTGACACATGCATTGCAGGGATAATCCATTAGAGGGCAGTATCACCCAGCTGATGGCTTTTCCAGCGACTTTGCAAGATTGCCCCAATTGAGATCAGTGTGAAATATTCTTTCTGATTTTTGGAAATACTATGTTTGATATGTCTGTTTATTATAATATTTTTGACAGTTATAAATGTACGAATTGTGACCGGATGTATCTATATGACACAAATCAAAAGTCATATGTGGAAGCTGATTTAAAAAAAACAAAAAACGTTTTTTTTATTTGTTCAAAAAGGCCAATGAATATTCTATTTACAAAGAATCTGAATTTTCTCTCATATATTTCATGGTTTAGGCTTTATAGGATTATAAAGTACCAAGCGTTATTTACCAATAACCAGCATCCTTAAACAAGTATTTTGACTACCCACTGATTTACCCGGTCTGCAGCAAGTGGCAGTCGCATTCCCTCCAGCTGGCCTCCCGGCTGGTTGAAACTGAAGTAGTGCTCTTTGGACTTGGGGATGATGAAGTAGAGCTGGATTTCTTCTCCAAGCAGCAGATGGGTGAACGTGAAGGCATGCAACGTAGACTCGTACATCTAGATTGGGATTCAAGAAAAAAACGAGTCTTGACGTTAACAGCTTTAGAAAAATAAAAACGTGTCATTTGTGATATTTGTACACTTGTGTGTTGTTGACCTGGTATCTGGGGTTGAAGCCCAAGTACAGGTGACACTGTTCACAATGGTGATAAGTGTTAAAGGCGGCATATTTGGACAGCTTGATCCTGGTTGTGCGCCTCCTGAGGCACACGTCCTCCTGGTGCACAGGGTTGGCTTGCAAAGGCAACAAAAATGTGAAACTTTTGTGACAACATCGTGAAATACACAATTTCAAAAGTAGTTGTTACCTAATTGATTATTTAACTTTGTATATGCATCGTCTATATATGTCAGATTGTGCCTACCGTCAAAAGCTGGCCTATATCCAGGGCAGTAGACCAAGCTGATGTCATCATATTTGGGGTCATGGACTGTGTAGTCAAAGGGTAAAGTCTTCATAACGTCTGGATCCGGCCACACGGCATTGGGCGGTGTGTACTGAACCCCGTCTAATTGGACGTCTAAAACAAAACGCATGCACAAACACCACTTTAACACAAGCATGTCATTCTTTATTTTTTCTGACCCGTGGCTATACTCACTGAAGTTGATTTCCTCTTCGTTGTAGATATCCACCTCCATCAGCCTGATCAGCATCCGAGACAGAATACCCAGAAAGTGCAGGTACGCGCCTGTCTTACCCACCTGGCCAATGACATCATAGCCAAAAGAAAGGAAATAAATACGCAGCGTGACTTTTTGGCATTCAGTGAGGAAAAGATGGAAATTACCTGCGGGGGTCCGCTGAGGAGGAGCCTGCGAGGGTGAAAGTTGTCGCTGCGTCCTTCAGTGCGATTGCTGCTGTCCATGTGGTAAGGGCGGGGGACCGTCCACTGGCGGTAGTACAGCGACTGTTCTGTGCACGTCATCATCTTACTCAGCAAGGGCCTGCACGCAAAAATATTTCTTTGATTCTTTAATGATGGCTTGTTGATAAGAGACTCATCAAACATATACAAAAATGTCCTCCACAGCGGTAAAGATTTAATCACAGTTTTTGCTTTAGCAAGGTTATGCAAAAACTAGTGAAAATTACATACGACTTTGTGGAACCCCTGACATTTTGTTGTGTCTCAAAGGAACTTGCTACCTGGGCTTTTAGTAGGGACTTACCCAAATTCAAATTTTCTTTACAATAATATGTGGTATGCGCCCCCACTAGTCTCTGATTAATATTGTGTTAGTGAAAAATTAGTTTAGCAGCAAAATCCACCCGTTTTTCTCCATCTCAGGGGCGGCCATTTTGCCACTTGCTGTTGACAGAAAATTACATCACGGTTTCTTAGGGCTCAGGTACCGACCAATCACGGCTCAGCTTCAGAAAAAAGATGAGCCGTGATTGGTTGTCACTTGAGCCCTAAGCAACTGTGATGTCATTTTCTGTCAACAGCAAGTGACAAAATGGACGCTCCTGAGATGGATAACATTTTTGATTTTTTTCAGTGCATATAGAACATATTATTGTAAATAATAATTTTGGCTTGATTTCCACTGTAAAGAAACAGTCACAGTGCTAAAATAATTGAAATGACATTAGCCAGCATACTGATTCTGAAAGCCCTGGGCAAGATAGATTGACATGGCAACACATATAGGCTAAAATCTGATTGGATAAAACATTTAACACCCACATACACTTATTGGAAGAAGTGCAGTCAAGAAAAATCCCACAAAAATAAAATGATAGACTGTTGGGGATTAAAAACAATGTCACGGCACAAATAATATAATTTAGTTTGTAAATATAGGCAGAGAAGGAATGACTGCTAAGAGGAAGACAACCCCCCCCCCCCCCGTACCATTTGCAGTATAGTGGTCTCACCTGAAGCTGCTAGCCCATGCTACCGACATATGTGGCAAGAAGGAAGTACATCGCGGAAGGCCGCTGCCATCGTTGGCCGTGATGATGTCGTAAAGCGAGCGGGGGAGGAGCACGGAGGGTGGGCGACTCACCCCCCGCGCCCATGAGCAGCTCAGATGAGGGGACGAGGCTCGTGGCGACGAGGAGCTAGAAGAGGTAGATTTGGAAGGGTGACGACGAGGGCGGACAGGGGCCAGCGGTTGGGGTGGCGGGTGGGAGACAAGTTGCTGTGGGAGTGTTTGGAAGTAAGGTTGGGAGTTGGTATGGGCCAGCGGCTGGTTCTGACTCAGAATGTGTGGCTGGAAAATGGGTTGGGCCAGGGAGTACACTTGGGCTATAGACTGGCTCGCGTGATGAAATGAAGATTGAGGGTATAAAAATGACTGAGAGGAGGACTGGAGAGGAAGTTGAGGAGGAGGGGGAGGAAGCTGAGCCCGTGAGGGGGACGGGGTGGTGTCCACTGTGCTCTTGGGGGCATTTGGAGACGTAGACGTACTGCTCTGGCTCGGGAACGGCTCTAATGCTCCAATATCTGGGCTGGACTGGAGTGGCTGGTTGGAGGACGCAGGAGACCTTTCTAGAAGGACATTTAAATCGAAATAAATCATCAAACTAAAACAAGCTGTTCAAAATAGAAATAATTGTGACAGTCACTGACTACCATTTTCCTGAGCCTCCTCTTCCTCATTGTCAGTGCTGCTGAGCTTTTCCGCATCGCTCTCCAGCAGGTCACTCCCTGGCCCCGGGTTGTGCGGCGACCGAGACTCCGCCTTCAGCAGGTATGCCGCTAGTCCCAACTCTTGTTCGAGTGTGGTACGTTGCAGATAGGAGCAACTTATCACTCGAAGGTCACAGTACTTGAGTGACCTGTGGGAGGAATGTAGTCAGAAATGGAATAAATGTTCCGTTCATTGTTTTAGAATTTCAGAAGAGCAATGGGGTCTACTGTTTTTTTCTTCGTGTGCCAACCTGGGAAGTGATTCTCCTTGTGGTTCAGCTCCCGACAGGATGAGAATGCAGGGAAGAGCCTCAAGTTCCAGGTAGGTACGAGGAACCCAATCAGCTTCTTGGATTTTTAGCCATAGCTACATAAGGCAAATTCAGATGTCTACAAGTATCAACATTTTCATTCATCTTACAATCGCCTATCATACAGCCTCTTATCTAGTTAATAACAAACTCATCCAAGCACGTTAGGACCTAGCGCACTTCAGAGTCATATTTACCGTCTATACACTCTAAAGAAAGTTGGGTCAAAAATAATCCAATTATGGATAACAAAAAATGGACAGATCCTCTACTTGGGTCAATTTGACCCAACTTTGAGTCCAAAAATTGGTCATTTTCTATAAAACAACAGAAAATTGGGCTAGATTGTCTATATGGGTCAGTTTGACCTACCATTGGCTCAAAAATTGGGTCATTTTCGATAAAACAACTCAGTCGAGTCAGGTTCTCTACTTGGGTCAATTTGAACCAACTTTCTGGGATGATTTGTACACAAAAAAAAAAAAAGGGAAAACGAGGGGGAAAAAAGGGTTATTTTGTATAAAACAACCCAGAAAGTTGTGTCAGATCCTCTATTTGGGTCAATTTGACCCAACTTTGGATACAAAATTGCGTCATTTTGTAGAAAAACAACTCCTCAAGTTGGGTCAGTTCTTCTACTTGGGTTAATTTGACACAACTTCGGGTAAAAAAAAGAAATCGGTTCATTTAGTATAAAACAACCCTTAAAGTTGGGTCAGTTCTTCTACTTGGGTTAATTTGACACAACTTCGGGTAAAAAAAAAATCGGTTCATTTAGTATAAAACAACCCTTAAAGTTGGGTCAGATTTTCTACTTGGGTCAATTTGACCCAACTTTCTGGGATGATTTGTACAAAAAAAAGGAAAAAGGAAAAAGAGGGGGAAGAAAAGGTCATTTTGTATAAAACAACCCTTAAAGTTGGGTCAGATCCTCTACTTGGGTTAATTTGACACAACTTTAGGACAAAAATGGGGTCATTTTCATCCATAATTGGGTTACTTTTGACCCAACAGTTTTTAGAGTGTATACAGCATATTTAAACTACTACTTTTGCATACCTTAATCTGATCAATAAAGCTGTGCCCAACATTAAGCGGTTGGCTCGGATTCCCCAATATGATCTCAAAGCTCTCTTCCAGACCCAGCTGTCTCCTCACTCGAGAAAGCCGCCGATGCGCCCAAGCTGCCAGCGCCAGGGAGGGGATTCTCAGTAGGATCATGTGACCGTGGTGGGCGGGGCATTGCTGGGCGGCACTGAGCAGCGCCTGCACGATGCCAAGCGTCTCCACAGACGTGTGTTTGTGAAGATTGTGTGAGCCGCCGATTCTTCCGGAAACAGCCATCAGCGCCGCGCAGTAGTGGTGGATTAGAACTGTCGTGCGTATCACAGCGCTGTGCAGCTTTGGAAACCTGAAGGAAATAGAAAATGGTTCATACCTTATTTTTACATTGCATGCACCTTTACTGGCAGTGTGTACCTTTCCTCCAGGGCCGATGCCATGCTCTCGAAAGAAGAATCGCATCGCATCAGAGGCAGGCTGCTTCCTGAGCGTGTCGTCTCTAAAAGCTCTGACACGCCAAAATAGCGTGTCCTCTCATGATACAGGTCCACATCCTACATAAGAACACCAAACGGTTATAATGTGCTTATATTGTATGTACAAAATGTTTTATTAGCACACAAAGAATGAAATCTCACATTACTGAACGAAGAGGGCCAGTGGATCTCATTATAGGGGCTGATGCGTGTGAATTGCGTCTGCAGAGCGAACGGGAAGGATGTAACGTGAAGAATCAGGATGTTCGGAGCGTCTCTGACCTTTCTGGAATTCAGCAGCTGGTCCACGAGACCCAAACCAGAGTCTGTGTTACAGTAAGAGGCGCTGAGAAGCAGAGAGAAAAGGAAACAGACGACATCGTTAATTTCCAAAAGTAAGACTCTTGAATTCAACTGTGTTCTGTATCATAAAGACCTGCTGACGTCCCAGTGGGCGTGGTCATGGACCAGGATGTAAAGCGTGTAGGAGTTGCTGTGCGCTTCCTGTATCAGGCTGTCGACTCGCACTTGAGCGCTTTGATCCATTTTGACCACGTAGCGCTCAGCTTCCCGCTGCGACACGCAATCTTGTTCCAGGCTTCCGAGTTCTTGAAGAACACCTGAAATCCAAGGTTCAAGTCAACATGGACATTTGAGACATTTCAATCTGGCTTCAGAGCTGGTCATAACACTGAGACAGCTCTCCTCAGAGTAACAAAAGATCTGCTTTTAACAGCTGATAAAGGGGAGGGCTCAATTCTCATTCTGGTGGATCTCAGTGCCACCTTTGACACAATTGACCACGATATTTTAATTGATCGTCTTAACCCGTGAGCGTTATTTTTTTTGGATTAAATTCTTGTAATTGTTGCCAAAATCTGGCATTTCCTTTGAAGTGTGATAACTTAGTCATTTATGAATATTTTTTCACTTTCAACCGCTCAAAATGTTCAGTGGCATCAGACCTATCTATACATATATAGTTTTTATTTTATTTTATTTTTTTAATGCCCCCTATGGACAATAATAGCAGTATTATGCTAATAGCAAGACTAACTATGCTGTATATATATATAAAATAAAAGACTAATTTGAATATTTCATATGACATAGTTAGAGGCTCAAACAAGGTCATAAGTCATAACAATATAATTTTTTTATGCATGCCCAGTTTTTACACAATGGCATTTTTCAAAACTCTTGTAATTTTGCCAAAATCAGGCATTTCCTTTGAAGTGAGATAACTTAGTCATTTATGAATATTTTTTTCACTTTCAACCGCTCAAAATGTTCAGTGGCATCAGACCTATCAAATAAAATAATAATTAGAATATTTCATATGACATAGTTAGAGGCTCAAACAAGTCCATAAGTCATAACAATAGAATTTTTTTATGCATGCATTTTGTATTCATTTATTAGCCTTTGGCGCCACCTAGTGGATTTTTGTGTTAACACTCTCAACACACAAATTCCTCTATTTTCATGTTTATGACTCGTCAAAGAAGCGATTGCATCAGTAATCACGGAAAATGCATTATTACACATCAGGTTTACAGCATATCAAAAACTGTGATTTATAATGGGAGTCAATGAGCCAATATCGGGCATTATTACAACAATTTAGTGTGAATCTCTCCCTCCTGTTTGGTAATAATTATAAATTACAGCATGGCGCCAATTTGAACTTCGACATTTTTAAACAATCCTGGTAAAATGTCAGGTCCCTAGTGTATTTTTTTCAAATGCTTTTTCTTTGATAAAAAACAGAAAAACAGAAAAAAGCCAGAAAATGGACAAATAACGCCCACGGGTTAAAGGGGTCTTAAAGTCAACCCCCCAAAACATTCTTGACAATAATATGTTCTATGCAACCCCACTAGTCTAAATATGGTATTCTGGTTAATAATGCGGAATAATATTGTGGAATATGAGTTAAGCAGCAAAATCCAGTAGTTTTTATCAATATCAGAAGGTGGCTCAGCTTCAGAAAGCAGGTGAGCTGTGATTGGTCGTTGCCGGAGCCCTGAGCCTCTGTCATGTCATCTTCAGTCGACAGCAAGTGGCAAAATGGGCGCCCCCTGAGATGGCTTAAAACAGCTGGATTTTGCTGCATAACTCATCTTCCACAAATGTAATCAGAATGTCGTGTTTAGACTAGTGAGGTCACATATAACATATTACTGTCAAGAAATGTTTAAAAAGGTTGACTTCCCCTTTAACTGTGGCGCACAACAAGGTTCTATTTTAAGCTCCATTTTATTTTCTTCCATGGTCTGTAATTTGCGTTCTAATTGGTCTGTCAAAGCATTTTGTAAAAATGTGTTTTTAAAAAAATTGGGGGGAAAAAAGAAAAAAACATTAAGAGTATTTGTAAATAAAATAATAAATAAATAATAATTAAAACTGCATGATTATTATTATTATTATTATTGTTATTATGGAAGAGTAACGTGTCAAAAATGGGCTCATGAGGGTAAACGTGTGAAGACATGTAACTGACCAGAGCTCCACAGGTGGAGTACAGTCTGTTGAAAGGTGACCTCGGAGGGAGGGACCAGGATGAGGAAGTTGACCCTGTCAAAGGACACGAGGTCCAGGTTCTGTGTGCTGGAATCGGCTATGGCGCAAACGTGGGACAGCAGCTTTCTGGCTACTGCCAGCTGGATGGGTCGGATATCCCGCCACTCTACAGAGTACTCTACATGGATAGGTTCAAATGGTAGGTAAGGTGGGGGGAAAAAAATGCACTTCAGAGTATTTTTGTGTCATCTGTCTCACCCGAACAAGATTCCTTAGGAGGCAGAATTCTATTTTTAGGGCTGTGTGAATCTTTTGGACTGAGTGTGTTTTTCACACTCTTTTCCTCTGTTGATTCCTGACTGCTGGATAAGGGAGAGGGCTCGTTGCTGTCCAAGGTTGCGCTGTCCAGTAGGGAATCCATGTCACCATCTGCCAAACAGGAAGTTAGATGCTGGCATTCAATATGCCTCGCCTGCTCACATCATTGCTGGGACGTCATATCGTTGTACAAATTGTAACAGAACAGAACATGCGCAAAATAAACACAGCATAGATTCACACATTCTAAGGAAGAGAGTCAAGCACACCTTGTCCAAGGGAACTGCAGAACTGGATGAGTTCCTGGGCTTCACCAGATGAAAGCTGGTGGTTGATTTCTCTTAAACCCTCATTGGGAGAGAACATATTTTCTGCCAAGGCTCGACACTGGTGTTTACCTGTACCAAAACCACACACATATGCTTCAATGTCTCTTTCTCTTTCTCCTTTTTTCTTTTAAAGACACAAGATCCTACCTGTGACTACCACACAGGACTGTGTTTCATGCCCGGAAGCGGTCACAATGACGACTATGTAGTTTGTGTTTTCGAACCGCCCCTCCATCAACTTGCTAAACATCTGCTGAAGTCCCTGAGCCAAAGATCCCACTTGCTCCCCCAAAACCACCACCCCCTCTCCGCAGGACGACGCAGCCAACTGTGCGAGCCAAGGAAGCTGGCTGGGCGTCAGAGGCTGCTGTGGTGCTAAGCCAAGATGCTGAGGGAGCCCTGGAAGGGCAGGAGGTGCCTGGGGAGTGCCAGGAAAAGCAGATTTACATTACTATCCCTTTAGTCATGGCAATTTCATATACGATTTATGAGAAATGAACCTCAATTCCGTAGTGCCTCCCTTGGGTGGCTGTCGTTTGAGGTTGTTGATTCTGTCTGATTTCACTAAGGTGGGACTCCCTCCATGACCTCATGAATATTTGCTCCAAGTCCTCAATCAGGGGCACCTGCTCAGGGCCTTGCGTGAGAAAAACAGAAATCATAAACATGGAGGGAAAAAAAGGGAACGGTTTTATGAAAGGCAGTATATTAAATATACAACATTAGTGCAGGGAAAAAGTCATAATAAAAGCTTAAAAGTCTCAAAACTGCAGTTTTAATATTCCTTTTCTATGGCTCAGAGTCAGTCTGCTATCTAGTGGTCATTGACAGTAACTACAACAATAAAGTGGGAAAAATACAGTTGTAGCTGCTTCCTGCTGGGCTGTGAATTATTACAGCGTGTGACACTGACCGAGCTGAACAAGGTAGTACACCGTGAGAAGAATCTGCATCTCAGTAGACAGTGGCTGAATGGGTGAAGGTCCATAGTGTTGGTAGACCCTAGGGAGGGTTTGAGAGCTCAGGTAACAACTCTGCAGAAGAGAGCTGACGAGTACTTCAGTAAAATTGCCAGTCAGCTGAGGGAGAGGGCCATGACCTGTGACCAGGAGAGGTAAACAGATAAAACATTTCACATTTATTTCAGAATCATCGCCTTAAATGATGATGATGATGAAAACATAAACTGACAGACAACACCCAGGGGTTGCGTAAACGGTACCATGAGGTTGAGCTCAGTTTCCAAAAGGTTGGTAACCCCTGCCCTACAAGTGCCATTAATATAAATGTATCTGACCTTTAAAGATGACAGGTTGTAGTCCACAAGTGTGTAACAGCTGATCAGGCACAGCGACAGACAGCCCAGAGGGAGAAAGTGTGGTTAAGGACCTCTGTGAGGAACTCTGTGTGGCAGAGGCATCTGGATGTACGAGAAAGCACAACGAGCATATATAAAGACATCATATGAAATGAAATGACACGTGTATTCTTTTTATTTCTGTTTTTGTTACTTTTTACCTAATCTGGCTCCATTTGCAGCAACTGTTGATGACGGCAAAACCGATGAAGATGGTGGCGTCTTCCCTGTGTTTTCTAACAAACCGTTTGAAGTCGATTCAGGGGACCAACCCTTATGCCTCTTTTTGGGTGGTCCGGCATTCGTCTGCAACCCTGGAGCACAAAAACAATGTAAAGTATTTGCTTTTATTTAACAAATAAGATACTGAACTGTAAATAAATAAATAAATAAAAAACATCTTTCTCGCCTTCTGAACGCTGTCAAATGTTAATATCGGAAGCTGGGGTGTAGTTTTCTGCAATACATTGCATTTATATTGTTCTAGGATGAGCCTATTTGCATGCAGTTGTATTTTATGTATTAACCATTTAACCCTCTGTTGAAATGCAGTGATGGAGACCGGAGTCAAAAAGTCCCACTCGTTTGAAGAGCCATGACAAAAACACATCACTGACAGGAAGGAAGTGTTTTCATTCAGCGAGAAAGTAGGAAAAAAGAAGGGAGTATTTTACAACCCCGGTTTATGGAGGCTACCGAGCGAGGGAGAGAGAAGAAAGCGACGGGGAAATTTTTAGTGCCTCAAGTGTTGGCAAATGAAATCAGGCAGACAAAAGACGATCCCCAAAACAATGCAGCTGGCAGCTTCCCTACAGCAGTGGCGTTATAACACAGGGGGGCTGTGCTCCTCCTCAGAAGTGTGAACAAACCCAGGGGGGGTTAATGACGGCAGACACAAAGGCTACACTTACATGCACATGACACAGGAACAACTTTTGAATTCAAAATGGGAAATATATAGAATATTAAAGTTAGATTATGTTGCAATGATTAGGTGTAACAAAAATGCTGAATGTTTCAGCATTTAAAATTGGACGTCATTTATTATTGTGCCTATGCACTACCTGTACCTGACGGTCTCCCCGATCCTGAATGATTTATCACCGGCTGCGCGCTCGAAGAACTGGCATGGATGCCATTTGTCAATGGGTGCGACGTATCAGTGATTTGAGGAACGCCATTTGCGTGGGATGATGCTGTAAATGAACAAGATGCAACTTGTGACACTAATGCTGTCACTTATTGAAGCCAGTCAACAAGATGTGAGCATCTGGAAGGAATTGCCCTCCTGAAGTGAAAATGACCATTTTTTTTTGTTATACCTGCAAAGCTGCCAGCCGCGTGCAAGGAATGCATCAATGCCGCACTTGATGGCTGTTCATCTGATGTCGCGTGAGCCTCTGAGAGACTCGAGCTCATCTGTCTTATTCGGCCATCTGAAACAAAGCAGACATATTTCATAACTATTTTAGTGTATGTGCAAGGACTCAATTCATCGTGGTGCGAGACAATATTAAAATATGAACTCAATTCAAATCAAATCAGTGGTGGTCAAATTCAGGAAAAAAAAGTAACATCACCTTCAAAAGAGATATTACATATGTATGCATGTATATCTTTTAACATGACTTTTTTTTTTTCATCCACCCTGTAAATGTAAATGTAATTGCAGTTTCCGCTAAAGCTAACTGAATATAGCTGTCCTCCCTATGACATTCATTAACTCTGGAAATATGCACACGAATTGTTAAAATCATCATGCTTTTATGATTGATAGTGAATATTGTAGAAAACAAAGTCACAAAAAGCTATGACTTGGTCGCGACTGCTCTGCTTTTAAAATGAAGATGAGGAGCCAGTATCAGTGAAAACTAATTACAACTAACTGAAATGACATTTTAAGTAAAACTAACCATAATTATAGTGAAAATATCCTTGGCTTTCGTCTTAGTCAATTAATTTCATACATCAGCTTTAGAAGGAAGCTTTACTTTCTTACACAATATTTAGTGAACTTTTTTTTTTACTCCATAAATAAAACTAATACTAAAACTCATGAAAAACTAAACTAAAATGAAGCATTTTAGAAAAAAAAAACTAATAATAAATTAACAAAGCTGCTCTAAAAATTAATTAATACTAACCAAATTGAAAAAAACAAAAAAACAAAAAACAAAAACAAATTAAGTACAATGAAAAATCCAAAACTATTATTATAATCTTGATACGGACCAATCTTACCGTGTCCCCTCCAGCAGATGGGAGCTCCTTTAACCAGCACACCTTGGTTGTTTCGATACAGATGGAACTTTAAGTGCTTTTGTTTTTTTGGCTGGGTGCTGAGTTTCAGGTTAATGTGGTTGGCGAAGTCTGTGAAGTAGCGGAAGCCCTTTTCTCCACAGCCCATGCAATACCCCGAGAAGCCTGCAGGGAATCACCAGGGTGTGAATCAGTGTACAATGATGGCTTCCCAGCTGCATTTAATGGAGAGCACTTAACGTACAGCAAGTTTTGCCTTCCGTCTTACCCAGCAGAGCGTTGTGACCCCGTTCATCCGGCAGGAAACGATGGTCGACAGCACCCACCAGCAGGTTCTCGGGAAGGGAGGGGGACTTCAACCCAATCAGCATGAATCCCGGCAACACATCCAAAGAGTCTGATGCCAGTGATGACAGGCGCAGATCCCTGCCTGCCTGACAGAAGCCTGTAGGGAGGAGGGATGCTTGTTATTTTTGATATAGAACTTGCTTACTTTGCGGTCGTTCAGAGTAAACTTGTCCTGAACAAAATGTGCACAAACCATCTGTGGTGCAGCATCCCTCAGGTGGGGGTTTCATCTGATAAGGGATTGGAGGACTGTTAGATTCGGAGCCATCTTCGTCATCCTCATCATCGTTCTCTGCACGGCCTGTTGATTGGACATGTCAGGAAAATAGGAAAATGTTTTTAAAATGTCAAAAAAGTACTAGTAAATAAATACTGGAAGAAAAAAAAGATTTATACAAAAAGATAGATAGATAGATAGATAGATAGATAGATAGATAGATAGATAGATAGATAGATAGATAGATGGATAGATGGATAGATAGATAGCCAGCTAGATAGCCCGCTAAATAGCCAGCCAGCTAGCTACCAAGCTAGATAGCCAGCCAGCTAGCTACCAAGATAGATAGATAGCCAGCTAGCTACCAAGCTAGATAGATAGATACAAAAAGTGACAATTTCCCTGATGTTCTCTCCTGGCAAAGTGTTGAGAATCACTACCCTATATTAACCATCACATATATATTCACATGCTATTGCTTTAAGCTTTGATTAAAAAAAAAAAAGCAGGAAAAAAAAAGGCATATGGTCCTCAAGTCTTTTGGGGGCAGGATTGCCTAGCATTCACACAATTTTTGAGGGATTGTGAAAGTCGCACATAGGCGTCATCCTACTTTGTAACTCACCATTATGTGCCAATGGCTGCTCTGCCTCCAGATAGAGTTGGGAGAAAACGGGTCGCGGCACCACAATATTGGACCTCAGTGATGCTTCAATAGAGTTGTGAAGGACCTCCTCAAAGCGTGTGGTCCGCAGCTGGCCCGCATACGAGTTACCCATTGGTGTTCTGAGAAAACATAATCATCTTTTGTTTGTTTGCATTATGTGTTTACCTTTCTTTTTTTTTTAAAGCACTCAGACTACTACAGCAGTCAATCACTCAGCACGTTAAATCCCTCTAATTTGATTTAATGCTTTACCTCCATCTGCAGTGATGGTGAATGATCAACCAGTAAGCACGGTTACCCAAACATTATTAGGGTGATGAAAATGGGCAAATTGCGTCAGGAAGGGCATCCGGCGTACAAACAGTGCCAAACAATCATGTAAGTGATTTACTGTGGCAACCCATAACGAGACAAACCCAAAGTTGAAGTACATTATTTTAATTATTCAAATGTGGGAGGAAAGTATACAAAGACTTATTAACGTCATTATTTAATATGATCAACTACAATGAACATATTTATACCGCCTGGTAAACTTGACAACTGGCACAGACAGCAGCCTGAAGTTTCCAGAGGCACATCTTCACATACACATTAACAGCAGTTACTAATGGAGGCATGTGTCCAGACGGCATGCCATAAAATCAGCTGCACTGACAGAGTAAGGACACCCTGACCTAGACGCTACTCCCTCTTTGTTTTTCTCCGTTCTCTCTCTCTCTCTCTCTCTCTCTCCCGGCAGCTCTCTCTGGTTTGACCACAGCCTCAATGAAGTAAACACTCGCTCAAAACGACACTTCAACTCAAAGTCAGTGAGAGTGTAAATCATTTCATTCATTATGTTAATGGGACATTTTTTTGTTTCTCCTATGATACTCATCGTGCAGAATTAATACATTTCCCGTAATTACATATAATTGTTACTTTTATGTCATGTGATTAAAATCACTGCGGCAAGTTTAGTAGATGTACCAAAAGTGACCAAAGTGGGTCAACCTCGAGGCAAATAACAAGGGTGGATGTTCAAACCAAGGTAATCCCCCTTCTGCCCATATGCCGGCAACCCCCATTTCACATACGAACCCAAGAAAGGACAGCCACGCATACATACGCACGTACACACTCACAAAGACAAACATGACTGTCTGACCCGAGCAACCTGTAGGTCAGCTATATATATATATATATATATATATATATATATATATATATATATATATACAAATCACTTTTTGTGACATGTGGTCTAAGCTAGCAGATTCCCAAATTCATGACATCTCGAACCAAGAAGCTTTCAGCTGAAGCCATTTAACACAAGGGAAAGAACAAAACACAAAGAACTTTTTGTAAAAGGACAAACAGTCCGTCCCCACAGCGACGAACATTTCTGCATTGTGACACAGCAGGAACAAAACATTCACTCACTCAACTCACTATCAGGAACAACCGCAAAATCGAATCAGATGCAAGGGGCTGTATTAAATGCACGGTCAGCATCTGTCACACAAGTATGAAAAGAAGTTACCCACAAACTATTGAAACGGGTCGATTTACACTAATGTATCTGAAGATGATAGAATAAAAGTGAAGTTCATTTTATTTTTTACTGTACACTTTATGATGATCTAAGGGAGTTTATGTTTGAACAATATTATCCTGATATGTTCTACTGGCCAGATGAAAAAAAGATCAAATGGCTTTTTGATTTGTATGTATTTTTAACTCATTCACTGCTATTGACGCCTATAGACGTCAAAAATTCATTTGAACTACTTCTATTAATTTAATTTAATTAATTACAATTAAAAAATGTAATCATCTGACGCCCCTAATTTTTAATAATCTTTTTTTATTTATTTTTTAATTAGGGGCATCAGGCGATTATTTAAAAAAAAATTGTAATTAATCACATGACTTCACTAGTTAATTCAAGATTAATCACAAATTTGATATCTGTTTTCTAGTTTTTCATACTCTTGTTAACAAATGTGGAAAAAAATGTGAAACTAATAGAAATAGTTCAAATGAATTTTTGACGTTTATAGCCGTCAATGGCAGTGAATGAGTTAATAGCAAGATTCATATTCAAAGCCTGGAAAATAAAACAATTTTGTTCATGGCATAATTTTTTGGTTGCTTTTGTTATTGTTTTTTATCCTGGTGCAGGGCCATTATGATTGTTTGGTGTCTTATAAGCACACATTATTGTTTATATGACACAATAAAAAAAAAAGAGTCAAATGTCAGTATAATGTGAACCATATAATCACACATGCCGTCTTCGATTATGACGGCGCGACCCCTGCTAGTGGCTAGAAAGGCTGGGTTGATTGATAACACACTTTTATGACAAGAAAGTAGCTCGGTAAGCCAATCACGGAGTCAATTTTGCTGAGCAAAATGAAAAAACACACGTTTTGTCAGCCACCTTCTGCTTCCACACTTCGTTATGTAAAAAGAAACAATGCAGTCCGTCATTGCCTCTCGCCGCTTTGTAGAGGGACAAGAGGGGGGGGAGACAGAAAAAAGGCCGGTCATAACACGGAAGGAGAGGAAGGAGAGGAAGTAATCACACCTTCTGGCAAACAGCAGACTGACGTTTACAACCACGGGGAGACACAGGATGAAAGCGGGGAAATGTCCTCCTGACCAAAAACCGGGACCAATAGTCAATCAACATAACAATCCAATTGACAAAGTGTCACTTTGGATTAGTAGCCTGTTAAAATATTAGAGGAAGAATATTTTAAAAAGTTGCTTAAATCTTTTTTTAAATGTAGTAAGCGTTAGTACATTAGCACAATTGCCTAAGTCATTTTTAAATGTTTCCAGAAAACAAGGAAAAATTCCAATTGCCTCGATTCATCGTTTGTGACATTTGGTAGAGTGAAAAAACATGTTTGTTTTTTTAACAAGCGCATTGGTATTTTTTATTCATATTGTAACAGTGAGTTAAAAATAACTATGATGATCATGCCATTGCTAACGATACGTTAATTAGATTATGTGGTTGCGAAAACTTTTCAATCATGTTGCATTTTCGTAGATTCCTAAAATCAATTATTTCCACATCAAAGGCAACTTTACATATATTATGACTTTACAACCAAAACGAGTAAAATGGCTGTTAGAAGACGTTTGTGTAGTATTAGTGCTTAAATCTTTCACATAACCTTTGTTGATCTTTTCTCTTTGCATCCCCCCCTCCTTCCCCACTGCCTGACGTGGAAGTGGGAGATCCTTTCATCCCTAAATCCCCCCCACCCTCCGCCTCCCCATCTCTTCTTCTCTTTCTGTCTCTCTTTCACCCTGGGGAGAGAGACACTATTGTGGTGTTTTATGACCCCGTGGTCCCGTGCCTTCCCACCACCACACTCAAGCACCCAAATACAAAACCTGTAGTTAGGACCCCCTTTAAACTCGGGAGTCCCCTTTCTTTCAGGATGTCACCGACACGGGCTGCTTAGCATTTCAACACTTTTGAGCTCTTTTTTTTTTTTGAAGCGGCGGCTTACTGGCTTTCTTTTCAGCATTCATCCACCATATTGACATGTTTTCATCATACCTAATACACAATTAACGAGTCAAATACTCCAGCTCGCTAACATATCCAAATGTTTATTTATAGGGAGAACGTTTGAGAATATAAAAGCTTTAGTGAGGTCTCATCACCACTGAGGTCAGTGGAGATAACAATGTTTAGGCAAGACTTTGATGCAACACACACAAATGCACACTCACACAGACGCTCTCTCGCTGGCTCGAGCTCTGTGGACACAAAGGGCTTGTCTTGGATAGGGGTGAAAGGTCAAACCCGGGGAGGTCAGATAAGAACCCCAGGCTCTTTCTCTATTAGCCAGGACCGCATACCAGCCGAGCACGCACACACATCCCTGCTATTCTTTCCCCTCTTTTCAGTCTGGATTGCAGTGTCCATCCTCCACCCCGGCACCTTGGAGAGCAGATCATGTTACACATACAAAACCAGACACGCACACACACACACAGTTGTGTATGCATTACAGCATGTACGAACAGCAGCAGCCGCTTCGCACGCTGACCCGCGGCCCAAACACATGCAAAGCGATGTCACACACAAACGCACACTCCCGATGTGTGCCCGGCGCTGACCTATGACCCTGACGAAATCTCTCATTCACAGTTTGCTCAACCGACGTCGGATCGATGGCAGAGGACGGCCAACTGGCCCACTGACAGGTCAACACCCCTCCAGCAAACACACACAGCAGGCCACACGATTAAACGTCCACGCGTGAACACATTATGACATCATCGGCAGTGAGGTGAATCGACCTTATAGGACAATGCACGGCAAAGTCGGCGGTTTAACATTTCACTTGTTAGACTTGCAATTTTATAGTGACACATTTGCCAAATTGCACGTCTCATCTTGTGTTTAGCTATAGCATGTTATATGACGGGACATTATGGCCAGGCTCCCAAAAATTAAGCATTTCTCTGTGTGATTATTTCTCACTTATGCTTTTGTGTATTTGAAGATGGATGGACCTGCATATGTTTTAAGTAGCCGTGCTACCTTCCCTCATTTTTGCATTCCTACACTTTTAGACTCACACAAAACTGTGTCGCCTTCCTCGCTGACAGTCCAATGGTCCCATTAGTATGACTACTTTTAAAAACAAGCCTCGATACCAATAGCGGACGCTAGCAAGGCTAACCGATATTTTCATTCACAACTAGTTTATTTTCGTAATCTCAGACCCACACAAGACTGTGTCGCCTTCCTTAACACCAGTCTAGTTGTCCCGTATAACTAGTTAAAAACAAGCGGCGATAGCAATAGTTGAAGCTAGCGAGGCTAACCGCTAACGACAACCATCATATTTTCGCACTCTCAGGCCAGCCCAATGACTATCACTTTTTTGGTCTAACATTTCTGGGAACGGTAATTAATAAGGTTCACCTTCATCCCGTCAGCCCGTTTTCTTTTCGGGTCCGAAAGGAAAAATAAACAAATAAAAACAAAACAAAAACAAAAAAAACATTTCACTACTAGTGTTGTAGCGTGGTGACTAGCGAGTCGTACAGTATGTCTGTGAATTGACCGACTGGAAGACGAGATGCCCAAAACATGTGATTAGTTGACTTTAAGTCCTAAATGTCAATTCGCAGATGTCCTCGAATTATCGTTTCAAACCCTACAACCCCACCAGATTTTTTTTTAAACCCATGACTGGGACCAGGTATTGGATTAGTGGCCAAGAATCAAACCCACACTCTAAAAATAATTGGGTAAAAAATAACCCAACTATGGGTCAAAAATGGCCCGATCCTCTACTTGGGTCAATTTGATTCAACTCTGAGTCAAGAAATTGGTCTTTTAGTGTAAAACAACTCATAAATATTGGTCAGATCTTTTACTTTAAATGGGTCATTTTGTATAAAACAATCCAGAAAGTTGGGTCAAATTGACTCATAAAGTGGGTCGGTCCATTTTTTGATCTATAATTGGGTTAATTTTGCCCCAACTGTTTTTAGAGTGCACGACTTCTGCATGCGAGGCAACTGTCATGCACCACTACACCACTATGTTGATTTGTGACTAATAGCTATGTCCGAAATATATATTTTGTTATACTGTCTTATAGTGACCAACTACCAAAGACAAAATTCCTTGCTTGTTTTAACATACTTAGCCAATAAAAATGATTCTGCTTGGCCTGTTGCTTTTGCTATCAAATCGTACACGTCCTTGAGATGATTATTCCTCGCTTTCTTTCTCCAGTAACTCCCAGCAAATGTGTGTTGTCTAGCATCAAGACAATCTGAGCATGCACAACATGCAGTACGTTCTCTGTCATCATGACTCACAACAAGCACTGTTTATTTACATGTCAGCACATGAATGCGGTGTGCGAGCGCATGCACGCACACGCGCGCACACACACAGCCTTCTAAAATATTTTTCAAACAAAACCCTGGTGGTTTCATAGCTAGCATAATACAGAATGTTCATTAAACAATAAATGCTTGTTTGAGGGTTATATTAATATGCTACAACAGGGGTGGGCAAATGTTTGGCCTTAAGAGTCACTTTGTTTTTTTAACACTGACAGATGGGCCAGGCATTTCAAAAAAAGTGGTTTAAAAAAAGGCTAAAGGTACAGTATATGCGTTACATAAAATTGCGTATTATACAAATAATATTGAATGAAGTTTGTTTTTTTAAATCATAAAACTCTAACTAACCACTTTTTTCTTTTGATCTTTAACTGGTATACCTATAAAATTCATGGGGCAATATGACCCATTGTATGTTAATCATAATTTGTTTTATTATTATTATTATTATTATATTAAATTATATATATATTTTTTAATCTTCAAATAATTGTTTCTACTGGAAGGAATATAAGAAAATTGCAAATAATATTAGCTTTTTTTTGTGTGTGTGTGTGTGACAATTATTACTTCCATTAAGTCCCTTGTGTCACTGCAGGGTAAGTATATGAGGATAAAAAAAATAACACCATATATAAATACAAAACCAAATGTCGGGGAAAACACCTAAATGAATGCAAATAAATAAATGAAAAGAAAATGACCATAAAAAAATGAAATTCAAAGAACTGAACGGGCCATGTGTCCAATGTGCCATACTTTGCCCACCTCAGTGCTACACTGATGTTGTAACAGTAACTTCCAAATTAGCTGTTAGTTGCAATAATTAAAACTATTTTTAATGAACAAACATTGGTTGCGAAATGCATTCTATGAGGTTGACGTCACATAAGATTTGCATAAAAAAAAAAGAAGAAGAAGTTATCAGGAAGTGTTGATTTGGGAGGAATTACAAGAGGAATTAGATTTGACTTGCCAAAACCGTGCTTCAACCTTGCATAAGTATAACGTGCAAAAATAAATCTATTCTCGGCTAGAATATTGTTGAATTTGACATTAAACTATACACCATTCAAGAGTAAACACACATGATTGTTTTTTTGCCTGAGCGACACACATCATCATCAACATCATCATCCTCTGAGTGAACGTGTGCTACGGGAACAAAACCCGAGAATGCAAATTCAAAAACACTCACCTTTGCTACCGGGTGGGACAAAGTTCGTAACAGTTGTGAGGAAAAGTCGGTACATTCAGCCAGCTGTCTCCATCTCACCGGCTCCAGACAAACTGAGGGTCGCGCGTGTCATCACTTTTGGTTTGATCCCTGCGGGAGGACAGGACCTCCCCCTCGTTTGTCGGTCATTTTGGTACGGTCCAACACCCTACTTGTCAAATTGCGTCTTTCATCTTCTTCTTGAAACATACAACAGAAACAACGATACAATTTGCCCGTTGAATTCATTCGGTGAGGAGATTGATGTTTCTATATATAAAAACGTCACTCTGAAAGTTGACTAAGAAATGGTCTAACAAAAGAATATTTCGTCGCCACAAGGCTATAAAACGCAAGACGCTCGCGTTCTTACTTTAAACTGTGTATTAATTTATACATTTGCGTGCTCTCGACCATTTAGGTTCAATTTAATTCATGAAGTGATTATCCCACACACCTGTTCCCAATTCTGAATTTATGGCTTTATCTTGCCCTCTACTGGATAAACTGAAGATAGCATTTGAATTTCCACCGGACAAAGCGCATTTATGCTTATTGTATTTATGTGCAGTTAAGAAAAAAGCATGTGAAATTGAGCCCTCCAGTAACTATTCATGGTAAATGTACCCATCCATTAATTTGGTCTACTGCTCTACTTACTGTCACAGCTAACTGGAGCCTAAAACAGTTGACTTTGGGTGAGTTTATGTATGGGATGGTATATTTACAAATACGGTTACATTCAGCATATGAAATGGTTAATTCATCGTCAATTATTATGCATTGGCTCATTTATGCATATATAATGATTCACACAGGGAGCATTCATTTCCACAGAGATCCCCTCCCCAGATTAGAGTTTACATTTCATAGGAGGGAACCTCATACTTCATTCTCTCTGCTACCTCAATTGGGCAGTACCAATCTGTGCGGTGGCGTAGCCTTGCCACGCCAACACAGCATCCCCTGATGGGAGAACAGGTGTTGGACAGGGTCCAGTGGAGCATAGACGAGTGGACTGCCATCATATATCACATGGACTGCACTTCTCTGGCCGGAGGGAGACCAAACCACTTATATAACGAATAAAGGACTGTCCGCCACGCTACAGATTAAATAATCACACTGTTTTAGTCAGTATTAATCTATTTGGACACTAGAAATAATTGAATGCGTTTCTTTTATTCATTACAAATACTTGACAGCTCAAAAGTCAGATGCAATGTAATTTGAAATTTCAACAAGATTTGAAGGAAACATCTGCCTCTTAAATCGCAAAACTGCCGAATTGACACTGTCGACATCAAAGGACCTCACGAGACGCTCCTTTCTCTTTGACTTTTTGTGCCTTTGTCAGCTTCAATAATGGGGGATGAGATGATAAGCATTATGAAGAACATATAGTGCAACTCTGCATTCTTTATTTCTGTACAATAATATTACTTTGGAGCAATTTTGTGGCATCTTGATTGCAAGAAACTACTGAGTTGAGGAGTTTCATTTAGACAAAGACCATGCTGTCATCTTGTGGAATCTATAGGCAACTACACCCCCTCGCCCCAATTAAATCACAACTCTGTATTCTAAATTAAATTCCTACTGTAAATAAGTTAAATGTTCACTTCCCATTCCTCTGTCCTGACTCAAGCTGTGTAAAAATTGGTTTATTGGGTTTGAGAGAACAGTTATTCAAACCCCTTTACAGCTGTTTTTACAGACAAAACGATATCAGGTATGATGATTTGCTAAGTCGCTGAGGAGCCATATTGGCCGAGGCAAGGCTTGTAGTTCCGCTTAATGGCTCAAATATAATATTTTATGTCCCGCTGATATAGCCACAGTGCTTAACTGGGGATGTGAAAAATAGCCAGGCCCATTCATTTGAGTATAAATATTTCACTTTGCTTGAGGACACAAGATGACGCCACATATGTAAAATGTGTCTATTTGAATGTGAGAAGTAAGGTATTACCGCTTTGGACTTAATGACGGCACAGGCCGTTTGGCTGAAAGTAATGGTAGCATTATTGTAAAGCCTGTCACTATCATTATACACGCTGGACTTGCATACACACACCAGTCACTCACGTGCATACACTGTATGCACATCCAAAGTCATTACTACCATTTGAAAAAGGCCTCATTTGCGGGACGCAATAAAACCTTTAATCATTTTATTACCAAAAGAGTATTTAACAAGTGGGTAATGAAACGCCAAAGGCAGGTGAGCCGAGTTTAACCTTCATAGAAGGAAGCCATGTATCACATGTTGCCCCCGAGGCATGATGGGACACGGATGTCATCCTCCATTATCCAGCACACCTGAAGTGTGGCGTGGCACACGTGGCGGGCGGGCGTTTCGCTTTGCAAGGTGAAGCTGACGGGGGAAAATTAGAGCGAATTCAATTAATGGATGTTTTTTACGCACCAGGGAGAGGGCACAGCTGCACACACACACATGCACAAATGCTACATGCGTGTGATGGGACGCGGGTGCATTTATGCATTTCTCCACGAGATGGTGGTGTTTTTCTTTCTGGTAAACAATGCTTTTATATTTATTACATAGCAGTGAGACAGTTGTAGAATTATTGTGTATGACTTAACCTCTCACCTTATATTCTCTGTTTACGAGCTCCAAATTTGCGTATTATTTAACTTTTAAGTACTATATGTTTGCATGTAAACTTTAGGGACTGCAGTAGTTCTTTTAAGATTTATAACCAAAAAACGTTCTTCACAATATGTTGTAATATTGCCTTTGTGGAGTTAAGCAGCAAAATCCACAGTTTTTTTTTTCTCCATCTCAAGGACGGCCATTTTGCCACCAATCACACTTAATTTTGTGAATGTCACATCACCAAACTCAGAAAACAGCTTGAACATGTTTACAATATGTTCTAAACATGGTTGTGCTTGTGGAATATGAGTTAAGCAG
The DNA here is from genome assembly GCF_054856555.1 of Leptonotus elevatus. Classification (NCBI taxonomy): domain Eukaryota; kingdom Metazoa; phylum Chordata; class Actinopteri; order Syngnathiformes; family Syngnathidae; genus Leptonotus; species Leptonotus elevatus. Next base: position 12,834,665 of record NC_141241.1, on the reverse strand, counting down.
CAAAATCCATGCACCTGTACTTATCCATCTCAGGGGGCGGCCATTTTGCCACTCACTGTCAACTGAAAATGACATCACAGTTGTTGAAGGCTCAGGTATCTACCAATCACGGCTCAGCTTGTGAATGTCACATGACCAAACTCAGAAAACAGGTGAGCCGTGATTGGTCGTTAGCTGAGCCTTGAGCAACTGCGATGTCATTTTCACTCAACCGCAAGTGGCAAAATGGCCGCCCCTTGAAATGGAAGCACAGGTGGATTTTGCTGCTTAACTCATATTCCACAAACACATTAATGTGACTGTTTAGAACATATTGTAAATCATTTTTGTGTTGAATTCCCCTTTAAGTGCAGCATTAATGTTCAAGTTGTGCACAATGATTACAATAATACCAACATTATTACTCGTTTTGAATTAACACTCAGACCTACAATGCTACCATATTTTAGTGTTGGTCATTAAAGTAGTACTTGGGAGAGCCAAGTTTTTTTTTGTAGGTTGTATTTAGTGTAAAAAAGTTTGAGAACCACTGAAGTAAAGAGTTGAGTTGGATCTGTTGCTATATTGCGCCTCCCTTGAGGTGATATTGTCGCTGAGTCTTTGCTTTCTTTCCGTGAGTTAATTAGGGAGAAAATGAGGGGGACACTTTCAGTCTGTCGCCATAAAATAGCCATACCTGGCTGCCAATTGTGCATATAATATACCATTAAACTGCCCTGCTGTCTGAGTGCACGTATGTAAAGGTGAGCAGTTGTCGGAAAGGCAGAGAGAGAGACAGTGGTAAAAAAAAAAAAGTGGGGGGTGCAATGTGTGCAGTATTTAGCCACCAGAGAATGAAAACAGCGTTGCATTAGTTACAAAAAAAAAGCAATCGTCGAATACAGCAACATACATTACCTCAAACAATTTATTTGACACACAGAAATAATTTATGGTGGATAGCAAAATGCTTTATTTTTAATAACAAGCTTCTGTGGTACTTATAGAGGGACAGGCCCCCAAAGTTAATTGAAAAGTGTCCCGGTGCTCATTTGCATAAAAAACACATTTAAAAGGTGAAAAATTATAAATAAATATGCGGCCACCTGTGAAATATGGCTTTTGGCCTGCTGGTCGTTTATAACTTTGCCTTTAATTACGTGACAGGCTGGGCTTGTGAGGCTCTAATGAGAGGCTGGAGTGATGGAGAGGAAACGGGGAGACAGACACCAGGCTGTGGGTCGTTTTGTGCATGGACGCTTGGACACGTCACGCACATCCTGCAGCATACACAGACATTCCGTGGACTGTACCTCAAAATCAAACTTAGTTGATTTCACTCATGACAGTGTCAATGTAGCATCATTTTCTTTTTTGAAGGCAATTTTTTGGGAAGCTGTTGTATTGGATTTCATATACTACATTATGTCATTTGAAGGAATACCGAGTTAAGAGATTAGTTAGTTATAGTTTTTCTTTTTTATTACTTAGTTTTACACTTCCGTGTTCTCGTCGTGTTGGCGTGTCTGGCTTGCACGTTCCGAAAACATATACATTAGGTTCATTAATTAAAGACTTTAAATTGTCCAGAGGTATGGCTGTGACTGTGAATGGTTGTTTATCTATATATGTGCCCTGAGATTGCGTCAGATTTACCCACAACCCTAATGAGGATAAGCAAAGAAAATGAATGGATGGTTGCATTAGTATATTATTAATTAGTTTTAACATAAAACAATGTATTTTGTACTAAAAACAGCACATTCCTTGTTGTAAAATGCAAAAAAATGTTTGGGACCAATGACACCTTATTCTCCACCCCAATGTGCATTACACAGATAGTGAAGGGAAGCAAGACTGAAGAGCAGAAGTAGGCCTAAACTAAAAATATAAATAAATGAAGAATAAGCCAAACAAGATACACAGAATTATTAAAAATGCTAAATTAGCCTCATCTTTAAAAAGATTTAAAGTAACAAACCAAACTTGGGACTGGGAACATAAGACATAAGTGACTGGGGGAGCTGATTAGTCGACACAAGGGAACGGTCTGATGAGAAAAGGTGGAAACAAAAATCGAACGAGCATAATAAGACATAACAAAATGGACACGGGAAAAAAAAGACAAAAATATGAAACAAAACAAAAACACAGTTCATGACAATTACAGCTTTAATATTGGCTAGAAAGATTATTGTTCTTTGGGATATTTGCATGAAAGCCCGTCATAGATGTTATTTAACATCTTTGAACTGTTTTAAAATGTGAGGGAAAAAAAGGACAGTTTTAAACGGTAAGTCAGCCCAAACACATTCTTTATAATTTCTATGCGCCTCCAATCGTCTAAACATGGTATCCTGATTAATATTGCATTTGTGGAATAGGAATTAGGCAGAAAAAATCTCGGTGGGCAACCATTTTGCCATTTCATGTAGACTCTCACGGTGGCAAAATGGCCGCCACCAAAGATGGATAAAAATGGGTGGATTTTGTTGCTGAATTCATATTCCAGAAACACAATATTAATCAGAAAAAAGTGTTTAGACTAGTGGTGGCGCATAAAACATTATTGCAAAGAATATTTTTGACTTCCCCTTTTGAAACAAACAGGGCATGAAAGCGAGCTAAACAAAAGACTAGCAGGGGATATATGACACGGCCCCGCCCCCTTCCTTTCTCCCTCGCTTCCCTTTTATGCATAAAGAAAACAGCTTGTGTTGCCCTGCAGGTACAACATTCACCTTCACTTCCTCTCCGCGCTCGCTTCCCGCCCACTTCCTCTCTCCCCATCTCCTTGTTTAACCCTCTATTTTGGAAATTGTGTGGGGGGTGGGGGGGTCACGAGCTCACTAAGTCCTATTATAAGTAGAAGAAGGCCATATTTCACCCCCCTAAGAAATATTACAAGACAGACAAGCAAGCGGGGGCTAATCCCTGGGACGAAATTAGCAAACCGTGGGGTTAGCGGCGGGAAGGGATGGGGAATAGAAAGAGTGGGGGGGTGCAGGCGGGAGTGGGTGTGTTGGGGGTTCGTCACTGAGCCCTGCTAGAGGCAACTTGTCCACGGGGATAATTACAAGATGCTCCTGGGATCTGTCCGTCTGTCCTTCTGTCTGTCTCTCTGGGTCGGCCTTCATTTTTTTGATGGCTCTATTTTCAACGAGGGGTCTACACTTCTCCCCTTCAAAGTGCATGCGTGCGCGCGCGTGTGTGTGTGTGTGTCGTTCCCTTTTGTGCCTCCTGTGCTTCAGTTACATAGTAGTAAAAGCTATTAAAATTGAAATTGTTCCAGGGGCAGTGAGCGGACTGGGAAAGGAAATGACACACTCTACTGTTATACTGCATGTGTGTGTGTGTGTGTGTATGCGCCTAAAGACCCAAGGCAGGCCACACTTGCGCTGTTTTCTCCATATAGAAATATCAAAAGTTCTACCTCAACCGTTTAATATATTCTCATACTTAGTATAGCAGCATGTGAACATAATTGCACAAAGATGCCACAAAGCTCAGAACCAAAATACAATATTAATATATATATATATATATATATATATATATATATATATATATATATATATATATATATTTTTTTTTTTTTTTAACACATTTTACAAATACACATTTAAAAAATTTTTTTTTCCAATACACTCTTTTTGTGATGTCATCCAATCAAATTACGTAATTAAATTAACACCGTTGAGAAAGTAAACTAACATCCCCATGCAGTACAAGCACACACAACGAAGAATGGAATAGAACATAGTCATCACTTTTACAAAGCTAACACATTTCCTAAGCAAGTAACTTAAACACACATAGCCAACTCTTGTACAGTTCATTATAAATTAAAGCAACTTTGACTGAATTAGGATTTCATTTGTGGAATATGAATTAAGCAGCAAAATCCACCCGTCTTTATCCATCCTAGGGGGGGGGGGGGGGGGGCATTTTGACATTTGCTGCCGACAGAAAATGACATCACAGTTGCTCAGGGCCCAGAAAATGACCAATCATGTCACGGCTCACCTGTTTTCTGAGTTTGGTCATCTGATGTTCACAAGATGAGCCGTGATTGGTCATTACCCTTATCTATCTATCTATCTATCTATCTATCTATATATCTATCTATCTATCTATCTATCTATCTATCTATCTATCTATCTATCTATCTATCTATCTATCTATCTATCTATCTATCTATCTATCTATCTATCTATCTATCTATCTATCTATCCATCCATCCATCCATCCATCCATCCATCCATCCAACCAGCTAGCGAGAGTCACATGAAAGCTAGCTAAACAATTCAGATGAAACTTTTTTTTTTTTTTTTTACAGAAGAGACAACAATGTAACGTATTTGCTTATAAAAATAAACTTATGAATGAAAAATAAATGTATGTCTATCTATCTTGCTATCTAGTTAGCTATCTAGTCAGCTAGCTAGCCAGCTATCTAGCTAGCTAGAGTAGTATGAAAGCTAGCTAGGTGATTCAGGTGAAACAATTTTTTTGTTTTGTTTTACGGAGACATTGTAATGTCTTATAAAGAATAAATATCTATCTATCTATCCATCCATCCATCCATCCATCCATCCATCCATCCATCCATCCATCCATCTATCTATCTATCTATCTATCTATCTATCTATCTATCTATCTATCTATCTATCTATCTATCTATCTATCTATCTATCTATCTATCTATCTATCTATCTATCTATCTATCTATCTATCTATCTATCTATCTATCTGCTTCTATGTTTCTGAGTCTCCTCACCATTTCAAACCTGCAAATGCAGGAGACAAAGCAGACGACGACCTGTAGATGGCGCTCTAGACCAGCGTATCACACCAGGCGTTTGTCCGTAGAGTGCCGACCACAGCACACATGCAATCTGTGTGTGTGTGTGAGAGAGAAAGAGAAAAACAGAGGCAGAAAGATGGTTTGGAGTACCTGATGCTACACAGCCATCGAATGATCGTCCTTCTTTGTCTTTGAGCTCATGGCAGACAAGAGTCACCCAACAGCACCACGGCAACTGCCACACATCAAGTGAAGTAACAAAGAGAAGTCATTTTGATGTTGATGACAACATGGACTCGTCTATGCACTTCTTTACTCCAACTGAAGCTGATATTTAAATTGAAAGCTGACTTGATGTAAGTGCGAGCAACTGCGTGGACAAGTGCACGTGTCCTCTTTGCACTAATTAGGCAGCATTTAGAATATAAAAAGATGCCGGACTATAAAAGGCTGTAATAAGAGATAAATACGGGACAGGTGGCGTATTAGTCACATTGAACTGCGTGTGACGATCAAACGTAGTCAAGGTCAGGTGAGTAATGAGCCCAGTAACATGAAGCAGCTGCGTGGCATTTTTACATATAATTACATGATAATTACGCAGGTATTACATAATTATTATTTATGGATTTGTTTTCGTCTCATCAAGCCACACATGGCAATGAAGATATTTACCTGGGTTACACAAGATGTTTTTTTTTTGTTCATGATTCAGCGTTTATAAAATAAACATTTTGATGACTCCTGCAATTAATTAGTACGCATTGAAAGCATTCCTAGGAAATGCAGATGCATTCAAATCTGCTCCTTTTTGTGCTCTTTTTTTTTCTAGTCTAAAAATAAAACATTTAGCAAGGAGATCAACATTTGCACAGTAAATGACTCATCTTACAGAAGAAAGAGTGTTTAAAACTAACTATAGAAAATACATATATTAAATATAAAAATAACTACAAATCAAAACAAAACTAAATGTCTATTCAAAAAAGGATTTAAGTTGTTTTGACTGGTACATTTAGCTCTTGTGTCTATCTTTATTATTTTCTAAACTGCAGTAGAACAAGTTCTGAGTCAATGACATAATTCAATGTTGTCACAAAATCAAACATTGCTCTTAAAACATTTTATTCTTCACAGTAGGTTCTGAGGGGGGAAAAAAATCCAAAAGATGTAAGATATGTTTGATATGTTTGTTTGTCAGATGAAACAGTTCAGGACCATATGCTGACTTGTTAGCAGAACACTTTTAATTTAATAGATACATGAACATCAGCACATCGGCCGACTGTATTAAAAAAATTAAAAAGTGTGCCCTTGACGATGACTCATCCTCTCTGAATATATCTATATTTTTTACAACTTCAACATGTCATATATATATATATATTTTACTTTTTTATTAAGAAAAAATAAGAAAATATGACCTTAAATTTATTTGAGGGGGAAAACATGCTTTTTTTTCTCAGTCACAAATGATATAAATAAACTTCCTAAATGTTGTACAATCACATTTGAATATAACTGGAGACACACAGTGCTGGTTGCACACTTCAGAGATGCATTTGCATGAGTTGCATAATAAAGCTGGCCCCACAGTGGGAGTGCAGTGCTGTGCTCAAGGACACTACAACAAGGAAAATATACCTGAGGAGCATTTTACTGTTGTAGTTACATTGAGTCTACCATGTTAGAATCAATGTGTGCTTTACAGACTGCATGTGGAAAAAAATAACGAAATGTTAAATTAAAAAAAAAGCCCCCCTCATAAAGTATAAAATTAAATTAGTATTTTATGGGTAGAAGTGTGATGATTAATCAACAACGAATCGATTTCAAATCAATCCCTATTTTTTATATCCCTTATTTTTGATAATCTATTAATCGTTCAGATATCTTTTTATAATTTTGAAATTTCCCAAATTCTGGGAATTTCTCATCAGCAGTCGATCATCCGATTTCTGTAGTCCCTATTTTTTATATCCCTTATTTTTGATAATCTATTAATCGTTCAGATATCTTTTTATAATTTTGAAATTTCCCAAATTCTGGGAATTTCTCATCAGCAGTCGATCATCCGATTTCTGTAGTCCTCCACAAAAGCAGATTGATTATCTTAGTTTGGGACCAAAAAAAATAAATAATAATTTATGTTGGAGAACAATAATCAATATTTTACTCATACACACTAAATCAATCATAATTAATTTGTTTGTGCACAAAAAAGGGTGGCAATTTAAATGTTTTTAACCAATTCATTGATTAATATGAATTAATTGACTAATTAAGAATTCATTAAAAATATTTTTAAAATAATAATAAACAAAATAATAATCATAATAATAAATACAAATAATACAATAAAATAATTGCAAAAGTATTAATGGATTGCTGAAATAATTGCTAGTTGCAGCACTACTTTAGGTTTAAAATATTTTTATATATGCTTGTGCACACATTTCACATATACTGAAAATATGTTTTGGAAACCAAAGTGCTTCAAATTGTTCAGCTACTGGCACTACTAATCATAATAACAATAAAGTCTATAAATGTAAAAACAAATATTCCGGATAAAAACATTTTCAACATTCCATGATAATTATTTGCAGCTATTTTCCATCCATCTTTAAGTCCTTGAACGTGATCTTCCTTCATTTTCCACCCACTTATTTAGCCTCATCGAGTACCATTTAACTTTTGAGTGTTTTTAAGACGCACTCTCATGATCTCATCCTGTCTCGCCGCCGGCCACCCTGACTTTGTTGTGTATATGTGTGAGAGTCTGTGTGTGTGTGTGTGTGTGTGTAATACTTCCTAATGGTTACAAGTAATGAATAGAGCAGCCTTGGGGAGGTCTATATAAACCCATTAGCTTTAATAAAGTCTGAAGGTGTAAAATGACTCTCTGAGGTATTTCACTCTACACTTAGTAGTCTCCCCAACCTAATAATACCAGCGTCTCTTCCAAGTATATTGTCGCGCTCCTCTTTTGATTGCATTGTCTGCACAATTATTTTCAATTCAGGCACTTAGAGGACAGTGGTGAGAGGGTGAGAGCGAAATAGAGGGCGCTGTCTCGTCTCTTAGCTACATGGGCGGACAAAAAAGAAAAAAAAAGCTGAAAGAGATACAAGATGAAGACAGAATGAGGCAAACTTCCATACAGTGTCCACTATGTGTGTGTGTGTGCTCATTTGGCTGCCTCTTAATCCCTGATTCAATTTCCAGCCTTTAAACATGACGAATTACATTCCTGTCCTCACCTAATGCTTTTAACACATCCCTCTAAGAGGCCTTAATCAGGTGAGATGGTCCCCCCATGCTGCCCGCCGCATACACACACACATACATGCAAATGGCTGTAATTACACACTCACATACAACATATGCAAGCACGCACACATCCACGCATTCGCACACACATGATTAGCCTAGCCACGGAGCTAGCCACCCCGGTTAAGCCACCAGGTGGATAATGTGCTGCTTTAGCGCCTTAATTATGCCATAATCTGTTCAGCGCCCCAAACCCCCTGCACAGGAGGACACAGTTAGAGGGGTTCGAGTGAGGTGGTGGTGGAGGGGGGGGGGGACAAGAGAGGAGAACGGAAGCTGAGGAAGAAAAAAAGAAAAAGCCCAGAGGCACCTTGCTTGGAAAGCTCCCTTCTGCGTTTCTTTTTCTTGCGAAACAACACACACTCCTCCATGTTTCGACCCCGGCCCGTCTCGGGCCCCGCTGCAAGCGCGCACCTGTCACTGCGCGCGGCCCTTTGACAAATCACATGAAGGGCAGCCTGAGTTTTGTAGGACGAGACAAAGCTTCAACATATGGCTGCTGTGTGTCCCCAGGTGCTCCTCGCCACTTCCTACATTTAACATAAGCTGGCTGTCCTTCTGTCTGCCTACTTTCCGTCCACACGGACGTGTTCCGCACACGCAGGCCTGACTGTTGCTTGTAATCTCCAGTAAATATTTTTTGGCTCTGTTCTTGAGCACCTTGACCTCTCATCTTTTATCCTCAAAGCTATTGATCCACGAGACATACAGTAGATCAATTCCTTGATGATTGTTTTTTTAGATTAATCCAGTGAAATGACCCAAAATTCAAGTTTACAAGTAAAAAAAAAAATCTAACCTACCAGCAATCCAAAATCCATTGCAACCGGATCCCTTCAAATGGATTTATTACACCTTTCAAACACTCCTTCCCAAAGTAGTACAATTATTCCTAAAAATTGTAATGCAAATTTTAATCTTATACAAAGGAGAATTATGATGACTCTACTACAAATCAAAGGAAAAACAGTTAGGTCAAAAATAACCCAAAATTGAATAACCCAACTTTTTGGGTTATTCAATTTAGCCAAAAAGTTGAGTCGAAATGAATAACCCACAAAACAACCCATAAAACAACCCATATAACTGGATTACTTAATGGCTTATTCATTTAGACTCAACTTTCTGGTTTAACAACTCAAAAAGTTTGGTCAGTTAATTTCTAACCCAATTCAATTGGGTTATTCAATTAACCCAAAAAAGGGTCAAGTGAACCCACAAAACAACCTCAAATATTGGGTTGCTTTGTAGGTTATTCATTTAACTTGAACCAACTTTTGTCAGTCCATTCTTGACTCAATTTAGTTTGTTTTTTACCCAACTCTTTTTTTAGAGTATACTTTAGGAGAATTTGGGAAAATATGGTTTGAATGAAAACGACCAGAATAAACATTATTTTGCTTCCTGAAGTCTTCTCACTGTGCTTGATGCCAATTAAGTGGCCCCATCACAGTGGATATAAAAAAATCTACACACCCCTATCCAATTTTTTGTTTATGTTATATGAAAAGAAAAAAAATAGACCAAGATAAATTGTTTAGAAACTTTGCCAATCAATTGTGTGGCCTAAATACATGTGGGAAAATGTGTTATGGTCTGACTCTTTGGCCATAATTCCAAAAGGTATGTTTTGCCCAAACACGACAATGCTACTCAACACATTTTTTCTTCAGCTGGAACTGGGCCTGAGACAATTTGGAAGGAATTATGAACAGTTCCAAATAGTAGTTAGCACAAAAAACAACAACCCCCCCCCCCCAAAAAAAAACACAACAACAACAAAAAATCTTCAGGCTTTTTCAGGCAAAAATAAATAAAAATACATAAAAATAAAAATAAAAGTACTAGAACATCTGAAGTTTATATGGTGCTAATAAGAGGTCTTCTAAATGATCACAGGCACGTGCTCACTTCCATTTAACAAGAGTTTGAACTCATTTGCTCTCAAAAACGTATTTATACGTTTTTATGTTGTTGTTTTTATGCTAGAGCATACAGAAGGCTTTGATGCAGCCTCTGAACTGAAGAGAACGCTTAAAGCAATGGTAGTAATTACAAAACCGACCAGCAGGTGGCAGCAGAGCAAAAGAGATCAACCAGAGCCATGTTGCAAAAAGCTCATTGACCCACTGTTTTAAACAGATTTGTGAATGATGATGAAACTTAGCTATATTCTAATGCAAATTGCTGCAAAACGGAAACAAATAGAAAAATACTTTTTTTTTCCTGTTGAAATAAGAGACTCTAACTTTTCTTTTGGTAGGTTCCATGTTTTTATAGCAATACAACACAATATTCTGTGGGCCTTGCAAAATCAGTCATTATCCAGTAAAACAGCCGGAAGTGAAAGAGATTGCTTCAGTGAAAATGGCTGGGAGTGAATGAGTTAATGTGATTGAGTAATTCTGGTCAGTAATAAGAAGGTGTGCACACTTTTGCAACCAAATTATTTCAGTTGTTTTAATTTTTAATTTCCATCTTGAAAAGTAGAAAAAAATTATTCAATATATTTGGACAGGCTTAAGCCACACTAATGGTAGAAAAAGTTTTGAAACTATCTTGGTCTAATTTTATTTTACATTTTATCACAAAAACTCGCATTTGAACAGGGGGGTGTAGACTTTTTATAACCACTGTAGTGTCAATTAGATGGACAAACAGATGGATGGATTGCCCTTCCAGTTGTAAAGATATTCTTTAGCCAACTTCAAAAATATCTGCTGGCACGGCGACTAATTTTTGGGGCTCGTCTCGGGGGCAGGCAGGCAGACCCCCGCGGGGAACAGGTGTCAGGCAGGTGTGAACTGCACTAATGTGTGTGCGTGTGTGTGAGAGAGTGAGTGAGTAATGGCGCTATCAAGCGGCCTCCACGATCCATCATGCACGTCCCTGGCCTAGCACCTCTACAGCCCGGTGTGCACAACGTCATTAAAATAGGTGCGGACACACTCCCACGCTAATACATGCACACATGCACACACAAACACACACACACATTCTGTTTGTGTATTTCAGGAAAGTGTCACAATGTTTCATTAACATTAAAGAATCAACACTGCTGTTTACTCTCTCCGGAGTTGTTTAACCTGTATGTTAAATTGTATTAACACAATGCAGTGTTAATTTTTTACTAAAGTTAATTTTACACTTAAATGTTAACACTGTGGAAAGAGTTACTTTAATAACACCAATTCTGATAATAATACACTCTGACACAGTGTTAAATTTTAGACTTTAAGTGTTGAATTAACACTGCAAAATTTTCTGTGACTTACATAAACACTAGTTTGAATGAATATATGCAGTGATTGCAGTTGTTTCCTGAGTTTTGTTTTCACTTTATTATTCACAGCAATTTTTATATTATTGCAAATAGGGACACAAACTGTTGAAGCTCAGAGATTCCACTCAGTCACTACTTTACCATATCATGTTTCGCTATTATGGGGGAGGCTGGTATTATAATTAACAAAACAATAAAAGTTTATTAATGACCATTAAAATGCAAAATAGCGGCAAGAGATGATGGTAGGCGCTATCAATAAAATAAAAGAAGTGACTCCTCCATTTTTGGAGTCTTAATTAGACGTCCACTCATTAATGGATGGGTGTTTTTGTGTGCGTGTGTGTGTGTGTGTGTGTGTGTGCGTGCAGGGGAGGATACAAAAGGATTTCAATTGATTGGTGGCCCCTAAATAGGCTATCAGTGAGTTGAAGAAGAAGAAGAAAAAAAGTAATTTATTGAGTGCTGCCAATTTTATCTTCATACCAACTCATTAAGAAAGGCAAGGAATAAAAATGACACTTGGTCGAAGGCCTAAAGCCATCAAGCCACATTTGACGACACAACTGAGTGTTACTCTGCATGACACCATCACATTAGCTTGGCTAGCTAGAGATTTACAGTGGCTTCAGGTTTAGTAAGTAACAACAACTGTTGTACAGTATTTGGTAGAAAACAGACACAATTATTTTAAGATAGAAAAACAGCACATAGCATTAATTTGAGCTTTGGTCTCAAGCCTTGCATCATTTGAAACCAATGATGCGTATAGGCCGCCCTCCTTGAGCTCTATTTAACGGTACACTTTGTTCAAGCTGCCTCACTTCTTTCCTCCTCTTCCTCCTACACAGGCACACACACACACACACTATATGTACACTTCCACACAGCCTAGCTCGATTTATAATAGTTGAAATGACCTTGTGCTCCCTTTCAGGGAGGACCTAAGAGAGTTCAAATCATGGCCTAATTACGCCTCTTGCTACGCTTCATCTCCCTCCATCCTGCGCTCAGAAAGTAGAGCACATGTTGACATCCTAAACACAGTTTTGTTACTTCCCTCAAAACTTAACTCTAAAATAGTTGCATGCTCAGTTTTCAAAATGTTTTGAGAGGCAGATAAAGAAAGTACTAATACAAATGTAGCAAACAGTCCAAAGTAGAGCTCGGACTCGCACAAAAAATCCGCATTTGCTAATCATATTGACATTTACCACTGAAAGACCAAATCAAACGTTAAAGGATTACTCAGTGTACTGTAGAAAAAACACATCATAGTCCAACAAAACACATTTTTGGTCCCATTTTCAATCATTTTTACATTGCTACTAGCCTCATCCAAGCTAGCCCTAAGATAGTTCGTCTCTCAGGTTTGCGCCAAGTTGGTTGCTAGCTCGGCGTTAGCCGGCCAAATATTTCCAATCCTAGGACAGCGTTAGCCGTAGCCAGTGGGGGGGAGGTACAGAATGGAGATGTTAGTTGGCCAAAAAATGATTCCCATAACTACTATTGGGCATCCTAGAATGTAGCGTGTAGGCTACGTATCACGCATTTACACTCTCCCTCATAGATAGCGAGTGTCAAATAGCGCTAAATGATTAATTATATTTACAATATAATACAACAGATCTGAAGTTGATTAGTGTAATCGAGATGAATGACTTGCTTGTGGTTGTTGAAAAATACAATAGAAAAGTAATCGCATATTAAATCTCAATATTGACAGAAAAAAGAGAATTGCATATGTGAAGAAGAGCATATCATGATATGTCGGATATTGTTAAAAATCAATAACATTCCTGCTTCCATATGCTAAAATACTCGCTGAAACCTTTAAGAGAAACTTTTTTAAACATATAAAAACACATTTGACAATTAAATTCAAAAGCTGCAAAAATAAATCCCAAGTAGTCTTTCCTCTTGTGACAGAGAACGAGACGTATGAGAATTATTACTACATGAACTGCAGCCTTTTCCCATAGTGCACTACTTCCTCCATATATGTGGAAGCTTACACGCTTGACACTGGCCTACCCTTCGAGAGCTTTTGACTTTCACTGAAGCAGCTGGTTGGGAGAAGTCGATCGTCTGAGAAAAGAAAACACGAGACAGAACGGAAACAAAAAGTGAACAACAGAGCAAGGAGTTCCTCTCATATTCCAAAAACGTGCATGTTTTTGAATTTAAGACTCAAAATTCCATAAGTGTAAATTTAAGTCTGAATAATGGTGAACAAATTGGCAAACGAATCCCGCTCTGGCAGTTTCTCCTCATCAGTAAGTTCATTACAGCTGTGCACTCACTACTTTACGCTTTTATGGACATGTGCTTGTTAACACACGCATGCAGAGTGAAGTGTAATACACTGAAAAGCGCAATCCAGCAGCTTGTTTGATGAGAATATGACAGGACACGGAAATGCGATTAGATTCACTTTACAAGCCTCCCCGTGACGACAAATCACAACAATTGCACGCCGAGCTGATGATATGGCAAATCACTCGCTGTGTGTGCGCTCTTCATGTTGACATCTCAATTCAAGCAGCATGATGAAAATGTGCAAGGCCAGTGACTAAAGTAACTGTATCAAAAAAATAAAATAAAATAAAAACTTCTTGCAACAAACTTCCCCCCAAACCTAAAGGGCATTAACTAACACATTAGATGACATCATTTGCGCCTAAAAGCACAAATCGATAACTGTATCGACATAAATAACAGTCTGATCGTGACACAACCTTGAGCGCGTGTTTAAACTTGTATGCTTGAGCTCATCTATTACAACACCAGGACACATTTTATGTATCCACACATTCATTAAGGTCATTTGCAAACGTTCATTTTTGTAGGCCTATTGTGGTATGTTCTGTATTCAGAAAAATGCATTCAGTTGTAAAAGATGCAGTTATATTAGTCATTTATCGCAGAAGATAAAGTCTACATGTGTTAAAATACCCACTTAAAGGGATATAACTATCGCAACATCACTGCTAATTTCGTTAGCCTGTTTATAGCGGTTTTTATTGTCTGTTAGCATTAAGCTAGAATATGTTTGGAAGTTGTAGTTTGGTTAAATAAAAACACTTTGCTTTATGTTGAAATGATGTCAATAAACAGATTGAAGCTTTAATCTTATCCTTTACAAGATTTGTTTACTAGCTGATGCTTTTCTGACGTTCGCTAACACCATTTAGTGCTCGTAAGTCGCATTTTTGCTAGCAACTCACGAAAAAACAACAACTGTCCAATTAATGGCTCTTATTTTGGAAAAGTTCAAATTCATGTCAAGGAAGTATGTTGAAGTGATACTTTTCAACTGAGACTAATTATTTAATCTAATTAAATAATCTATAAAACATTTATATTTTCTATAGGTAATGTTGTAACCTGAGTTTAAAATGATTGATATTGAGGCCCCTATATGTAATTGAATTGTTTATTAATATTGTGTATATCCAAAAGGAAAGAGAAGTGTGTGTTAGCGTCCCATTTGCGATATCGATGCTCTTCAACCTTGGCGTACACGTGCGCTTGCACCAAACCCGACCAGACGACGCACGTTGTAATAGAACTCAATTCAGCGGAAAGCAGCGCTCAGAATAGACCGCTCATCCCGAGGTGACCGCGCGCACGCACGAACGTGCGCACACCCGAGCACGCACCTGGCTGCATGTGGCAGGCAGCATACGTCTTGTCTGCATTCATTGCGGACGCTGGCAGCTGATGCTTGTTTCCTCTGGTGGTACTGTATGTGGGGGCACAAAATGGACAACAGGACAGCAGCAACACCTGACACGTGCACATGGCATATCATGTCATGCATTATACAGCTCTAGAAAAATTAACAGAGGGTTAAGAGTTAGATCTTTACGAGGAGTGTCGTACATTTTTCATCTCTGATGTCATCTTCCTCCAAAACGACAGATGAATCACATTGCTGATGTTCTGTCTGCTTCAGCCAGACGCGCTCTCTTTGTGTGTGTGTGTTACAATGGCACTTGGCACTCTTCCCTGCAGCTTCATCCCTGACCTTTTCATAACCCTGACACACGCTCATGCCATTGCATCCCCTCAACCCCCCACCCGGGGAAAAAATAATAATCACCGGCATAAACATGTACAGTTGTCAGAGGTAAATTTGCATGGTGATTAGTTTGTTAAATAACTACTAAATAACTTTTAAAGTAGTCATGCTCAACAAAAACAAAAGAAAAAAACAAAGGAAAAAATATTTTCAAGTGCTGCCAAGCGATTCAATATATTTTAAGCCGTATCCCACTGAGAGAATTATGTTATGTTCAAAATTTTCTTGCGACAATAAAAACATTAAAACTGTTTAGATATAGTTTAGAAAACGTTACAATTACAACCTTGAACGATCCCTGACGTGAAATGATTATCCGTTAGCATTAGCACTGTAAACATCGAATATGTTAAGAAAAAACGGTTTAGCGAACATTTCGGAAACGTAGCAACCTTGAACGATCCCTGACATGAAATCAACATTTGTTAGCATTAGCATCGCAAATATTCAGCCTTTGAATACATTCAAAATTTCCTTGCGACAAGAAAAAACATTAAGACTGTTTAGAGAAACATTAAAACTGTATAGAGAATATTTAGGAAACGTTGCAACCTTGAACGATCCCTGACGTAAAAGCAAAAGTCGTTGAATGGTTAGCATTAGCATCGCAAACATTAAAAATGTATTTGTGACAAAAACAAAACAAAACAATGTTACAGGTCATGTTTGATCTTTACGGAAGCGTATTGCATTCACTTAAAACAAAAATCCTGTTTTTCTGACAATTTTTTGGGGGGGAGCTTTGTTTTTTTGAGTATTTTTTTCTGTTTTATTGATTATTTTTTCCCAATTCTTTCGAATATTTTTTTTCTTCTGTTTTTCTGAATATATATATATTTTTAAGGGTTTTCCCTCAGAGATTAGAGAACAAACCACAATACAGTACATGCATTTATTCCTTTATTGAGAGCCAGTAAGTAAACATGACCATCTTATTGCATATGGAGGTATGCGGGAAAGTGTCCGCTTCCGCTATTAGCGAGTCTGCAACAAGTCACTTGGAGTTCAGAGGTAAAAAAGAAGAAGAAAAGTTGCACCAACTCTGTTTTTCGCAACATTTTTTTTCCTGTTTTTTTGAATATTTTTTTCCTTGTTTTTCTGAGTAATTTTTTCTCCTGTTTTTCGGAAGATTTTTTTTCAGCCTGTTTTTCGGAATATTTTTGGGACAGAAAAAAAAAAATCAGAAAAACAGAAAATGAACTCAAGTCAGAAAAAAAGTTTTTTTTTCAAGTAAATGCAATACGCTTCCGTAGATCTTAACAGTATTTAAGAGTGAGTCAAAAGCCCCCCCCCCCCCTCCCCCCATTCGTCTTGAGAACACCTCAGTGCCAAGAGTCCTGTCAGCACCTCTGTTGTCCACACACAAGCCATGAAGGCCGTTCCAGGCATGTGATTGTGACGCCAAGCTGGAATGACACACACGCACACACACATACGTATACACACAAATGCATACCCAAGCGTCTCCCTGCAGACGCTCTTAATTAGACTCCACCCGTCCCCCTTGTTCCCTGTGGCGGGCCAGACAAAGGGAAGCTCACTCGTTTGGACGTGCCAGTGTGTGCGTGCGTATGTGTGCGCTCACATTGTGTGTTTGTGTCTGAGGGGCCTATCTTTAGCAGATGCTCATATACTGTACATCTCTCCGGTCTGTGTGCGCGCGCAGCAGCCGCGCTATCATTAAAGTGTCATTGAGAAGTGGCACCACTTAATTTTAGCATCTCTCTCTCCGGGGGGGGCAGCGAGGGAGGCGCAGGAGCCGGAGTGGCGAACAGGAGGGGGGAGAGGTGGAAGAAGATGAGGAGAGGAAAGAGAGAAAGAAAGAGGAGCAAGTAGACTGATGTAGAGGTTAGATAGGAGGGATTAACGGAACATGACTTCAAGGTTCGGGAGAAATGGGATCGCTAATGATGACACAAGGTGGGTTCAGGACATAAAGGACCACAAAGTTTGGATGGAGAGAAAAAGTGTGTGTAAAAAAAAAAAGTTGGACAATTTGTTCTGAAGAATACAGTGTTGTGTGCGATTATTTTCCTCCTGGAGCTGCTCAGAAAAATGGTCGGGGAGAATTTGAAATTCACTAGAGTACCTTGACCTTCTTTTTTTTTTTGCTTTAATTTTCAAGGAAAAATTCAAGATACAAGCAGTAGACGGTTGCAGCGAAGTCAACTCAACTTACTAGACATCAAGCAACAGTTTGGCACATATTGTACATTCTAAAAACAGTTGGGTCAAAAATAACCCAATTTTATGGATCAAAAATGGACCGATCCACTTTATGGGTCAATTTGACCCAAATTTCTGGCTTGTTTTATACAAAATGACCCAAATTTTGGACCCAAGTAAAGGATCTGATCAATAGTTTTACGCTGAAAGATCCGTTTTTTGACTCAAAGTGTAGTCAACAATTCTTCAACTGTTTATTGACACTCCCAGTTGACGTTTACTGTCAAAGTAAATATATATATATATATATATATATAAAAAAACAATTACAAGTTGTGTAGTTATAACAATTAGGGATTTGCAAGGTATCGGTATTCATGACAGCAGCCGATATCAGTATCGGCCACCCTCTTGCGGCCATTTTATGATTGGGGACTAGAATTTAGAAAAATAGAACATTGCCCCAACATTTTTTATATGAGGATATAAAGGCCTTAAAAATATATATATATTTGTCATTGTTGTTTTTTTAATTGTATGTATCAAAAGTATTAGTTGTATCGGTACTGGATATCGGTATCGATGACTAGTCAAGAGTTGAGTTTTTGTACTGGTATCAATCTGAAACAAGTGGTTTTGAACATCCCTAATAACAATAAAAATACAACTTTTTTTCTTTTTTTTTCTTCTAAAAAGCAATCCCATTATTATTATTATTACTATTATTATTTTACAATAATAATAAAAAAGTCCTCCACCAACAACCCTGTGTGCTTGTAGTACGGTCCAACACTCCTCATCTTCAACATTTTCCTTTAAAGCTAATCTTATAAAACATCTCTTTTCACTAGCTTGTAATTATTTTTATATTTTGTTTGTTTATTTGCTGTGTTATTTTAACATGCCTTTCAAATGACTTTTTATCCTGAAGCACATTGAGTTTATGCTTTCCATATGTGCTATATAAATAAAATTGTCAAAATAAAAAAATAACAACGCTTGCTTGCACAAAGCGGAGGTAACGAAGCCTCGTTTAAGGAAACATTTACTTCTTGCATTTGGTTATTCAGCTGCCCAATTTATGAAAGAATGAGTGACGAGATGAGATATATGACACACACTGTTGTTCTCTATTCCCAACAATGTGAATAGAAAGCAGAAACAGCTGGAAATATTCAGTCAGTCAGTAAGTAAGAGGCTACCAAGCTAAAGGTCTTTTAAATGCAGAGATTTGTTAAATATGAGATATTCTATACGCATATTAAATTGTCTGGTCATTTTTCTCCTTTGACCTTGTCATGTGCACTCTCCCGTGTGTGTGTGTGTGTGTGTGTGTGTCTGTCCGCTCAATGTGTGAGTCAAACGTTTGCACGTTGTCGTAGTCTTTTATAGGAGCAGGTACACACTCGTTATACGCAACATTCTTCTATTTGGATTGTGTCTGGGAGGCTCATGTGTTGTCATAAGGAACTTGTAAAATATTCTCCCCCAGCAGCCATTCAAGTGTTACTTTTACTGCAGGGACTTTTAAAAACTTGTTTTGGACTCGCCATGATCACATTTTCACGTCTTTTATTTTCCCTCTCGTCAGCTGCCTTTCATCACTTTGTCATGGGCCACCGGTCAAGGTCGTTAAGTCGTCTTAGAGTTTGCTTTGTGGAATACTTTGGGAAAGTCTACTCAGCAACACTTTACATGATCAAATTTTTTTTTCATAGAAAAAATTAACTCATTCACTGCCATTGACGGCTATAGACGTAAAAAAATAATTTTAACTAGTTCTATTAGTTTAACATTTTTCCCCACTTTTGTTAACAAGAGAATGAAAACCTAGAATATTTTGTGAGATTTGTGATTAATTGTGAGTTAACTAGTGAAGTCATGCAATTAATTACGATTACAAATTTTATTTTATTATTTTTTATTGTAATTAATTTCATGACTACAATAGTTAACCCACAATTAATCACACATTTTATGCATCTGTTCTAAATGTACAATAAATATTTTTTCTAGGTTTTCAAACTTTTGTTAAAAAAAAGTGTAAAAAATGTTAAACTAATAGAAATGGTTAAAATTAATTATTGACATTTATAGCCGTCAATGCCAGTGAATGAGTTAAGATTACAAAATGGCAGCAAATGACTATTATTTGTCATTTAATTAATGGCAAATACATTCTGCACAATTTGACTATAGTTAAGGAAACACAGAAACAACAAATTGATGCAAAATATAAAACAATCATCCCAAAAGTTTTTGTTAGTCTAAACACTGCTTTTTGATTAATATTGTGTTTGTGAAATATGAATAAAGTAGCAAAATCCACCTGCTTTTATGTATCTCAGCTGAGGGGGCGGCCATTTTGTCAATTGCTGTCAATTAAAGATGACATCGCAGTTGCTCAGGGCTCAAGTAAACTACC
This sequence comes from Leptonotus elevatus, assembly GCF_054856555.1. Lineage (NCBI taxonomy): Eukaryota > Metazoa > Chordata > Actinopteri > Syngnathiformes > Syngnathidae > Leptonotus > Leptonotus elevatus. Next base: position 12,814,588 of record NC_141241.1, on the reverse strand, counting down.
AATGATGGCACATGACCAAACTCAGAAGGCAGGTGATCTGTGATTGGTTATTACCTGAGCCCTGAGCAAATGTGATGTCATTTTTAGTCGACAAAATGGCCGCCCCCTGAGATTGATAAAAACGGGTGGATTTTGCTACTTTAGCCATAATCAACAAACACAAAATTGATTAGAATACCGTTTTAAGACTAGGTGCGGCATAGGATATTATTGTCAGTTTTAAATGTTCAGTATGTTTGATATGGTTCTAATTGACCACGAATCAGAATAAAAATGGCTTAATCAGGACTTTGCAAGTGTGTTGTCTCCTAAAGTTTAAGTGTGTTTGAATATTAACACGTCGTAATATTAACAGCTGTCCCATACAAGTACGACTGCACTTTACGTCCTTTGTGCGTGTGCGTGTGTCAGAATTTGTTGGTGGTAAAATCTGCATAGCAACGCCCAGAAATCTGAATAAAAATGGAGAGTAGAGATGCAAAAGAGGCGAGTGGCAACGTGAACGAGGTACGAGAAAGGAGGGCAAGAGGGAGTTAGGCCCTCTTCATTTATTGCTCCAGTGGAGAAGAACATGGCGCTCTCTAATGGTGTTGCCGGGGTAATAACAATAAAACCAAGATGCCCCCCACCCCTTTTAAAAAAAAGAGATAAGAGAAAGAAGGACATGTTAGGACAGAGACGTAAAGCATGTAGCACGTTTTCATTTGACATATCCTGACTTTGCATATCACTCTTTTTTCTTGCTTTGCGGCGCACCTCACACGTAGATACCACGCACACACTCACACCTGTGCGCTGTTGGCGCCGCGTGTCCTTGCTCTATGCTTTGTTAGGCAGGGCAGTGGCTCCACTGTACTTGCTGTGTCAGGACTTTCTACTGGGGGTGATTAATGTATGGAGATGGACGGCTCCTCAGCAAGCCACCTACATGATTATTTTCGCCGGACATGTGACAGCTGGGTGTCACTGCACTCGCTGAGGCATGTGCACTGGACACAACATTAGGAACAGCTGCACAATCTATTGTGGATTCCTCCTACATACCAAAAAACATGCATGCTAGGTTCAGTGAAGATTCTAAATTGTTCATATGAGCAAATGTGTGAGTGTGAATTGTTGTTTGTAATGTGCACTTGCGATTGGCTGGTGATCACTTTAGGGTGCGTGTCCCTTGCAAGTCAGCTGAAATGCAGCCTAAATGAAAATAAGCAGTATGGTGAATTGCTGAATTAGGTGTTTTTTTTTTTTAACTCATTCACTGCCATTGACGGCTATAGATGTCAAAAATTCATTTGATCGATTTTTATTAGTTTAACATTTGTTCCCACTTTTGTTAACAAGAGTATGAAAACATAGATTTAGAACAGATATAAAATTTGTGATTAATCGTGAGTTAACTAGTGAAGTCATGCAATTAATTACGATTACAAATTTTAATCACCTGACACCCCTAATTTTTATTCCTTTTTTTTTATCGCATCGGGCGGTTATTTTTTCAAAATTGTAATTAATCGCATGACTTCAATAGTTAACTCACGATTAAAATGTACAATTACAAAAAATCTAGGTTTTCTTACTCTTGTTAACAAAAGTGGAACAATTTTTAAACTACTAGAAATAGTTTAAATTATTTTTTTTATGTCTAAGTTAACTTATCCTCCAACATTTACTGAAAAAAATTCACTTATTCACTTTTTTGTTCTCAGGCCAAAGCCCTGTACAGTACTGTATAAGTTTTGTTTTGAAAACATGATGTTTTTGTTTTGTTTATTGAACATAAGAAATAAAATATTTAAAAGATGAGAAGCCTTTATACATCATCATCATTTGTCACAGTTTACATGTTCAAAAGGGAGTAGGAAGAAGTACATTTTTTTTAAGCCTACCCCTTATTCTTTGTATGTTTTGACTGATTTCATTGTTAATACAATAGTAGGTTGTTAATATATTTCAATGAAAGAAGAAACAAGTATAAACCTACTCATGTATACAACTGTTCAAGTGAGTAGCGTGCTCAAGGTTATTTTAGCTAACAAAAACTAACAAAATAACAACAATTGAAAAAAAGTTAATGAAAGAAAATGCTTTAAAATTTTTGAACTAAAATGAAACTTTTTACGTTTATACACGTAATTATAATAACAGCAAAAATTTACTTCATTTGCGTCAATTAGTCGTCTGGGAGTTGTGGTAATTTTACCGTGTGTTGATTTGTGGATCGCTGCTTATAAAATAATATTTTTTATTTTGTATATATATTTTGTTATCAAATTTTTACAACATAATATTTACCATGATGTTTTGTTAATCTTGCATACAAAAAAATACACAAAATAAAATAATTTACCCCCGCCCGAAAATACTTAACCTAATAAAAATGAACTAAAATAAAGCATTAAAAAACTACAAAAATAAAATAAAACTGCTATGACAGCTAAATAAAAATAACCTAAATTAAAAAACAAACAAAATTGCAAACGAAATAAAAACTAACTAAAATGACAATTCTGAAACTATTATAACCCTGGCATTGAAAGCACCAATTACTTGAGGATTTTCACTACTCACACAGGGGCTCGATCCTTAATCCTCACGAATAATGAGGTAAAGGTATACCAAAAGGACGGATGGATGTATGATCCACAACGTTCTGTGCTGAATACAACACTACTTAGTAGTAGGCTCTGTGTCCATCATTAAATAACCAAAATATGATGGCCAGCGGAGAAATGTCCTTAAACCAACGGCATCTGTGTCCTTCACTAACTTTAAAAACAAACTTCAAAAGCAGGCCACAAGACTTATATTTGGTTACATACGGCCTGTTTACATCAAACCTATACTTGACAATGTGTAGGAAACATGACGTATAACAATGACCAGCTCACATCAATTGTTAGTTAATGAGTGTAATTAACAAGGAAAATTTGTGTGCTAACTGTGGACCAAATGGTGTGCCAGCTTGGCATTTCTGCCCACACGGTGAAGAAGTGTGTTGTGATGAGGCCACTGAGACAGCAGATAAATTAGCTTTGGGAAGCTAATGAAAGCGCAAGATATACTGGAGCGCCCTGTGCGGGTTCATGTAGCGACTACTCGCACACGCACACGCACCCGCACACACACACAAGGAGCGAAAGCTTCCCTCCCTTCCTTCACAGCCAGCGTGCCATCCATCCATCAGACCATCTCAGGGAGCTGCCCGCGGTTCCACTGGCTGGTTTAATTGTTAATGCTAATTGCTATTTATTGGCTCAGATGCAAATGATAGGCCGGCCAAAGTGAAATTTTATGAGGAGCGAACTCCCCCTCTCGCACAAATTGAAAAAGTGAAACAAGAGGAAGAGGGAAATGAGGCGAGAAGAGAGGAGCTTAATGGCGGCTCTTTAATGGCGGAGAGCAAAAAATTAAGACTGATTTAAGACACGCGGCTAAATCCCCCCCACCAACACCCCAAAATCCTCTGTGATCCCCTAGCTGGGAGACACATTTGGCAACGGAGGAGAGGCAAGCGGAAGAGGAATTAGAAGACAATTTAGCCTGGAAAGCGTGTTGTTAATATTGCACATCAACACATCTGTCTTTACAGTGATGATTTTTCTTTTTTAAATAAAGTTGGGAATCCTTAAAACAAGCCAGAAATGGAATTCCACTTAGTACTTGATATGAGCGTGTACCGATACCAGGTATCAATATCGGGCCGATACATGGCCTTATTTCCTTCTAAGTGCTAAGTATTATTCATTCGGTATGTCATCATCATCGCTCCCTTTGTGTGTGTGTGTATGTGAGAGTTTGTGCTCTTTAATTCACCTGTTATAAATCCAAGACCCTTCACCTTCACTGGATACATCAGAGTCCCGTCCCGCCAGAATTGTGAAGTTGTCATGAGACCAGAGGAAGGACCAGAGGGAAAGATGAAGCAAAGTGAGATCCACAGACACCAACCTCCACCAACAGAGTTACCAATCCAAGATCTTTCACCAACTCCAGATACATCTGAATTCCAACCGGATTAGGGAGACATTAAGAGATCAGAGGAAAGACTAAAGGTATCAGTCATGTGGCCAATTATTTATTTATTTTTACAGTTAATTTCATGCAATTTTAGAGAAAATGCTATATTGGGATGTATAGCTCTTTATTTAAAATTATAATAAAATAATAATAATAATAAATAAAATAAAAAGACATTTAACATCTGTCATTGTTCTGTTGGGAAATTTTATGTATTGGTACAAAAGTATATGAAATATATATATTAAAAATGTTGGTAGCAGAGCATTATTATTAAAAAAAAACCTCTACAAAAAGGCAACTTTTTAAGAGGTTCCATGAAGTTTAATGACATTTTGTTTGGAGCAACCAATCACAATCAACAAACAGTGCTCAAAGATAATATTGGATCAGACATAACCAAATGATGCCAGAGAGCTGAATAGACAATTGTATTAGAAGAAAGCATATTGAAGAATGACCCCTGGCGGAGGTCAAACAACACCCACTATCTAATACGCCCTAAAAGGCAACACACTATTTGCACTGCACATTATCTTAATGTAGTCCACCCAACGTGTGCATGCATAGGTGTGAGTGTGTCCGTTTTTTTTTTAAAGCCGCCTCATTTGTTTGCCGTCCATCCGCTGCTCCTCTTTCCCAGCATGCCTCGCTCCATCACTCTGTCTGATTGAAGGCCCCTCGCTGCGTCCTCAAGGTGCGATCGCCCCTCCGCCAATTAAAGACCAATCCAATCGCATCTGAGCGCAGTGTGTCCGTGCGTGGGTTGTGCGCCATGGTGTGTATATATGTATGCGCCATATGCATGAGGAAGCTCACACCTGTGTGTGCGTGTGTGTGTGTGTGTGTGGTTTGGATGGAGGTTAATGCAGTTAGGGTTATTTCACAGTCCATTAAGAAGCTTATGTTGACCTGCTGACCTGAAAGCCAACAACACAGAATCCATTATCATGACAAAAGGACTGCGCGTGTGTGTGCGTGTGTGTGGGGGTGCGAGTGTGTGTGTGTGTGTGTGTGAGACTGCCGACTATTTGACACTGGGCCACATGAAAAATGTCAGCATGTGTGGATGACACACAACTACTTCCTGTTTAGGGAGGATATTGTGGGAATAAATTGCTGCTAGGAACATTATCAATATTGAAATATGTTATTGAACGTCGGTGAATGGTTGTTGGCTGTAACGTGCCCTGTGATTGGCTGGTGATCAGTACAGGGTTTACCCATCCCCAAAAGTCAGCTGGGATCTGCTCGTTTCTTACCTGCGAGCCGAGGACAAGCCGTATGGAAAATGTATGGAAGGATACCAAAATAAGAATCGCAATCTATACAAGGCTCAAAATAAGTAGTTTGGCTTCACAGTGTGCGGGTCAAAATTTTTATTTTCCGCCACATTAATTCACAGTGAATAACAAAACTGACTACGCGGGTAGTCGTACGCCGAGAGAAGCTCTGTGCTACTTACACAGAAGCAGCTAGCTAGCAACAGCTTCGGCTGGCTACTAGCGCGCCTTAACAGGTTGTGGAGTTGCGCCCAAGTCAGTAATCATCGCCTAAAATGGCGGTGAATAAACTACATTTCTGACAAGTGCCATACTTACAAAAGGATGATGAGAAAAAAAAAGATGGAGAAGCCACGCTAAATGCTAAGCTAACCTAAGATTGACTTGGCTAGTGCTTGTGTGATCAATTATTATATAATTATTTTGGCTGGAATCGTGTTAGAAGTGTGTTCAAAAAATCAAAAAACCAACCTCAATCAATAACATTTTTTCCAACCTTCCGAGAGAGGTGCCATGTTGAACTTATAGTACGATAAGTGTGAGAGCTCTAATACCAAATTTAACACACTGGCTCGCTATTCACACCTGAGATCTTGTAACACTAACGAGTCACATGACACTGGTGAGGGGAAAATGACTTACTGTGCTCAAATTGGACATTTTCACTTATGTATGTGAATTTTGAGTTATTTTGAGGGAACACTGTTACATAAGCTGTACACTGACTACTTTTCATTGCTTCAAAGCGTTATTTCTTCAGTGTTGTCCCATGAAAAGACATAATTAAATACCTGGAAAAATGTATAGTAACTTATATTTATGGGTAGTTGATGGATAAGTTTGTCAACTGATGCTCATTTTATGAATTATCATGTGGTGTGAACAAGAACAAAACAATTTGGGACTTTTATTTCGAAATACATTTAAAGACAAGAGTTTGTAGCATCCATCCATTTTGTTTAGATGGCTAATTGTTAGCCTTATAACTTGGATTTGAAGTTGCAAATATTATGTGGTGCGATCGTATGTCCTAAACTATAGATGCCCTAAATTGTAGATAATAGTAAAATTGTAGATGAAAGTAAATTTAAAATAAAGAATAAATATTATATGTTTTATTTGATTAATTTATTTATAATAAATGAACTGTGCTGGGTCTGGTGGAATCCTTTTCTGTCAATGACACTTATACATAGTTTAATTCTGCAATCCTTCATTTTTGCAACTTAAATAAACTCGTAACATGTTTTAATTTGACAGAGAACATTACATTTGGACTCTGATTAAATTCATATTTAGTCATTTGTCTTTTCAGTTTCACCTCTGTGCCTCTGTGCGTGCGTGTGTCCACACACTAACTCAGTTTTAACAACTCCAGTAGCTATTTATCAGGGAAGGGTACACAATGCTCTGTCGCGTGTACTGTCCAAAAGACACACACACATACACAAACCACTCATATGGATGACGAGGCGCTCTAAATTGCCCTTCACACAACTCTCCCTACGTATTGACCGCGTGTCTTTTTTTCTCAAGCCGACATTATTGTCAAATTGTTTCTCAAACGGGACACAATTGAAAAGGCGGACAGTTGTTCAATGGCTGGAGTTTGACCATTGATTGCCAATATGGCCCACAACGCCTCTGACGGCCGGGAAAGTGCACTCGAACCAACACACACACACTCATGCATACTGCACACCGGAAGACAGTCGTGTCTATGCATATGCGCACCGGTCGCCTTTCATTTAAATATTGCCCCTGTCCCAAAGCATCCTATTACGTGATACAATGTGATAGCCGCAGATCAATGCAAGCCAAGGAGACACTGTGCAGACACACAAATGCGCAAGGTGTGTGTGCGTAGCCTGCAGGCAGATGGTATCTGCGGTAGACGCTTGTTATTTTCTCATATGGTAGATCATTAGCGCTATAGGATGAAAAAAAAAAAACTCAATAAAATACATTGAAAGCGCATACAGACGTATACGCTTCCCGTGCAGAAATCAGCATATTAAAGCAGCTATTGGTGGACTTTTGACTGATAAATATCCCGCACGCACACACACGCACAGATGCCTCTGTTCAGTGAAACATACTGCACTGTATAGACATCATTAAGACCACCACAATTCAGATAGTCATTATAAATATTATTGAAAGTGTACATTTTTTCTATAATTGTGATTGCAGAAGTATGACGCTCTTGTGATCTACTACAGTAGAAACGAGTATAGTGTAGCTATATTTCTCCAAGAATTTCTATTAAAGGTTATGTGAGTAAAGTTAGTAAAAAAAAAAACAAGTATGTAAACAATAATATTTAACTCATTCACTGCCATTGACGGCTAAAAACGTCAACAATTCATTTGAACTATTTCTATTAGTTTAACATTTTTTCCCTCTTTTGTTAACATGAGTATGAAAAGCTAGAATTTTTTTTATTGTACATTTAGAACAGATATGGAATTTGTGATTAATCGTGAGTTAACTAGTGAAGTCATGCGATTAATTACAATCTAAATTTTAATCACCTGACGCCCCAAATTTTTAATAATCTTTTTTTTTTTCATTCAGCGCCATTGACGGCTATAAATGTCGAAAATTCATTGAAACTATTTCTATTAGTTAATTTTTTTTTCCACTTTTGTTAACAAGAGTATGAAAACCTAGAATTTTTTTTCATTGTTCATTTAGAACAGATATCAAATTTGCGATTAATCGTGAGTTAACTAGTGAAGTCATTCGATTAATTACAATTAAAAATGTTATTGCCTGTCGCCCCTCATTTTTTCTAATCTTTTTTTAAATGAATTTATGGCAGTGAAACTTTGCTCCTTGGAGACAAGTTAACATATATGGATAACTGAATCCTGCTATTAATAATAAAGTCTTAAAATAAGTTTACTGTACTGATACAAAAGAGGGGTGAAGAAACAAAGACAATCTTTGCATATGATAATTAACATTATTGCTGAATTTATGGAATAGAAGAGCATTCTCAAAGTAAAGACACATTTTAATTGCTTCTACATTCACAAAGCCTAACTTAATTTTACAATTCCATAACAATTAGGAATTAAAAAATGAGATGCGTGAGGCTCATAATCTATAGTTATTATGACTGTTTTACTGTTGTAGATTTTACTGATAACATTACATAACATTTTACGAACGGTCACACAACTCACATTACGCGTTTGTCATTAAAATTAGAAACAAGCTTTTTATTGTTTTTACATTTGAACACCAACAATTATTATTTTTAAACTTGTCTGTTGAGCAGGTTTGGCTCGCTCATTACGTGCCCTTTACTCTAGGGGGGAACCAAAAATCGTCTGAAAATTCACTGTAAATATATAAAAACAAATAATACTTTATTTCAAGTCAAAAGAAAGAGGAATACAATTAAATCAATATAAACAATAAAATAAGCAAAAAGTAACAAGTAAATTCATTTAAAATCAAAATCTAATTAGTCACAAATTTTTTGTTTAAAAAAATCCTTCATATTAAAGGGCAGTAAGAATTGAAATATATTAACTATTTAATGTTTAACTAAACATTTAAAACAACAGTGATAACCTCATTAGTTTTGGGGAAAAAGTGAAACGAGTGAATCTAAGGCTGTCATAGAAATTTTCTCTTATTTTAGTAGGTTTTTCTCAAAGAAAAAATTAATGTTTTAATTAAATCTCTTAAGCTGCACATCTTCACAATAACTTGAAAACCAATCCTGAACATGGAGCAAGTATCAGCTCAGTGGACTAGTGGTAGAGTGTCCACCCTGAGACTGGGAGGTTGAGGGTTCGATATCAAAGACTATAAAAATGGGACCCATTGCCGCCCTGCTTGACACTCAGCATTAAAGGTTGGAATTTGGGGGTTAGATCACCAATTGATTCCTGAGCGCGGCCCCTGCTGCTGCTCACCGCTCCCTCAGGGGATGGGTCAAATGCGGAGAATGAATTTCGCCCCACTTAGGTGGGTGTGACAATCAATGGTACTTTAACATAAATTAAAATTTAAAGCAATTCCTAACAAATGGTGATACAATACAATGAAAAAAGTCTGTTAATTCATAGATTGTTTTGTCCAATAAAACAGCAAGTCATTAGCATGATTTGTTTGACAATGATGAACCAGTCATGGAATTAATATATTTTAAATTGTGTGACATTATTTTATGAGTATTTTTTTTTTTTTTGAGAGAGAGAGAGCTCCGTTTGGTCCATTTAGTAATCTTACATCATTGCTCTCTCTTTTTTTTCTTTTTCTTTTTTTGTACGTGCGTGAGTATATGCGTGCGCATGTGTGCGTGTGAGTGTGTGCTCATTAATTCACCTAAAACCTATTAAAAATCCCATACCGTTCACCTAAACCGAATACTTCAGAAACCAGCTAGAGTCGTGAAGTTGTCAGGAGACCCGAGGAAGGATCAAAGAAAAGAAAGAAAAGTGAAATCCAGCACCGACCAGACATCACCTACTACCCGCCGGGTTACCACCCAGAATCTTTCACCAACCCCAGAAACATCTAAATTCCAACAAATTAGGGAGACCTCAAGAGACCAAATGAAAGACTGAGGAAAGGAAGAGGAAGAAGCAGATTGTGTTTGAATTCCGGTAGGCATTATTTTATGAGTTAAAGGCAATGTTATTTATTTATTTTGTAAGCGTATGCAAATTGCCGATGAAGAGGGGCACCATATAAAATGATGCTTAGAGTGCCAGGATGTGAAAATGTTACTTAAAACATTACTTGTGCATTTATTATAGGTTTTAAAATGTCAACGGATTTATTCCATTTATTTATTTATTTCACAATATATATTTTATTTGATAACAATTAAGACCTAGAGCAAAATCAATAATAAGCCTTATTACGGTATTCTCTTTGGTCCATCTTTGATTATTATTTTTTTTATATAGTATTTCTATGTAACAATAGTGTTCTATGTGTGTGTGTTCATCCATTATCATCGTGAGATTGATGTGTACCACCAGTGCTGTGTTTTCATCTGAGAACGGCCACTCTCCTCTGCCTAATGATGCCACATCCATCCTGCAGCGCCACGTAGGTGTGCGCGCATGTGTGTGTTGCGTATGCATCCGCGAGACCGCCGTCCTGAGGGGAAGCGGCAGCCTTCTGATCACTCTTTATTTGGCTGGCAGCATGTGTGTGTCCATATGCGTGTGTGTCCGGGGGTCCTGCGTGGCCATTAATATTAAATATAGATACCCTTGTCATCCTCTGATCCCATATCCTCCTCTCAGGGAGGAGAGAGGTGAGGAGGGAGGAGGAGGAGGAGGACGGGAGGTGAAATGAGGAGGGAGAGCAGAAGGTTGGGAAGGGGTGACGGATAGTTGAGGCCGCAGGATGAGGGGAAGTTTTAGGGAAGAAAGGGCATGCAGAAAAGTTATGGTGACAAAAATGGCAAAAGGAAAGAGTTGTGCTCAGAAAGAGAGCTTAAAAACGGTATTATTAAGTTTAATAGCAGACATTTGGATACAGGTGTTTTTAAGAACCATATACAACATATATAAAAAGTCTACACACCCCTATTCAAATTTATGGTTGAAAAAATTAGATCAAGTTAAGTCATTCGCAAACATTTTTCACCTTAACTCATTCACTGCCATTGACGGCTATAGACGTCAAAAATTCATTTGAACTATTTCTATTAGTGCATTTTTTACGAGTATGAAAACCTAGACTTTTTTTATTGTACATTTAGAACAGATATAGATATAGATATAGAGTTAACTATTGAAGTCATGCGATTAATTACAATTACAAATTGTAATCATCTGACGGCCCTAATTTTTAATAATATTTTTTTTTAATTAGGGGCATCAGGCGATTATTTAAAAAAATGTTTTAATTAATCACATGACTTCACTAGTAAACTCACGATTAATCACAAATTTTATATCTGTTCTAAATGTACAATAAAATGTTTTTCTAGGTTTTCATACTCTTGTAAACAAAAGTGGAAAAAAGTGAAACTAATAGAAATAGTTCAAATGAATTTTTTACGTCTATAGCCGTCAATGGCAGTGAATGAGTTAATATGACTTATAACCTACACAACTCAGCAAAAGTGTGCACACATTTTATTAAAAGTTAACCAATCACATTCAAATTTAAGTTACATCGGAGCTAACAAACATCAAAAAAAGAGAAATTTCAGAGGTTCTGGTTGGCTTTTCCTGACATTTTTGTGCAGGACCTCGACTTTACCAACCAATTTAAATCTGACGTCAGCTTGAATGCAGGATTAGTTAAGGTGGAGATAATTCTCAAAAGTGCTAACACAAAATGATTGTACTAAATTTGTACTTGTACTAAAAGCAAAAATCAGGATAAGCATAATAATCTGAGGCATTTAATGGCCAATTTACCATGAGTTTTAAATTTGGTCAATTTTGAACACAGCCACATCACCAGTCAGAAGACAGTGTGCATACTTTGTACAACCACATTATCTCAGTTGTTTAATTTTACTTCTACTTTCTTAAGATTTCACTCCCATCTGACTGAGATGGTTTAGATATTTAGAAATGGTATTTTATTTTTTGCTATGATGGCGGGGGTTGGGGTCATATGCTACTACTTTGATTTCGGAGACCTGTTGTTTTCTCTATTGTAGTGTATTCTGACCTGACTGATCTGCCCGTTGCTGTTTGGTTAGTGTTAGATTATTATTATTATTATTAATTTATTTTTTAATTACACTTGTGGTTTCTAGTTCTTTTTATATATAGGCTTCTTGATTTGTTATTATGTGATGACCCCTCTCTAGCTTTTTTATTTTTTTATTTTTATTTTTTTACAGCTTTTTACAGAAAATGTGAACTTTATACACCTTGTAAATGTTTTTGTTGCAATTGTATTCACTTAGTTTTAATAAAGAAAGTTTGAAAAAAAAAGGGTTATTTTTTCCCCCCCAAAGATGTTGGACAGTTTATAGTTCACATTTATGGTGGATTTAAAAATAATAATAATTTATCTTGATCTCATTTAAACATTGAAAAAAAAAAAGAAGCAATTTACAAGATGTGTGTACACTTTTCACCTCTACTATATGTGCTAAATTGTACATAACAATTATGTACATGCAGTATTTTCCATGTAGTTTTTAAAGGCGTTCTGGCCGTTCCACGAAGGTGATGCAGTCAGTTTTACTTCATCTGGTCTCTTTGAGTGAGGAAAGTTTAGAGAACAGATTCAAATAAATATTAATATAATATTATTGTAATATGTAATATTCAAAAAAATATTACATTCTCCTCAGTTTAAACTAGACTAGATAGTTTCTGGAATTAAAGAAACAGCCACGTGATATGTGTTATGCTGCTTTTTGGCCAGTTAAGAAATACTACAGTTTTTAATTTGGACATCATTTTTTATACTCTTTACTGTATCTTGTGTATGTAAGATCAGCTTCACATCTGAGTTGCATGGACACAACTGTACATGTAGTTTAATGATGTGGAGAAGTAGGAAGGAAATGTGGGATAAGAAGGGATGAAGAGGGGGACGAGAAGGGTTTTAGGGATGGGAGGGTGGTCTGCTGATTGATTGTGCAGAGTGCTGAAGACTTCAGGGAAGAGCAGGAGAAAGGCAACAGAGGGAGGAATCCATCACGCCTGTGCAGGGAAGCCCCGGCACAGGAAGACAGGAATCACTCCCAGGTAGAGAAGGTTGGAAAAGGATAAAGAAAGCCAAAAGGAGGCTAAACGGAACAGACGGATTGAGATGAAGAGAGACAGCGACGGATCCGAACACGTCGGATTGAGATGTGAGCGACGTGATTGAGGGATGAAGAGGAGGAAAAACAACAGCTTTGACCTGTCATGTGTCCGTAATGAAGGAGACGAAAGAGGAAGACGGCAAAAGGAGGAGTGACACTTTGATTTTCCCGGCCACGCTGCTCATTCCCATATTCCCTGGCAAGCTCTCACCTGATGGAAAGATGGCAGGAAATCAATAGTCCATGTGCGTAATAGAGTAATGACTCTCACCGTGCGTGTGCGTGAGTGGATGTGTGTCCTATCCCTAAGCAATCACACACAGCTTAAGCCAGTCCCAAGTGGTCGGGACCACTTTAACTAACAACTTCATTATTGCAGCAACACACACATGCACATTTGCACTAACACACTAAATGTCATTCACGTTTGCAAGGAAGCCACTTTCATTAAAAATTGTCAAGGAATAAAATTTGATTCAAAGTGGAGAATCCTCATTTTCAGGTCGGGGCTCAAAGTGGGTCACAGGTCACTTTTTGTTGGGTTATTTTTAGGGATGGGCGAATGCCGATAGCATCAATATTGGACTGTATTGGATATTATTTCAAGGTATCAGCTCTCGCAATGGCGGATGTTTCAGCCGTTTTATGATAAGGAAATTTGAGAATAAAAATTTTGGGAAAAACATATAGAAATATATATATTGTTTTAATTAGAAATGAGAATAATATAAAATTGCCATTAATTTCATGCCATTTTAATAAAAATTCTATATTGTGATATATACTTTAGATCTTTCTTCAAAATATGCCATTATTTTTTTATTTAATGTACGAAAAGTGCAAGTGGTATCGGTACTTGGTATCGGTGACTAGCCAACACTTGACTACTCGTACTGGTATCGGTCTGAAACAAAAAATGGCATTGAGCATCCCTAGTTATTTTTATACTTAGTGTAAAATAATGTAAGGTATTTTATTGATTATCAAAATGACATACATTTTATGAACATGCTTATTGTAAAAGATTAATTCATGATCATTTAATTAATTAATAAGTTATTTATTTTTTTCAATGCACCTTTAGCTCTGTAAGTTATGATTGGCACCCAATTTAGGTCCGGAAAAACAGTGAAAGCCTGCTTTGAAGGAAAAACAATTAGTTTCTCTGCAATAATTTTTAGACAGTTTTTTTTTTTTGGGTGGGGGGCGGCACTACAGATAATTGAATACTGTAAAATAAAACAAGCAAAAAAAACTCCAAAACAACTAAATATACAAAACAAATACCAAATGTCTACAGCTAAAATGTGACGTAGTGTCCTATAAAGGGTTAAAAAGCTTAATGAGTGTCCCTTTGTGTGTCTATTCAAACTGATTCCAAAGTGTCTCCAGTCCCTGCCAAGTTGTTGTAAGGCTGTGAAAAGATTCCCAGTTGAGGGACTTGCGGAAATGAGTTCTCCTGTCGCAAAAAACATGTTAGCATGGCTGCGAATGGCTGATGAATAGAAATACACGTTGATACCAACAGATGCAGCTCGACACGTGCGCATGACCCCGGCCGTTTGGGGAGCTCCGGCAAGAAAGACTGATGCTCCCCGTAACGATGCAGCAGAGAGGAAAGAAGCATTTTGACAAAAGGTGGCCCGTCGCGGCTCGACGGCAGCGCGGCCCGAGCGGTGGCTCACGGTGGCGGCCCCCTCTGTTTACTAGCGGCTAATTAATTCGCCACATATGCTGGGAACATCTGTCGCCTGTGACCTGCCGGGAGAGCAGAGGACGTACTGTTGCGACCCCCTCCCACCACATACACACTCATACAGTATGTAAAGGTCTAGCGAATGTTCAAACTTTGATCTGTAATGTGAACATGTGAGGAATTTGTCAAAAGGCGATTCATATTTGTTGTTCGTCGACAAGAGGAAGGGAGTACGGCGACCGGCGACATGCGGCGGGTTAGAAAAGCCTGGCAGCCCGCCAGGCTTATTAAGCACTGGGGGAAACCCTGCCATTTTACCATGGCCGACAAGGTTTCTTGTTCGCACCGTGCACATTTCGTGATGTAAAAAAATAAAAAAGCCTACGAGAATAAGCCTATGCATAAAAGTAAGGTTTGTGTGTTATGTGCAGGGTTATTATAGCTTTGGAAATTTTCATTTTAGTTAGTTTTTATTTCGTTTTGGTTTTTAAATTTAGTTAGTTAGTTTTCCTGGTGGTTCTATTAATTTTTATTAGTTTTAGTTATTTCATAAATGCTTAGTTTTAGTTAGTTTCAGTATTAGTTTTCGTTTGAAAAAGAAGTGTATTACTTGTGCGCACTATTAAAAAAAAACACCATGGGAGCAACGCCATCTGAAGGTGCTTTTCTATTGGCTGTTGCTAGATGACGTCACTTTTGTGTGACACACTTTCAAATGTCCTTATTCTAGTTAATATCAAAATAAATCTACTTAAAATCACATTTCAAATCATCCCCAAAGGCTCATGCATTAAATTTATTACCAAATACTAAAACGAAGGACATTTTTGCTATAATTATAGTTAGTTTTAATTTGTTTTGTAAACATAAAATGTAGTTTCAGTTAGTTTTCGTTTTTTAAAAAGCATTTTCGTATTTATTTATTTTCGTTAACAAAATAGTTTTTTGAATTTTTGTTTTCGTTTTTTTCCGTTAGTTTTGGTTAACTAAAATAACCTTGGTTATGTGCATTCCGTCCAAAAGTTTCCGTCTGTCACGCTGTCCTTCATGCGGCACAAACTTGGCCACGGCAACAAAGTGAACTTGCACGAGTGAGCAAAGCGCAGCACAAGCAGAAAAACTCCCAGCAGCCAATCGGATTCATTACCCTCTGCTATCCCACAATCCCCGGGGGCGCCTACGGAGACAAAGACAAACTCACTCCACCTCGCGTCGTCCTCCGTTTCCCACCTTTCTCCCCCACGCGCACCTTCAGCCAAAAAGCATGTTTGAAACAAGATGATGAACGCTTAGGAAGATGAATGTGACTTCTTGTTTGAACATGTAAAAAGTCCTGGCTTTTCATTGAAGTATTACTAGTCTTGTCCTGCTGTCCCAAATACATCCCTCTCAAGCGAATGATGAATGAAGTATAGGGTCTACTGAACGTGGAACCCAAGAACCCCATTGGTTTGGCAGGAGAACAAAATCCTCAGAAATGAACCTGAAATTTCACGCAAACATTTGTAATCATGACATAAACATGATCATATTTGAAAGTGGAAAAAAATGAGTCTTTCTATGGCTCATAATACATGGATATTGATGGGAATTGATAAGAATTTACAAATCATCAATATTGTTTATCAATCTGTTTCCTGAATATATTATTTTATTACTTCTGATTGGGTGAGGTGATGAACCAATGCAATGTTATTTAATTTAAAATGTTTGCTTTAACTCCCTTAATATCTTTCACTTCGGACAGATGATTCAGCATAATTATCCGTTATGGAGATGTGCTCACAATCGGTAATATATCCTGTAGGCAACTTACTTCTAATGTATGTCAAGACACCAAAAAAAGCTTAATCCAGTATTTGCATACCATATAAGATATCAGCGCGCTTCGGGAAAAGGTCAAATTCCACTCTGATTGGTCAAGAGAAAATGACACAGTTGTTGGGTTTTTGCAGCCAACTGATGCAACAACTTTAAACCCTTTGATTTGATTATAGAAACACACTTTTTAGAGCGAGAAAGGGGAGGGTCAAAGCGGCTCTTCCGTTTTATCGCCAATCATGGGTGACAAAAAGCAGCTGAGTGTAGACCTCAGGCAAGCGAACAAACTATTCTATTCACTATACTACTAAGAATTGAATTGACTGAAATTGTTCTCTCGTTCTCTTGTCATCCATATCACTGTAAAAAAATCTTTCAGCCTTTATGTTATTGTAACTTAAAAGTGCCTTTTCACACATCAATACAAGTTTTTAATTATTAATGTATGTTCATATGTTCAAAGGTGAATAACTCTTTGAGGTAAGTTGTTCAAACAAAAAAGTAAAAATGTGAATATATTTAGGACAGATATAAAAATGTTGATTAATTGTGAGTTAACTAGTGAAGTGATGCGATTAATTATGATTACAAATTTTAATCGCCTGACGCCCCTAATTTTTTAAAAATTTTGAAGAAAAAAAAAGAAAAGAGTATTAAAAATGTTTAATTTTTTTAAAATTACTTTAGAAACGAAGAAACTATTATAAAAATTCGTCAGGTGATTAAACTTTTTCGTTATTAATCGCATGACTTCACTAGTTAACTCACGATTAATCACAAATTTTAGATCTGTTCTAAATGTACAATATTTTTTTCTCAGGTTTTCATACTCTGGTTAACAAAAGTGGAACAAATGTTAAATTAATAGAAATAGTTTCAATGAATTTTCGACGTTTATAGCCGTCAATGGCAGTGAATGAGTTAATCCGAACAAAGGTGGTGACTTAGCCGACGAGCACACCAGATGAGCTAAAACTGTCAGAACTCATCCTGTTATGTTGGAACAATTTCTATTCATAAGATATGGGCAATCTATAACTTTGTCGCTTCATTTGAATAAACATACATTTGTGTATGCAAAGAACTTAGCGCATCATGGCGATTTTTTCAACAAAAGACTCGTTATGACAGAGGTTGTGCTTCCGTCCTTTAGGTGGCTCGGTGCAAATTTGCACTGCTTTGAAAAACTCAAAGGCAAAACTTGTTGCGAGCCTGTCACCTCAGCTGTACTTGCTCACCTTTGGGGGAATCAATTAGCTCATTAAAGAGGCTTGCTGAGTTGCCACCTTGGCTGCCACAGGAGGCCTCTCACAACCACCAGTCATCCACCTCACCATCGGACCAGTAAGTGAAAAAGCGTCCCGAGCCTCCAGTCAGTCAGTCAGTCAGACAGCGAGCACCGTCGCCCCCACCCCTTCCTTCCAACCTGTCCCTGCTAATTTGGTGAGGAATCAATTAAGGCAGTGTTTGCCGAGTTCTCCTTGCCTTCAGCTCATCTGCTCCTCTCTAATGCAATTGTCCCGTGTGCTGCGTGCAGAGCGGCATAATAAAGTGATAAGGCTAATCAGGTTGGCTGCTCCTCTCCTCTCCCCATACGCACACTACACTTATTCTATTAGATGTGTAATGAGATTCTGCACTCCATCAACACGATGCTACGATGCCTGCGTATGTGTGTGTGTGTGTGCGTGTGTGTGTGAGAGAGTTGTGTGTTGGAGCCAGAGAGCTTCTGTTCTTGCAGAGGAAATTTGCTCCATTTACATTCTATCATTAGCTTGAAACAAATGTGCCCTTGAGCTTAGCGCCCGCGTCTCTCTCTGGGCCTGCAAACACTTTACTTTGGCAGGCCATCATAGCGATGCACATACACATACACACACACACACTTGGCAAAAGTGAGATTCACAACAGAACTAACAACCCACCGTGTTATGCGAATACGATCATTAGCTTTGGGATTAATTTCTCGTCAGGTAAACAAGCTTGTAAGCAAATACGTTGTTTAGCGACAAACAACGGCATCTTACCGAAACCGATCACAACAACCTCACCTGAACGCACACACAAACATGCCTTTTTCACACGTCCCCCTCCCCGCGGACAAGTGCAGAGAGCGATGGTGGACTGGATGTAGAGGACACAAGGTTCTGTGATGTGTAGAACAGTTCTGGTCAATGGGCCAGATAATGAGTTGCCATAAACAGCGGCAGACCTCCACTGTCCACCTCAGCTCATTAGCGCGGCTAGCATATGTAATCAGAGTGGCGCTGGGCCGTGTCCTAATGTACTCCACTCAAAGACGGGGCCCGGCCCGCAGGGGGGGTCACAAGAAGGTAAGAACGGATCAGTGGGCTATCCTCGGGAAGCCTTTTTGATTGCTTCTCAAAGCTGAGAACTCCCTTCGTCCGAGTTAAGAGGCTCGGGAGTTCTTATTAATTTAAACTACAGTAGGCTACTGTGCATACTGTGGGTATCTGTAAATTTGTTATTTTTCACACAAAAAAATAATTATAAGATGACTAGAGTCTTGAAAAGCATTGTATATTAGAAGGGTCTATACCAGTGTGCCGTGGTACATTAGAGTGCCAAAAGATGAGGTGCACCGTAAGAATTGCACTTAATTTGTTAGAAAAATGTCCTACAAATACTTTGTTCATCTATTGACGCCAGCGGCGTATAGTGGCAGGCAGAGCAATTAAATACTCCACTAGATGGCAGAAGGTACATAATAGGCGTGTGCCAAAAAATCGATTCTCATAAGAATCGCGATTCTCATTTAGTACGATTCAGAATCGATTCTAAATGTCCCAAAATCGATTTTATTTAAATTATTTTATACTGTCTTCCCTTTGTTTGTGTGTGCCTTTGTTGGGAGCGCTGTTCATGTTGTACCCGATTTGGCCCCTTAGGGGCAGTGTGGTTCCACGCGGTCTAATACGCTGTTAAGTTGTAGCCACATTAGAGAGTAGAAGGAAAAAATCACGATCAAGTTATTCCAATAAAAGTTGTTGTTTTTTTGCAGTGTAGTGCCGTTCTTTTGAGTGATAAAAGTGCCGCGAGTTGCGCGCTAATTAGCATTAGCGAGTCCGACTGGAGTAGATCATTACAATTCCTTGCACATCTATAGACTGAAGCAAAAATCATTGTCAATCAAATCATTTTTAATAAAAAAAATCGACCTTAATCGGAATCGAATCAAATCGGGAGACATTCAAAGATTCCCACCCCTAGTACATAATAAATCTTGTGTATCCCCTTTTTGTGGCATTTTGGTGGTGTGGCATGAGATTTTTTTCTCGTGCAAAATACGCGCCTTAGTTAAATAAAAGATGGGAAACATGACACAATAGAGCTAATAGATCTCAGTGTATTAGTAGTACAGCTCATCTTTTCGTCATCCTCCAATGTGCAAACACATTATCGCCGTTTCATTTTGTCTCTTTGAGTCGAGTTGTTCAGGTTATAGGCCACCTTGGAAAATGGTGGGAAAAGGTTGGAAATTATTTATTTTGGTTTCATTGTATTCATCTCTTAAAAATGGCATTTGAGCAGGGGTGTGTAGACTTTTTATATCCATTGTACATGCTCTTTCTCTCTCTCATAGACACACACACACACACATACAGGCGCACACGCTTACAAACAAGCATCAATATCAAGTTGCGCACATCCTCATTAACTCCTCGAGTGTGATAAAACAGAATTCTCTCTCATCCCAGCCAAGATTCTACGAAGAGAAGATAGCATTTCAAGCTGCTGAATCTCTAATTATAGCTTTATTTGAAGAAAACAAGGGAGCACTTAATAAGCAAATGAGAGTGATAATAACTTGCAATATGGATCGGCCCTAACGGAGTAGATTATAGAGGCGAACCCCTGCCGGGAGCCCAAGACGGAGGGAGGAAAGACTTGTAAATAATGTGACAGAACGAGTAAATTATGAAGCTAAATACTCAAAGCAGTAATTATGTCTCGTCTTTGAATAGACAGAGATGAGTGGGTTTGTGGATGATCGGATCAAAAAAAAAAAGGAAAGTTAACAGCCTTCCTTCTTCTTCTCTCATTTGCTCACATAACACAGACACTTCACGCGTGGGCGTCCGGCTGTGCACATCTTGATGTGTCCATTGTGCCAAACTTTTAAAGAGCCCTTCCAATCACTACCTCCGCTGTTTTATTTGAACTAATGATTTCGCTTTTCAAGTCCAATTTTAAAGCAAGGCTTGATGAGAGAACCGCAGTTCCCCGGGAGCTCCAGGGGGGCTTTTAAGGAGACTGAAGAGAAATTGCATTGTGGGAAATGTAGGAGCCAATGTTTTTCAAACAAGACTAATAAATAAATAAATTACCCCCCCCCCCCCCCATCCCCCCACCTTGAAATGTCCTTTGTACACCCATGCCTGGCACTCATACTCTTGTCTTGATTAGGATTTTGCCATTAAATAAATAAATAAGTAAGTATCAAATAAATAAATCAATATTAGTTTTGCCTACCGAAATGGAAATAATTTCAAATGAACAGTCAACATGTAATAGTGCAGGTTTTCAGCTTTAAGAGGTTTCACAAAAATATGGTACAAGCGTTCGGTCAAAGTGGCATAATTGCATCATCTTTATCCAATACTTCAGTAAGTTAATTGAGGTCTATTGGCTTTAAACTCATTTGAACATACTCGACTTGTCACGCACCCTGGCTGCTCCCTTACTTCCTCTTTGTGACCCTCTTTTTTTTTTTTTTTTCTGCACATCTACTGACTGCTTTCAAATCTCTTTGGATTCGTCTGCAGTTACAGAATATGAAATTGACTTGTAAAGGGGAGACGAGTATTCACAGAGGGTTTTGCCATTCAGCTCCATTTCATATCCGTCGCTATCGTGACCGTCTTGTCGGTTTGCATGTTAAAAAAATGAAGATGTGCTCCGTGTGTGTGTAATTGTGCCATTCAGTTGGCGCTTCGTATGTCAAACAAACTCACTTTCTATACATGGTTATATTTGACATATGCTTAACAGGGGCCGAGGGGATTGCTCGCAGTTGTGTGCATATGTATGTGAATGAGTGTGTGTGCGTGTGTGTGCGTGTGTGTGTGTGTGTGTCTCCCCAAGCAGCCGTCTGCGTTCTTGAACCAATCCAATGAAGTTGTCTGGCTGTCTGCAAATGACAGCTTCATTATCTTGTATGAAAGTGGGACAAATGGAGGCTTGTCTATCTGGATCACAGCAGATGTAAGCATGCAGAGCTGAACAAAACACTTTAAACACACACACACACACACGCGCACACAAGATTGGCTTGCATCTATTGTCTCATTCATTCTTTTAGTGTAGCGGAATCGGAAAAATTGGAACATCCTCATGGTCATACAATTTGGAAGGGAACTTACAAAGATGGATGAGACATCAGCGTAGTGATCTTATAAAGGATTAAGTCCAAAACTGTTTTGGAGGTGGAAAAGTGCAGGACTCTCCAGGCATGACCAATCAAGTCAAGCTTAAATCGATTGGACTCTCAAAATGGGGGACAGTGGTATCGAGGGGTTGAGCCTCAGGTAGGACCGTGCCGGATGACCACCATCACACATGCATTCCAAGGTAGAATATGTTGCTGACATTTTGTGAGACGAGAGTGACTTTTGCTCTACACATTGGATGTGACGCTAACATTAGATGAAAAGTGAAAGAAGCATAATGTACAGTAACTGCAGCATGGATGCAATCAGCATTGGATAGTATAGTGGACAGAAGTGACAGAAATATTTTTTTCGGTCTTTTTTATTATTATTATTATTATTATTATTATTATCATCTTTATTTTATTTTTTGCAGGAGGCAGTCAATTCAATTTTTTGAAGATTTTTTTGTTGGTTTAAAAAAAAATGCAATTATAATTATTATTATTATTTTTTATTATAATAATATTATTATTATTATTTATGTAGTTATAATGGGCATCAATCATAGGTGAGTTTTTGCTATTCACGGGCCAGCCCGGTCCTTATCCTCCCCACCAATAACATTTGGTATGTATTACAATACATTAGAATGTACACAACAACAGCGTACATTCTTTGACCACTTAGCTGTACTACTAGATAATGACTGTTGAATATTCTTCCATTTTATTGTATTTTATTTATTTTACATGTCACTGTCTAATAAAATGTGTTATATAAATAGAGGAAAATATCAGAGAAAACTGCCATTCATTTAACGTAATTTTAAGGAAAATTAGAAAAATATATTGGGATGTAAAATTTTGTCCATATTGTACAGCACACAGCAGAAACATCTTCAGTATTATGTCATATAATGAGCTGCATAAAAATCCCATACCGTTCACCTAAACCGAATACTTCAGAATCCAGCTAGAGTCGTGAGGTTGTCAGGAGACCCGAGGAAGGATCAAAGAAAAGAAAGGAAAGTGAAATCCAGCACCGACCAGACATTACCTACTACCCGCCGGGTTACCAACCAGAATCTTTCACCAACCCCAGAAACATCTCAATTCCAACAAACCAATCCCTACACCCTACTGGGAGAGTACACAAGACTCTGGAAAAATGAGCCAAGACACATATTTGACATGAGCAAAATCTCGGAAAAGATTTGGCAGAAAAACAGGCCACAATTCAGATGTAGGACAAAAGACTAGTTGCATCATTTGTGGTTCAAGCAAATGTGAGAGTAGAAATAAGTCATAAACTGAGATTCAAACATTTCGACAGTGGTGAGGGCACTCCAAAGTACTGGAGCCTGAATAGAGAATGCTCTCGAGCCAACCTGATGACTTAATTTTTTTAATTATTTTTTTTAGCTCTTGGAGTCACCAAAACTAGTAGTTAAAAAATAATTAACCTATTTTTTTTTATACAGGTGACAGTTCTAAGAATACTAAAATGCTACTTGCCTGTACAGTACATAAAGCTCTTTATGACGGTGACAGATTGACTAATTGACAGTCCTTATGTGTGTGCGCGCATGTGCGTTGGCAGCTGGGACTGATAAATGATGACTGTGTCTAAATGTTGATCGCAGGGAGATGCTCTGTTGTCCTGAAATGAGCTGATCGTTTGTGTGTGTGTGTGTGTGTGTGTGTGTGTGTGTGCTGGGGGAGACACCGGCAGATGTCAAACAGTTGATGCTTCACTCGGGCCTGCTGACAACTCTCTTAGTAAATGTGCACTGGGAGGGGGGGCGCAGGTGAGTGTGAGACAGAGAGGGGAAACAGACGTGACCTACCCCGCATCCCTCCCCATCTGCATCCTGACATCTGACAGGGGCATCACACCAGGCCACTATGTGTGTGTGTGTGTGTGTGGCACATCAAATCCAATGGAAAGGTAATAGCATGTAAATGACCTCACATATGTCACCCGTGAGAAGATGGCAACGGACACACACACCCGCCAACCTTCTCTCTCTCTCTCTCTCTCTCTCTCTCTCTCTCTCGAACACACACACTTGACGCCCTCAGGGCTGGGGGTCTCGGCCTCTGTCTGATATCTTTGGGTCAGTTTCTCACACTCCTGACAGGGTCACACACCTCTCCTCTCATTATTAACCTGTGGTAAAAACGCCACGCGGCCCAACGTTGAAGGAGTGTTTTGATATGCGAGTGACGTAGCGAGAGAGGGGGGAATTGTGGGTCGGGAAGGAGATTGAGACACGGACATATGGAGAAATGGAGGCGTGTAGCGAGATATAGATAGAAGTCCAGCCATGGCGTTATTTGTGTGTGTGTCCTCGGGGCTTTACCTATCACATTAGCAATATGACAGACTGCCCAGCCTCCTCTCTCATTTCCTGTCAATCAAGCAGAGTACGTCACAGGCGGCCAACAATACCCTGGCGTTAAAAGGGGGAAACCATCCAATTACGATCTTAACGTGCTGCTCATGTGCTTTGGGACATTTTCACGTATATATGTGGACATTTAGCGCCGCTTAAAAGAACCTCACAGCTTCACATACGTAGCCATTTCCTTGCAGCTATTTTCAATATCTATAGCGTAAGGACAATTTCCACTTTTCTACATGGAGGGTATTATGCAAAAATGCCACAAGGGAGGGGAGAAGTACACACTATTTTGTAAATGAGTGATTATTACACTATAATAAAAGAATCAATATTACAGTAATTAAAACAATTATTTGTAAAGTGCTAGTGCAAGTGATGTTACTCTAATACAGGGATTGGCATCTAAAATGCTGGAGGGGGGCCACATTTATATATGGGTCACATTGGATCATGCACTTTCTAACCAGATGGTGACAAAAATAAAATTTTAACTCATTGACTGCCATTGACGGCTATAGACGTCAAAAATTCATTTGAACTATTTTTATTAGTTTAACATTTTTTTCCCACTTTTGTTAACAAGAGTTTGAAAAGCTAGAAAAAATATATTGTACATTTAGAACAGATACAAATTTTAATCGTAATTAATCGCATGACTTCATTAGTTAACTCACGAATAATCAAAATGTTTATATCTGTTCTAAATGTACAATAAAAAAATCTAGGTTTTCATACAAACCTTAACAAAAGTGAAAAAAAATGTTAAACTAATAGAAATAGTTCAAATAAATTTTTGACGTCTATAGCCGTCAATGGCAGTGAATGAGTAAATCACTGCTATTGACGGCTATAGATGTCAAAAATTCATTTTAACCATTTCTATTAGTTTAAAATTTTTCCACTTTTTTTTTAAACAAGAGTATGAAAACCTATAATTTTTTTATTGTACATTTAGAACAGATTATAACATTTGTGATTAATTGTGAGTTAACTATTGAAGTAATGCAATTAATTACAATTAAAACATTTAATCACGTGATGCGATTAGAAAAAAAAGAAACGATTATTAAAAATTAGAGGCGTCAGTCGATTACATTTTTTAATTGCAATTAATCGCATGACTTCAATAGTTAACTCACGATTAATCACAAATCTCACAAAAATGTCACACAGAAAGAGTGGAGATTCGAACCTTCGGACATTCATGGCCTTTCCTATATGGATTTGCATTGGTGGAAATGTGAGTGTGAATAATCGTTTTTCTTTATGTGACCAGCAATCAGCCCAAATCATCAAAAAGGAACGGTTGGATGGATGGACGGAAGGTGTGAGAATCTAGTGCAGCATGTGTTTAATTACTCCCCCCAACACATCCAACCCCACCAGGAACCCTCTATCAACAGCTGTCTCCCCTCATTAAATACGCTCTCCTCCCACTAATGGAATTAGCCACAAGTTTCCTGAGGTGAAGACCAACACACGTGCGCTGTACACCGGCCACATACTGTCCGCGTAGGTAAGATGCTATATTTCGGGTGGTGGTGGGGGGGGGGGGGATGCTAAGGTCAATCAGGTGATAGGAAAAGAGCGTTTTTCTGCTAACTAACCTAACACAATGTGACAGAAACCAATCCCATTCAAACGCATGTTAAGTGGGAGTGTCACTACACTTAACACAATTCAAATATTAAAATATTAAATAAAGCAACTCTAATTAACCTCAAATACATTTCAGATGTTCGCGCAGGTGGATTTGTTTCGAAATGTAAACTCTCAATAAAGTTTGGAAAACACTGCAATGAGGTGACCTAGTGAGGTTGCACTGTCCTCTTTTGCCCGTGACCTTGAAAAAGTTTCACCGGCACCCCGTCAGCATTCTCCGTGCACCTTTCCTCCGCTCTTTCAACCGCCTCTTCTGCCCCTTTCTCAATTGTTTCCCTTTTGTTTCGCCCTCCATCTCTCTGTCAGCGGCGACTGTCCATCAATACAACACTGTCAGTCAGCGCAGTGACAATTGGCAGCTGTCGATACAGCGTCCGGGGACGGCCGTCCATATTCAAGGCTTCAACTCGGGAAATGCTATCAGCTGCCAATACACGTTCACGTTCACATAGCGTGGCGTGTCCTGTACTGCGCGCACACATACATTGTTCTCGATGCATCCACATCGCACTTGCTCATCGCTGATGCAGGGAAATTTGCTTTTGGTAGCAACAAAGGTCTGATCAGACGTGGAAACAAAGAATCACCTTCTGACTTCTCCATCTACACAGGCATAAATGTCACCACACACAAAGGCTAACTCCTGTTCAGACTAACACCTGGCTCCCCCTGCTGGAGACCTGTAAGACCTTTGGTAATGACACCGAAGCACATTAGCATTCATTAATTGATCCAATCATCCATGTAGTCATTTAATCACTCCTCCCACTTTCTACCAACCTTTAAGCTTTTTCTACTTTACTTCCTGCTCCCGTCTCCACGTTTATGACTTGTATCCTTGAAGTCTTCCTCCATCTCCTGCCTCTTCCTCCTCCCCTCACCTACTGTACGTGTCCTCTTTTTAAAGGCATCTGGCGCCAGACAGATCACTGATATTTTACAGCTTTGCATGTAAAAAGGTGACAAGTTGTACTTAACCTTTATGTTATGTTATGGATCGACTAATGGACACGCTCACTCACTGGACACTTCTTTAGGTACAGCAGCGAAATTAGATAAAATAAACTGCAATTTTACACCACTATTAACGACAATAATAAATACTGAAAAGATTGTTGCCATATTGTCAAACATCAACTTTGGACTTAAAATAGTAAACATTTACATAATAATAATAATAATAATAATAATAATAATGCATTATATTTATAGGTGCCTTTCTAGGCACTCAAGGACAAAGTACAATTTTAAAAATGACTTAATTAAAAGTACTGTTAATTATTATTATTTTTTTTTAAAGAATGTGGGGGTACATTATTGCATGTGTTGTTTTAATGATTCTTTTCATAATGGCCATTTTGACATGGTAAATAACAAAACAGTACATTACTAATATACAGCACATTCACTTTGGGTTGCATATATATGCCAAGGAAGTACTTGCAATGTTTTGGTGCCAATGCAAGATTTGGTATTTTAGTCACTATGGCATAAATGGAAATGCTCATCAGTTTTCCGTCTTTCTTGGACATGTTATTTCTGATTATTAATTGTAGCAAAGAAACTTAGATTTGACATTTCAACACATTTCTAAAAATTCAAGTTTCGGTAGAAATGCCTCTCTAATGAGTGACATTCTAATTACACATTGGCATTGCAGTAAACCAAACACGAAAAGTTGTTAGTCTGTCAGTCAAGATGCATCACTTCAACATACTTCCTTGACACCAATTATTATCGATTAACTTTGAGCTTTGGTGCCATCCTGTGGCATTTTAGAGCATTTAACGAGGACAAAACCGTCAGTTAGTTTTCAGAGAATAACTCTAAAGGATAGGTTTGATTGGAAACCACCCCCCCCCCAAGTATTGGTGCCTTTTCATATCTCAAATCTTCTTTCCCAATTGAAATGAATGTAAATGCCATTAATCCTTTTCAGCCTTAAAACCCAACAATGTTTCTATTTTTTTTTTTACACAATAAAAATAGCACTTTATAATATTATACTGTATAAAAACAATGACATAGAAAGTAAACAATTACACATTTTTTCGTCACATTTTTTGCTTTAGTTTAATAGACATTATGCTGCTAAGACAGACATATGGATATACGATACATAGAGTCACAACTTTTAATCAAGCTGCAGTAATAGTAGTTCTTTGCTTAGGATCAAGAATAGCACCATAAACCTGTGAGCATTGTCATCTGTCTACAACTGTTGCACTACCTTTGTGCTTAAATAGCTGTTGCTTAACTCATTTGCTCCCCAAAATGTATAAATATGTTATATTTAAAATGCTTAAGTGTCCCAAAGACATATTTATACGTCTTTTTTTATGCTAGAGCATACAAGGAGGCTTTTATGCAGCCTCTCAACTGCACAACGCAGTTTAAGCAATGGTAGTTATTACAAAAACGGCCATCACGTGGCATCAGATTATAAGAGATCAACCAGGGCCATGTTGAAAACAAGCTGATTTACCCACAGTTCTAAGCAGATTTGTGAATGATGATGAAACTTAGCTATATTCTAATGCTAATTGCTGCAAAACTGAAACAGATGAAAGAAGAGACTCTAATCTTTCTTTTGGTAGGCTCCATGGTTTTATAGCAATAGAACACAATATTCCGTGGGCCTTGCAAAATCAGTCACAATCCAGTAAAACAGCCGGGAGCGAAGGGGATTGCTTCATTGAAAATGGCTGGAAGTGAATGAGTTAAAGGGTTATAAGACCACAACACTGACGCTATTCGTGGTGTTTTGCATTGTTAGCATTAAGCTAAACTGACTTTCCCTCAGGCAAAGTTATGTGGTGGTTTTAAATTGAGAATGCTTGAGTCCACTGCCACAATACAGCGCTTGTATCTTGACTTGCAAATCAAAGCAAAAAATCTGCCCAAAACTTGAAAATTGGGTCACTCGTATTTCTAGGCAGTATCGATTGCTAAAACTCAAATCTAACAGCGGCAAAATACTTTTAACTTTGTGGTTTATACTTATGGATTAAAACAGCAGCACAGTGTTATCTTCAAGTCTGTATGGGTCTGACCAGTTGTAACAAATGCTTAAGCATCCAAATCACAGTTTCCAGAAGATGCCATTTTACCCTTTGAGCCCACAGTAAGAAAATCAAAACAAACTGCTTTGAGCCGCAGTAAAGAGCCCTCTTATTCCAAACAGCAGGGCACGATAAAGCAACACATTAACAGAAGGCGGTGGCATCCAATAATTAAAAAAAGAATACGATCATTTCCTTTGTAAAATGTTCTCGGGCGGTACTTGATGATCGTGACAGACGCGACAGAGAAAATGTGAAGCAGCAGATTAAAAGGATCTTTCCTGGCAGGCGCCGGGAAAGGGCAACAAATGTGTATCTGCTCGCGCGCTCTTGCGCACATGGCATCCATCCGTCTGAGAAATGTGATTACAAATGAGAGTGTGAGCGAGTGAGCCGAGTGCCACAGCTGGCATGGCATCTGGCTTGGCATATCACCGCTCGGCCTCGCCCACCGCCTGCACCACGCTCTAATGTGGCTGTCGACAAGCCCATTAAGAAGCCATTACTAAATGCTCTGTCTCTGCTAAGCCTTTCCAGGCCTTGCAGCGTCGGCCCGCGGGAGTGCCAGCGGCATGAGAGGGGAGGGAGGACTCAAAAGGGAGGAAACATTCATCAGTGTTTTTCAAAACGAATATTTTAACACACGAACTGTACTCGAGGTCAATTGAAAATGAGAATTATTGTGTCAATACTTGCATGATAGTAGGATAAGTAAAAACTAATTCAAGCCAAGGTAGAAGTGGTTGTCATAGGGGCATTTTATTTTGCTTTTGAAAATAGTACTTCTTTCACACGTCTCTGACAATGTCAGAAACTATTATTATTGTTTCGTTTCAAAGGGAAGTCAAATCAAAAACCTTCTTTAATAACCCTACGAGTCTAAACACAGTATTTTGATTAATATTGTTATTGTGTTTGTAAAATATGAAAAGCAGCAAAATCCACCTGTTTTTCTCCATACCATTTTGCCACTAGCTTGCAAATGTCACATGACCGAACGCAGAAAACAGTTGAGCCGTGATTGTTCGTTACCTGAGCTTTAGACACTCTGTTGTCATTTTCAGTCGACAGCAAGTAGCAAAATGGCCGCCTCCTGAGATGGACAAAAACCGGTAGATTTTTGCTGCTTAATTCAAATTCCAAAAATGCAACATTAATCAAAGCATAAACATAAAACATATTGGACTTGACTTCCCCTTTAAATGTTCATACAGCTCGGTTCATGTTATCTTAAAACTATTTTAAAGTGAGTTATATTATACAAGTAAAATAATTAGTGTATATTAGTCATTATTTGTTGCACAACGTAACTGGATTACAATGGTTTCTAATAGCATAATTTTTCCATGTTGTTATTTGACCAAATATATATATAAAAAAAAAAACATCATTTCATGGCTGAAAACTGAAAGTCCGCTGATTCATAACACATTTTTGGTCACACAGTGAAGCAATATTCTGCCATTAGATTTTACTATAGCATACAGTATGCAATTTGACCACCAGATGAGTTCAGACGTGAACCCCAAGTGCAATATAATATGAAGACATCGTAAATGTAAACCGTACAGATATGTGAAAAATGGCGTGCTGAACCTGCTGCTTGTCATCTGGATGCTCCTGTAGCGCTACGAGTGTGACAAGTGAGGCTGGATGGTGATCCAGAACGAGAACTCTACTGAATGTTGCCATCATGCAGAACTCTTTGTCACTGATACTGTGGTGCCATCTACAAAAAAAAAAAAAAAAGGTTAAAGTTAGTCATTATTAGTGCAAATCTTCTTTGAAACTTCACTCAGTCTCCAAAACAACCACCACTACCACCAAGAGTTCGGTATGTGACTCATTCAGATTTCAAAGCAAGTTTTTGGAGGGAAAAAAGGCCATCAAAATCATTTATTAACTGTACGCTTTAAAATAAATATTAATAATTAATCATTTTAAAGATGCCGCTGTCTACTTTCATAGGATGCCTATTGATGTGTATGTGTATACGATTACAGGTGAAACACTTAAGTGCATAAATAAGAAACCAGCAAACGAGGCAATGGTGTTTTCCATAAAACAATGACAATAGTTACAAATGCGAATGAGTGCGTGTGTGAGTGAGTCTGAGGGAGATCACAGTGGCTGCTGGAACTAAGCGAGGCTCTTAATCATGGCTGTAACGGGCAACATTACCGCCAGCAGATTAATGATGAATGCCTGAGACTGTTTTAAAAAAAAAAAAAAAAAAAAAAAAAAAAAAAGGGAAAAAGGAAACTGACCTCCTTTTCTGCTGTTGCCCCAAAAAATATCTATGCAGCATAAAACATAAAAACATAACCTGACATAAAATTACCAAATGGTTCATTAAATCGGGTGCGTGTGGATTACAACTTGTTTTCCTCACCCATCATCTCCTACATTAAAAAAAAACAACTATGTGATGCTAAGAAAAAATATCAAACATCTTGCTTGGCACATGAAGAGGCGCAGACTTATAAATGCAAGATGTAGATCAAATCACAAAAAAAGCGGGGAGCACAGATGGTAAAAAAACTAAACAAAAAGAAAAACGTGAGATTTTGCACGGTAGTGAGAGAGTGGTAGTTGTAAACGAGTGCAAAGTTTTGATGAAGGACAAACTAATGTCAGGGACTGAGGCTGTTGGAATTGACTGCTCCGCGGCTAGCACATGCGATCCCGCCTGTCACTCACACTCCATCGCCATGACAATCATCGTAGCGCCGACGCCCGGGGGCGGGGACAAGCCTGTCCTTGTAACAAACAGTGGCCCTCCGTGATCTGACGTCCACAACTTCCATGATGGCAACCAGCACAAATAAATAGACAAACTTGCCAAAATAACACATGAAGCAAATTTGGGAAATCATCCCAAACTTTTGACAAAACATCCAAAATCTTAATATCAAGTCGCTTGCTGCTTTTTCGACCCTAATGTTAGACCCTAAAAGTGGACGACATCTTGTTGTAATTTTGTATAGCTGCACTCATACATATCTTCATTATGTACATTTAAAGGATGCAAGTGTGTGAAGTGGTGTGCTCACATATCATTATACTGCGTGTGTGTGGCAGAGAAGTGAGAGTGGCAGAGGGGCACTCGGCAATTTTTGTGTGTGCCGTGTGTGCCAAGGGGCAGGGAGCAGGGACTTGTCAAGCTGCAGAAGAGATGGCAAAGTGGACGCTGATGCCAGCCCTCTGTGACAGCTCTTTCACACACACATACGAACATGACCAAAAAAAAATGTACGCTCGAAACCCCGCCCTCAAACCTACCCTCGTGCGCACGCTATAGCTGTGAAAGCTGGGATGCAGCAAGAAAACAAGACTGGTGGAATCTCTAACTGGAGGCCGATTGGTGTGTGTGGGGGGGGGGGGGGGGGGGGGGGGGTTCAAAGTGTCACATCAATTTGTGGCTGTGCTGTTTCTGAAAGAGGCTAACCCCCCTGCCACTTGAGTTTAGCACAACAGTACGCAGCATACTGGCAGACAGCACACATACAGTACACACACACACACACACACACACACCCCAGCGTACGCACGGACAGTTTAATTGCAGATTCCAGATGAAATGCAAACATACTGATTTGCAGAGATTTGCTCTGAACACAACAGAAGACACACCCGCGCCATCCAAGACCCTTAAAAAAACTGTTAACATTTTGCCATGGGAAAGTCAATAATAGGCCATTTTTACTGTTACAATCAGAAAGCTATTTGTTTAACAATATGTTTATGATTGTAGTTTACATTATATTGCATCATACAGAAAACCATCATCAACATGGTGGTTAGTTACTCTTTCGCTAAACTTTGCTGTCATATACAATTCATTTTCTAATAGCAGCTTTGTTTGTTATTCTGACGACTGAGATTCCATGCGGTCTCTAGCATGTGCAGTTATAACTGTAATGTACGGCAGCGTGGAACCGCCAATGTTGTTTTAACATACACTATTTTCAAATATATTTAAAGATTTAAATACGTTCAAACATATTTTGCAAGTATGTTTGAATGTATTTGCACGTTAGGCTACATTGTAAGCTAAATGCTAAAAACGTAGCATTTTTTCTCCCATACCTTCACTTGTGCATGCGCAGGTTTAAACATTTTTTTTATTTTTGTTTCAGTTTTTTTTTTTGCATTTGGCTTGCATTATGCCAATAAATTCAAAAAGTAAACAGGTATTTTTTCCATAATTTTTCATAATTTATTATGCCTGCTACTTACTTAATTTTTGAACATATATAGTATAATGTACATGTATGTATGTAAAAAAAAAGTTTAAAAAAATATATACTTTTTTTTAAATGTAAATAAACAATTTTTTTTTAAACTTTCAAAACCCCATGTAAAGTAAAGTAAGTTTATACTTGTAATGTGTTTTGTGTTTTCTTTATGTTTATATGATATACAGAAGTAAATATAAGTGAAATATGCGGTTGCACAAGTGTGCACACCCTCTTATAACTGCGATATGGCTGTGCTCAGAATTAACCATGCAGCTACATTCAAACTCATGTGAAGAGTCAGCACACACCTACCACCTGAAAAAAATAAATACAAATTGAACAATGTTGTGTCAAATTTCCATATCCACTGTATATGATTTGAATGTCGTTTCTGCAAATCTATCAAATCATTTTCCAGAAATACTGTATGCATGTATGGCTGTTGGTGAGAAACCCCAGGGGTGACCCAGCCAGGGCTCCCAGACCACTTCAACTACTCGTCCCCATTAACAGGCTCCTGGATATCATTATGTACTCCTGGGAGCTGCCGTGCGCCAAACAACCATTTTCCCTCGCGCATCTCTTTTTGTCTCCCTCAACTTTTTACCGCGTCGACACGTAGCTCCGACGCTGTGAAAAATATGAGATTGATTTATTTGTTTCAGCGTTCCCCGGGACGGACTCCTCTCCCTCTCTTTTGCCTGCTTTTTCGCTCCCTCCTTCTCGTCAAACTGAAACCAATTAGTGAGCACAGCACTTGTAGCAGAGAATGTAGGGCAAGCGAGGAGTAATAAAAAAGTATTGACTTTTCGCCGACTGTACGCGGCGTGAAAGGGGTGCCGCGGCCTTGTCCGACATGAAAGGAGCTCCATTAATTTCACTTATTTCACCCGGGCCCCTGTCAGGAGGCCTTAATGCGTCCCATGCACGCTTCTCGCATGCAGTCGACGCTCAGACGGTGCGACGCCGCAGAACCAGCCTGCTTACCAAATGACTTGACATTAAATATCTGAGCAAGACAGAGTTCATGTGTAAGAGAAAAGAGTAATTTCTAATCACCTGCTTGAGACGTAAAGCGAGGTCTTTCATACAGAGCTAATTTTTCACCTCCTCCTATCGATTTCTGCTCTCATGTGAAGGCCTTCTTTGGTGGAAATTGACCTACAGTACCAAAACAATGACACTTTTGGTTTAGCTTTAACTCATTAACAGCCAGTGAACACTAACTACTATTGGCCTAATAGCTAATAAAAAGCTTTAAGTAGCTTCTAAGGGGTGTCTCTTTCACATGTAAATGTGTATTTAGATCGTCTTTATGACAAATGCCAGCTGTGGGATTTCAACATGTGAATAAATTGAATTGAAATTGAAAACACTTCCCAGGCCAAGGACGACTAGCATTGTTTGGAAGTGGGGGGTTAAAATGATTCTAGCCTTTAAAACCAAAGCCAAGTTGAACCATAGCAAGGGTTTTATTAAACAAAAATTCAACCATATAATGAACTGGTTTTCTCGACGTACACCGTAACGGAAGTTAATTGAATTCCAGTTTCGGTTCAATTTAGCGAGCACGATTTTAAGAGTCCATACACTTATTAATTTTCCTTCAATTTTGCCGTTCAAAGTTGGATACACTCCACTTTAACTTTAACACGGTACCAGCCAGACATTGGTGAAAAATAAAATCAATCACCCAATAACTTAATTGCAGTGTTAAACGCGCTAGCTGTGTCAATCTTAGGTTGGCTTAGCATTTTGCATGGCTTCCTTTGTCTTTTTAGCGCTGTCTCGTGGTTGTTGTTGTTCTTCTTCTACTTTCTTTTTGATGACTGCTATTCAATGCGGTAAAATGTATCATCAAATGTAAATTTTGATACGTAAACTGTGACGTGAAACCGTTTATTTTGAGCCTTGCAGCAACAAGCATATTTCTCCTATTTGGCTGGTTGCTTAGTCATTTACAATGCCTAATATTGAGAGGCAGAATGGAAGCAACATAACAATTTTTTTTTAACATTGTTAAGATTTTTGTAAATCTTACTAGGTGGTACAAGTGAACCGAATGAAGTATCCGGTGCGTACCGTATATGTCATTTTGGTGATTTTGTTGATGAGGCCGACCCACGGCCACCTTGTATGTTCAATTATAACAAATAAATCGTAATAAATGCATTATAAGGGAATATGTTGGCACGCGTGTGATTGTTCGCATCGAGTCAGAGACAGTGGCTGTGTGTGTGTGTGTGTGTGTGTGTGTGTGTGTGTGTGTTTGTGTGGGTACAGAAAGGAGTGAAGAGTGAGAGGCTATCTGCCGACAGAAACTAATCAGTGTATGCGAGATAAGAAAGCAGCCTTTATGGTGTATGGTAATCACCATCCCACCGCCGCCACTCTTGGCCTGCCACCACCATGCATAATCACTCCGACTTATTCACATGATTGATGAAATATGCGTCTGTGAAATCTGAGCTGCTTTTGTTATCATCCTGTTTTTTTCCTCATATATCCCCCCCATCCCATTCCTCCCCTCATGTCTTTCCATTTCAACCAATCTCTCTTGTCTTGTTCAAGCTCTCTGCATATCTCCTCCTCCTGTGCCGGGCACAAAGAGGTCTAGAAACATGTACAAACAAGAAATTACACACGCAGCACGGGGGCCCCTCTTGAAGCTATGTTCATTCGCGCACATACACACAAAATTGCTTACCAGAAAAAAGGGGGAACATAGGACATTAAAAAGGGAAAGATAAGTCCGAAAATAAGACAACACACTGACTGCCATGAGGATAGAAGTCTTGGTTAAAAGGAGAGTGGAGTGAAATGAGATGGAGGGAGAGAGCCTTTGTCATTGACACTCCATCATATCAATAAGGGAGCAGACAAAGGAGTCACATACAGAAGGTTGCAACACACAGAAACAAAAAAAAAAGAGGCAGAAAGCACTTGAACACAAAGCACCAGTGAGTCCAATTGAAGACAGAACTTAAGTGACTGCTAGCAGCAGCAGAGACGCTAAGAATAAAGTTGTCTCAACTCTCGGTTTCATGAAATATTTGATAAAAGCAACTATAGTTAAAGGTGCATCGTGCCGTTTAAAAAGGTCATATTGAAGCTTTTACTACATCATGCATGCTCCACCAATGCCCAGATGAGTACGAAGCTTTTATAGTAGAGTGCGCCGACCCACGCACTCCACAGTTTCTTTGGGGAAGGGAGGGGCGGAAGTTTTCTTGCCTCAACTGTCAACTGTGGCTTGTCGCTTTAGTACTCGCACGTGCACCATGAACGAGCCTGAAACATATGCTGCAGTTAGGCTTTGGGCCAGAGGTGGCAGTTGCGAGTAAAAAAAGTGACAAACTGCACAAAGATCCTTTAAATCATGATTTAATGTCAAATAAATGTGGCAATGCATGATACACAAGCACTTTTGTACATAAAGGAGTTTGCAATTTTCTAAAAGAAAATAATGTGTGTGGGGAAAACAAAAAACAAAAAAACAAAAACACCCTTCCTGTACCTCTATTTTGATGTTTAGGAAACCACCGTGCCTGAGGAAAAACAACCAATCAGAGATAGAAGCCATGACTGATGAGTTGCCAATCATTCTAGTGCACTACACTACACTACATGTGCACTATAACAAAACAACAACAACAACAACAAAAACAACTGTTTTATTTTGTTGTGATTAGCTACAATATACTCCATAAACTTGGACATAAAAATTTATTTTGGCAGGAAAACACAATATTTGCATTATGTTAATTTGAGAAAAATAAATACAAATAAAATCCTCAAAAGTATTTTCTTCAAATAACTGGAAAATTATGTTAGTTTTACTGTGTATTACCTTGTAAATAAATCCTAAAACTATTATTATTATCAGGCTCAACAAAACTATTCACACACCAAAAAATAAAAATAAAAAATACAATATTTTACCAAATATTGAAAGTGGTAATATATAAAAGAGCCTGAAAAGTGTTAGTCAGATACAAAATGATGCAAACTTTGAAGAACAGCTGCTAGATGCTAGCCAGACAAACAACAGGACTCTCAGAATGAAGGCTGCAACAAGGATTTTGTTTCAGGTGAGACTGCACGGCGGGTGAAAAAGGGGCAGAGACTCAGGTTTAGATTAAGATCGGGGCTGGCGAATTAAGGGTCCCAGCCTCGAGGTGCTGTTACACATCAATAATGAGAAAGTGGAGAGAAAAAAGGGGTGGGGTTGTCTTTGCTCCTTGGCATACACTTTAGATTAAATATGCACAATTCCAATGCAAAATGGGATAGGAGCCTGCGAGGCCTGAGTGTACGTTTAATCCCCTGCGCTGGAGTTGTTTCAGGCGGGGTTAACAGGCTCATCAGTCAACACAGGCTGCTTAACACAGGACATCAATGCCATTTGCACATTTAAGTGTTTGTGATTGCTTCGCTTTACAGGTCCCACTGACACAGCCCCCCCCCCCCCCCCCCCCCCCACACACACACACATGCACCCTGTGCTGACTGGCAATAACTCACACATTCGAGCATCCATCTACAAGCACATACTGTATAAAAAAAATCTACTAGCAAATGTAAAAATGCTGTCTTCACATAAACAGCTCAACTACCGTTAAAAAAACAAAAGCTACAATAGACACTGCTGTATATGAGTCGACTGTCTGCCTTATGAGCACATCTAAAAAATAATAATACTATAAATGTAATCTAATGGCTGAACAAATCCTGAAAAGTGATGATTTTGGAAGTACAAGGATTCTGCTCGGCACCAGCGATACAAATAAAAGACAGCACCATAATCCTGGGTCAGTTTTTTGATAGGGTTACACCAGAAATGACCTCAAATGACACAAGTTAATCTATCCTAGCCATGGTCAACAGTTTAGAACATAACCACAGTATTTAAAACTCTTATGTCATCCATTCACTCATTTGACAAGGAAGCATCACTCTTAATCACTTAATCGAGATTGCATACTCTAAATCCGGCACGTGTACGCTTGGGCTGTGATCGTTATCCCGCATGCTGAAGGCCTCTCAGAGTAAAATGCCGCCATAATGGAGGCGAAGTGTGGGCTAATTGAAAAACACACACTCCTGAGTGGGAAGGCGAATGGCAGGGGGAATGTTTTACGACTGTGCAAATGAAGGGGCTGCAGAGTTTTATGCACGCTGTAAAATTGTTATGGAGAATTAACGTTCTTTCTTTCCCACCACAGTAACCTATACACTTATGCAGCATGACGGATGATAGACGGACACGTGCGATAACAGGAAATGTGTAGTTTCAGGAACACTGGGAACGTAGACATCAAGCTTTAGCTGCCCCCTCTTGTCCTACCAATATACGTTATCCATACTTGCATATCATTTTCAGGTGTTAAATGCAGATGAATATTGCTCTCATCAAAACGGAACCTTTTATGATAATTTGGGGGAAATATTTTGTTTTTAGACATCTTTTATAGCTAAATTTTCTGATTTTGGACAATTCAAAAGACATTTTAGGATAATTTGGGGGATTTCTTCTTTTGTTTTTGGACATTTTATGGTTACTTTTTCAACATTTTCTTTTCTGCCTTTTTTATTAAATTCTCTGACATTTTATGGTAATTTTCTGCTTTTATTCATCCTTTTTGGAACATTTTATGGTCACATTTCGGACATTTTTAGTTAATAGTTTTTTTTAAATCTTCCTTTTGTCTCTCTTTTTCTGACAGCTTAAACATTTTGTTGTTCATTAAAAAGATACATCAATTAATTTAAAGAGTATTTAATCTAAAAAATAAATATGCAAATAATTTTTTTATTTCTACAAATTTCTTTTAGAGATCCACATGCAGCCACAGGAGAGGGACTAAAGAGCCACATGTGGCTCTAGAACTGTAGGTTGCAGACCCCTGGTCTAGCTAGATTGCACAGGTTTATCTGACATTTGGCCGATGAGTGTTTATGTAGGATGGCAAGGATTTCCGAGTGCATCTCAAGCTGAAAAATGCTTCTCATGGCCGTGCATGTGTTCTGGTGTGCATGGCAGCAATGGTTCTGGTCAGAAATTATAAAGTTGTGATGGGTGCCAGTCTAATATGAGGGGAAAGATTTGCTGGGAGCGCAAGCAAACACAGACGTGACCACTCAGTCTAGTGTATTTGATTTGCACGTGGCCTCCTAATTAGCTATCTTTTATGGTTACAGGCAGTACCGC
This sequence comes from Leptonotus elevatus, assembly GCF_054856555.1. Taxonomy (NCBI): domain Eukaryota; kingdom Metazoa; phylum Chordata; class Actinopteri; order Syngnathiformes; family Syngnathidae; genus Leptonotus; species Leptonotus elevatus. Next base: position 12,775,042 of record NC_141241.1, on the reverse strand, counting down.
TGGTGACATGGCTAATAACGCAGCCACAGAATTAGCCTGGACAGAGAAGCTTTCCCATAACTGCATTTGAAAATTACTCATTACTCATGCAACCAGTTGGAACCACAAACAAAATAGAGGAGCAGTATTTAAGGCCTGGCCTAATTTTAATTTCAATTTAGCATTCTCTTTGAGGCACTTAAGGGTACATCATTTTTCCTCTGCTTTTTACAAAATCTTATTTTTGATCTCCCCTTATGTATGTTCAGAGACACAAACATAGGCACAGTCTAGTCAAACACAATTCAATTAAAAAGTCCCAAAACTCAGGAGATGTGACTTCAAATCTCAGTTGGAAAATTTCTGTGTGAAGTTTGGAGATTTTTGTTGACTTCACAGGGTAGTCTACTACGTTTTCCTCCCACATACAAAAACATTCTCCAGAAATGTAATGTGTTTGTGTGAGAGATTGACAGCCGGACATTCCATGGTATAGTCCACTTTTCACCCAAAGTCAGATGGCAGTTACCTTAGAACAAGCGCTATAGAAAAATGGATGGAAGGAAAATTGGTAGTTAGTAGTGTTGCACACTTTTCACACTGCACTCATTCCATTTGAAAGAGTCACGCGACAATGACTACTGCCAGCGTTCTCATACGGGGAAGTGCTGATGTAACCGCCTACCAGGAAGTTAAAAAAGGAGACTTTGCCACATTCTTGCAAAAAAATGTGTCTGCCACATTTTAAGGAACAGGTGAGCAGTCGAGAAAAACTAATAGCTCAGCAGGAACTTGAATAGTTTAATCATTCCGTTATCTGTAAATAAGTCTGCCAAAATAACAATCACTCCGCCAGCTCCTCTCTTATTGGAGGCACTTATCTGACGTCACCTCGCCATCGCTCTCGAATAAAACATTTTCTGATGTGAGGTGCCTTGCCTCCGTGGCAGAATTCTTTTGACTACAGCTTGCTATGCCCTGCTAAGTGCAGTGTGAAAAAAGGCTTTAGCGCAGTTATGACATTCCATTTAACTACAGTCGAGATGAGTGACCAATAGTCATTGGGGAAACCTAGTTTCAATAGGACGTTCCTAAAGGGCAAACGCTGAATTTTAGCCTGTTATTTAAATTTGCACATGAAGTAATAAAATAGAAGAGAGTGCACACTTCCAAGAAGCTGATCGTTGGAGAGGGACCCGTGTAATGAGGGCAAGGACACACGGACGATGGAGGAAGGGCGAGCACCCCTTGGTCGAAGATTGGGGGGGGGGGGCATTGAATTCCTGGAGAGGTGGGGACTGTCATCAGCGTGATTATGTGTGGATGGCTGTAAGTCGTGACAGGGCACACCACATTAACACTGACAGCCTTTCTTGCTGTGACACAGATGGGTATGGTAAATAAAGGTCCAGGAGTCATGGGCTATTTCCAGAGCTGTGATGGTCAAGCCAGAGAGGCAGAGTATGCAGCTAGCAAAAATTGGGATATGCTAATGACGGGACTTCAGGCTACAAAGCAAGGCTTAAGGTGATGATTGCAACCAGAGCGGGCTAACGTGGCAGGGCGGGTGATAGGGCTTCGGCTGGGATTTGAAAATAATTAGGAGCGTGGCTGGATAGGATAGCCAGATAATGTGGCTGGGGGGTGGGGGAGGGGGGGGGGAGGGAATGGCCCCGGCACAGTATGAAGATGATGAGTATCAAGGCTGAGCTGTCCACTCCATCGGCCCTCTGAGCTGTGACAAAAAGCTCTGCTGGCTGCTGCTGTAGCTGGCGGTGCTTCCAACGATAGGACTTACGCACTAATTACCACACAGGCAGAGAAGAGAGCGCAAATAGAGGTAGAGAGGCACACGAGGATGAAGCAACAGACGGAAATGTGGTGAGAAGAGCTTTGTCTGGCAGCAATGTAAAAGAAGTGGGCCAAATATGGGAAACAATACAGGGAGTCCTTAAGTTATGAAAGAGTTCTGTTCCTACACTGTTGATGTAAGCCGAATTTCCGTGTAAGTCAGATTTCACCGTTAAGGTCGAAATTTACATCAAAATACTTTGTATAAAAATACTAAAATAAAAAAAATAAGATGCTGTACTTACCATTACTGCTTAGAGGTGGATGGAAAAGCCAAAGATACTCCCGGTGCACAAACACAGACAAGCGCTACCGCAAAGTGGCGGACGAGGGACAAAAGTCGTCGTAGAATTGAATTGTTGTTGGTCGAATGTGTCATAACTCGAGGACTCCCTGTAGTCAATGCTAACGAACATCTTCCAGCACAACCACCAGTGTTATCTCTAAGAATTGACAGAATTTGGGAAACACCACTTAATCAAATAATTCATTAATCGGTTACTTAGTTCCCTCATTATCTTAGCCTTTGGCCTGTTTTAAACAAACCCACATCGTAACACAAGTAACTTTCGTGCAGTCAGATTTGAGCATTATGCATGTTAGATATGTGACAATAGAAAATGGTGATGTAACTGCAGACAGTAAACTGATCAAATTGCAGACTTTCCAAACATGTCTTCTTCATTGTTTTTAGCTAAAAAACAACCACAATGCATTTCAAACTAAATGAAATGGAAATGAAAACAAACCAAAATGTGCTTTAACTGCAGATTTACAGATTTTATTTGAGGGTATTTATATGGCAATTAGGTGAAGAGTTTAGGAATTACATTAACAAATAATTAATAATAAAAAATTAATTAGACAAATAAATCAAGCTTTCACTTTTGAATACTTTGTAGCAAATCATTGCATTTGATTGACTTGGCCATTGAGTAACATTCCACTTCTTTTCCTAAACAAACTGGTTGCTTTGTCAGTTATGCTTCATTCGGGTTATTGTCCATCTACGCTGTGAAGTGCTGTCCAATGAACTCTGACACATTTGACTGAAGATGAGCGGATACTATTGACTGTTGTAAATTCTACAATGTTAATCTGATTTGGATATCAATGCCCTCAAATTAAAGCTGAAAGTCTGCAATTAAAGAACACCACAATTCAAAAATGAGAAGATGAGGTGGGATGATGATGATGATGATGATGTCAATAGCGACTTAAGTCTTTGTCTGAGTACGGCAATATTTCCCTTCTGTATTGTACAAAGTCCACATAAACCAGCTGATCAGACCAGACCGCATTCATCCAACCGCAGTTGTCAGCTGCAGGCTGGCCGGTTCACCCACCCACTCGGTCGCCATTCTTATTTATCTCCACTTCCTGGGGGCCGTGTTAGTTCATTCCCGTGTCGCTGCGCTCTCCTTTCTCTTGCTCTTCTCTCTCTTTCTCTCTCGATTGTTTCACTCCTTGTTTCCGGGCAATTGGGTCTGGGTGCCGTGTGGTAGCGGGGGGTAAGAGGTTGGGGTGGAACTGCTGGGTAGTTTGTGTGTGTGCATGCACATATATGTATGTGTGTGCATGCTGGGAAGTGAGCTAATAAAGGACGGTGATCCATGAAAGGCCTTGAGCAAAGACACAGTCAATTACCTAATGCCTGGACCAGACCGCAGGGCCCACGCGCGCACACTCTTACTCTCCGCCATGCACACACACACATACACACCTCATTTATGTATACATGGAGAGGGGGCAATGGAGGGCATAACTGGGAATTGTGTTGGCGTGTGTGGGTGGGTGTACATACGCGTGTGATAGAGAGCGGCGATTTATTAAATTGCTGTCACTTTTGACAAATTTGTGCAACTCAAATTGAAAGGGCTTGACTGCACCAAGTCTCTGTTTTCCTCTCTTTTATTCGAAGGAAGAATATTGTGTTACACTTCAGGCAGGAGCACTGGCAACCCCTGCATCAACCCCAATCGATTGCTTATATCTATATGAACTATATGTATTTGTATGCTAACCACAAAGCTAGCAAAGGCCTCTATCCAGGTGTACATGACTCATGTGGCATTTTAGGCAAAACAATAATAATCTCTGCATCTACACCAGAGGGCAGTGCAGTGGGTATCTAATCTCCAGCAATGATATATATATATATATAAATATATTTATATTTACAATTGCCAACTTACCTTCTGTTGGTATCAGTGTATGAGCAGTTGAGTTCTATGCAAAGGTCTTGGTGTTGTCTGGGCGAGGAATGGCATTGCTGCTGCGGTCCAAATGGTGGCGCATACTTTTTGGTCTTCTAGTTGAACAACTGGCCGAAAGAAAAAAAAACGGGGGGAAAAAACAAGGCAAGAGATAAATCACTATGTATTGTAAATGGGTCATTAAATCATGAATTTGTGCGTTTTGGATCATAAGCAGATCCTATCTTTCTGCATATTTTGCCTTTCCATCATTTTGCTAGAGGTTAATCTTTGTATCATAAGTCCATACAACCTTTGCAGCTCCTCGCTGTACTTTATTTTTTTATTTTTTTATCCAATCTGGACCACAACACACAAGCTCATCCGTGCAAATGGTGGAGGTAATGCCATGGACTCATTAGTCTTTATTGATGACGTAACTCATGATGGTGGCAGCAGAATGAACTCTTGACGTTTACCAAACCATTTTGTCTGTCAAATTACAGGAAAATGCATCCAAACCTATGGGGAGAAATTTCAACATGCAACAAGACAATGACCCAAAACACTGCCAACACAACAAAAGACCTCAACTATTAAATCACTGGACCTAAAACCCAATAGAGCATGCATTTTACCTCCCGAAGAAGAGACTGAAAGGAGAACCCCCCAGAAACAAACAAGAACTGAAAGAAGCTGCAGTTAAGGCCTGGAAAAGCATTTTGAATGACGAACGCAACAGTCTGGTGAAGGCAATGGGTCGCAGGGTTGATGCAGTTCTTGCAAGTAAGATTATGCCACCAAATAGTTTAGACTTTTGGTCACTTGAAAAAATGTTTTGATCTGAAACTCAAATGTCTTCAATTTACAACAAAAACAAGGAATTGACCTTGCAGTTCCAATACTTTTGGAGAGGATTGTATATGTATTATCTTCCCTCCCAAAAGAGATCTGATTTGAATAACCAGCTGTTATTTCACCTGGCATTGCTACAAGCCACCGAATTTCCATGTCAGACATTCGCATCCTTTTCTGTGCATCGACAGTTGTCTGATTGAAGAGTACTGCGGTCGGTGGGAAAGCTGGGTGGTCTTTTGTTCTGTTTCCAGGGAAATTACAGCGTGAGCGAGATCAAGCGCAGGGTTAATACGAGCACTTCACACACAGCTGAGTAGATTAGTCTGTGAGTAGTAATGAGGTTATAATCAAGTGTTTAACAAAGTCACAAATACGCCGCAGTTACACTTGTTACATGCAGTACATATGCACGCACACTGATCTTAATTACACGGAAAAGCCAGTGACACTGTTAATAAAGAATGTGCACTAAAGCAGTGCGTGCACCTATTACAGTTCATAAGGATGTGTTCATTTGGTATACTTAAGTTGAATGAATGCGCCTTTGTTAAGTGTATAGACATTATTTGCACACATATATTGCACCCACAACATTATATACACCTACATAATGTGAGAGCTGTTTTATTTATTTTCAAATAAAATAATGTACATTTAAATGATATCATCATGCACTTTTTTTTTAAATTAATAATTGTGGTTGTAGTGTGCAATGGTGTGGAACTTCAGTGTACCATGATGAGTCGTATGTTTCTAATATTTCGGTCTTAAATGGGGGGACAGTTAAACTGAGCTATATATCAAGGTCTCTTCTGGTTCAAGAAAGCACACTAAGATTTTCAAGACCATGAAGTATTTTATGAATTTTGTGAAAATAATTTCAAAGTATACACAATTTATGGAAGTATTTTTCATGATTACAGACATGCTAAACTAGTTATTATACATTCTTGACAAAGTTTTGTTGTTTATGCCTATGGATTTTTCAGACCTTTTGAATGGCACATATAAGGACTAAATGTTATTTGTAAGACTAATTGAGGCCTTAATTTTTCTGGGGGAAAAAATTCAAACTTGTTAAGCTTCTATCTGTAAAAGCAGATCATTTTGACACAGCTCATTTATTGGCTTTAATTAGACTGTGCTGTCTAGCTAATAATGCAAGAGGTTCAAGTCTCACCTCATGTTCTCCCCATGCGTGTGTGTGTTCTTTTTGTATACTCTGCCTTCCTCCCACATTTGAAAAATATGAATGTTAGCTTAATGGAAGACTCTAAATTGTCCTTAGTTGTGAATGTGAGTGGTTGTTTGTCCCTGCGATTGGCTGGCGACCAGCCCAAAGTGCACCCCGCTGAATAGGCTACAGCTCACCCCCCGACCCCAATGTAGCATTAAAAAAATGGTTGGAATCTACCTAATGTTGTGGCCCACATGTGGGATGTATTCTTTGCAGTGCACGGCAGAAAATGTTAGAAAAAGAATGCACTTGTTTGACTCACGGTGTGCTACTGAAGAGTCGCAACTTATTCTGAGTCTCCTCCAAGTGTGCGGACGAGGTCTGCGGATTAGCAGAGAGCACTGGAAAACGTACATTTTGCTCGTAGATCTCCCAAGGGTCTCTGACGCGGACCTGAAATAACCAAAGAGACTCACAAGTATCAGTTAATGACAACTGTTTCTTTTTGCTTCAGCTTCTCCCGTCCCTGTCTAAGTCTGATCGCTCTCCCACAGGTGGTGATGGTTTACAGCTAAAAGCAGGAACCAATCCTCTTCATCTCTCCTCTTGTGAAACAGAGACCACGAGGGAGGCAGAGAGGGAAAGAGTGAAGAGAAAAAAAAGAACAAATCTAAGCCAGTCTGAGGATGAGTGAGCTATGAAAATAAGATAAGGAGTGTGGATGCGGGAGTAGGATGAAGAAAATACATGTTGTACCGTATACACGCTGATCTTAACTCATCGGCTCCCCAAAATATGTATAACAATGTTTTAGTTTAAATATTGACATGGTCCCAAAACGTATTTATACGTTTTTTCAAAATGTTTTTTATTATTATTTTTATTTTATTTTATGCTAGAGCATAGGTGTCAAACTCCGGTCCTCGAGGGCCGCAGTCCTGCAGGTCTTGGAGGTTTCCCTCTTCCAACACAAGCTAATTCCAATCAACAGGATCGTTATTAGGCTTATGCAGAGCTTGCTGATGAGCTGATCATATATCAGCTGTGTTGGAGAAGGGAAACATCCAAAACTTGCAGGACTGCGGCCCTCCAGGACCGGAGTTTAACACCTATGTGCTAGAGCATACAGAAGGCTTTGATGCAGCCTCTGAACTGAAGAGAACGCGTAAAAAAAAAAGAGGTAGTTATTCCAAAAACGGCCAGCAGGTGGCAGCATAGTATAAGAGATCAACTAGGGCCATGTTGCAAAAATGCTATTTTTTCCTGATGAAAGAAGAGACTCTAATCTTTCTATTGGTAAGTTCCATGTTGTATAGCAATAGAACACAATATTCTGTGGACCTTACAAAATCTGTCAAAATCTAGTAAACCAGCCGGGAGCGAAGGGGGTTGCTTCAGTGAAAATGGCTGGGAGTGAATGAGTTAAGCTTAACCAGCTCTAAAACCAAAATGCTCTTGTGTAAATGGAGGTGCTCACACTGATGTGTGTAACTTGCAAATGTTCAATTAGACAGTACAGCACCGATCAAGGAGCTGGTACATGCTGTTGATTTGCAGAGGTGACCTTGTTGGCTTTTAAAAAGGCAGGTTGGGGGGGGGGGGGAGACAGAGGAGGGGACAGGTGTGGGGCAACATGTCCTTGCTCCTATCGCTATGGGATCAGTGGCCTGGCCTGACCACTTACACACCCTGCACCTCAACCTTATCCATCACTACCAGATAGTTATCACGCTAGTTAGGGGTGAAGAGGCGATAGCAAAAGGAAGAAAGAAACTGGGTCTGTCGGTACTAATTAGACTGAATATAGCAAACTGCAGCAATTTATCATAGTCTATATTTGCATTCTGTAAACATTTTTTTAAATATAGTTGTAATGTTTTTATCGTCATTATTAAACTTGTACAACTTTGAAGAGAAAATCTGTGACTTAATTTTGTATTAGGCACAGAGGGAGGAATTTAGCAAGCATATTCGTTAACAAGAGCTTTTGGTGGAGGACAGAGATGTGCACCTTCGATTGAATACCACCTTACCTGCTGTTTTGCGCAGGCGATGTCGGGAAGTATGGGCTTGGGGGAACAGCAGGCTCTTCTTGTTTTAGTCCTTGGGGATTCAACAGTCCCATGAAAACTGGGGAGTGTTGGAGCTGCAGGTGTGAGATGAGCGCAGTCCCTCGGGACCAGCTTGGTGGGGGCCTGGTACTTGACCTGCCTCAGTAGTAACTCCATCTCATGGGGGGCCAACCTGTATGGAGAGTTGAAGACCCCTGGGCGCTAAGGACGGCATGAGGGGGAGAGATGGGAAACTCTATTAGAGAACAAGTAAGCAATGCATGATCACGTTACTTTGAATAAATGAAAATCACATATATTTACAATGTGGCATAATGAACACACTAAAACACGCAGATGTAAAAAAAAAAGAGGCATTATACACAAGCAGAACTACACACCAGATCTGAAGTGGATTTGTTACAGAAAGCCATAGCAAGAATTATTCACATCACAGTGATCCTTTTTGCATGCATGTTAATTACCAGACTAAAGCTTAGAGTTGTAGGACTCTACTTTATATGCTAATAACACCACTTGCTATTTAGGACACTCTTAAAATGAGAAAAGGGCTTAAGTGGGAAATGAGCACTATCCTGTCTCAGCTCTTTTCAAAATAACATTTATAGACTAGTTGATTAGTAAAGGTTTGTTTAATATTGACGGGGATTTAGTTTGTATTTTGAAAATAAACTCCATTAACTACTGTGCAGATCAGAGAATGTGTATCCCTTACATTAGCAAAACTACTCCATTTGAAGAATTAAGTAAACTGCATCTTCACAAAATTACACTTGAATAAATATAAATACAAAATTATATTCTAATACTACAAATATAATTTTGATATTGACTGAATACCGTAAAACTGCTTATATCCATAAGCATAGAGTTAGCACACATAAAAATCCCAAACAAACTCATATAATGTAGTCATCTCTGACATCAACTGATAGGGACCGGGAGATATTTCAGAGACAAAACAAAAACAACCCCTCCAAAAAACACAAACATGTCACATGCCACAAATACAACCTCACATACACACTCACAGACGCACTTAAATCCCACAGTAGCAACGAGCAAGCTATGGGAAGAGCAATGATGTTGACCCCAGGAACACAGCATCTCTGTCTCTGTCAGAGGGACTTGGGGCCTTTTGGTAAGCTGTGAGTATGTGTGTGTGTGGGCTGGGGTCCGAGAAGTGCAGAAGGATGAACTGTGTGGGAGAGCCATCTATTCACTGCTGACAAGGTCAGACCTATGAAGGGAAAGAGTCCTGCGCCATATGCAGAAAAAGAGAGAGAACGATATATAGAGTATCTATGGAGGGAGAAGAGGCCAACAGAGGATTGTGGGAACACCAAAACTTTTCCTCTGAACTAAAAACCCAATTAATTAACAAATGCAAAAGACACAATAGACATTGAGCAATACTTCTGCTGGAACCTAACCCAGCTGACTTTGGGCGGGAGGCGGGTACACCATGAACTGGTCACCAGTCAATCGCAGGGCACAAAAAAAACCTTGACAGTCACATTCACACCTACAAACAATTTAAAGTCTTCAATTAATTCACCATACATGTTTTTGGAAACTTGGAGGAAAGTGGAGTAGCCTACCCAGAGAAAACATACTCGCACGACACGGGGAGAAGATGCAAACTCCATGCAACTTCTGAACTGTGAGCCAGATGTGCTAACCAGTTGACCATTATGCCGCCACATGTTTATCTGTGTGTCTGTATTATTCTGTCCCCAGGTAGCCAAGGCTCACACATCATCACAATGGCCATTGAATTGTGGCAATTTTTTTTGAAAAAAAAAACAGCTTGGATCTTTACATTTTATTCAATTATGGCATTACTGTACGTTTTTAAAAAGTACAATACTGTATTAGTATTAGAGTGCTAATTGTAATGTATTACATTTGGGGAGACTGGAATGGCTTAACATTTCGACTCATTTTATTGAGGAAATGTGATTTTATAGTGATTTGAGTTATGAGCGTGGTCCCTGAACAAATTAAACTTGTATCTCAAGGCCCAATTGCATAGTCGTAGTAGATGGTTGCAGTTGTGGGTTCAGGGCCGTGCTCGAGGACATCTTATCAGGGTTTGTGATGCCAGCTGACCACTTCAGCAAAGAGTCCCGATTTCCATATTTTTGGTCCGCAAGGGGTCTTGAACCTTTAAACTACGACTTAAAGCAACACTAAGTTTCAGTTTACGTTGATTATGGCGGCACCATATGGGCAAAAGTGGTATTGTTAAGTCTGAAGGAAGACCACGTTTCCCATGAGGACAAGCGAATTGTGTCGTTTTTTGTTTTTTTTAGCTCATGCCAGCGAGTGAAATCCAGACCAATGTTGATTCTTGATTCTTTATCCGCGTAGCTTCCCTTTTCCTTTTTTCTTTTTTGTCTCCTCAGACAAAACTTTTCAGTTGTTTTGCATTGACATTCAAATTGACTTCCGTTTGATCAAATCTATTGATACTGTGTGCGTGTGTGAGTCCGAGACCAACCCGCTTTGTGCTGAGTAGGTGATGCCATCTGTAAGCTTGGTAGAGTTTGGCTCTCTGCTCCTTCACCTTTTTCATACAGATTCTCTCTCGCTTCTGGAGCTCTTCAAGTTCATCCATCTCGCTCCTAAAAACAAATGGGTAGGATTGATTCTGTGATGATTCAAAACACATGTATATAAATGCTCTTTTTGAGATTTTCTGCCCGTATTATGCATCACGAAAGATCTCTCCGAAATTGGATTAGCCCAAATTAGGTTAAATAGATTGATATATGTGTAATGTTTCAATCACAATATCTCGAAATAATTTTGAGAAAAAGTTTTCATGTTTTCCAGATTTTTCATAAATAAATGTGAAAATGTGAATTAATGTGGAGCCGCGCCTGTGTATTTATCATGCAGCCTTTGGTGGTAATTCCCTGAAGTGTCCTTCAGATGAATGAAAAAGCGCCTGATAATAAGAGGCCGGGACAGCAGAGGTAGCGTGGGAGAAAAACAAGAGAACGAGGGGGGGGGGGGGGGGTGAAGTGAGCGAGTGTGAGGGTATAAGTGGGAGGATGATGAATATATTTCATCACAACAGCCAGGACAGGTCTGTCTGTGACATCTGTTAAGCCAAGCTGCTTAAATGGGATGCATTAAAAGCCCATACACAGCAATTTCATCCGGCAATCACAAAGCCTTATTGTTACAAGGGGGTAATAACTTAAAAGAGGGAATTGGAAACAATTACTAAAACACTCATATCACAGCAATGTGAAAACGCGCACACACACGTAAAGCCAATCTATTTCCTCAAGAGCAATCCCAGTACAAGTTGGCTTCTGCTCATCAACAATTCGTCCGTTTTGACTGCTTCCACTCCACTGTTCTAGCCAACTTCTATTTTCAATTACAGACCTCAACAGACGAATCAGAATATTCTTAGTGGGTCTGTAATGGCAGGTTAATACATTCATCGGCTAGTGGCAGTTAAAAATAAATCACAACATGGTTGCAGCCGCCTTTGCATTTTCATTTATTTCTCAGCATCAGATTAAATTACAAAATAAATGAAATATGCAGAACATTACCCACGTGCAAGCATGTGTGTGTGTGTTTAGGCGCTAAACTAAGTAGTTTAAGACTTTGTGAATGTTTATGTATGATAGTGTGTTATATGCATAAATATAGAGGTTGCTTGGCCTCCATTTGTCGCCCCGGCTAACAGGAATATTACTTATTAATGTGAAATACAAAGTTTCGATTTACTCCAGGACAGCGTGGTTCGCAAAATAATTCAATGTGCACACCTAACAAGGTACTTTATGAAAGCATTTATGTTCATTTATGCATTAAACTGCTTTTCTAAAATGGATATGCTCCAATATTTCTGCCGTGTGGCTGCCAAAGTAGACAATAACGCGTGTCAATATTCCTGCAGAGTGTTTAAAGGGTTTTCCTGAATTTGTGTTCAGCATAGAACATTGTTATGGGGATGAGCATGCGTGTGTAAGTGTATGTGTGTGTGTGTGCGTGCGTGCGTCAGGCTGAATGGGTGACCTTTGTTTCCCTGCCCCCAGCCCCAACGTTATTAATTGCTGTGTAGTGGACAAAAGCCAAACAGATTTGTAACGGCTGAAGGCACCTCGATCTGTGTCGACCCAACCAGCCGACACAACATACAACCCTCATTAGCCCTGTTCGGCACGCTGCACATGCACTTGGTGTGTGTGTTCATGTGTGTGTGTTTGTTTAAGTGAATGAATGAGTGGTGAATGTAAAAGAAAGAGCAAGAAGTTGGTAAAACTATAAGCAGAAATATGTCAGTAATTCATTTGCTTATGGTTACTGTAGTTCGCAGATCTTCATGTTTTGTGGCCACCAATTTTGGGGAGCTCCGCATGGATGCCACAAACGGAAAATAAACCCAGCCCACCACATCACTTCACGCTGCCTGAGAAAGCAAATCATGTGCATCTAATAGATTTCTTGAGAAAATCTACACTTCAGTCATACCATCCATATGAGGGAAACCATAACTACAATGTGACTCATGAAAAATTAGTTGACTTGGAGGTCCCAGTTCATCCCCAAATTTTAAGAGTTATTAAGAAAAAAAAAACGAAAAAACAATGCACCATATCATTCATAGAACAGAGAAAATATGGAATGGACTGCTATTTATATAGCGCTTTTTAAGGTATAGTGCCCAAAGCGCTTTACATTCACCTCGCATCCACCGATTCACACATCAGTGGTCAGCTGCTGACATGCAGGGCGCTGCCTGATCCACTGGGAGCCAATCGAGGTTCAGCGTCTTGCTCAAGGACACTTCAACATGGTCACCAGAGGTGAGGGTCGAACCCACAACCTCACAGATGGGAGCTGGCCACTCTACCACTGAGCCACGCTGCCTCATAATCTAGTATGGAGACTGCGAATACAGGAGCTAATCAAGCTTACTCAAGTGCCCTCAAATAACTGAAACCCAAACCGATGTGACCCAGATCTGTTCACTTATTTAATGGCTAATATAGTACAGCTAAATTTCCCACCTCTCCCTCAATAATTTACCTCCTGGTTCAGAATGGGGAGTCAAGGGGTGATGGGATATCAGAGACCGAGGAATAGTGAGACAGCGGGCCACACTTGCGGTCATCAAGGCCAGCAACAGTGCAACTAATTGGCCGAGTTCTAAATATTTAATGGTGATGTGACCTGATTGGCTGCTTTAATTGCTCCAATTAAATGATTCAATAGCAGGGCAGGAGGAGAGCCAATCAATTGAGACAATGACCAGCTCAATATATTGAGCTTTTTACACTGACTTTCCATTTAAGTGACTCAAAAATTGATCAGCTCTTTCTGTTACATAGTAAAAGCATTTTATTATCCCTCATTTTTCTTAAAAAAGTGAAAACAGACCGTCCTCGTGTCCCTCCATTGTTTCCATCCTCAAAAGTAATTTTCTTAAGAGTCAAGGAGAGCACAGCAGCCAGATTATGCTACACCACACACATACTGCACACACGCACGCTCAATATACAAATCCAATCAAACTGAGGGAGTGAACTTGTCTCCACCCAAACTGGATCAGAAAGAAATGGCAAAAGAAAGAGTGACGCATAGAAGCGGGGAGTGTTGGCAGTGCAGGTCCCACTCCAGCGTAGCAGCTCGCCTTTCATCAATGTCCTTGAGAGGGACACGAGAAAGGGAGCGATGAAGAAGAGCTGGAGAAAAGAGAGACAGGAGAAGAAGTAGCTGGAGGATGTGAGACGCCGCAGAAGAGGAGAATAAATAAGCCCGGCCACACTGTCTGCATATTTCTTCAAGTTAAAGTAAAATAAGTTTCAAATATTCCTGTGTTGTTGCGGCATCATAGGGAGAATATTTATCAGATGATGGCAGTAATAATTACCCAGCTGTTTATGGCAGATAGAGGAATAATTCATGCAGCCAACAGCCCGTGTTGGTGGCAGCGGCGATGACTCCAGCACATTTAGTAAATATGCAAAACAGCCTTGCTCTGCTTTCCTAATTGCCCCCATTGTCCCACCGCGTGCCCTTATTAAAGCCCAGGAACTTTAAGTGTCTCGCTGACAAAGTGATAAATTGTTGGGGTGCACAGGAAAACTGTGGCAGAGTGGGGACTGCGCTGGGGTCTTGACTTCATTAGGCTATGCAGAAGGAGAGGGAGGATGAATGAGGATGCACGCGGACGCACGGTGGACTGATGGCGGTGGAGGTAAGAGGAAGATACAAACAAAGCAAAATTAGAAAAAGAAGAATGAGGAGATCCTGGCCAGGAGATAAAGAAGGTAAAGGGGAAATCAATCCCAAATGTTGTTGTTGTTGACAAAAATATGTTCTATGCAGCCCCACTAGTTTAAATATGCAATTCTGGTTAACTCATACACAGCAATTGACGGCTATAGACGTCAAAAATTCATTTGAACAATTTCTATTAGTTTAAATTTTTTTTCCACTTTTGTTAACAAGAGTATGAAAACCTAGAAAAAAAAGTGAGTTAACTATTGAAGTCAGGCAATTAATTAATTTAAAAAAGAGAAAAGATTCTTAAAAATTAGGGGCGTCAGGTGATTAAACTTTTTCGTAATTAATCGCATGACTTCACTAGTTAACTCACGATTAATCATACATTTTATATCTGTTCTAAATGTACAATAAAAAAAGTTCTAGGTTTTCATACTCTTGTTGACAAAAGTAGAAAAAAAAAAGTTAAACAAATAGAAATAGTTAAAATTTTAAAGATTTTTTTTACGTCTATAGCCGTCAATGGCAGTGAATGAGTTAATATTGCGTTAGTGGAATATGAGTTAAGCAGCAAAATTGAGCTGTTTTAATCCATCTCAGGGGGCGGATATTTTGCCACTTGCTGTCAACTGAAGATGACATCAATGTTGCTCAGGGCTCAGCCAATGACCAATCACAGCACACCTGTCTTCTGAAGCTGCGCTGTGATTGGGTATTACCTGAGACCGGAGCAACAATGATGTCATCTGCAGTCGACAGCAAGTGGCAAAATGGCTGCCCCCTAAGATGAATAAAAACAGCTGGATTTTGCTTCATAACTCATATTCCACACATGTTATATTAAGCAGAATGTCATGTTTAGATTAGTGAGGTCACATTTATGATTTAACATATTATTGTCAATAAATGTTTAAGGTTGACTTTCACTTTAAGATCAAGTGGTGTACAAAGATCAAACTGGTATTTAAAAGGGAACACAACCCCCAAATTTTCTTTACAATAATATGTTGCATGTGGCCCCACTAGTCTAAATGCAGCATTCAGATATAATATTGCGTTTGTGCCTTTGTGGTATTTGAGTTAAGCAGCAAAATCCACCTGTTTTTATCCATTTAAGAGGCGGCCATTTTGCCACATACTGTCGACAGAAAATTCGGAAAATAGGTGAGACGTGATTGCTCGTGATGACAAAAAAGAAGATAAAAAACCTGCCTTCAGGCTTCTGCTAGAAAACAATATGAAATGTATTTTGGATTAGTGTCGACTCCTATTTAACATGAGTTTGAATGTAATTGATTCATTCTGATCACAGCCAGATCCGACTTATAAGAAAATATGCACATTTAGGCAATCAATTTATTTTGCGCTTTAATTTTTAACTTCTCCAATTAAAAAGAAAGAGCATGTTATGTAGCTCTAGTTACCATACGCATGTAACTCATGTATTGTCTATAAGAATAGTTTGGAAAATATCAACAAATCAGCGGTCGTCCATCATCCCGGAATGGATGTGATTGACCAGAGTGGTTTTACTGTATCTCAATTTTCAAGTTTTTCTCTTTATCTGTTAATAACTTCAGATTCAAGCAGTCACAAATTAATCATAGCATTATTTGTTCACATTTATGATTACTCCTCTCATTGTTTAGTTATTGTTATTGCGCTTTCTGTGGAAATCAGTTTCATCAGCCTTCGGATTGGCTGAAATGTTATGGTTGGGGTTATAGTGACACCTGTTGCTTTGGCATGTGCTTGACAGACTGAATGACAATGGCACTGCAATGTAACAAGCATATTTAACCCAATTGCCCTCAAACGCTTTTAAATAATAAAAAAACATTTTCTAAATTGCACTTTGAAAACCAGTTTAGGTGTAAACTGAAATAACCCAGGAAGAACAGGCAGTCGAAGTAATACCCCAATATGATTACCATGCACAGCCGATCGGCCTGCTCTAAATGGGGACCATTAGTCCAACTTTGAATAATTCATTCGGAGTGCTGGACAGACATACAGTTTTACAGAGGAAGGGAGAACACTGGTGGATTAAAAACCAGACCTTTGCGGGATGACTGATCAGGCGGCAAAGGGCTCAGCAGCTCACAGGATGTTTCAAATAAACGGCCAAACGGCATTAATTGATCGTGACCTCGGTGGCACTAAATAAACATGTGATTAACTGGAGAGAAAATGACCTCAACACCTTCACCACATCAGAGGAGGGGCTTTAGTGAATGCATGTGCCATAGGCGATGTCACGGTTGACGAAATTAGAACTACTATTATTATTATACTAGTTTATAAAGATTGTTTAAATTCAACCCCTTTGTTTCTTAACAGCATTAACAATTGAGATATGCAAATTAGGTAGGTGAAATGAGGTACTTTCAGGATTACAAATGTTCAATTTAATAATTGTACAGTTATGTGTCTAATAATGTCACAGTGGTTTAACTGACTGCATCATTGTTAAAAGTTATGGAATAAAACTATCAGAATACTTGATGAGGTTGTGCA
Source organism: Leptonotus elevatus (assembly GCF_054856555.1). NCBI lineage: Eukaryota > Metazoa > Chordata > Actinopteri > Syngnathiformes > Syngnathidae > Leptonotus > Leptonotus elevatus. Next base: position 12,758,135 of record NC_141241.1, on the reverse strand, counting down.
CGTATCCATCTGTCTTTGTTATTGTGGTGAGGTGGCAACACTTCCTTTATTGTCTTTAACAGGCTGCTCCCTCCTCCCTTTATGAAAAGGTGCAAATGCTTTTGTGAAGTGGGGGGAGAAGTCAGTGAGCCAAGACGTATGTTAACAAATTTACATTTAATTTTAGCAAAAGCCTAAAGATATGTTATGGTAAAATATATTAACAAAGTTAAAATATGACTTATTTAACTAAGTGATTTTTTTTTTCAAAAGTAAAAGATGGTGTAGCTCTAGCAGTAAGCCCTGGAGCGTGGGGTGTTTTATTAATGCAGCAGCTGGGGTTCACATCAGAGGTTAATTTTTAATTTCTTCACATCGTTCACTTCTTCGCTTAGCCTCGAGCCTTTAAAGGATATTTATCCTTCCCTCTTCTGAGCGTTCTCTTTTGTCTGTGTCACTTTCATTCCCTTACACTTTCTCTGAGGTAATATCTAGTTCCGCAAGGACGGTGTCTCACTCGCTTGGTTCCTCATACACCAGTTCAAGGTAATCAAGCAGATCATATGATGTAATGAGTAAATAATATTGACGAAGCTTATGTTTCTATATTACTCCCTTAAAGCAAATTTCCTTTTCTAGTGCCCTGGAATGATCTTGTGTAACTCTCCGTTTTGCTCTGCTCCATTAATTGGCTTAGCTAATTTGTCTTTTTTATTTTTTTATTTTAATGCTTATCTGTTAATTACTGTGGCCGGGAGGTGCAAAACACTTTTACAATACGAGAAACACTTTTACATAGCTGGAGGCAAATTTACATTTTAGAATTTTTTTTTACAAATCAAAAAAACTAAATTACATTGCCATAACAGATTTACAAGTCCTGAAACAAATTTATATTTGTGAAAACACATTTACAAGACGGGAAACACTTTTAAAAACGCAGACACAAACATACAAGTGAGGAAACATTTTTACAAGCGACCGAAACAAATTTACAAGTAACTTTTTTTAACCGGAAAGGGTGGGCCAGTAGAACCGGAAGTGGTAAGTAGTTCGTGGTGACCCAAGATGGACGGCTGGCAAGCGGTGTTTTGCCTGTTTTGTTTATCGAACATATGAGCCGATTGACTCAATTCATTTTTTCGTGTGGTCAGTCTTTGGAGTTTTTAAATGTCGCAGCCCAGACGGAAGGACCAGACGCACGCCTGACGTCAGAAGATGGACTGCGCTTTTTAAAAACTCCAATGACCATCCATCCATCCATTTTCTGTACCGCTTGTCCTCACAAGGGTCGCGGGGGTTGCTGGAGCCTATCCCAGCTGGCTTCGGGCAGTAGGCGGGGTAAAAACTCCAATGACCGACCACACAAAAAACAGAACTGAGTCAATCGGCTCATGTTTGCCGCAAAATGGGCAAAACACCGCTTCCCCGCCGTCCATCTTGAATCACCATGAACTCCTTATTACTTCCTGTTCCACCCTTTCCCGTTGAAAAGTTACTTGTAAATTTGTAAAAGTGTTTCGTCACTTGTATATTTGTGTCGGCGTTTGTAAAAGTGTTTCACATCTTGAAAATGTTTTCTCAAATGTAAATTTGTTTCAGGACTTTATAAATTTGTTATGGCAATGTAATTTCGTTTTTTGATTTGTAAAAATGTTTTCTAAACTGTAAATTTGTCTCCAGCTTTGTAAAAATATTTTGCACCTCTCGGCCACCGTAGTTAAAACACTTCATATTTATTGTCAGCTTAATTGCAGTGCCGTCTTTCAAGAATCAAGTTGTATATTGTTTAGAGAAAAAATCATGATCACATGTAAAACAATATTGGACTCCACACTACATACAGTGGATCTAAAAAGTGTACACGCCCCTACTCCAGCCATATTTTGTAACTTTTATAACTCAATTGTCTTTTTTTTTTTTTTTTAAGATGGGAAATTAAAAATACTAACGAAATAATGTAGTTGCACAAGTGTGCATATACTCTCGCATTGGCTCTCATAAATGGGATCTGCTTTTGTCCACAATTAGTAAATATTAATCAAACTCACTAGTCACTACATACTTGCCCCCATTTAGAGTGCCTCTGATTAACCCCAAATCGATTTCACATGTTCTAGTAGGTTTTGACATTGATTGACAGATACCAGATATCCGTATTGGTGCCGATAGAAGCCTTATTTTAAGGTATTGCTACTCTCTGCGCCTCTTTTAATCAGCAATTAGAAATGAGAAAATTGCCATTACTTTCATGTAATTTTGAAGTGAAAACGCTATATTGAGAGGAATAGGCTTTTCTTTAAAATGATTTGTCTTTTTTTTATTTTAAGAAATGTTATGCATCAAAAATACTAGTGGTATCAGTACTTGGTTTTGGTGATTATTCAAGTTGAGTACTCATACTGGTACTGGTCTGAAAAAAAAAAGTGGTATAGAATATCCCTAGTTTTTCGCATTATTTTCTTTTTACCTTACTAATTCATTGGTCCTGGATAGCCTTTCCAGATAGCTCTTGCGTGAATAGAAGCTATGGATGTATTTTCGCACATAGTATCCTCGCCACCTTCGCTGGATCTGTAGAGAGGAAAAACATGAAAGAAAACACATTACGTAAATAGATGACAGTATTAATGGCCTGAACATCGGCCTTAAATCACACATCATATCATGATGCATTTTTTTTCCACTGTCAAGGTGGGATGGACAGCTGTCACAGCTGCATACGTTTTAGTGCGTCGCTGCGGATTGATTGTAGAGGCTGCAGATTAGCCTCGCCTCACACACAAACACCCACACGTGAGAGCGAAGCATTGTGAGGCAGGAGGCTGGACGTCCTTCAGACTAATTAGGAGATTAAAACAATGGCGAGTAAAAGAATCATCACACCATCAGACGAAGGGATAGGAGAAACAACGGATGGAGGATGGGGCGAAAAAAACAACAAAGAGCAAAATGAGAATTAACATTGATCTGCTAGTCAATAGATAATTTTAAATAAAGTAATTGCCGCCTCTCGAGTTCTTGCTGACCTTTGTTGACAAGTGAAATCGATGCTGTTGAATGTGATACAAATCCGAGGTGCAGCATGTAAACATTGGTTTCTATTATGGTCCTAATACATTATCCTCCGTTAGCTAGCACCATAAACTGGAGGGGAGCGACAAGAATGATTCAAAGGAAGTGTCACGGGGGATTCAGGGATGATTGTTTCTCCCACTGTGTCTTTTCGCTTCCATTCACACACTACCAAATATTTCTTTGGTAATAAAAGCTTGGCAAGAGCCGTCGCCCTTCACGGATTCGTTCTTGCAAAGGGTCACTGGCACTGCATTTCAGACTTATTCGCATGCGCGCACACTCTTAGAGAGAATCAAGTGAGAGTCCGCACACCTACCAAAGTTTTGTTCCTAAACTTTAATAAGTGGACATTGTAATTTCAAACAAACAAATAAAAAAACACACACATTGGAAATGGACAAAGACCGTTCTTTAAAAGTGAAGGCAGTATTTATTATACATTCCATTTATTAGATTAAACATTTCATTGTAGTGTCAAGTATGTATGTTATTTATATGTATGGGGTAAAAATATAGCGTTCTACTCCGTGCTTAGTATTTTCTGCAGTTGATTATAAATAAGCATTGCTAACCATTTATAATCTTATTTTAAGATACATGGGGTAAATTAGTGTTTCTTTTTCAGTGGCTATAAGTAACTCCTCTTCTGGGGCCAGTGGCTTGGTCAAGGGTAATGCCAGAACCGTTCCTATAATGTTCAATTTGACTTTAGTGTTGGGACGACGTGACAAAATCCAGACAAAATCTCATTAATCTCAAGAAGTGAAACACTAACTTGACAAAGAAAAGTCTTATTTGGCCCCTGAGGGGTTCAAATTTAGGTCCTTCTTCCATCACCAACCACGGAGTCAATTCCCTGCTCCATTCGCGTTCATTTCCTTTCCATTAAAATTGCTATCGTGCTCTAAAAGAGGAAGCTGTGATATTTTATAAGGGTCATAAAGGAGCTTTTTCTCCACCTTAAGTAGCTTGTTCTCCACTCCACATGGTGACAGCAACCCCTAACCTTTCATCCCAATGACCTCCACCGGCAGGGTCTACTCCTGGATATATCTCCTGCTTAATATGACATTTATTGAAATAATAGTGTGGTCAGTTTTGGTTGTTTCATTTTGCAATAAAAGTGTAAATCTTAAAGCATTCAATTTCCAAGCTTTTCTGACAAACATTTGTCCAGCTGGTCAGCAACACAACCTCGTCAATAAAAGCTGGCGGACTTTCTTTTTGTTGGCCTATAAAACCGCTTAACGGTTGACACAGAATGAAGCTGTTAGCCAAGAGAAAAGAGCCACATGGAATTGTGAAAACTATAAGGTTTCTGTGCAAATGTGTAAAAATGGCAAAAACAGTCATAGGTGGAGTGTAATGATATGTGGGCTGAACAATAGCAACTAAGTTAACTTAACTCATCAAGGGTTGGACCAAAGCTATTATTCTTCCTGTATTTTAGTAAGGGGCTTTCTTACCAAGACATTTTAGACAATTGTGTAAATTGTGTACAGGTACTTTCAACTTTGTGGGAACAGTTTGGAGAATGCCATCACGAGTCCTGATCTCAATCAAAATAAGGTTACAATAAACTAGAACAGAGATTTCAGGTCCAACATCAGGCACCCTTGACCACGCAAAAAAAAATCAAAAAAAAAATATTTGGAGAAGTGAAAGTGTAATTTTCACCTATTTGCACATGCATGTGCGACCAGTAAATTTGCTATTTTTTTGTTTTTATTTCTATATTTGATTATGTTGGAGCAACCTCCCTTCGACTGATTTCTCAACCCCAATTTTTTTCCAAGCTCAAGTGTTATCAAGGCAACCCGATTTGAAGGTGTGGAAAGGATCAAGACAGCTGAGCGGACTTGAAATCTATCTTTTGGGACACTACTCATGGAACATTTTTGACAGACCTAATTATTTTGACTAAAATTGAAAACAAAAGATGTGACAATCAAGGTCTTTTTTTCCACAATGAAGGGATGTGAGAATGTTCTCACAAGCCACTCCTTATCAGGTGTCCCAACAACAAACAAAAAAAAACCAAACACACACACTGCTATGATATTTACCCTGACTGCCATCTCATTGTAGAAATTCATCTTCATGATAAAATATGCTTCCTGTGAACACAAAAGGAAAAGATGACGTTACATGTTGTCTCGCAGCCCTCTGATCTGTCCACAGCAGGCATCAAAGATGAAGAGCTCTTTATACATAATATATTTCACACAGGCAGCACAGATAGGGCCACTCCAGAAAAGGAGAGGAGGGGAAAGCAACAGTGAAGAGAAAGACAAAGAGTCAGGGGGTATGGAGGTAGAGAGAGAGAGTGATTAGGGGGACTTTGTATCAAGGGGAGGACAGTGCTCTCTTAATACACCAACACACGCGAGGGCCAGGAAAATCTATGGCGCTGAAGCAGCGAGCTAATAGAGATGTATGACGGCCAAACGCTCTCCTCTGGATTTCATAATCAATGACAGAGCTGCCAGAAGAGACTTCACAAAAGGCCAGAGAATATGCAGCGGCACACTCAAAGCAAACGCACGGGGCCGACCACTGGGGGCACATTTCGGGAGCAAACTGGAGAGTGGTCCATAAAAGGGATTCATATCTCGACATATCTTTTTTTAATAACAACGCGGAAGACACAGCGGAGGTTTGAAAGGGGGCTGTAAATTTAGCTCGGTGTTTTGAGATGAGAGACTTTTGTAGAACTCACATTATTCATAATAAAGAATGGAGGGAGTAATACAAAATTGAGATCTGCAATAGGTAGACTGGACTCTGGTCCTGATCCATACTCAGACTAATACCATTTTGATGAACCTGCACGACTTCCGGTATTCCCGCACACACAATAAATACACAAGCAAAGGGCATGTTTGTAGATCCTCCCACATAGCACAGCTTAGCCAATCAAAATGTTTATTCAGAGTCTATTGACCATGCTTGTGCAATGGAAGCGAGAGAACACTACAACAAGAGAACAACACTAAAATTCGTCAATAAGATTGACACTTAATTTAACTGATTATTAATTGACATCCCAGTCATAGGACAAAGTATTTGGAAGCAAATTAAAATGCATTCTACACATTATGCTTGAAGACATTTTCCAGAACTGGACCTTTTTTAACTTTTAATGGAGGAATCCTGGATTATTAGAAAAGAGCCTCAGTGGGCTAATTCAAAACTATGAAAAGTGTGAGTGATTCAAATGAGCGCTCGTCTGTTCCCAAACAGCTTCGCTTTAGCCCATATGTGCGTTGTGACACATCCTTCATCGTTTATATCAGTGCCCCTCGCTGCCTTCTCCCCCGTTTTTTTTTGAACGCCTCCCAAATGGCGGCTGGCAGTTATGCTTTAGCAAACAGTCAATTTAGGGGCATGATAAATAGCTTGTTGTGATACGTTTACAAAACTCAATCCAGGGGAAAATTATATGTGAGAGCGCTGGGTATTGGATCCGGTATCAACAATCTGTTCAATTAAGAAGCAGTTGGAGGCAATATGCCGAAAAGGCGGCCTTGTTTTACTAAAGCACACAAATAGACTCACACACACACACACACACATGGGCACGTCACACATACACTTCTACATGTCTGCTACCACCATTTACCTCACTCTATTCCTCCCCACACTCGTTCTAAATGCATCCCAGGAATTGCAATGCAGATAAAATTCCATCGCATATTACATCATATTTCCTAAGTGCTAATTTCCCAATGTGTAATGAGTGAATTATATTTCTTGAGGTCAGATGCAGGGACTTAGGCATATATAAATTGAATTCTAATGCATGCTATCATAACCAAATCAATACATCTATAGCTGCTCCTCGTTCTGGCTTACCATCACCATTTGTCTGCAACGTGCCCTTGCTCTGAAGCCCCGCCATATCTTCTGTATAATGACTGCCTTCTCGTGCAGGTGCCTGTCATGAAGTCATATTGGGAAGAGGATTAGATGGGTATTTTGTACGGCTGAAATGGGGCGGAAAACTTTAATTAAATTGTGATTCTCTTTGTTAGTGTGTCAAATAAAACCTAAAATGCAAGACTGTCAGCAAGGGCTGCAAATGAAAAAAAAAAAGGTTTAAAAATGGCTATCCTGCATGAAATTCATTTAAATTAGGTGTTGACGAAAGGGGGGGGAAATCAATTATAAACTCATAACACTTTTATTGAAAATAAAGATAAACAGTAATTTTGCTTTCTGCTCACAACTGTTATGATTTAAAAAAATAGAATTCAAAGGTCACAGGATTGTTAACGTGAAACACACACACACACAATTGCTGCTCCTCCAGGCCTTTCTCCCCCTTTATGCAGCTGCACACATTTGTATTCATCTTCAAACATACTCTAAATGCAAGTCCATTGCAAATCTCCACCTCCAATGAGGCCATCAAATTCCAAAAGGCCATTTATACACCTGGAAAATCAATGCTTATAGTGGGATAGCACAACCTCAGAGTTGCACTTAGGCGGCTAAAATTGTTGCTAATTATCCACTTAACGTATTGATCAATTAACTAAAGTAATCTGAATTAACCTACTGTCTGGAAGTTTGTCTGCTGACCCTGCAGAATGGTGCTGGGGTCACAGTACAGAACGGGCATAGAGGCATGAGTGTGTGGAAGGAACACACAGAGCAAGCGGCATTTATTCCTCAAGGCCATTTACAAAGAAGTCCTACAATTATGGGAGGGAGCCAGTATCAGGGTATTTCCTGTAAATTAACATATTGCCTAGAATGTTTTAAGCCCTGGAGGAAATGGTGAAGCTAAAATGGCTGGGTATGTATTAAATAAAAAGCAGTAATCTGTCAGATGACAAATGAAGACTTGGTACTTTGGTAGGCTATAAATTATTACCTGATGTAAATGCGCACCCTGTAGCCTCGGAACCAGCTCTGAATCCGAAGAGCAGCCCTGAGTTCCTGCTGTCTAGTTGCTTCAACTATCCTGAAACAGAGGAAAATAAAACATTTTTTTCTTTTCTTTCTTAGAAAAGAAAAGGTATGTTTTTGTTAAGTAAACATGACTACACTATACACTAACGTCTGTAAATACATCTGGTTAAATTAATTCGAATGACGAATCTGCCGATATCAATCCACTTTTGATTGATTTAACCGTGTGTGCTTAAAATAAACTAGTACTTATTTATTCATGCCTTATTTAGCGTGGCTCGAGCTTAGCCTATTTAGCTGTCACATCAGCATAAACTTGTAACCTGCCTGTTTGTGTCGTTCATTGTTACCTTGCTTTGTAGAACTGTAGCTTTCGGAACTCGTCGAGCACGCATTGAATCTCCAGGAGCTCCGCCATGTCTACTCTGGCGTCCGTTTACGGTTGCCGTGTAAACACAACTGTCAATCACAGAGCGTTCGCTGGTTACTTCCGGTAAAAAACGTATTTTTGTTTAACTCCATTTATTTGATGCCTCTCCTCTTTGTGATCCATTTATTCAAAAAGACCGATATAAGTTATACATTTTCGATATTGAATACAGTGACGAAAATTGCCACCATGAACGTTGGGAGCGACATGATTGTTTTAAAGCAAATTATGCTAATGTTGGCGTAGCGTCAGTCCCTACACGAGCTCGACCGTCCTCGTCCAAAAGGTGAGTCACATTTTGATAGATTTGTATCTTTCTGACTGCAATATACCAGTAGGCCTACGTAGTATGAGTTTAGTTTACTGTGGTTGTAATCTGCGATATACATTCATTCAATTTAGTAAAACAAACGTCCCAGATAGGAAAATGTTTGGCAGAATGTTTTGCTATCTCGGCAGTAAACCCGTCTACAGTCAAATATTAAACGACATATTTAGAAAAACTCCCAGTTAAAATATATTTGTGTCAGTTTAAACTAAAAACAACAACAACAACAACTCAATTAAAAAAAAAAAAATTTCGGGCTACTTTCGTTTACAGCTGAAAAAAAAGTAACCCATAACACTTTAGTTACTGTACCAATAACTTTAACTGTAACTAATAACTATCAATCAAATGCATTAATAAAGTTATTTAAAAACAACAGCCTCTGAACAAAGTGCAAATTGGGGGTTACAGAAGAGTAACAATTAACAAAAAAAACAAAAAAATGAAACTACACAATTGACAGGACAATTACAAATGCAAGTAGAAATATACATTCAAATCTAGAAATAAGGCAAGAATAACAGAATATAATTGGCATTAGATACAACTACTTTAAGTAGGTAAGTAAAAAAATTATCTTCTGTGGATGCAGATTGTTTGTATTGATTGATCTGCCATACCAGAACTCCTCCTTTCCATTCTATCATCCATTTTGCTTCTTTCCTGACAGTATCTTCATCTTTCCCTCTTCATCATCACTTATCAGTTTATTTCTCCCAACACTTCGCTCCTCATTTCCCCCACCCCTCTCACTCGTCAGCCATATTCACCTGTCGAAAGGATCCCCTCAGCATGTCTGTGTGTGCAAGCAAAGATATTTATCAAGCCTACATCTAATGGATTAATCCTTAGATCGGGGTTTCTGTAAAGTTTTTCTCAATACCTAAATTACTTGGTTCCTCCCTAGGGCCCAAAGGTACTGAAATACCTTGATAATATTAATGCAAAAATGCATTTAAATTAATGATAAAGAAAACAGTAGGCACATGTATTTCAACAAATATGGCTCAACACATTTTGGGAAAATTTGTTTGGCTTCTGGGTGGTATTATTAGTCAACGACATTGTGTGTCTCCGTACTGTATGTGTTGTATATAGACATGCTGGCTTTGCAGGGAGTTATCTATCTTTCTCTCTTCTGTTTTTCTCTCAGGCTAATTTGCTGTCCGTGGGCCATGGCAGTTGTGAAGAGCAGAAGGCAGATGTCCTACAGAGAGTTATGATTCTAGGGTGAACTTGCTACACTTCGGGCTATCCATCGTTGGAGTGGCGGGAGGATGGCCGCCCCGGTAATTACTGAAGGTACGCGGTTGTGACAAGACGGCATGTACACCGAATACGAAGTATCGTTTTCTGACAAGACTGTGATGACGGCAGCAAGCAATTCATCCTGCCGCCGTGCTGATTAGGTGTCACCGGGTGAGAGGGTGGCTCAAAAAATAGAGAGTGAAAGCACTTAATGGAAAAACGTTAAGTTTACACACTGTCTAAGGACTCACTACTAGGTTTAGACAGATTATGTTCTTCATGTTCTTGTTGTCTTCAAATACAGCGGTACATAAAGTCAATTTTTTTTCTTTGTAAAATCATCTGGGAAAATTGGCTTAAAATGAAAAGAGGAAAAGTGTAATAATAACCCTTCGAATGATCCATTTTCTATATACTGTACCACTCAATAGCACAGGTGAGTTAGAGCCAATCCCAGCGGAATTTGGGTGAGAGGCGTAGAAGACCCTGGACTGGTTGCCAGCCAATTGGAGGGTACATACAGACAAAAAAAACAAAACAAAAACATTCACACTCACATGAACACTGACAATTTAGACTGCTAAATGAACCCAACATATTTTTGGAGGAAGTTGGGAGGAAGCCGTTGTACCTTTAAAAAAAATATGCAAGCATGGTGTTCGCACATCTGTTAATCAAAACCAAGGCAGAGTTTTTATTTCTGAAAATTGTATCTAATAATTTTCTAAGTCACTGTAATATTATGCACAGCAAAAAAAAAAAACTCAATTAAAAACACTACCCTTAAATATAGGAAAATAGAAACTGTTGTTTTGCACCAAAACAAATGCTTATAAGTTGTAAAAGATAAAATACAAATATATTCTAGTTAAAAGAGAAATAAAACTGAAATGTACATGAATTCATAAATTCTTTCACGCACCACTAGAGGTGTGCTGGCTCCCTCTAGTACTCATACTACACTTTGAGAACCACTGATTTAGATGATGTTCAATTTGCGAAAAATATACGTTTTTGGAATGTGGGAGGGAAAAACTGTACACAAAGAAAATGCAAGCCATTACAGGAAAATTCAAATTCCACAGAGAAGGCCTGAGGCAGACATGCAAACCACTAGTTAACCATGCTGCTGTAATGACAAACACGGAACCAAAATGGTACTTGCACTAAATGAGACATGGAACTATATCTGGCTGCTTAGTACAATATGAGCAATGCAAATAATACGACATACATACTGATAAATTAATTTGGCCAAGTAGAAGCTAACGTATTTTATGTTGTATTAAATGCCACTAGGTAGCAGAACTTTATTTTAGTTCCATTACACCAGGGGTGTCAAACTCATATTAGCTCAAGGGCCACATGGAGGAAAATATATTATCAAGTGGGCCGGATCGGTAAAATCATGGTATAAAACTTCACTCATTCGCTGCCATTGACGGCTATAGACGTCAAAAGATCAATTTTTACTGGGTTGACAGTGTATGAGTTAAAAACAATTGGTGTCAATTATACGCTGATTTTCGCTTAATGTGGGCCAGACCTACATTACAGGGCTCAACTGTAATGAGATTATTCCAAAAAATAACACAATTCCATGAACAAGTTGCATTGCTCATCAGAGGATTGCTTGTGAAATTACGAATTCATGTGTTAATTGTAGCCATCTGATTAATTGGTCTGACTATTAATTTAATTTACAAAATCATCTCGCGGGCCGGGATTAAACCCCTTTGTGGGCCTAATCTGGCCCGCGGGCCGTATGTTTGACACCCTGCATTACACAATGGATTGCTCCTCTTCATACTTGTATAACAATAACAGCAAGGTTAAAATGTTAAGAGGTTCCTTCGCTTGCTTGCTTTTATCTACTTCCCTCATCCGCTGTCCTCATGACCACGGTGAAAGAAAATGTTTTGTTTCCTAAAGTGAGGCAGTCATTATGCAGCATTACCCATCCATACCCTCTCCCCTTTGCGCTGTCTGCCGCGTGCTCCGTCTCTCCATACGGGGCATGTCATTTAACACGCCTCCACTCACCTCTTCGCAGTCAGGAAGCTCATCCAACCAGTCATTCTCCATGCCCATTGTTCCTAAATGAGGGCCATATGCACTGCGGCCAGCACTGGTCATAAAGACAAGCACGCACACTTTCTTGATATAGTGACAATGCGTGTGTATGGATGAGTATATATGTGAGTAAGACTGTCACACTCCGTTCCCCACTGTGTGCGTGAATCATTATTGTGTGTGGCGATGTATGAGTGATTAGAAGTGAGTGTCTGTGCATGTGTTTGTGTGTGCGTGCCTCAGCAGGGTGCAGCGGGTGGAATGTGTGTTTCTCGGCAGGGCCAGTTCGGCCATTATTATTAAACATCTGTCCGCAGCACATTAATCCCCCCACTCTGACGCATCCCTCTCTGGCCAGGGATCACTTAATTGAAATCCATAATGACTTCTCTTTGCTACGCTGAGCCAAGCCAGAGAATAGTTTTTGTTATCAGGGTATCAGCTATTGCAATAGCTTTTAGTAGCTTTAAGGCTTTAAAATGGACGCCTTAATTGAACTATGTCAACACAAAACAATGAATGTGACCATATCAGGAAAGATTTTAAGATATTTGGTATGTTACCTTTTAGATGTATAATTCTTAGAGTAGTCTGCAATGAACTAACTAAACACACCTAAAAGAGTAAATACAAACATTCACTATTTATTCAACATAGCCATCTATTGAAAGTTCGCAATGGTACATGCAGTTTTATTATTTTGACTTGGAAGTCAGTGGTTCTCAAAAATTTTTCAATGAAAAAATATTTTTGTAAAATATTTTTTTCAGCCAACTACGCCTAACCAGCGCAAAGCATTTTTGGTTGAAAAACTGAAAAGACTTCAAATAGAGTATTGTGCCATCATTGTCTGATTTATTTAACTTTGGAACTTCATTTCTTTAATCACTTGAACCTTTTGGAAATAAAAAGATATTACTAAAAAAAAGAAAGACAGAATTAAATTAATTATAGATTTGTGCACACAAAATGTATCACCATTAACTGTTCTTCTTTGCTGGTCATAGTAAAGATCTGTTCTCAACAATAAATAACTATCTTAATTTTAAATAAAGTTTTGAGATGATTGACAGGTGATGCTAGATGGGTCGAACCATTCTGCTAAGGGGAGATTCAGGTTTTTTTAGCACAATGAAGTTGGATAACATTTATTTTACTTACATTTTACTGAAGTATTTGCATAATTTAGTAATTCTTTTTAAAGCATTTTTGCAAGAATGCTACGTTTTTATTATTATTATTATTGTTAAATCTCACGTACCCCCTGGAGTGCCTTCACGTACCCCCATTTGAGAAACACTGATATAAGTGATATAAGCAATCATTTTATAGTGGTTGTAGTTCTATTTTTTTTATGCCACTCTATTTTATTTTACTATTCGTCCTGGAGGTAACTTTTTGGAAATTAGGTAATTAGATGTATGTTATCTAGTGCCTAGTTAAATGACAGTTTAATGAAAGTTTTCCAACACACATAAATTATTCCAATTCCAGTCCGCCTGTGTGAGAGAATTTGCTGAAACCAAAAGCTCACCACGGTCGGAAAGCATCATAGTTTGGCATTGCTCTTCTTCATCATTTTTTTTTCATGCCTGGGGCTTCTGTTGCTTTTAAACCAATTTGAAGCTACCCCCCCCCCCCAATGCACCCCCCTGCCCCACCTCTCATCATTTCCCAATCCTAATATGCTATTAATGGATAAAAACTATGATTGTGCCGATAGAGGAGAAATATCATACCTTTTATTAGCTCACCTATATACACAAAAGGGGCAGAGTAAGAGGGAGAGAGAAGTAATGAATTGAGCATTGTGTAAAATAGTTTAATGCAGGGGTGGTTCATCTTTATTTGTAGCGGATTGTGTGCAGACAGGGGTGATCCATTAGTGTGGTCGTTTCCATCTGTGTATATGTGTGTGTTTGTGGATGTGTGTGTGTGTGTGTGTGTCCCACCCAGAAGGACATTCACTGCTGCCGGCCCCGCTGTCACGATGAGAGATTCATCGGCACACATGCTCACACACTGGCTACAGTACACATGTGGCATTATTGTCCATCATTATTCCTCTCATTCCTCCTTTCAACAATTTGTCACCGCGCTGTCTTGTGTTGACGCACAATCACAAATAGATTCATATGGCAATGTGTTTCTTCTACAGTGTGTACTGTACATGTGTGTTATTATGTGTGTGTGTGCGTGTGCAGTCATAAATTACAGAGAATTTATATTTTTGCTTATTTTTGAAATCTCCATCCATATCACAATTTTACATTGTTTTTAAATTGCCAATTTTCATTAATTAATTTCCTTTATAAAACATTATCTGTTTTATTTTCCTTTATGAACAAAACAAACAAACTAATTGAGATAAAACTTATGTTTTGTTAAAGTGACCTGGCCTTGGTGGCCATTTTAAAGCATCTGTACTGCCAAATAAGATAAATAGAGAAAACTTCAACATTTTAAAACAAAAAAAAAGTTGATGAACAGAGAAAACTATTAAAACATTTTTTTGTTCAACAGTGCAACAGATTTAGAAGAACAGTGAACTAACTACTAAAAATGTATCCGTCAAACGTAAAAAATAAAAACATTTTCAGGTATGCTCCCACATACGGTGTTACGTTAACATAGTTGCTACCTGCAAATGTCTATGACCGAAAGATTGACTTTTATGCGGAAAAGGTGGTCGGGGACCAAAAGTGGTACTCATAGAAGGCAAGCTTCTCAATTAAGTGTTAATATTAATAGTTGACAACTTGCAATGTTGTTACTTAAAACGTTACCTGCTCAGGATGTATAAGTTTGAGGTAGTGTCCCAAAATTCAGCCTCGAAGTTACTCACAGGCCATTTAGGGTTTCTTGAGGACAATAATGACCTGTGCGCCACATTTGGAGAAATACTAACTTTGACCAGAAATAACTTGGCTCAAGTCTTTCAAACAATCAATGTAAGTGACGAAGAAAAAATTGACATTCCAGAGAGTCATTTTATGTCACAATGAAAGGACGTCACTGGACGTCACTTCCATTTTTTCTCTCTTTACTCCCATCTAATAGGTTGGAGTGAGATAGAGGTATAGGCTTGAGAGGTGGCCAGACCTGACGGTGAGTGTGCAAGCGTGTCAGATGTCCTCTGGCATGCCTCGCAGAGCTAATCATAACCACACTGCAGAGATTAATGAAGTCAAGAGCAATCAGCCCTGACACACAAACAGCAGCAAGCACACACAGGAGAATCCCTGGCTCAGATAGACTGATGCTTTTTGTATTTAACACACTGACACGTGGAGCCATTTAATGATTAATGAATGTCTTCTTGTGTGAACATTTACAGGGACATCTGTTGTTCTTGCCAAAGTTCCTTTCTTCATGCTTGCTTAACTTGTGCTTAGAGTCACACTTTATATGAATCAGCTTAATTCGAGCTGAGTTGATGTATAATATTGCTGTTTTAGCCTGACAAATGAGCTATGTCGAGAAAAGGTATTGTATAGGCCTGTAGCAGCCTCAGTCAGTTGAGTGGACTGAACCAAAAATGTGCAAATTAACCACCCACTATTAACCAGTCAGGCATACGAACCCCATCTCATCATTTCTATACAGGAGCCTCAGGCAGGCAGTAATGGCAATGGAATCGTGTTCAGTAGCTTGGGGTGCACTTGCCTTTGGGCCACTGTTCCCTTGACAATGACTCTCCCCCCAACCAATTACCCAGTCTTTAGCGGTCTTTGGTTGCGAGTGTACAATGTACAGATCCATCCCCAAAACTGTAAGGTACAATGATGATATCCCTATAACAGTTGAAGACCAATAGCACTTGTACCTCCCTTATTTTGACATTCATAGAGAAAGAGAAGCAGGTTAATGGAAATGGTTGATTCTACGTCACTGTTTCTGAGTCCCTCATCCAAACCCTTGACCTTTGACTACTATGGGTCTCTAGGCATTGTTCATAGGCCACGGAGGCCCCTGATGTCATTTATCTGTTTATGTGAAGAATAAGCGGTTCGGAAAATGGATGGATGGATGGATGTTTGTGTTTTATAAATGAAAGGGGTTTTACATTTTAATCTAAAAGGACACATACAGTAGGACACTTGGCTATTACTGGAAGTGAAAGTAAGACATGTTGTGCATTGACCAAGATTTTCCCATAAGTACCTTTGTGAGCTCTGAGGTCACTGATATTGGACCTGATAGAGTGACTGGTTCACAATCTCTATCCTAGTTAATTCCCAAGGCGTTTGAAGTCATGCATGCAATTGTCCCAACAAGTCCACCAACAATGACGACCATTCATCATGCACCAAAATACGACCGAGTGTTACATATTGTAGTTTAGCAACCGCTAGCGGCCATGTTCTATCAGCCATTTTAAATAGCGAATTTTTTTTTATGGGAATCGAACCCGGGTCATCTGGTCAGAAGATGAACGTTTATCTTACTGAGCTAACATATGATCTTAGTGTTTTTTCGTTTTTTTTTAGTATTCACATGTATGTCAATTCTCTGTCATGGACTAATGGTTAAGGTTAGGATGAGGTTTTCAGAGAGATTGCCCAGTACACGTTACGTCTTTACATGGGACACTAATGGTTGAGGTTAGTAAAAGGCACAGTGGGGTTGTAAACTGCTACAAAACATGTAAACACTAACAAAATATGGAGACAACACTAAAACAGTCAGATAAACACTCGTCTTTGGACCGGACGGACTGGGTTCGAGTCTTGCTTTTGGATTTTTGCGCTATTTAACATGACCGATAGAGGTCGTAAACTAAAATACGCAACACTTGCACCTTTTCAAAACGACCTATGTGGTTGTAATTATTAGAGGACTGTCTCAATTGTCCAGATACTTTGAGGGTATGAAATTGAGGGTCAATTTGTGTATGTACTTTATGGTAAGGTCCATGGCCAACCATATAATTTCCTCACATGTTTACCAAACAAATGAACTGGTGCTTTTAGAAGGAACATATTGAACATCTGTTATCTGATACTTGAACATATATCAGTGGCATACTGTATACATAAAAGGACCTTCTGCTAAGGTCATTGGTAGATTCTGGCATAATGATGACCTCAATTGTAGTAGTTAGTTGCTCAAATCTTTGGCAAACTATTCCATAAACATTCATGGCACTAAATTTCCTGTAATGGTTTTCATTGTGTTGCTCGGGTAAATGGAAACTTTTGGTGGTCACAGGATACTCAGTCCGCATTTAAAATGTGAAGTAGTTACCGGTTGCTGCTGGTGACCACGCGATAACACGCATCAACAGCCTCCCATTTGTGGTTCGCAGTTTGTGTCCAAAGAACTTTGACCAGTTTGGCCATTATCCCTGCACATAGATTTGTTTTTCCACTCCCATATTCACAGCTGAATGACTACCATGATTGAACTTTTACTTTAAATGTACCCGAGAGGCTTTTTTGTGTAATTTCAAAGGTAATATTTTTTTTATTTAAAAATAACAACATAATTTAGTTTGATATGTAAAAAAACAACAGAATTGTAGTAGTGAAGTAATATAAATTATATGACTTCTTTTGAAATATGTCTCATGTTTAGTGTGCATGTCCACACATAGAAAAGCCTATTCATTACAGAAGCAATCCAAAATTCAAGTAAACAAAATCAACCTTGTCCACAGGTGACTGGGCCTGGCCAAATAGCCTTTTATCACACAGGTGTGTATGTTGGCTTGCACATTATGCTGTGAATTTAGATAGCCGAGTGTCTAATAAACAGATCTTAGTGTTCACTTTCATGCGACTCTTGTAGTAAGTAGTCTCATGACGTGAATGAATGAAATCTTGAAATGTTGCAGATGTGAACACATATTGCAACATTTAGAAGAAAAAAACATAACTAAGTGCCGTTTTGTCCAAATGTAACTGTAGTCAAGGCATGCAATACTAGTTGATTGTGTAACTTTAACGTCTTTTAAAATTGTAAAATGAGAAACCTCTCTCCGCTCTCAAAACCACATGGAAAATTGATTTAACATTGTTTAGCATCTTTTTTATGCCTCCGCATTCAGACTACATGTTTGATCCATAAAAATACAGCCACTTAAAGCCTCCATTGACTGCAATATATCCCACTGGATATTACGCCGATCAAGGCAACATGTTTGAAAGTGGCCATGCCATTGTCTGGCTTGACCACACGCTGGCTTTCATGTCGGAATTGTTTTCTTCTCCTCTCACTCTTACTCCTCTTCATGATGTGCTTGCACTCATGGCTGACAATGAAGCACTCTAGAGCGCCCACGCCAGCATGAAGCCTTGGAGGCTGTTAAGTCTTACTTTACGCCTTCCTCTGTGATACTTGCGCCTACTCACTGCCGACAACGAGGCGCTTTAAACCGGCTATATCAACTATCCTAAGGGAAGTTGATTTTCGGGTGAATCCAAAGTGTGTCACAACTTCACAAGGCAGCGTTTCAGCCACACCCCCAAAATTTAGGAAAACTAAAATGGCGAAAAACTGTTTTGTCATGTTTCGGTTCTGTGGGGGTTGGGTTTTTGTTTGTTATGGGTGTTCTTGTTGTTTTTGTCTGTGGTTGGTGTTTGCCTTGTGCTCCTGGTTTCTTCCTTTGTCTCGTTATGTCTAACCACGTCCACCTGTGTGTGTCTTCTCTTCCTTAGGTGTGTCTCATAAGTGTTGGTGTATTTAATCTGTTGGATTTGTCCAGTCAGGGTGGGGGCATTGCCTATGTTATGTATCGAAGTTCGTCTGTCAAGTTTTCGTCACAACTAAGGAGCCATTGTCACACCTAAGTAGCCATCGTCATCGCCAAGTAGCCTTCGTCACTGCCAAGTCATCGCCACAGCTAACCCAGTCGTCCTCGTCACAGCCATGTCGTCCTTGTCACAGCCAAGGAGCCATAACCCCAGTAAGTCAAGTCAAGGCAAATCAGGTCCTGTCACGCCACTCTCCGTTTCATTCATGGCGAACAGTCTACTCGCGTCCTGTCCAGTCATGGCGACCAGTCCAGTCACGTCCCACCAAGTCATAGCATCCAGTTCTGTTACGTCCCGTCCAGTCAAGGCAACCAGTCTACTCATATCCTGTCCAGTCATGGCGACCAGTCCAGTCCCGTCCTGTCCA
This sequence comes from Leptonotus elevatus, assembly GCF_054856555.1. Lineage (NCBI taxonomy): Eukaryota > Metazoa > Chordata > Actinopteri > Syngnathiformes > Syngnathidae > Leptonotus > Leptonotus elevatus. The sequence goes on along the minus strand of NC_141241.1, from coordinate 12,738,960 downwards.
GTCATGGCGTCAGGTCCCGTCCCGTCCCGTCCCGTCCCGTCCAGTCATGGCAACAAGTCTTGTCACGTCCCACCAAGTCATGGTTATCTGCTGACCTTTTTCCCTATGTTTAATTAAAGTTTCACGCATTGCACTTGATTCCTGTTTCCCTGCATTTGGGTCCACCATCCCTCAACTACTCAAAGTTCTACCCTGACAAGTTTAATGCTGTATCGCCACAATTTGGTGTGTTTTCAACAATTATCTTCAAATATGTAGAATTTATTTAGAAATAAAACTTCAAATTTACTCAGGGTCTTTAAATCTGTTGGGGAGCTTGTGACCTGGCCCCCAATGGGGAAAGAGGTACTCTAGCCTTGCTTAGACAATGACAATAAAAGAAAAAAAACAACCACAGCTGACTAAAATACCCTAAAAGAGACAAAAATGTCCGAATTCAGTTGCCGACTTCGCAGCAAGTGAGCCACTTACACAAAGGCAAACAGTCCATCATTTACACGCACTGCCATATCAAGTGGAAGCAGAGTGAAAGTGTATGTCGGATGATGATGATGGGCCCGTCTCTTCACATGTCAGAGGCAGCAGCAAAGGTCACTGAGCACCGAGGAAGTATGAGGCTTTTAGGGAGGAGGAAACCACTAAATACTCCTAATCCCCGTTTATTTGCCGCATGGATGGTTAAATGCTACTCTCGGCCTCGTAAAATTAAAAGCCAATGTGCACCGAACTGTGGCCAAGAGGCATGGATAGCGAGCTAGGAAGGGATGGAGGTGGGGATGACGATGATGAAGCAGGAAGAGGCGATGTCAAAAGAGGGAGGCAGAGAAAGTATGAAGAAGGAAGTGGAATTGAGAAGCGGTGATGTGCAGCCCCAAAACATTCTTCCCCTGAATGAGCTGTCACCTGTGCCTCCTTGGCGTGGCGATCTATGGTTCACACAAGCTGCCTTTGATTAATACATCCCACCTAAATCATTGAAAGTTCCCCTTTGCTTCTTGCCCATAAAATGCAACACACAACACAAATCAGCCCTTTAAACAGCGGAGCCGGAGAACAATTGGAAAATAATGCATCTTAGCTGGGCCATCCCAATAAATTGTTCCTTAGAACACCCGCCCTTAAACCAAAATCAATTCATCCGCCTCCAACTTTTATTAAAATTCCCAGTAATAAATCTTCCCCCAATGTTTGTTCATCTGTTTTTTGATGCATTTATATCACTTTCAGTTCTGCTCCAGTGTTTCCCCTGCCTCTACAGCGTAAAATGGGAAAATCTATTTGGGGCCAATAGAATTGTTAAAGGGGTGTTATGGGTGCCTGTTCTTGTGGAGAAAATGGGTGTCAATTTGTGTGTGTACGTGTGTGCGTGCGCACATCTGAGTGCAAGTGTATTTGTGTGTAAATGGAATCGATAAATGTGGCAGTGTGGTGAGTAGATAGCACCCTTCCCCTTGCCTCTCTGATTAACCCACACCACTGCCAAGCTGACAGCTATATAACAATATTAGGTGTGTTTGAGTGGGAATGTGAGAGTATGTGTGTGAGCATGTGTCCCGGCGCCATTCAAAACTGTTTGTCTTCACATGAAACCCTCAGGGACAGTGGATAAAATGTGTTTACCCATGTGCTAATTGTGAATAGTCAGTCTTCATTTGTATCTGTACTGTTACTATACATTACAACACTTGTGTTTGGCAACAGAGAAAAAGGTAATACAATCAAACATACTTGTATGACTTTTTTTCATAAAAGTGCAAAACTTTTATGTTCAATTGGGTTTTCTATTTTAGATTTAGCTTTCAGATAAAAAAAATATTGGACAGCTTCTGACTAAAGATTAGCATTTGTCTAAATTTAGCGGATCATCTATGGCTGAAACTGAAAATCGTACTTGAACCTATCCCAGGCGTCTTAGGACGAGAGGCAGGGCAAACCCTTAACCGGTATTAATTGCTATTTTCAGTATAGGATGATCAGGCTGAATGTTCTGAACTCCTGTTTCAATACCCATATTAAGTAGACTAAGGCTGCACAGAGGATTTGTTACATAACCATAGCTAGGATGCGGAATAAACCCAATAGGGTCAATATCACTTTAAAGTAACCTGAACAGAATCACTCAGTCATCATGAAAACGTGGTGACTGCCCCTTTAACAAACTCTGTTTTCAGTGGCAATACCATCGACATTTTGTCTTTTTTCAATGGAGGGTGAAAAAGTGGATAACTGCGGAAACCCCCCCATTTGCACTCATATAGTTTTCATAGTATGTGTGTAGTTGGATCGCAACATGTCTACTCTGTCATAAGGTCAGATACCAATTGATGTTAAATAAATAAATAAATGTAAAAACTTTCACAAAAATTTACTTTTTGAACAATGCACCATCAGCTTGCAATCTAATCATGTTGCTAAGTGGAGGGCTATAATGCCAACATTAGCAAAAAATTGTCCACCCTGACATTCTCCAACCTGTCCGCAAATGTGTTTGTTGTTTTGTTGTGTACATTGCTTGCAGTTAATTTATTAAAAAGTGTGGCGCTTGACCAATTTGAAATTCTAACAGTATAGCATCTGCTTATTACAGTGAATATGAAGTTCAATGAAATATGGTTAACTTTGAATTGGTGAAATTGGGAATTTTCTAGGGCACTATAGTGTTATTGAGTCAAAATTATTATTCCTGTCCATTAAATATGTGAACTAGGAATCTAGCTGCAACTCTTCAGCATGCTTTCCGGAAATGTGTAAGCAATCACAATCTGTTGGAAAATGAGCTGGTAATGATGGACTATGTTTGAATCGAGATTGAAAAAAACCTAATAGGAATACAATAGTCACCGTCGTCTCACTTGTTTGATGAGCAATGCATGATTTGCCAGTGCTAAAGAATGAAAGTCCTGTGATTTATTCTTGGGCTTTATATAGGAATTTGCATCAATCGATTCATGTTAATTAATTATGCTAATTGAGCAAGCTGAAAGCAGATGTCAGAAGTGCCCTCCTGCTCATCCTCCGGTGATACTGGCCATTTAATTACAGATGCTGTTTGTTTTTGATCTACAAATAACTCTCCATTAATTCACAAGGTGTTTGCACTCATGCTAGTAAACACGTGATGAACATGGCAATAAAGTAGTCTTTTGACTGCTGATCACCTTTAAATATCAGGCTTTCCTGTAAGTAAAGTAGCATCACCGATAAATGGTGTCCGCTTTTAGATTTTATACCTGTTTAGAAGTAGTTGAGAAGTTTTATTTACAAGTTACCACACATAAGAAGCGTGCGATCAAGCAGACTGTGTGGCTGTATTTTGTGCGCGTGTGTGGGTTGTCTTCGCATCGAGTATGTGTGCAAGTGTGTTTGCCGGGATGGGGAAGGCAGGAGGCTGCTCTTCTCTGAGCCGCATGGATTTGCTGCTAAAGTTTGAACAGCTTTAAATTAAAATGTATTGCCCATTCTCGATGTATTGATCTGAGAGCCAGCTGTGTCAATACACCGCCACGGCTATTTTTCCAATAACTTATAAAGATCTGCCATGCGGGCATAAATCCATTTCATAGTGTGACTTAACATTCTCTATACTTCATATGATTTGTTTTATATATTTTTTGTCATAGTATTAAAATCACAGAAAATTACCTAATATTTTAGGGTTTGGAAAAATATGAAAGGCAATATTTTTTTGGGTTAAATTGTTTACTTGGTATGGGTTTAGTTTAGTCCAGTCTTTTTTGGCTCATCCTTTCAACCTAATGTTTTCCACCTCGCTCAATTCTAACTCTTAGCTTAACTCTTAACAAATACTTTCTGTCTCGCTTATCCTCTTTAGGCTCGCGAGTGATCTGGAGCATATCACAGCTGACTCTGGACGTAAGGTAGGTTACTTCAACCACAGACCGGTCGCCAGCCAGTCACAGACAAATAGTACTTAAATGACAATTCCTCCCCTCTCCGACACTTTTCTTGGGAGACTGCACCACTCTACTCCTCATCCCCTCTCCCCTTCCGCGTCTTTTCCATCTCTCTCCTTAATCTCCCTCCACCTCCTCTCATTGTCAATACCTATCTAATTCCACTTTAGCACCAGTAATTGGCTGATGGATAGAAGCTATGGATTGGTCTCTTCCTGATGACTGCATGACATTTTTTCTCCCCACCCCGTAGCTGGTAATACTAATAGAATTCCAAATCCGCAGCAGTGGGATTCTGTCATGAGTAGGTCAACTGCTGTGTCAAGGTCCTATTGGAAAGCCAGCATCCAACATCTTAATTTAGATTTAGGTTTTTTTTTCTCTCCCCCTCTCTGTCTCTCCTTGCTTCACTGGATGATCACTAACCCAGTGTTTCCATTCTTATGCAGTCTGACACGTCTATAGCGGAGCGCTTGAAGCTATTTTGTACGGTGGCCCTGAAGTGCAAAACGCAAAAACAAAAAAGTGAACACGACTGCAAACCAAAAAACATAAACCGTAAAACCCCCATTGTTAAATTTTTTGTATATATATTTTTTTATTTGTGTTTGCGATTACGTTTTTGTGTTTGCGATTACCTTTTTGTTTTTGTGATTTAAATTATTATTTTTTGCTGTCCATTTTGTATTTTTTATTCGGTTCATGTTTTTTGGTTTGCATTCATGTTCACTTTTTTGTTATTGCGTTCTGCACTTCAGGACCACCGTAATTTTGACATTGGTTCAACAAATTAAAAACACAGTTTTAGTAATATTAACAAATGCTAACCGTATATTAAGATTCATGTCAAACTGGGGTTAAATATAAAGTAAAAAATAACTTCTGCGAAAATGCAGAAAAACAAGTGACACAGACTAGGCAGAACCTGGAATTGAGGCCACTCAAACGCTAATCAAAAAAGATCATCTGAAATACTGTGCTTTGAATTTGTTTTCAAAGCTAAATATCCACTTCATCCAAAACACAGTTTGTGCTTTGGTGCTGCAGTTTTGGCTAGTAATGGAGGTTTGAGTGAACAATAGTGATTATGATAACAATTACAACCATTTTTTGCCTGATGGGCAAATGGAGGCTATTTTGTTTTTATTGCATGATGCAATTGGGGCACATCATCTACCAGAGGAACAGTACGAATCGAGGATATGCAGAACATAATATACAGTTAAGCTTATGCAGACTCGTATATCCACACATGCAGGGCTGAAACAAAGCGGCAGTCCACCATATTAAAATGATTATTTCATGTATTTTGAATACCTGTTTATCAATTGTGTGTCTAATCCTGACTTAAATGTGTGTGCGCGTGTCTTATTGTGATGAATCTGCAGAAAAGAGGCTGGCCAAATCGGGTTGTAATGCTAATTCCATCCCCTGACTGCATAATGCAGTGCAGCAGGGAGAGCGACTGAACTTGACCCTGTTAAACCTGACCTTGGCCTTTCACCCGTCGCACATGAACGTGGGTGCAGGTGTCAACAAATTAGGATAATAAATCTTTCCATCACGGCTGCCACACATACGTTTAACACTGGAGCAAGCTTGGTGAAATCTTATGTTTGGCTCATCGTGTACCGAATGAAAGTCATAAGCAGTGGACCCACCGCTCTTTTTTGCAGTCTTCTAATTTCTGAGAGGAAGTACACTCGAATGTTTAGTTTGATGAATGGTCTGTGCGTTTTGTTGAGCTAGCATTTCATTAAGTGACTCAAGTGACTGACGCGTTAAATGAAGCTCATCATTGGGTTGCAATTTAGTTGATGTTTTGTGAGCTCCAATTGATTCTGTTAATTGTGATGGCCTTTTTTAAAATTGTTTTTGAGTTAAGTGAGTACAGACGTTGTTAGCTTCGCATTGGATTTTTTAAATTAATTTATACTGTTAATGTTTTGTAATGAATCCTTACTCTAGGAGTCTCATTCAGTGTTATAGTTTTTGTCACATTGTGAGATTTGATGCGATGGTATGAAGGTGTAAGTATTTGTGGCACTTATAAAAGGGGAGGGGAAAAAAAGAAAATGTATAATTATATCCCAGTCAGAGAGAGACCAACAGTCTGTCTGTCTGACTGTCTCTCTTTCTCTTTGTCTGCCTTTTTCTTGAAGAACACATTAGGCAATATGTTTATGCTCATAATATTGAAATTGGGGATGGGCGAGAACTGTTATTGTAATTTTTTTTTTTTACATTTTAAGTACTAGTGGTATCTGTACTTGGTATCAGTATAAGTGACTACTCAAAAGTTGAGTACTCGTACTGGTATTGGTCTGAATTTTTTTTATATCAAACATTCCTAATTGAAATTGTATTTTTGTAAAATGTAGGCTTTTTTTCTTGAGAATGACAACTTTGTTTTATTTTATGAACTAATAAACATTTTCTCAGTAGAAGGAGCAGTCTCAATATTTTTGTCATTCTATGGCTTCAGAGCTTTTATTTCTTTGCTCAACTTTTCCTCATCACAGTCACTGTTGACACAATAGCATCTCCCACTTCCTGTGACCTTCAATTGTCAAGATTGTGATTAAAAATGATGTAATCTTGTTGAATGTATTACATTTCAGATAAAAACTCTTTCATGTATAAAATCCAGATTAAATAATAAATAAGAACTCATGCAAGTTAGGGAAAATGTTGCAAGCCGGTGCCTTAGATCATCCATTCGTCTGAAGTCAAGAGTAACATTTGTTTATTTTAGCTGGGTGTCCGAGGGTGGGGTTACAAGACTGTGCGGAATGTCCCTTTAAATTATTCAAAGCCCAATCAGGTATCTTTTTCTCCACTGATCTAAAGATGGCTATCTGAGGTCATTCATTCTTCCTATACAGGGTCACCTTTCCCACTCTTCCTTTAACCACTTCCACTCACGATCTGTTTCCCTAATGTTAAATAGAACAATATATTGGTCGCCGTACCTACGGCAGCTTGCAGGCAGGCATTTATTAAGAAGCAAAGCAGCTGTGTGTACACGCACACACTTGGATGCACTCTTCATAATCACACGCTCACACATATGTTGACGAGGACATTTTGTGTGTGCGTGTAAGACTCATTCTCTTCCTGTGTTACCATGTATCTGAATAGCTGCTGACCTTCTCACACAGCACAAGGATGTGCGGCATTATTGCTCTTCGTGCAACTTGCTTTGGAGTGCTCACAACAAAAGGTGACAAAGGTGCTCTAGACTATAGAGTAGAGAGGGGAATGACGTAAGAATAGGTGAAATGATTGATTGGTTCATTGACCTTGGATCTTTTAGATAAATATGGTGGTAAACTCTCTCGTTTTGCATCCATGTGCACAATTTCAGTGGCTTTCATGCTTTTAAGTGTGCGTGCGATACGTCTGTGTTTAACGGCTTGTGTGTGTGTGTGTGAGGTGTGTCCATGTACAGTTTGTGTGTGTGTGTATGCTCACTGCCGGGGGCTTGTTGTCAAAGCTTCTCTCGACTGGCCAATTAATTATGATGGCCTACTTATGATGCGTAATAAGATGATTTATTAGTAAACACACAAACAGAGCGCAGGTAGCGGCACTGTGTTCTCTGTGGTCGAGGATGATGCACTGGGCCAAGCTCACAAATCCACCTCTGGCTGTGTCCTACTGGATCTGAAAAGTCAGCTTTGCAGGTTTTGTGGCTAACTTCCTTGATACTTAAATTTAAGTACAGTATAATCGGTGCCTTTCAAGCACATTCATATACAAATTACCATGGAAACCTTGCCTCATTTTATCTATTTAAATTCCGCAACAATACAATCTGTAGACCAGTGTTTCGCATCCTTTTTATTTTATTTTATTTTTTTAGCTAAGAGCTATTTTACATTTGAAGAATATCACTGTACACCAACAAACAAAAAGGGCACCAAAAGTATGAATATTGAAATAATGATATCATCATCTTAATTTACTCACAAAATGACTTTATGTGAAATCTGGGCCTGGTTTAATGGTGTATTGTGCCATTTATAAAGGTAAAGCTTTTTCTACATCATGCATGCTCCACCAATGCCCAGATGAGTACGAAGAGCCCTGACTGTTTTACTCTGACTGCATCTATAAGCTTTTATAGTAGAGTGTGCGGACCCACGCGCTCCACAGTTTCTTTGGGGTGGGGTTTCTTACCTCATTTGAAGTCGTGTCTTCATTTGTCAACTGTGGCTGTCGCATTAAGCTCGTGCACATACTCGCACGCGCACCATGGACGAGCCTGACACAGATGTTGCAGTTACGCTTTGGGCCAAAGGTGGCAGCCATGAGTAAAAAAGTTAAAAACGCAAATTTGAGGTACTCGAAGAAAGTCGTGACTTCAGTATGAATGGCAACAGGTTGTTGTACTATTTGCCGTAAATGGAAGATAATTTTATTTGAATTATGTGATTGCGGGAATGCTTAGGCAATGTGTGACAATATTCCTGCATCTGTTACAGCTACAAATCAGCATTTCTGCGGGTCCCAATGTAGTAATGTCTCCCATTTTATTTGTATCAGAGTTTTACAGAAATAGATGATACATGAAAAAATCTGAATCTTCCTTAGCACATGCCTCACCCCTGCAATAAATGTAGTTGTCACTGTAGACATTTTGACTAGCTGATAAAGCATACAGTATTGCACACTAGTCTTAAGACGCCATATCCCAATGATGACAATGATTTAAAATGAAAATGAATTCCTGTTTGTCAACCTTTGTCCAGATCATCACCAAAATTAAATGACTTATTTATTCTTTGTTAAAAGATGCTAACTGCAGCTGCCCTGTAATATTTACTGTTCTACTATATCAGAAATATGGATAATTGCAAAATTGTGACCAAAAACTTTGCACAGTCCTGTTCCTAGAAAACAAACATAACCAAAAGCCATTTGATGTAGCCTACTCGTACAGTACATATAAACACAATCCTGTTGCTGGATGTGCAATGGACAATCTAAATCTACTCCAGCCATATGTTGTATAATTGATCAATTCCTTTGTTGTTGTATCAATACGGTCATCTAAAAGTGTGTGTGCTTGTGGGCAGCGCATTCTAAAATAGGGGTGCAGGTGTGAGAAAAGCCATTTGTTTTCGTTGGCTATCTGTCTAACTAGCTGTGTCCTATTTCTGGATGACACACACATACGCAGCAAACCTCGTGCCCCCTCCACCATACGTTGCGGGACATAATTTATGATGCCACGGTAACATATAGACTTTTCATCACTCAGTGGCGACTTGGTCCACTCAATGTTACAGCATATTGTCTCTCCCTCTTCTTCCCTTTCGTGGCACTTCATTTTTACTCTTACTTCACTACTTTCTTCAGATGTGCAGGTCTTTTTTAGTTTTTACACAGGCTTGTCAAAATATATATCTGATCTCCTTTTTGGAAGTCTCAAATATCAAATCTCATTGTTGGTGGCGCTCTAAAGCCACTACAACATTAAGCCCCAGTCCACATGCTGGCTGTCAAGTGGCGTTAAAAAAAAAGAAGAAAACAAAGAAAAGAAAACTATCATTGTTCCATCTTTCACTGCGTGACATGCACGTTCATGGCTGACAATGAGGCACTCTAAAGCAGCCACGCCAGCCGACGATCCAAAGCAAAGATTTCTTTTTAAGGTGTTTATTTTTAATTGCGCCAGATATCTGCTAATACAAACAAATGCACTCATGTTCTTATATAGTTGAGGGATGACACACTTGGGCCCATTTTAGCCATGTCCCCCCTCAACTCCAACTGAAATGGCGAAAAACGCTATATCTCTACAATTAGGCTATGTTCTTCATAGTTCTCAGTCTTTGCATGTTTTAAGCAATTATCTTCAAACGAAAATATTATTCGAAACTAATCTCTGAATTAATTTTACTAGGTTTAATTTTAATTAATTTTATAATATCTGAGGTAAAACATGGCTGCATCATATTTGTCTACTGGTTAAAACTTATACAAATACTTTGTGAGAGCAAGATCGCTAATGATTGCGAATTCTATCCCGTCAAAGGCGCTCAACATTCCTCCGGTCATATGGGAACATATGAGCACACTTGTAGTAATGGGCATGTGCGTTTAATGACAAAAATCACATAGAACGCAACCTACGCTCCATGCGCACTCTGTTCTATACTTCACTCATATTCGGCCACCCTCTATGTAACTATTGATGCTACTTTGTCCTCGTGATGAAGCAAGTGGGCTGTTGTTGGGTCGATGTGTGTCATTGTTTTATTGATGTGAGAAGAGACCCCTGAGGCCCGCAGCCTTCTACTCCCCTGTAAGCAATAAATCTATGGCCTGCTGTTCTCTCTGCTGCGCCCAAAGTAGCCTCCTTCACACACACGTGCATACACTCAAGAGTTTCAGCAGATAACAAACACATTGTTAAAATATCAGGTTCGTGTGGTGTGAAAAAAACAAAAAAACAATAACAATAAAAACCTAATATAAAATTCAAAATGTAGTTGCTGGGAAAATTACAATTAACTATAACATTGGTGAAACACGTGTCATGTCACCCCAAACATTCTCACTAGGTTTTTAGGTCTGGGCTCTCTCTGGGTGAAGGCATTCTTTGTTGATTTGTTCACTGTCACAATGAAAGGTGGAATTCACTTCAGCTTTCATTTGAAAGTTTTGAAATAACTAGTATTTGGCTTTTATAAGCCTATCCACCTTCATTGAACCCAACCATTGATAATTGCCACCACCATATTTTTGTGTGGATATACAGTACATAGAAACATGCAACATGACACTTTTTGTTCAAGTTATGGCCAAGAAGTCCTAGCTTTTTACCACATATTCGTAAGAGACCTGATCAACAAATCTGCTTGAATAACTGTTTTACATTTGTTCAGTAAAGACATTAAAGAAACAAAAAGATGGATTACTTGTGCTGGTTTGCTTTCTTTAACCACTGTGCTCCACTACAAATCGTATGTGCAGTGGATATATATATATATATTTGTGATATAAAAATGAAACAAATATAAATAATTTCAAAATGTTCTCCACCATGAATGTGACAATGAAGGGAGAAATAGATATAAAGTGGGTACATAACATACATCATACCTGTTTCTATCCAAACTCATATTGAATGGGAAGAAGCACACACCATTTGAAGTTCTTCTGATTAATGGCAAATTAAGTTCAGATGTAATCTTTTTCTGTCATTTTATTGCTTGCTATAGAGACCTGAAAGTTTTGTGCAAACTGATTGGTATTTGGAATTATTCATACTTCTATTCACCTTAACTATACTGCTAAAAAAAAAAGAGACAAAGTGTTCCCTTAATTGTTTTGAGCAGTGTATGTATATATGCACTGCTAAAAAAATAAATAAAAACAATTAAGGGAACAGTTTGTTCCTTGAATTTTTTTGAACAGTGTATTATGAAAAAAAAACAACCTTTGTTTCATTTAACCGTAATACATTTTACCACATCGTCACCCTCTTAAAATAATTGCTTAGGTATTTTTTTTTGCAAAAAATATTCTATATATCTCCTCCTATATATTTTTCGTGTTCCCAAGCTGAAAAATCTGAAAAAAATATTACTTAGGCAATTATTTTAAGAAGGCGTCGATATGCTTCTGGAAGCTTTCAAGTATGTTTTTGCAAAAATGTAGCCGGGGCTTAGATATTTTTCTTTACAAGATAAGGCTATCCATTTTCTCCCTGAAGAAGACAACCGACTGTTGTCACATGTACTAAGCAACCAGTGCTTGCCAAAAATTCCAGCGGCTCCTTCAATGTTGCTGTCGGCTACTTGGCAGCCTCCTTGACCAACCCCCCCCCCCCCCCTCTTCCTCTCATCATTATTCATCAATATTGCATGTCAAGTTCTTTGTAATGTCACTTTCTGCACTTGATGATTACTGTCTGCTAATGTTCCATAGTATTTTAATGCCTCACAAATTATTTTTTGCACTTCTCACAGATACTACTTTTGAACAATGACATCCCTCTAATGCTGTGGAAGCTCATTGGTATTGTGTGTATATGACTCCAGCTAAATGATACATTCTTCTTCCATGCAACATTTTAGTTTTCTTGTTGCTACCCCGTGTTCATTTTTTATCTCTGAATCATTTTAATTCCCTTCCATCAGCCAGTAGAGGCCACTCACAGCATTCAGTACGGACAGCCCACTCAAGCACACACTCGCACACGCAGGCGACAGCTGCCCGTTGCAAAAGGAGAGCACAGGAGGTGGCAATAGAAAAAGGAGATGGAAGGAGGCAAAAAGCAGGCATGAGAAGGAAACATGAAGGCTAATTCGATGTGATAGAGACACATCACCGCTGATGATGTGCCTTGTTTTGTTTTGTTCCTATTTATTCCCCAACTCAGCTCTGTTCACGTTCTTTGCTTTTGATGGGAGAAATGGGTGAGAAATTGGAAATGACACCCATTCTGTTTGTGTGTGGCGTGAACAGAAGATTCCCCATGGTTTCACTGTACACAGTTATTATCTTTAATCAACAAGAAGTCCACTTGAAATGCAATTTAAACACCAAATTCAACCTTAGGTACAGCTAAATAAATCTATTGATTCAATCGGATATTTTTATGTACAAAACCTTTTGCAAACATAATGATGCTCAGGTTTGACTGACACTTTCTGATAGATTTTCATTTGACTGTTTTTATTACTGTGGCTGGAGTTTAAAGTGATGTGCAACTCATGCTAATACAGTGGAAGCTCGGAGTTTGAACGTCTCGGAACTCGTCCAAATCAGACTTCAACAGTTCCAACACCCAAGCGAAGCCGAGCAATGCCAAATGCTCACGTTGCGGTAGTTGAGACGATGAACTGCTAATTTCCAATCAGATCGTGAATACTCCCGGAGGTGCTCCATACATTCGCGAGTGCATTTGTATTTTTCCACGACAATTTTCTTCGCCATGGGCCCGAAGAAAGACAACAGTGCCAGTGGCAGCAGAGAAAAACATACAGTGCTACGAACAACAGTGAAATTAGGAAGGAGATTATCGCGCCGTTGTAGCTACCGTGACTACTTCTGTAAATACTGGCATGAGGACCACCCCCTTAGCTGGTCAACAACGTGTCTGATGTTAAACAACGCACGTAAGGACCACTTAGTAGTCTAACAATATGCCCAATGTAAATACACAAACTCAGCACCGAACTAAATCAAGCATTAACATAGCATTTATCATCCACTGATGCCATCACACCACAACAAAAAAAGGTACGGTATTTTTTATTGTTTAAAATACTGTACATAGTGTACATTTTTTTTACATAAATTTTAATTAAAATGGGAATTTTCTGTTTTGGGAGCTTGGGAACGGATTAATTGCATTTACATTATTCCTTATGAGAATTTTTTTTTCGGAGGTTGAACAATTCGGATTTAAACACTTCGCAGGAATGAATTATGTTCAAACTCCGAGGTACCGCTGTAATTTGAAGATGACAAAAATATTAGTAACACCACCAGCTATTTCAATGCAGTTTTGCTCCATTATCTGAAAATGTACTAACTTCGAGTTCATTTTTAAGAAATATTTTTTATTTTGGAACTCATTCGATTATGCCGGTGTTCTTAACATCCTGCCTGGTGAGTTTATTGTATTGTGTTTTTGCTAGATAAATATTAAACACCCTCTTTATTTTGTGGTAAATGTACTCACGTTTGCCCTCCTTGTGTTGAATCTATGCACACAACCAATGCATGTTCAACTGGGACTGAGTGAGCGTAATCTGCAAGTTTAAAGGGGAAGTCGCTGAGGGAAGTGAATGAAATCATTTTAATCCTACTTTGCTCCTCAGTTCCCGAAGCTGAAATCTTTCTCCTTTTTACGGTCCACGTCTCACCTCTCTCCTCTCTTTCGCCCTTTTCTCTCCTCCACATTCACTAATTGTTTCATCTTGAGTATGGAAAGGAGACGCCAAATCAATACGTCTCCTTTCTAGAAGCCGAGCGGAGGAGAGGGTAAAGGGGGAGGGGCCTGGCCTAAAGAGGCCCTCTAAATGCTGGAAGCCCACACGGCTCACTTGCTGGCCTCTGAACATTTTGTCATTTGGTGTATGTGCTTTTATCAGCAACAGGGGGTCATCTTATTTCCTCCATATGAGTCACCACCCAATATTTTGTGTGAGTGGAAGCTTAACTCAGCTGACTGAGTGAGATGCGGGTTAAACCCTGGACCAGTTGCAAAAAAAATACCCGATTGGACTTGTAAATGTAAATTGTGAGTCGAGATGTCTTGGACCGTGTATAGCTAAGGATTACGCATTGCATTATAGAGCTTGCAGTCTACCAGTCACCTTCCATTTTATTGTGCAGATCGGCGAAAGCAATACTCGAGAAGATACCGAGGACTGCTCCAAAATGGTACTGACCTTTGTGAGGCAGAAAGGACACAGAGATTTGGGGGGATTAAAATGTCAATATTCTTTTGGTCATATTTCTCTCCGAGTAGGGGGGGGTGAGTGTGGTATTCCTCACTGTGACTAATGTGATGTTTTGTTTCCAACGCAAACTTTCTCCTGCTGCCCACCTCCTGCTCACAGCAGCCCTCAATGGGACAGTTTCTTTCTACGTTTGCAGCCATTTCTTTTCTTGTTGCACCCTTTATTTTATTGTTTGCTCCCTTCTTGGCCCACCTGCAGGTTAACTCACAGTTGTGTTCCTAAACCTGTGTGTGTGTGTGTGTGTGTTTTCATCTATACACATCACCATCCAAAAGTGGTTTGTTATTAGGTGGGATTGTGTGTGTGTGTGAGACTGTGAGTGTGTTCATGTTGAGGTATGATCCGCGTTAAGATAAGACTGTAAACCAGATTAATCTGGCGTGGAAGAGCTTGTCAGCAGGACCACGGTGTGTGTTTGTGTGTGTGTGTGTGTACTGAGTGTGTGTGGAGGCCTGCCCATCAAGTGAGTCATTGGTTCCTATATTGTTTGTGTGTGCGTGTGTAGGTAGGGTCCAGTGCTGGGTAATGTGATCGTGGCTCTATGTAACACAGCATGACAACTGCTTGTGCGTTTGAGTGTGTCTCTTGTGTTTTTGTGTGCGTGTGAAACGCGGCAGGACAACAGTATCTCTCCACGCGTGGAGAGAATGGATTACTCTGCTCGGCAACTCGAAATGCTAACAGACACACACGCGGGAACGCGTATGTTGAAGTTATTTATTTAAATAAACAGTGTGATGCCAATTAAAAAAAAAAAAAAGAAAAGTGTTCAAGAGGAATAACGGGCTCATGAAGTTAAATACAAAGACAAGGAATATTTACGTAAATTTAACTTGCGAGTCTTATAAATGGATAATATAAATCTTCCAAGACATAAATAGGCTTCACGGAAGATTACTTAATGCATCTATTGTGTTAAAATATAACTGCCAAATCTGAGTGATGAAAAAAAAATCATCTATGTAATTATGCTTCAAAATCCTGAAAAATCATGAGGTTTTCTCAACTTTTAAATGCTGTGCTTGTGTCCGCTGAATTTACTAGAACTACCCCTGCTTAACTGTCAATCAAATACCACTGCTACAACCTTGAAAAAAAATGTATGCTACTTCGTCTAGCATCTTTATTATGCCAACACAAAACTGCGTGTTGGAACTGCAAAAATATATCAATTTAAAGCCTCCGTTGGCTAGAATATATCTCACAGGGTCGTCAATGGGGTTTTCCAGACCAGGACAATGAGGCACTCTAATGCGGCCATGCCGGCACAAAGTAGTATCGATGCCGATATTTGTCAAAATGCTAAATATTGGCATCTGCCTTTTTACGAATCTGAACGCCGATACAGCTGGTATCTCACTGAGTGGTGAATACTTGCGAACATAGCGAATTTAGGGTTTTCGTCAGTCTTTGTAAGATGTTCACATAGTTTTTACTTGTTGCAAAGACATTTCGAACATATTACATATAACAAATGTTTTGAAACCTTTTTACGGACCCTGTTGAAAACCCCAAATCAGCTTCATTTGCATGCATTTGTTGCTCAGTGAGACACAGGGAACTTTTCCTTTATTGATTTATTTAATTTTCTACTTCATAAAAAAAATAATACAATTATTAATTATTATTTTTTTAAATAAATAAATACAATTAAGAAATTATGTTGAAATGTTGGAAGACTACTGCCCGAAGCTAGTCAGTCTTTGCAAAATGTCAGCAATTATCTTCAAACAAGTGACTTTAACAATGTACTAGCCAATAATAAAACGCAGTATAGAACGACAGATAGATATTAATATTTTTTCCTATAGATATTTGTTGTTTTTTCTATGCGTATCATTGGTGTTTTTTTTTTTAATAGATTAAGCCCTCAAAGTTGATTTTTGGCCACATAACAAGCCTTTGCAGTATCGATACGATCATAACTATGAACTCGATTCATTTAGGTCTATCAAGACCGGTGTTTGTGCAACCCATCTGCTAATCCGTGCCGTACGCAGGCTTTGCTATACATTAACATGCTGTCAGAGGTGTTAGGGCCCCCCTGTAGTGCATCATGGGACATGGTGTCTTATTCAAGGGCATTGCTGGTGAGAACTTTCGAAGTAATACCACCACCCTCCAGCTGCCGCCTCACAGCCACAAAACACCCGCGTCTGCGGCGGGGATCAACCCACCAACCTCAGGGTTATTAGTCAGCCTCCCCATCCAGGCTGGCCCAGGGAGAAGCTGCGGGTGGGCGGCTGTGGGATGCAAGCCAAATGCATGTGTGTGGTTGAGTGGGTGGGGGTGTTGCTTCCCCTGTGTGAGGAGCACACTGCATCTTCCCCGACCACTTTCTGACAGGCCCACATACATCACCACCCCCAACACCTCTGTTTCTCTCTCCTCTCCCTCTTCATCATCCCTATTCCCACTGTCCCTCCCTCCCTCCATCCATCCAGCACTCCTCCCAGCCTCCCTCTCACCTGCTCCCATCTCTCATGCGTGCCGGTCTCTCTTTCTCACCTGCTCGAAGCCCCACCACACCTCGCAGCAGGCCTCTTTGAGTATCATTTACATCGATGATGCCTCATCATTACCCCTGCCCTACTTTATCTATCACCCAGCAGCTCTGCCATATAGGACCGAGATCTTCACTGCAGATGTTATTCTTGCAAAGTCTGGAGCAAGCTGTGGAAATAACTTTCTGTTGTTGTTGTTGGAGTTTCACTGTACAAGTAGGGACAATATTGGAGAAGGGTCCAGATTGGGGTGGGTGGTGGGGGGGGGGGGGGGGGACTGCCACTGTTGTCCCAGAAGAAATTGACACACAATCTCCGTCAAAAGCGCCCTACAACTGTAATGTTAATTATGGCTTGAGTGTGTAGTGTAATTTAAACCTCTGAAAATACAGTATATCAAGTGAAATAACAAAATTGTCTCCAAACTTTAGTGCAACTATAGAGGCTGACTGTAGAAGCACCATGAGCAAGAAAAGAAAAATGACTATTCTTGATCCATCACAGTCCTTGACTTCAGGTCCGCAATTAAATTTATGCAAAAGAGTCACGTGTCTCTAATATAGTGACAAAGTTCAAAGTTTTGTGGAGTTTCAAACAAGGGCTAGGGTTTCATATTAGGGTTTAAAACTAGGGCTAGGGTTTCATATTAAGGTTACAAACTAGGGCTAGGGTTTCAAATTAGGGTTTCAAACTAGGGCTAGGGTTTCATATTAAGGTTTCAAACTAGGGCGAGGGTTTCAAATAAGGGCATCGAAGTAGTGCTAGGGTTTAAAATTAGGGTTTTAAACTAGGGTTAGGGTCTCAAATAAGGGCAACGAAGTAGTGCTAGGGTTCAAAATTAGGGTTTCAAACTAGGGCTAGGGATTCAAATAAGGTTTTGAACTAGGGCAAGGGTTTCAAATTAGGGATTCAAACTAGGGCTAGGGTTTCATATTACGTTTTCAAACTAAGCCTAGGGTTTAAAATTAGGGTTTTAAACTAGGGCTAGGGTCTCAAATTAGGGTTTAAACTAGGGCTAGGGTTTCAAATTAGGGTTTTAAACTAGGGCTAGGGTTTCAAATAAGGGCATTGAAGTAGTGCTAGGGTTCAAAATTAGGGTTTTAAACTAGGGCTAGGGTTTCAAACTATGACTAGGGTTTTAAATTAGGGTTTCAAACTAGAGCTAGTGTTTCAAATTAGGGTTTCAAACTAGGGCTCGGGTTACAAATTAGGGTTTCAAACTGGGGCTAGGGTTTTAAATTAGGGTTTCAAACTATGGCTAGGGTTTCATATTAGGGTTTAAAACTATGGCTAGGGTTTGAAATTAGGGTTACAAACTAGGTCTAGGGTCTCAAATAAGGGCATTGAAGTAGTGCTAGGGTTTTAAACTAGGGCTCGGGTTACAAATTAGGGTTTTAAACGAGGGCTAGGGTTTCAAACTAGGACTAGGGTTTTAAATTAGGGTTTCAAACTAGGGCTAGGGTTTCAAATTAGGGTTTCAAACTAGGGCTAGGGTTTTAAACTAGGGCTAGGGTTTCAAATTAGGGTTTCAAACTAGGGCTAAGGTTTTAAATGAGGGTTTCAAACTAGGGCTAGGTTTTTAAATTAGGGTTTCAAACTATGGCTAGGGTTTCATATTAGGGTTTAAAACTAGGGCTGGAGTTTCAAATTAGGGTTACAAACTAGGGCTAGGGTTTCAAATTAGGGTTTCAAACTAGGGCTAGGGTTTCAAATTAGGGTTTCAAACTAGGGCTAGGGTTTCAAATTAGGGTTTTAAAGTAGGGCTAGGGTTTAAAACTGGGGCTAGGGTTTTAAATTAGGGTTTCAAACTATGGCTAGGGTTTCATATTAGGGTTTAAAACTATGGCTAGGGTTTCAAATTAGGGTTACAAACTAGGGCTAGGGTTTCAAATTAGGGTTTCAAACTAGGGCTAGGGTTTCAAATTAGGGTTTCAAACTAGGGCTAGGGTTTCAAATTAGGGTTTTAAACTAGGGCTAGGGTTTCAAACTGGGGCTAGGGTTTTAAATTAGGGTTTCAAACTATGGCTAGGGTTTCATATTAGGGTTTAAAACTATGGCTAGGGTTTCAAATTAGGGTTACAAACTAGGTCTAGGGTCTCAAATAAGGGCATTGAAGTAGTGCTAGGGTTTTAAACTAGGGCTCGGGTTAAAAATTAGGGTTTTAAACGAAGGCTAGGGTTTCAAACTAGGACTAGGGTTTTAAATTAGGGTTTCAAACTAGGGCTAGGGTTTTAAATTAGGGTTTCAAACTATGGCTAGGGTTTCATATTAGGGTTTAAAACTAGGGCTAGGGTTTCAAATTAGGGTTTTAAACTAGGGCTAGGGTCTCAAATTAGGGTTTCAAACTAGGGCTAGGGTTTCAAATTAGGGTTTCAAACTAGGGCTAGGGTTTCAAATTAGGGTTTTAAACTAGGGCTAGGGTTTCAAACTGGGGCTAGGGTTTTAAATTAGGGTTTCAAACTATGGCTAGGGTTTCATATTAGGGTTTAAAACTATGGCTAGGGTTTCAAATTAGGGTTACAAACTAGGTCTAGGGTCTCAAATAAGGGCATTGAAGTAGTGCTAGGGTTTTAAACTAGGGCTCGGGTTACAAATTAGGGTTTTAAACGAGGGCTAGGGTTTCAAACTAGGACTAGGGTTTTAAATTAGGGTTTCAAACTAGGGCTAGGGTTTCAAATTAGGGTTTCAAACAAGGGCTAGGGTTTTAAACTAGGGCTAGGGTTTCAAATTAGGGTTTCAAACTAGGGCTAGGGTTTTAAATGAGGGTTTCAAACTAGGGCTAGGTTTTTAAATTAGGGTTTCAAACTATGGCTAGGGTTTCATATTAGGGTTTAAAACTACGGCTAGGGTTTCAAATTAGGGTTACAAACTAGGGCTAGGGTTTCAAATTAGGGTTTTAAACTAGGGCTAGGGTCTCAAATTATGGTTTCAAACTAGGGCTAGGGTTTCAAATTAGGGTTTCAAACTAGGGCTAGGGTTTCAAATTAGGGTTTCAAACTAAGGCTAGGGTTTTAAATTAGGGTTTCAAACTAGGGCTCGGGTTTCATATTAGGTGTTAAAACTATGGCTAGGGTTTCAAATTAGGGTTACAAACTAGGTCTAGGGTCTCAAATAAGGGCATTGAAGTAGTGCTAGGGTTTTAAACTAGGGCTCGGGTTACAAATTAGGGTTTTAAACGAGGGCTAGGGTTTCAAACTAGGACTAGGGTTTTAAATTAGGGTTTCAAACTAGGGCTAGGGTTTCAAATTAGGGTTTCAAACTAGGGCTAGGGTTTTAAATTAGGGTTTCAAACTAGGGCTAGGGTTTCATATTAGGGTTTAAAACTAGGGCTAGGGTTTCAAATTAGGGTTTCAAACTAGGGCTAGGGTTTTAAATGAGGGTTTCAAACTAGGGCTAGGTTTTTAAATTAGGGTTTCAAACTATGGTTAGGGTTTCATATTAGGGTTTAAAACTAGGGCTAGGGTTTCAAATTAGGGTTACAAACTAGGGCTAGGGTTTCAAATTAGGGTTTTAAACTAGGGCTAGGGTCTCAAATTATGGTTTCAAACTAGGGCTAGGCTTTCAAATTAGGGTTTCAAACTAGGGCTAGGGTTTCAAATTAGGGTTTCAAACTAAGGCTAGGGTTTTAAATTAGGGTTTCAAACTAGAGCTCGGGTTTCATATTAGGTGTTAAAACTAGGGCTAGGGTTTCAAATTAGGGTTTCAAACTAGGGCTAGGGTTTCAAATTAGGGTTTCAAACTAGGGCTCGGGTTTCAAATTAGGGTTTTAAAATAGGGCTAGAGTTTAAAATTAGGGTTTCAAACCATTAGGGTTTAAAACTAGGGCTAGGGTTTTATATTACGGTTTCAAACCAGGGCTAGGGTTTCAAATAAGGGCATCGAAGTAGTGCAAGGGTCAAAATTAGGGCTTTAAACTAGGGCCAGGGTTTAAAATTAGGGTTTTAAACTAGGGCTAGGGTTTCAAATTAGGGTTTAAAAATACGGCTAGAGTTTAAAATTAGGGTTTCAAACTAGGGCTAGGGTTTCATATTAGGGTTTAAAACTATGGCTATGGTTTCAAATTAGGGTTTTAAACTAGGGTTAGGGTCTCAAATAAGGGCATCGAAGTAGTGCTAGGGTTCAAAATTAGGGTTTTAAACTAGAGCTCATGGTTCGTGTTCATGGCCTTCTGCTTTTTCAAGTTACAGCGTGCCCCCGCTCATCGTTTACGTCTCCGCTGTTTCACAATCATTTTTTAAATGGATTTTTGCTTACTGTAATGCCTTTGCAAGTGGGTAAGGAGAGACGTAGTTGTGGATGCACTTTTTACTGTATTTGTAACGTTGGCAGAACAATAAAATAAAGCACACTCTATCTAAGTAGCTGCTATCGGAGCGCAGCTCACACCCTGAAAATAATATGCAGACTCAAAGTTGTCACATGCCACCTCACCAGGCCCCCACCTCTTAAAGGCACATGACATGATAATTTTGCGATCAATTACTGTACTTTATTAATGTTTTTAAAAAGTGTATTCTAATAAGTTGTCTGGTACATATCATTTCCTTACAGGTGTATAGTGAACCGATATGTTCTTTTGACCCGCTTAATCACCTTCTTGATCATACCGCTCGAGTATCAAAGCCAATTCCCCCCAAATTACCTTCTTGCCGCAGTAAAGGAGAAAAAAAACAGGTCAGTAGGCTGCAGGGCCTTTTCCCATCAACCATGTGCTGTCACACATTGACATACAAATTTTCCCTATGAGATTAGCAGCATTACTTTGACCTTGAAATATTGATTTTGTATCTTCTGTTCTTATTAAGAATGAAATGGGAAGTCCGGTCTGTGCTCTCCAGGAAAATGTACTCTGGGAACGCAGCAAGTTGTTCGTTAATGTGTCTGCTTTATGACCTCTGTCAGACGTCATTCTTTCGCTTTTTGACTTCATCAGACTGTGTCCTGTCTGTCTTTGCAATAACGACCTAATTGAAAAGAGTAACCAAAATGCACACACACCTCCTTGTAATGTACTATGACCACTATGCCATTTATGGATAATATATGACATGC
The DNA here is from genome assembly GCF_054856555.1 of Leptonotus elevatus. Taxonomy (NCBI): domain Eukaryota; kingdom Metazoa; phylum Chordata; class Actinopteri; order Syngnathiformes; family Syngnathidae; genus Leptonotus; species Leptonotus elevatus. The sequence goes on along the minus strand of NC_141241.1, from coordinate 12,717,003 downwards.
ATCATGCATCAATATAATGCACTCCTTATCCTTTAAAAAATTCAGACTTCTTCAAACTGCATTTTAACAAAGTTGCAACTTGTTCCTTTTCTCCTCTCATTGAGGTATTGGATCAAACTGAGTGTAGATAGAGTGCGTAGGTTTCAGGGTTAAGACCCTCATTGTTGCGTTGCGGCACTAAATAAAAGGAATCACACATGCAAGTGCATTAGGGGAGGACTTAATATTATGAAAGAAAATTGATTTTCCGGAACGAGATTTCTCCTTTGATAAGGTATTAGCTGGGAGGGGAAAATGTTGTGAATCTTCATTAAGAGCCTCTGATATGCACTGGGATAATCACAAGGGGGGGGGGGGGGGATAATACAAATGACAAATGAACACAAAGGCAAGAAGAAGGGAGTCATACATTAGGAGCTGACTGGGGGAAAGAAAGATTCGAGTAGTGAGGAGTAACCCGCTACCCCAGCTCACAACTTCCACTCAGACGTATGCACACACTCGAATCAGAGGCTTAAGTAGGAGTAGGCCACCCATAATAAGAGTGAAAATTGATTTCTTTCCACTTCCATACGAAGAGATCTAAAGATGATGAAGGTGAGGCTTGGGCTGCGGTTCATTATGTGAAATTAGACTACATTGAATCTAGCGGTATATATATCTAATGCATCTACCATGGCTTTATCCCACACTTCTTCACACAGACTGAACAAACACACTGATAAGCTGAAATGGGGTCAGTCAGAAAAAAATAATAGAATGGACTGTAAAACAAGTTAAACATTCAGACAGGAATTGGAAAATAATTCAACTGAAACTTGCGAAGGAATTTAGGATGAGACCAAGAGTTTGCCAACAGTCACTCTCCCGTAGGTGTGAGCTTTAGGTGAGGATGAGTAGAGAGGTTTAGAAGGGATAACAAGCTGATAGACTGACTGCAGAGAGGAGAATTGAAGAGAGCCTAACCTCAGCTAATACCACAGACAGAAATTTATGACAGACCAGCAGAAAACTATAGTGCAAATGCAGTGAGGATTCCTTTTGTTGAGTCCAAAAATTGCAGCCACAAGACGAAACGTAGTTGAATTGACAGAAAGGAAAGCTCAGAACTTTTTGGAAAACTAAAAAAATTGAGTTCAGGTCACTGTAAAGAACATGTGTTATGACTTTTATTTATATGACTGGGAACATCTCTCTTCATCTGCCGGTGATATGGCATCAGTCTGCATCATATCAACATGAAACATATACATACAGCCTTTGGTTGGTCTTGCTAGTTTTCTGCTTTGCAACTTTTTGTAGACAAATTAATTTGTTTTGGATTTGATGTGGCTGGTTTTGAGCATTTGATTTTCTCTGATTGTGCTTTTTTGACCAGAAGGAGAACAGAATGAAGATATAGACTGCTGCGTTACCTCGCTAGTCACTAACTAGCTAACTGGCATGTGTTTGTCACTTGTCATCAAATGTAGCATTTTATGTGTGTCATGTACAGTATTTAGTATTTTACATTAAGTTAGTGGTTCATTTCATTTTATACTTGTGTCAAAGATGTTATTTCCTATTGGTGATCTGACCAAAAGTGTTTTCCTTAGAATGCAGTCTGTTTTTTTTCCAAACAAATTTTTATTATTATTTTTTTCTTTTCAAAAAGAGCTCAGTATTGTTCATTCGGTAATGTCATCATCATTGCTGTTTTTTTTTTCTTCCTTTTTTTTTTTTTTTTTTTTTTTTTTTGTATGTGGGTGAGTATGTGTCAAACAAATTATATAATATTTGGTAAACTTAAAAATAACTTTTTTTTTTTTTTTTTTACAAATAACCTCCAAATGTACAGTAATTCTCATGAAATGATTAGCCCCTTCTCTGATCACCTCCATTTTGTGAAGTAATGTCACAGCGGAAATGAGCTATGTTAGCCATGCTCATTATCCATTATATCTGCCTCAGTAACAACTAACAAGCTTATAGTGTTTACTGTACTTCACAATTATAGACATGCTACATCTCGTAGCTGGTTGCGAACGTTCATTAAGACATCACTATATTAATATAATAGGCTAATGTTACCTGGAATGTGTAGGGTAGCGCTAGCGTAAATGTGGTATTGACTCACGGTTTGCATATCCTTCCTCTATCAAGCGTTGTTACCCGAAAAATTGTATACATATATATATATATATATATATATATATATATATATATATATATATATATATATATATATACTCAACAAAAATAAAAACGCAACAATTTTATTGTTGTTCCTATTTATTTTTTTTAGGAGATGAACGCAAAGATCCAGTCAGTACTGTGAGGTGGGATAGATAATCTCAGGAAAGAAGAAGTGCTCACTTTCACAGATTTAGACTGGTTTGTGAACAATATTTGAGAGAAATTGTGATATTGTGTATGTGGATTTTTTTTTAGATCTTTGAGTTTGTCTCATAAAAAAATGGGAGTAAAAACAAAAGTGTTGCTTTGTATTTTTGTTGCGTGTAGACACTAAAAGTTTTAGCGGTTTTGAAACCATGACTTGTTTCTTTCTTCCCAACATTATCCTTATTAAGTATTCAAAATGCTGTCAAAAACATACAGAAATAAAATTGTTAAACCGTGACTTTTTAAAACGGCAGCATGTATTGAAACCAGTAACCACTCAGTTGTGATCTTGTACAAGGGTAAGGAAATCAGATCAAGGACACAATTAGAAGGTGCTGCCTGCAACCTTTATGGCCAATTACCATGAACAACAAATATCCAGTATGAGTAGTGGTCACCACGATGAAGTCTCTGCATGCAGCGTCCCCATTGGGGGGGGGGGGATGTGGGGGCCTCCCTCTCCGTTAAGCCTGCAGGCCGACTCGTAATGTGTGAAAGCAGAAGGTGGAAAAGATCAAACCCAGCTGACCTGAGAATAGCACTGACACCTTCTCACACACGCGGTTGGCCTGCGTGTGGCTCCGTGATTTTATGTGGGTGGAAATGAGCCAGAAGAGGGCACAATACAAAAGGACCAAAATACTTTTTACACTCCCACCTTCAATCTTATCTGTTATTCAACATTGTATAGCTTCTTCGGAAGTTTTGTATTTTTTGGTTAAGTGCAGTAACAATAGTCTAATTCAAAGGCAGATTAAAGCCTAACCTCTTCCTTCGTCTAATTAGGGCAATAACACAACATGCTCAAACAGAATTATTGGTTATCTAAAGAAAAGAGAGGTCCAAACTTTTAGACTGCAAACAAAGCATGAAATGGAAGACAGAGAAAAAGAGTGTCTGAAAGAGATGGAGGAAGGTGAGCGGTAGAGAACATTTATTATGCCGATGCTTCATCTACAGATACAAATCACAGGCTGTTATCACACTCAAGCAAACCCTGCTCGGACCCCACACTCGGATCCATCTCTACCGTGACACAAGTGTACCACAACAACCCTCTGTGTGTGTGCGCGTGTGTGTGTGTGTGCTAATGTGTGTTTGTGTCTGACTGATAGGATTATAAATAGAGCTATCGTGGATAGACTCTGTAAAAGGTGAGAGCATCCACTGAGCATTATCAGGGACAGACCAGTTGGTACGTTACTGTTGGTGTGTATCAGTATTTGTTTTTCTCTGCAGGTTTGCACACATTTAGCCAGTTTTGGTGTGGAAAATCCTGTCGGCATTCATGTACTTTCAATTCTTATAAGGTCTGTCTTTTAGAAATAAAAATATGCACATCACTCTTCTGCTCGGTTTAATGACTTTGAAATCACCATTTCAGTACCATGGACAGAGAACAAGAGACACATTTTTTTTGTTTTACTGAAAATTGGCGTTGATGATTAAAATGATCCTTAATAGTTAATGCAAAGCCAATATAATTGCTTGTGTCATGAGAGGACTGATTATTATTATTGGTTATTATAGAATGGACTTCAGAATTAGATTTGAGATCAATTTCATTTCATGCACCAGAACGATTTACCTATGAAATCTAAATCATCTACTCTTCAAAATAGTCAAATTTTGTATCATTTGGTTTCCAATTAACATGAAAAAAAAAAGTTCTCAGAAATAATTCATCCTAATTTGCGAAGATTTTAAATCAGGAATTACGGAAGAATATATTGCAGTCTGCAGTCTGGTGCTGCATGTAAATGGTCTTTTCCATGTTTGCGGAGTGTGTTGCTGCAGGGATTTCTTTCATGGAGCTGCCACAAGTACACTCATGCCTATTTTGCTGGAGAAAAAAACCCCAACTACTCTAGTTTCCAAAATTCATATGACACTTTAGTACATTCTTAAGAGAACATTTTGAACTAAATTGACTTGTCTTTTCTCAGGATGTATTATGAAACGTTACCTTACCTTTAAATCAAACCAGCATGACCTCTTGTCCCACTTATCTTCTATCCTCCTTAACTAACTGCCGCTACTGTGATTCAGTCTACTTACTGTGCAGGGTCATAGTGCATAATTCAGCGTGTGATATGCAGAGAGTATGTGACACCTTACTTTGGGGAGAAAAGAGCGAGGTAGAGGACTTCACCCTGACTGAATTCAAAGGGCTGATGCATACCAAACACCAGCCACTCTTATTTCCGCTGTGCTTTTCTTCCTGGGATTTCGGCCCCCTCCCCAGCGGCAAACGCTGACAAGTCAGAGGTTAAATACTTCAATCATAGGATGAGCTTTTTCAATTATGCTTTGAGTTATTATTCCTTTTTGATTGTACAAATCTGAAACAGGAAACATAAATCATACAAAACAAAACCATAGAATTTATTATGCTTCAAAAGAACCGAGGTCTGTACAAAATAAATAAAAAAGATACCATCTTCAACTGTTCGTGTTTTTGCTCCATCGTCGTTGGAGAAGTCAGAAGTACATTATCTGAAATTTATCTACTGTCAGAGAGAGAGAGAGAGAGACCGAGCGAGAGAGGGATGGAGAGGGAGAGAGACCCTAGCTGGCAGCAGTGCTGTCTTTTCACCCCTAATTCTTTCCACCTTGTTAGGCACTCCGCCGTGGGCTGGGCAAATATAAACACCCTGGCAGGAGAGACGGGGGAGGCAGGAAATGAATTGTTTAGCAACAGTGGAGGGAGGAGGGGAAGAGAAATTGACAAAGTGATGGAAGTAAATATATGGTGGGGGGATAAACATAAACTGAAGTAGGATTCGTATTAAAAAATGTGAATGGAAGTTCATTTTTGTTGTGGCTACATGTACTTGTCTCCCAACACATACACTTTTGTTTGGGTGCACAGAGCACCTTTCACATGTTCATGTAAATTACACTCTAATTAGGAACAAAACTTTAAAGTTATTACATTTTAAAATTCAAAAGTCATTATTATTCATTATCATTCATTGTTGAAACCTGATTGCTTTGTTGGCCATCTTTTTATATATATATATTTTTTTCCAATTTTTTGTTCTTTTCTTTTTTTAACTCATTCACTCCCTGCCATTTTCACTGAAGCAACCCGATTCACTCTCGGCTGTTTTACTGGATTTTGACAGATTTTTTAAGGCCCACAGAATATTGTGTTCTATTGCTATAAAAACATGGAACCTACCTACCAAAAGAAAGATTAGAGTCTCTTCTTTCATCAGGAAAATAAAGTATATTTCTCTATGTTTTGCAGCAATTAGCATTAGAATATAGCTAAGTTACATCATTATTCACAAATCTGTTCGGGGAAATTAGCTCTTTTTTTCTACATGGCTGGTTTATCTCTTTTGCTCTGCTACCACCTGCTGGCCGTCTTTGTAATAACTACCATTTCTTCAACCGTTCTCTGCAGTTGAGAGGCTGCATCAAAGCCACAATAAACGTATAAATACGTCTTTGGGACACTTTAACATTTAAACTAGAACATATTTATATTTTGGGGGGAGCAAATTAGTTAATTGCATGCTCTAGCATAAAACAAACAAACGTATAAATACGTCTTTGGGACACTTAACACATTGAAAATTGAAATTATTTATACGTTTTTGGGAGCAAATGAGTTAAGCATATTTTAGAAGAGTACAAACTATTATGTTCATATTCAGATATAAATGTAACATTCACAAATGTTCATGTTGAAAAATTGGGCAAACATTTTTCATTGGACAGCATTGGTATGCATAGACCTTATCAATTCATCGTCACCAATATAAACAATTCCTTGGTAGCCAAATTGGATACATTGTGGTCACCTTCATTTCTATTTTGAATTTTCCATGTGAAAGTTAGGCTGCAGAAATTCAGAAGGTTTTCATCAATCGGCCTTTGAAATTATAGTCAACAAAGTGTGCATAGTCTTAAAGTCAATTTGGCTGGAAACACTGTATAAGTTGTAGGGAGGTATAAAAAGGCACTGTTAATGTAAACTCCCTGGGAAATAATGGTTTAACTGTACCATTATATGTGTAATGGATTATGTGAATAAAAACTATGGACGGGCAATAACTGATACTAGGTACCGTATCGGGCCCATTTATTTCATGGTATCTGTACTTGTGATGGTGGCCAATACCAATATCAGCTGACATCTCTTGTGGCTGTTTAAGGATCAGGAACTAGAAATTAAAAGAATGGAAAATGGCCATTAATTTCCCACATTTGGCAATTTGGCACATCTGGCATTGTTTTATGTGTGTGTGTGTGTGTGTGTGGGGGGGGGGGGGGGGTTATATATCACACGATTTAGTAGTATAAGTGTTTAGTATCAGTATGAGTATCAGTGACTACTCAAGAATTGAGTACTCGTACTGGTATCGGTGTTAAAAAAAAGTGGCATCAAACATCCGGAATAAAAGGTATACAACTGTTTGTTGAATTCAAATTAATGATATTCCCTGAAAGAGACGCTTCAGGCCTAATTCTGTTAGAGGCAGAAGAATGAAAGTCCGTTACCATATATTGATATATAACTTCTTTCAGTTTTGAAGCCTTTGATGTTATGCTGACTCGCCTTTTGTCAGCCTTGTGTAATTGGCCTTTTTGATCAGAATGTTGCTGTTCTTGCATGTGGCTTGTATATATTGGCAGCCTGTAAATAAACAGCTCAAACATTCTAAATGATCATCTCCGTCACTGACTGTGTCTCTCTCATTCTCCGTCTGTGCCACCCGTTGTCGCCCCCCCGGTCATGTGCCGGTTGTCGTGCCGACTTCGGCAGTATCGCCGTGGCGACAGAGACAGGAGCAGATGTGACTCTGGTTGCGGGGCATTTGGCAGCAGCACTCATCGTCACAATGACGGAGATGCGGCCGGACGGCACATCATCTGTAGCGTCACGAGGGGCGGGAGGGGGGGTTGAGTGAGTGTGGATGGTTGAAGCGTGGATTGGCATTGGGTGAACTCCCCTCACCCACCAGCACGCACACACTCGCGCAGTGTGACCCCACACACCCTGGAGGAACTGCAAGTGCACAGCCAGTAACCAGACAAGACGGGGGGTGGGTCGGGGGGCTGACGTGTGTGTGTGTGCGTGCGTCTGGATGTGCGATCTAACCAGGCAGCAAAAAGTGCCGTCAAACATACAAGATGCTTTTATTCCTCTCTCACTTCCTCTCGCTGTTTTTTATTTCTTGAGGTTTTTTTTTTTTTGCTATTTTGGTCCTTCTGTCTGCTAAGTTGGAGACAAATGGAGGTTTGGGGGCTAAATGTTTGAACTTGAGCAAGGAGACCCAAATTGACACACTTAAGGAAAACTGAGTCCTGAGGACAACAGAGAAGGGGGAGAGAGCGAGAGAGAGAGAGCGACGAGAAGAGGGATTACAGATGGAGGCCTTACTCAAGACATCTGTAATGTGTACACACCACACAAGAAAGCAAAGTGGCCAGCGGACATGAACCGCTGCTGCACTCTTCCCTCTGCCTTGTCTGTTTGCCACTGCAAAACCGGTTCCGTCTTTGTCCATTAGTATCTCAGACTTGAATATTAATATACTGTCGGCACAGGACAATTATTACAGAGTCAAATGAAATGATGCAAGTTAAATATCAAGTTTAAAAGTTGGTTGTTGTTATCGATCTAGTCGCGATGTCCAGAAAGCTTATAGTTTTATACAATGAATTTCATGACCATTTTGTGTGTGTGTGTGTGTGTGTGTGTGCGCAAGATTGTGCCTGTCAGGGGTGTGCGCCACGATGGTTTGGCAGTGGTCTGACATTTCCTGCTCTGACATCTTGTCTCAGTTCATCTCCCGTGCCAGTGGACGGACGGAAGCCCTGAAGGGACACCCTCGCACCAGCTACGCAAACTTGTCTTTTTGTCAGCACCAGTGAGGAGCTGCAGTACATTAGTCACACACACACACACAGGCAGACAGACACACACTTTTATTTATTTATTTAATTTTTTACCAGACTCCTTTTTAATATGACAGCCATAATAAATTGAAGAGTAGAAACTTAAATTTGTGGTTATAGAGAACTGCTCAACAAAAAAATGTGGAGTCTTCATATTTGTTTGTTCATCCTTTTTATTTATAAATTCACCTTTTAAATAGAATTCCACACACATTACGGGCTGTTTCTTTGCATACTTCTCATCTGAACTTTTTGATAAGGTACTTGATGGTACAAAGTAGCCAATGACTCGGTGGGATTGACCTCTGCCCTCCACTTGTGAGATCTCGTCCCAGTGGATCCAACAGAAGATTTCTTGCTGAAAGAGATGAATGAGGTGTGTAAAATTGGGGAGCCTCATTGTCACCTGGCCAGACTCCACCAAGGTGGTATTGATATTTTGATCAATGAAGTCCACATCTTCTGTTTTCCATCTGAGGCGTTCTTTTTAAGACTTCACTGAGCCAACAGTGGTTAGGCCTTAATTAGCCATTCTAGAGAGTAGCCTTTGTAGATTCAGTGACTATGTTTGGATGCAGTCAATAACCCTTTGAAAACCGGAATATTGGTAATATTTGGGTTTTGAGAAGCCATCTAAAGGTACAAAAACCAGAATATGCTCTTATTCAGGTTTTTTAAAACACATGTAAACGGGTTGTCACGAAATCGGAATTTTGATTAATGACTGCATGTAAAAATAGCCATTAGCTGGGGTACTAGGTGTTTGTGATTGAAGTTGTTAGGCCTGACTCTGTATATACAGGTACTAAGTCTAGCCCAGTCTAAATCCTAAGTCTTCTCACTTTGTCTAGTGGTGCAGTAGTTTGGTTGCAGCCTTAGATTTGAGATCGTAGTGTGTTATAGGAAGTAGTTCTTCTTAATTCGGGATGTGCTTCAGGTCTTGTTATTTCAAAGGCTTTCTAACCCTTAGTACAGGGATAGGCAAGTTCGGTCCTCGAGGGCCGGAGTCCTGCAGGTTTTCGGAGGTTTCCCTCTTGCAACACAAGCTGATTCCAATCAACAGGATCATTATCAGGCCTATGCAGAGCTTGCTGATGAGCTAATCATATACCAGCTGTTTTGGAGAAGGGAAACATCCAAAACCTGTAGGACTCGAGGACCAAGTTTGTCCGCCACTGTATTAGAATGTAGCCGTGGGGCAGCCGTGGCTAGGTGCACCGTTGTAACCGCAGTTCAAAACTATCCACCCCAGAACACCCTGGACATATTATGGTGTCCTTGCGCAAGACACTGATACCACAAACTACTCCCTGGGCGCTTAAGTAGGCCCCTCCTACAGTGCGTGTCACTAACAGTGTGCGTTTGTTTTGTCCAGTAGTGTGATGGGTCAAATATAGAGGTCAGAGATATAATTTTTTTGTCGTCGTCTTTTATTCAAGTTTTTAAAGCCTATAGCTTTTCATTAATTCCAGGTGTTGGGCCTTTGTCCAAGTATAGTTGTCGCATGCTTTAGTCTCTTGTTCTAGTGGTCATAGACAGTTTTTGCAGAAACCAGACCTTATGTCTGAGTTTGATGTTCAGTCGCCGAAGACAGGGCACAGTGGTGATTTGGGCCATTCTCAGATATCCACAGCTACGGTGCTAATCCGATTCAGCAAATACTTGCGGCCCTCACAATCAAATCAAATAAGAAAAATACTATCTTTGATCTTTGCCTTAGTTTGTTTCTTCTAGTGTCTAGGGCCCATGTCTGAGGTGAGGCTATTAGGTTTACTTCCTGGGTTAGATTGTTTCTGTTGTTCTTCGTAAACCTTAATCACATCTGCTGTCCTTAGCTACCATACTAGTTAGATCGTTGGTATTCCAGAATATGGACCTCAGCCTTTTTTTATACAAGGTTGCTTGTATATTCTTCATTCACCCATCCTGAGTATTGTTTCTTATTTGAATAGTTGGAATGTCTGGAGTCCCAACATGCTATTTTTCAACCTCTTCAGTTTGCTTGCTTTAGATTTCCGCTAAAATTCCATGCCATTACTTCCGATATCTAACCTACTCTCTATGGTTTGGCAACTTCAGGTGTACATCAGCTCAAATTTGTCTTTACATTGACAGCTGTAGCAGATAAAATCACAGAGGCCACAACGGAGCGCTTGGCAATAAGCCTCCTCCTCCCACCAGCACCAACATTCCCTCCCCTGTAGATTATTTACCCCCAGTTAGAACCTTTGCCATCCCCTGCGTAAATGCCAGTTTCCAGAACCCTCTTTGTTGTCAGCACCTGAGTCAGGCCCATCTTACAAGGCATGCCAATCTCAGATATTCCTTTCTTGCCTAAGACTCTCTCTGTCAGTCTTGCCTCTTTTTCTCCCGAGTCTCCAACAACCTTTACGAGGCTCGGGAGAGCTGTGACATCCCTAAATGAAAAGGCTCTCTTTGCAGCACTGCAACAGCTGACAATTTATGACAAGGAGGCCTCGCCGGAATCTCAGCTGCTGTCAGACAGCATAATGATGTTTTGATATAAAGATGATTGGTGGGGCTTCATGTGCCGTGCCGGGCACATGCCTGTGCGTGCGCGTGTGTGTGTAGGAATGAGTGTGATCCGGTGTCTTTAGGTGAACATTCATGTATTTATTAATTTTTTTACCGGTTCTTTTGTATTGCTTACTTGTATTCTGTGGTGTTTTAACTTTTAATGTGTCCTTCACCTAATGTCCCGTAACTTTTCAAGTTGATCTTTACGCTCATGTTTTTTCTGTAATACTCTCAATTTTATTGTTGTCCAACTGTGCCGCTTCATTGCCCCTCAGCTCCTTTAGTTTTCCTTCTTCTACTTTTAAAACTCCGGCAGCACGCATACTCACACACCTCCCCCCAGCCACTGTCAGTGACGACAGGCGCGCAGTTCTCTATAGTTTCTATTAGAGGACCATTGCATGCTTGAGGGCCCCCGCAGATTGGTTACATTTTGTTCGGTAAAGCATTAGCGGGCCCCGTCGAAGGGCCCCATCATCATCAGTGTGTCTGCCATCTTCAGGCGGTGATCTATGATTCGCCCATCAGACGTACATAAATCAGGCCGCTAAAAGGATTTCTTCTCTACCCCTCAACCCCCCCCCCCCTCCATTTAAATTTATGCCGCCATAAAAGAAAGGAAAATTAGTCATTGAGGAGCCCCCACCCCTCTGTCTTTTTCTATCTCCCTTTCTCTCTGTGCGCACAGTGTGGTAGTAAAATGGAGGAACGACTGGAGGAACATTCACGTGTGGCGTCCATCATCGCCTCCTCCCCCTTTTTCTCCCCCTTCCCCATGTCTGTAATATCATCATTATCAGAATCATAAAGCGAAAAATAACATGCCAAAGACATTGGGCGAGTGAGGCCTGCGTCGCTTTTGACTACTAATCCCGCTCCCTTCTTTTTTCCCTCAGGTCACCGCCGCTCTGCCTCTTGCAACTCCCACCTTACACCACTTGAGCATGAGAGGTCAGTAATTAGCCCGAAATGTGCGGCGTGTGTGTTGTTGTTGAATCACATGTGAGCTCTCAAACATGCTCTTCGCGCCATGCACGCGGCATCCCTGGCCAGTGTGTTTATCTCTCGCTGTTGAATGCAAATCAGCGAGTTGCCTGCCCAAGCGGAACGACTTTCACATCCTATCGCTGCTCCGTTCTGCTCTCCCCCCACCTCCCAAAATGCAGTGCAGTTAGGCAGACAGGTGAGAAGTGAGGGCAGCGCGTTGTTGTGGGTGAATGGTTTTGTTATTGGTCCACAATTTACTTAATAACTTCCAGCATTCATATCTGTCCATCACCAATGCCTGTGTCTATGTGTGTGCATTAACAGCTTCTGTTGGTTATGTAAATGCACTAGTGCTCAAAATGATAGACACACACACACACAGCTCTATCAATTAAATAGTCAAGCAGGGCTTAATAGGTCCGGCTAAATCTTAACTATCAAGACATTCAGACAATTTGATGCTTGCAGGAATTGTTTGGGGAAGGTCCTTTACAGTGTGCAAAGTGATTTCCCCTAAGGCATACTTAGATAAGTTTTGTGTGGAAGAGTTTGACAAACCCAACCTCAACCCTATCAAACACTTTTTGGAGGAACTACAATGAAGATTGTAAGGCAGGCTTTAATTCCATCATTTTATATAAAAGCTTCCCAGAAGAGTATACATTATTACAAATAAAGTTGTCCATGTTTTCTCACAAGAATTATGTTAAAAACTAGAATGCAGACAACCAGTGTCTCCCATCAGACATGATGTGTGTTATCTTGCGCAATCCAATACACAGGGGCAGTACATTTCTTCTGGAAGAACGGTCACAAATTCCCCCAGACACATTCCAAGCACTTGACAAATCAATTCAATTCAAAAAAGTCGATATTGCTTTAACAACATAGAGAGGTAGAACTCCATATATTTTACACATTTTTGTTTTAAGCTGAAAAAAATAAACAAACAGTAAAATCATACAAAAGCAAATTTGTGTTCCTCTAGGGTTTGAATAATTCAAGATTTTTTTGTTGTTGAAAGTTCAGTCAAAATCGCTTATTTGATGACATCATTGATGTTTTTTTCAGCACAGACTTGAAGAAGACCGCGTCGCCTTATTGGCCAACATTTTGCTGCTCCGCTGCACTATAGTCCGGTGACAGTCCTCTGTAAATTGGTGGATAAGAAAAATAATGATAAAAAAAAAAAAAACGTTTGCAATTGTTCGACTTCAATTGTTAAAAGGGAAGCCAACCCCAACATTTTTAATATTGTATTTGTGAAATGTGAATTAAGCAGCTCAGGGCTCTGGTAATGACCAATCTCTGCTCAGCATGCGAACATCACATGACCAAATTCAGGTAACAGGTGAATGATGATTACCTGAGCCCTGAGCAACTGTAGTGGGGTTTCCATCCACAGCGTCCTGTACAGGTCTGCCGCCACCCGGCGATAGCGGTAAGTGTTTCCGTGTTTAAAACTGTCGATAGCAATAAAGCTAGCATTAGCTAAAGTATTTAGCACGGCCACCGGGATGCCTGTAAAAAAATGGAAGCGTTCAAGGGGCTGTTATTCAAAAAAAAAAGAAGTAAGGGCGCTGCAGGAGAAAGAGTGGCTCACCTGTACTGCAGTACACGGCAGTTCTGTCTTTTTTATATCCACCTAAATGTTGTACACCAAGTGACGCCCCTCTCCTCTGGTGTGCGCAATGACCCCGGGAGCTCCTGCGAGCGAGCGGTGCAAACTCACGGTGAAAAGCCAGCGAGAAGAAAAGGTGGACACTCACCCCCGCGTTCGCTCTTTAATTCAAACAGACGCTTGCTTGCAGCGTTTTTTTGCTTGCGTCACCACAGCCTATTTCGGCCATATTCTTTCGGCTTTAATTTTATTTCGGCCAAATGCCGAAAATGGCAAAAATAACCATTTTTGGCTGACAATTTTTGCATCACTAAGAAAATTCAAAACAATTGGATGGAAACCTGGCTTGTGATGCCATTTTCAGTCACAAGTGGCAAAATGGCCGCTCCCTGTGATGAATGAATTTACTGCTTACGTCATATTCCACAAACACAATATTAGTTAGAATATATTATTGTAAATGAAACGGTTGGGTTGACTTCTCCTTTAAATGTCAATACGGATCAGCAAAGTTGACTAATTGGTTGAACTAAAGAAACCCTTACTTCCCTTTTACAGTTGGTCACTTGATACTGAAGCACAGAAAAAAACTGAAGCACAGGAAAACAGAAATACAAACATAAATTGACATGTATCTTTCATTTTATTTATGCGCGTGTGTTTATTTAAATCAATAGCCACAATATCAAAGCACTCTTACGGTGCAAATGTGTCTGTTTGGGTTTGATACACAATTGTTCATACAACGCATCCTTGAAAAGTAGATGCCAAAGCACACAAAAGAAAATTATCCAACAGTTAACCTTCCTCAGAAGTATAACCTCCTAAATAAGTGTTTATTGTCATTATCTGTGACTGTCTGTGTTGCAAACATCAACAGATTCCCCACAGGATCCAAATTGCTTAATAAGCTGCCAGTTGGGCCACAGTCAGCTGGCTGGATCAACATACACATACACACACACACACTCGCACAATGCTGTCATTTTCTAAAGCCTATTACATCGGTGAATTACTCCCCCACTGGCTGGTTATATGATTCTGTGTCATGTCTGCGCACATGTTGGGATGTTCGGCCTCCGGGGGGAAACAAAGATGCTTGAATACAGTTGAGTAAATAATATGGAAGTGTTTTTTACAGTCAGTGTAGATTGTGAGTTGCAGTCTTGTTTTAATTAAGACACATCCAATGGAAATATGAGTGGCGAACAAAAGAGAACAGGATGAGCATCTTTCCTTAAAAGGAAGGCTTTACATTTTTTCCCACTAATATATTAATAAACATCATGTCGATGTGGAAAGTACACCCTGTCAGCTTTTGTCACCTGTGACTCAAGAGAGCGGTGATAACTTACATTCAGGCTTCATGAATCAAGTCGAGAAGAGGGGAAATGAAAAAAAAATCTGTTCTTTCTGCAGTGCTTGCAGTAATCCTGTCTTTGTATGACACTAATCATATGTAAATCCGCGTTGTAAAGTGATTTGGTTTTTCCTCGTGTTTGAAATAATTATACAAGCAGCCGCTCATGGAGCAAAAAGCCTCTTCAGCTTCAAGTATACTGGCAGGTGACTTAATCCAGGCAGCCTGCTTGTTTACAGACAACACGAGCATTAAGTCATTGTCACTGTCGCACACACTTAGTGTTCATTTGACTCAATCAGCTTGGAGAAGGTTACTTCTTTGCAGAATACTGATTACCTGCTTAATACCACCGTATTTAAACTTCAGATTAGTTTACCTCCTGAGAACTATTCTCCAGTCTTAATACATGACACGTTATTATTAGGATGTTGCAATGGGTGCTGTTGATGAGTCCGGGGAAGTTATAATATCATTGCTGTCGGGCAGAAACCTTGCATGTCCAAATATGGTTAATTAGATATTTTTCCAAAAATCTATATTAGTCTATCCCCATGTCATCTGTTATTTTTGTGCATTATCAACCCATTTAAAGAGTTCAACAGTCTGAGAAGTGTTGTAAAACGCTGCCTCTTCTCTAAAAGTGTTGCAGCATTATGTTGCCTGTATGCCTTTATAAGTCTGGAGTCTCTGGACAATAACGAGTGAAATAGTTAGGATGGATAAATATGAATAAGCCAGTGTTGTTGTAGTGCAATCATTGGTTGCAAATTGGAGCAGTCAGTCATGAAGATAACTTTTGTGTGTAGATTCATTTAGGTCATCGTTTTATTCATCAGATCACTTATGCCTCGTAGATGTTTAAAACATAATTTGGTAAGATGATGTATCACAATTGCTACCACGGTTGGATATTATCAACCGCAACTTTCAGTTTCACAATTCACAGCTTGGCTTGAAATGAGAACATACTAAGTGTTTTCATAGCAAAATGTCACTATTTTCAGCACATGACATGTCTGTCATTGCTTACACATTTTGCATACATAAATATTTTTTCTTTAATACTTATTATGGGAATGCTTCCAGCATTTTTATTCTCCTCACTTATTTGCCGAGAAACAATCAACCCTCAAAATACTTCCAATTTACACCGTTCAAATTTCAACTTGCTTAAAAAAAATCACGCCTTTCGGGGTATTTATCGTCTGATTCCACATTACTTACAGTATTCGCAACATTTTACGTTAAAAATAATCTTTTCCCCATTCATTTTCAATGGAACTGACATTGGACTAGGTGGCGCTATTGAGTGAATTGTGTTTGCATTTTTCCATTTGATATCATTAGTTCCACTTTTCCATCTAAATGAATGGAGGGTACTGCATGCCTAGGTGGTGCTATTGAGTGATTTTTTTCTCTCCATTTTTCCATTGGATATCATTTGTTCCACTTTCCCATCTAAATGAATGGAGAGTACTTTCAGATAACAATTTTCCATATCAATTTCAACTTGCTTCCAAAATTCACGCCTCAAGTGTTATTTTTATTCATTTGTCTTTCAACTACAATAATACTTTGTAATTTTCACATAATTCTTTCAATTTACTTCAAAAGCATTCAGCTTAGCATTCAGCCTATTAGCATTCAGCTTTCAGCATTCCCATGCAATTTCCGCGGAAATTGCACTTAGTCTAGTTTACTATTCTTGTAATAATGCTTTGTCCCTGTCTTTCACTCACACATGCATACACAGACGTTAGAAGACAATCTCTCTCTCTCTCTCGCTACGTACATACACATACACGCACATACGCTCCCAGGGTGTGGCTATTATTTACCTGTGAGAAAAAGGCTCATCTCGTCCACAACTGTGAGGCCAAAGAGAGGTCTGACCTCACCTCCTCTTTTCTTCTTTTCTCTTCCCTCCTTTCTTTCCATAACCCCTTCCCCCGTGGCGTGTGTTTGTGTGTGAATGGGTGTGTTTTTGCTCTACAACACAACAAGGGCTTTAACCTGCGACCCAGAGTGCATGGCACGCAGAAATGACTCCCAATCTTCGCTGTGTGGCGCGACTAAAAAGGTTTTGTCTTTTACAACTAAGTTCAAGGAGATTTTCACTCTTGTGATACAACAATGAATGTAGAAATGTTCCTTTTTGGATCAGACTGGTTCATGCAAGTACAGTATTTGTAGACAGGGGATATTTTCACTTAACAGATGCAATATTTATCTAATAGCAAACTAAGTACAAGCAACTAAGGTTGATTTCCCCTGAAGTGGTACAAATTTACGTTCAAATCACTCACAAATTTGAAGCTGAACTGTTCATAGTGCATGACATCACGCACAGCTTGTGAGTTCAGTTCACATCAAAAACATTATTTTTTTAATTTAAAAAAAAATTATGCCATCACAGAAGTGTTCCGTTTTGAATTTTCTTTTTTCTATGGGTCTGGACCGTGTGACTCTGTTCGCCAGGCCAATTCATATCACACTGACTTTTACCCTGCCCCATTTTACTACCAACTCTTTTGATGTCCCTCATTGTCTTTGGCAAATTAAAATCATTTCTACCTTTTATACAAGAGCTCTCGTGTCTACTAAAAGATGCATTCCATTGCTGCTTCTCTTCATGAAAGAAGGAAGGAGAAAAAAAAAGTCATGTCTTGTCCTCCACATGTCTGCTCTCTTTTTAGAGCTACTGAGGTCCTGGCCCCATTACACTGATTTACACACACACTCTCCCGTTCTGTCGCGCTCGGTGTGTGTCGCTGCCAGTTAATAGCCCAATGCAGATGAGCACTTTTGCAAGAAGCTGGCTGACTGCGCGGCGTGTGTGTGCGTGCGTGCACGAGTCCTTCTGGCCGAGGGGATGAGAGGGTTGTGACAGGGGTCTTGACATGCTAAAGAGGCAGAGTAAATGGGTTTTTCTAAAGCAGTGGAGGAAATATCACCGTTTTATACCCGGCCAATTTATGTCTCCTTATCTCTTCTTCAAACATGTCACTTTAGCTACTGCTGGATGGTAATTACCACACACACACACGCACTTGCAAACACACGCACACACACATACATAGACATGTAGTTAGGAACGCATTCAAGTGCACGCGTATAGATGAAGAATAAGTCCACTCAAGCAATCTTACCACACTTGAACACAGTTTTAAGGAACTCCAACAATTTTTTTCCATGGCGCTGGCTGTCTTTCATTTTGATTTACCTTAAAAAAAAAATCAGCAGTAAAAAGTTAACATTTTGTCTTTCATGAATTTGTTTTTCATGTCATTATTTTTCATGTATAATTATCACCTTTAAAAAGGCATTTTACCACTTGCCGCCAACAGGTAACAACCAATCACGGCCAAACTTGTAAACGTTAGGTATGTGTTTCAAATAGCTTAACCAATTTGTTACTCAGCATAAATAGCCCTCAATCACATAAAATAACCGTTTATGCCTGCGTCATTCTAATTCTGATGCACCCCTCTTCAAACCCATGAATTGTTTCAGCAATTGGATCACTGTTCTGATTATGATTGTCAAAGAGTCACATCACAGAGAGCCTCTGCGCTCTCGCTTCTCCTTTTTATTCATTTTTTGTCAGTGTCACTGCATGTGTGTTGTGACCACATCCAAATAATTCCTCTTAACTTTCCTCAGCAGCGCCAGATATGTGAAGATGCTTTTGAAATATGTTCTGGAATTGTCAGTAAATGTTTTCTCCCTCTTTTCACAGCATAGATGAATTAGTGTTTTCATTAGTGGTCCGGGCCGAATTAACAGTGAACACGGCTAATGCTCTCTGCATAAATAATGTTTTAATGAGTTTCTGCAAGCTGGTTAGCCAGCAGACACGTTTATGCCAAAAAATAAAACAATCACGAGAGCAGCCATGTTGGCTGCATGTTGAGTTGTTTTGTCCTGCTTGACGACACAAGAGGACTTCAGGACATTCACTTACAATCAATAACTTTGAGAGGTAATTAGTGAGGGAAATCACTTTGGTTGGGAACTAAACAAAGAGTGGGCATTAAATATTGTACTTTAACTAATAGTATCCAAATAAGTCCACAAGCATTAGTGTGAAGGTGGAGCGCTGATTTGACTTTTAACATCAGCTACTTTGGCCATTTTGTGACAGCTATTATCAAAAATGACCAAGATTCTTGCTGGATAATTATCAATAGGAGAAGTGTAAATTGGGAAACTAGTTTGCAGTATCTAAGTTCTGTAAAATAACTTAGATAATATGTAACATTGCGCAATGCCTCTCATGTTAACCAGTCCAATCTAGAGGGACCAGAAACATCTGCTTAAGTAGAATGGCACTCAAAAGACACAAGGCTAAACAATCCTAAATTGGATTTGCACCAAATTGTACACCATTTTAGACTCCTCCATATGCCTGAATTGTGCCTAACCGTTAGCAATACAACTGGATGGATTCTTGAGATCATTAGATGAATCCATTTGACTTCTTCTTTCTTTCAAATGACATACTTGACTCAAGAGAAAACGAAACAAAAAGTGCACACATTTAATTTGTTTGAATCTGAAAACCGTGTTTAAACAATTACTGTGTGTTTTTGCTTTCACTTTGCTTTCACTGTTCACAACCCCAGTTTTTGTCTAGTTTTGAATACAAATGCTTGTGTGTGTCTGCGTGGCCCGTGGTAATGTGTGCCCCTTTCTGACCTTGAACAGAGCGCACTGGCTCGTCAGTGTGCGAGCTTTTGCTAATGCTAATGCGCAGAGAATACGTGTAGCTCTCCCATCCGCTGAGAGTTGAATTCTTTCATTTATTGGGAGGAAATACTGGTCAAATGTCTCTTTGTTTCATTCAATTTTTCCTCTCACTCTATTCTATCTTCCTCTAACTTTGTTGAATGTCTCTTTTCTCTCCCTCTGCCTTCATTAGTTTCAATCCACGTCTCACTGTAATCTCCCTTTCCTTTCTTTGACACTTGCTTTCCTTGTCCTCTTGTCACCCTATAGAAAGTTGTTTTTTTCATCGTTAATATTGTAACTAAACATAATCTATGCTAGTAGTTGAATGACTTAAGTTGATTAGAATGTGATAAATGTTAATTGGAAGTTTAACATTGATAATGCCATTGATGTTTTTTCAGCAGTTTTTATGCACCTGTCATATTTTAACGGACTGACACAGATACAACCAAATGATAAAAAAAATAAACTCACCATTACGCTAATAGTAGTTGAAAATGGTACTAAGTTCTAATTTTTGTGCCTTTTGTAACCTTTGACAACTTTACTGTGAACTATACTGCTTGGTAGAAATGGGGATGACATTGACCACCAGTCAATGTAGACAAGAGCAAAAGACTGGTGCAGTCTGATGCAATTGGGTCACACTTTTAGGGGTATGCCGCCACTCACTCATGCAAATAAATGACCAATTGGACCAACGGATCCCAACACATCCTTCTTCATTGCCTGTTGCTGCTTTTGTCCGCACATCACATCCTTACAAGATACAAGAGGTAAAAGACCCGGGGACCATATGGGCTTGCTTGGGAAATAATCAATTCACTGATTCTTCTCGTTGCTGAATTATGTCATGCCTCATTTATCTTTATTTGTCTCGGTCCTCATATGCTTTATAGCTGCTCTGTATTGCAGCTTACTGCTTTTTTTTTTTTTTTTTTTTTTTTTTTTTACAGTTTGACGCAATCGCGACTTGAGAATAGAACGGTTGAGTTAAACTAAAACCGAAAAGCCATTGAGTCTTCACAGAGAGGACGACAGAGAGTAATAGAATATCAGGGAGGAAAAACGGTGCCTTATTGTGGGCGGGTATGCCCGGCAATCCTGTTAAACACGACGTCTGTATTCTCTCTCTGTTGGATTGTATTTTGAGCGCAGCCGGAGCGCCTTTCACTGAGAGTCAGAATTTAATTTGGGCCCATTGTTTAGACTGCTTCAAATCCACAATCCTTAATTGTATGAAATGTGCTCGAGCAGTGATCCGCGATTGTGGCGACGAGTCAAATTATCTGCTCCGACCTGGCTTGGTTTTGTAACGGCAGAACTCCATCAACTGAAATAAAAACGAAACTCGAGGCGCGCGTGTGTATCATTAAATGCAGCTATTATGGTAAGATAATACCATTGGCCCTCATATTGAGCATTGCCATGAGCCTGTAAGTCAGTCAAGGCCTGATAACTTTGGAGTGACATTGAACAGTGAATCAGTAAGAAACTCATGAACGCGCCTGCTGGTTTTCGATAGCCTGCTGAATCTGATATCCTTAATTAATTTGAATTATTGTTGTTTTCTGAGGATTTTTTTTACTGCATCTCTGCTGTGACAAACAACACTGAGAGGAGAGTGACAGGAAATAAAGGGATGACACAGAGTGGCAAACGACTAAAAGCTTTCAAACAGTTTTATAGCACCTGTCTGATCAACTCGCATACTGGATTGCATTCAAGAATTAGAAAAACTAAAGGTTGAGTTGTCTTTGTCAACTAGATTTGGTTAGTCGAGCCTTTATAAAAATGCATTGAGACACATTTATTGATTTGACAGTTCAATGGTACACAGGCTTGTATTCATGGGGATAGAATCTCCTGGGTATAGCGTTAACTTGAAAATAGCTTCAAGAGGTCTATAATTTATTATTGTTTAGTGCATTTTTGTTGGGCCAGAAATGTCTTGATTTTGTTTTGTTTTTTCAATCAAGACCAGTCGAAACCTGGCCAGTACTACTGTGATCAAGAAATAATGCATGCTTCTTTCTTCTCGGTGGCACCAAGTGTGCCATACCCCGCACCCAGAAAGCGGATGAAGACAGGAGACACGGCACCCTCAAAAAAGTAGACAAAATGTCAGAAAACTCTTTATTACTAATTAAGTTTGGTTTCCAAAATTATATGGAGTTTATTTGTAAAGTGGCATGTAAGCGGAAACACTTAGATGACAACGGACCGTTACTAGTACAATGCAAGGGTTGTGGCTTGATGGGGGATATAAACTTTGTCCTTCACGATTTTTGACGTTTACAGTTGCTAATTTTCAAGTTGGTAAATTATAAACATTTTTTTTTTTTTAAGTTTGCAGTTTATTTAGTGCCGCTTAATCTGGCTTTTCTTAAGGTGGTGGTTGTTGGCTTACTAACATTGACGTTAGCTAGCTGCGTGAACTAGCGAGTTAATGCAAACATGTAAACAAAACACAAATAGTAGTCTCGCTACAACACACTGGTTTGTTTGGAAATTAATGGCAGCCAAGCAAACTTTGCCGTTCTGAACATAAGCAGTTACAGTATAGTGCACAGACTTCAGAGCATATATTAGAACGTGTCCAATATTACAGCTAAAGTTGTCATTGTCAAAAGCATGGGAACGGAGAAACAAACAACAAACACATCAGATATTAGTCGAGCGCCCAAAGGCGTTACTTGAGAGGTTCTTATGCAATGGAAACGTTGTTTATTAAACCAGTAAATGGTTGAGCTTTAGATACAACCTCTGGGACATATTTGGTAGTCTACAGCGTCTTCTGTTGGTGCTTCGACTGCTGAAAGTGCTGCTCACTAGTTTAAAGTCTGACACTGAGTGAATATGGGGTTAGTCATATTATAGCCTACATGTTGTATAATGTTCAATATACAAACATATACTCAAAATGAAAAGAAACAAAAAAGATACCGGTCTTTTTAATTTTGGGTAATTTTTCTTTGGGATATATACAGACTTGGTCTTGTTTCGGTCTGGACTTCCAAAAGTCTTGGTCTTGTCTCACTTTTATCCATCACAGTTGCTCAGAACTCAGGTATACGACCAATCACAGCTCACCTGTTTTCAGAAGCTCAGTCGTGGTTGGTCATTACCTGAGCCCTGAGCAACTGTGATGTCATTTTCAGTTGACAGTGTCAGTACTCCATTTTGCCCCAATTATTATAATATATTATAATAATTAATATTATTATAATATAAAAATCAACAGAATTCAATGTGTTAACTGATTATTTTACCCATCTCTAGCCCCATTTATTCTGCATTTCAGCTACAAATCTACAACTACTAGTAACTACCAATTATAACTAATTATATACGTGAACAGATTGTTTCAATGTTTTCATTCAAGTATGTCCATGTGAGAGTGTGTTTGTGCTTGTGTGTTTTTTTGACGTGATGATAGTGGACAAAGTGCTGGGAGCCCGAGCTGTCAACCTGTCACCCACTGACAGATATGCTGCTCGTACACCGTCCGGGCTGCGCCACATGGATGCACACATTGTACGTGCACTTGTCTGCAAGTGTATGTTGGTCATATACAGTCCGGGCATAGCCAGAATACCCAAGCACATAGTTTATACCCAGACTCCTGCATGCGTGTCACAATGAGAGGCTATGGTGACGGATAAGCCCTACAATATATCATCTTTTGAGAAATTATTTTCCGTCACATTTTCAGCTTGCTTGATGTGATGTTTGACATTGTCACGGGTGACACAAAGAGAGGATGAGCTGGGGTGTGACTCTCTAGTTAGCATATACAGTGGGTATAAAAAGTGTACACACCCCTGTTTGAATGCCAGTTTTTGTAATGTAAAAAAATGAGACCAAGATAAATAATAATAATAAAAATTAAAAAAAAGCCTGACATTAATGTGACCTATAATTTGGAAAATTCAGTTAAAAAATATTTTAGAGAAGGCAAATAAAACTAACTGACAACAGTAGATTTGCACAAGTGTCTTTATTCAAATTTAACCAATCACATTTATTTATGTTGTATGCGAGTCTCCATTTAAAGTGATTTACCCCAAATAAAGCTCAGCTGTTTTGGGGTGTTCTCAAACTAGTATGTTTGGAAATGAATGGCAACTTTTGATTAGACCCTAATGTGTCTACAGTAGATGGTCATTTTTATGCCATTACTACCTGTACCATGTTCACATAGAATACTGCTGTGCATGGAAATAATTTATCACAGATCCCATTCACAGAAATAAACTTTCAATATCTTGTTGATCCACGCATTCAAAACTCTATATAAACTGTTCTTGAATCTATGTAAGAGCTAGCTGGTTTCCTTTAAGCAAAACCCTCAGAACAAGCGATTCAAGGTTTATCCTGTGTTTCTTAATGTTTATTTGTGTGTGCCCATGTGCATATCCCAAGGGAGCACATTTTGCATGCTAGCATCTTGCTGCAGGAGTGTGTGTGTGTTTCTATTGTCACTTCCCCCGCAGTTATGCCACTGTGATGGATTAATACATTTGTGTACGTGTGTGCTTGCAGAACAGATGGCATCGGTCTGAGAAGACCCAGTGTGACTTGGGCCATCGCCCGCTGAACTCCCATACTCATACATAAGTTTACAAAGATTCATCATTAATGCCATTATAATAACACTCTCATCTTGTCTGTCAGAAGTATGACTACGCTTATCGTTACTACTCTTAATTTTCTTGGAAGTGGGATAATTTTATAATGTTATTCATTGTAACCGTTGTCGTAGAATTTTAGGAATGTAACAAAATGTATAACACTTAAATATGTATTATCACTTGCATGCAGTGTATGCTTGATGCATCATGTTGGTCTGAGAATACCCTACGATTTTTTCTTAACTGTCAGTTTGGTCCTTTTGCAGACTTTTAACCTGATAAGAAAAATACAATTAAGAAAATAACCTTAATAAATAAATTTAATTTAATATAAAATAAAATCAATATAAATTAAAACAAATAAATAAATAATAATAATAATAATAATAATAATAATCAGCCAGTTTGGTCGTTTTGCAGACTTTTAACCCGATTCGAAGAATACAAAAAAGAAAGTTAAAAATAAAATAAAATGTAATTAAAAAAATATATAAAAAATAAATAAATATATAAACAAATGATTAAAACATATGACAAAATAATAATAATAATAATAATAATAATATAAAACACTAACAAATAAATAACCATAAAATAACTTTAATAAAACATAAATCAATTCATTTCAGCATATAATGATGCTTTAAGATATGTTTGGAGTTATACTTTGCATGGAGAAGTCATTCGTAAGTGAGCGGCCCTCATGAGTGTTAGTCTACAGTGACCTCAGAGTAAACTGACTTGCAGCTCAGTTGTAGGGTAGAAAACTGTAATTGGGGTTTTAGCATGTGTGCGTGCGCATGTTTAATGGTATTTTTGCTCATTTAGCTGGCAGGTAATCTTCTGTCTTTAAATGATCCACTCAGCTCTGGCAGTTTAAATGGTAATTAAACAGTAGTTCAGCTGTCAATTCACACGTACACGCATGCAGGCACTCGCACACGTGCACACGCACACACCCTGCTGTTGAAATGTTAATTAAAGCAGTATCAGCATCTGGGTATACTTTTTTTTTTCTTTTCTTCAAGAAAATCTGGGTATACTTTTAAAGAATTGCATTACACACACACCTGGATGTCCTGTTTAACCCAAACCTTGTCCACCTGACAGTCACCAGTCCTCACCACTGACATTTATGCATGCATAAATCCAGAAATACAAACAAAAAAAAATCTAACTCCTGAGCTATAATCGTTGCAATATCATTGTAACACAGTTGAGGGTTGCTCCACTGGCGCTTATTAGAGAGGATTACCACGCTGATATGTCTTCATTAATCACACAATCAGACAGAAGGACGTGCACACATACACACTGATAGGCACAGTGACTCGGTGTCTGCCAGCGCTTGGCCTCCCTTCGGAAATCTCAGCTTCCCTTTGCCTTTGTTTCTAGTCACGCCTCTGCCCGCACCCTCATAGGCAAGACATACACTACAAGACCTGTATGTTTATTATTAGTGATGTTTGATGCTTTTGAAATTTTAATAAAGTATTGTTGTGTTTGTTAGTACTTTGACCATTTGGGCCAAAAATCATCAACACAGAAATCTTACGTTTAGGTGTCTGTCTGCCTTACATGACAACAACATTGTGCATGCAAATTGCATGTGTTTGATACGTTATGTGTCACCATGCTCGTGTATGTGTGTTTATGTGTCAGCTTGTATAGTTGCCTGCTCTGTGCCCGGGGAATAATAAAGATAAAGCAGATGCCAGCAGATGCCCCGTTTAAAGATTATCAGTTTCTCTCTGCGCACTGTTAACACTCACTGGGGACAGGAGAGCATTTAACACAACCTATTTACACCACGGCACACATGGCAACATGACACTGAAAGGAGACATAAAACATGAGGGGAGGCAAGGAGATTGGCAGCAGAATGGGGAAAGAATTACGAATAAGTGAGAGTAAAAGAACAAAGCAAGGAATGAGTCCATGATAGATTATATGAAACAAAAATTCTTGAAATGTAACTACAATATTCAAGCGTGGTGATTGGAGCTGCGTAATTAATGTCCAGTTTCACTGTTAAGATGTTACCATTTACGTGTTTTTTTCACTGTTAAGATTTTACCATTTACATTTTTTTTTTTTTTAGAATATGCACTGAAAGCAGCTGTTTTTTGTTTGTTTTTCCTCCGGGCTCACACTTACAGTTGGGGAGTTTAATTAACATTTATACATGGAATAATTAACTCTAATCCAATTTGGGCTAACTGTCTACTATCCCGGTGAACTTTGACCTGCTAAAAACGGTCGCTAACTAGGTCTGGTCTTTTTTTGCACTTGACGTGCTGTATGCTACAAATCAATGTAGCATTGATGAGTTTTTCATTTGCCAGAACTGCATTCCAATTAGAATAGTATTTTGAAAGCAACACTAAATACGATTTGAACCTTCAATTCATATTTTCATAATTCTGCTGATGAAACATTGACTTGCAGTTAAATTAATGAAACCTTTGTCAGGACCTGTATCATTTTTACTGGCACTAAACAACTTTGAGGTGGATGGTGTGAACTCTGCCAGTCGTTTGCGTGTACAATTACAAAAAGTAAGATCACAACCACCGTCTGCTGTTAACATATTTGAGAAACGTTACAGTGCTGTATAAAGAAAACAATTGAAAATAGCCACTGGAAACAATGTTATTCAGTCCAACTGCTAACGCCTTGGACGTCCGGATTTCACGATGATATGCGCTTGGCCTCATTGGAAATGTGGTTCTTTCAAGGGAAATTAAAGGGAAAACAATACCTCTTTTGTCCAAAGGTGCCGCCATAATCAATGAAAAACAAATACTCATTTGTGCTACTTTAAGTGTTTACCAATCAAATACGGTGATGCCTTGACTTACGAGTTTAATTAAAACACTTCATTTAACATTTAAGTGTTTTGCAATTGACTCAATAAGATGTAATAATAGTAATATCAGTGCATTGTCGAATATTGTTTTATCGCCTGTCTGCATGTGTTGCTGCAGTTTGTGTTCAAATAACTGTTGCTAAAAGAGTTGGTGGTTAAAATTGTGTGTTAGGATTTTGCTCGTCGGGATTCGTAAGGCTAAATCGTGTTAAAGGCACAACGTGTAATTCTTAGTTTAGTGACAGTAGATTCCAACTGGTTTGCAATAAGCAACTTGAAGCATGCTGTGAAGTGAGTTGAGTTTGCTGCCACCATTGATCACTCGTTAGTCATTCCGCCCACCAAGTCAAAGCAAAAAACTGGCAGAGCAAAAGCTCATACCTCAGAAAACTGCAACTCGTCACTCTACTACCTGCCTAATGTATGTCATTTGTAAAATTGTCACATACGCGCATCATTTTGCATTATTAAATGTTTCCTATCTGATTGAAGTTTCAATGAGAATTCCTACATCTTTATGGTTGTTGCACAATTGCACACCTTCCATGTGAAAGACCAGCTAGCATTATTCAATTCCACAAATACCGTACATTGGACCACAGGCACATTTTCTTTCTTTGAGCGCAGACCGTCATGTTCACAGAGGATCAAAGTATGTCTTCCTCTTCGTCTCCCTCTCTCGTCCTGTCAAAGTCGGCTCCCTGCGAGAGCGTAATTACCAGCACGGAGCGATAACACCATTAATAACTGCACACACAGTCAGAATGAGACAATTCCCAGTGCTGAACTTATTTCATGCTTTGACAATTCCTCCAGGAATCACGGCGCACAAAGAAGCCAGTATTGGTTACGTTCTTACTTACTGTCTGGGGAAACGAAATAAAAGGAGTTCACAACTTCTGTGAGGTCTGTGTCGCTCTCTTGACAGTTCCTTCTTCTATCTTCTCTTGTTAAAGGCTCAGCAGGAGTTTTGTTTGGTACACTTGAACGACCTAATGACATCCTATTGAAGAGATACATCAAATGCTTGTACTCAGTTTACCCCGTTTCTAATTTTGTCACATGACCAGAGTATTGGTCAAACTTTTTTGCTGGAATTTTTCAGTGAAATTCTTTTTTTTTTTTTTTTAACAGTGGAAATGAGCGTTACTATTTCCTTTCCGAATCTTAGTAACAACCTGTACGATTAGAACATTTTGTCCAGGCCATGTGAAACAACCGTAATGGTGCAATGTAACACATTAGTAGCTGATGTTCATTATATGTTCATAAATATTTTTTGAATCAATTGTTCTACTAATTGCCCTATTGATTACTCATCTATTGTCCACTTAGGGTCGCCTTCCTCATATTCTACACTGTAGTATCCGTGTCTTCTGAATGTGCGTGGCTTGAAAAGGCAGACCTGGCCTGATTAAAAAAAAAATATATATATATATATATATATATATATATATATTTTTTTTTTTAAACTGTTCAAATAAGTGATTGAATGTGCACCAGCGGATCTCGTCTAACCTTGACGACTTTTGTTGGCATTAAAATGCATTTTAACTAGTGGTGGTCAGCTATATTAAATTAGCTTACAGTGTTTATGTTGCCTTTCGGCAGTGACCATCGACATGCTTGCAAAAGGTAGCAAATGTCGGATTTGTCAACATTTCTGATGAATGTTGGCAATGTTGTCGCTTCTGTCATGAGTAACATTTAGCGACTAGTGACGCCTAGGGATCACGTGCAAATGTTTGGTAAAGTGTTTGCGAAACGTTATAAGCGGCGATTTGGCAGTATTGCTATTATTTGCCAATCTTTTGACACTACTTAGAAACCTTTGGGCACATTTGTCAACTGCTGGAGTAGAAAGCAATTCTAAGGACGCATCCCTATGAAAAGGTGCACAAACCTTCCCCAGCATTCAGTTTTCTGCTGTCCAGCGTCAAAAATGAATATTTGTAAATCATCAAATTTAACACAAACAAACGTTATTACGTTTGTTTTGAAAATTTCCTCTGAATGGTTTGGACATCATCTGTCAGCAACACATGCACACTACATGAGTGAGTTGTCTGAAGGACATACCTATTACATAACACATATTTATTTGTGTGCTTTTGGTTCTTACGAAGCACTCCCTCTGCACATAATAGAATAAGCTACTGCCCCAACATAAGTCTTTATTCTCTATGAATCGGGTGTTAAGTGGCTTGCGGACAAAAATGTGACCAGTGCGACGAGACCAACTGTCCATCCAAGTAATTCTTTAAATCCTACAGTTCCATCCATCTTTTTTGTCTACCATCCATTTTAGAGGCTATAAATCCCCAAAAGTGTTTTCTCAAAGTGCTCCTGTCATGGCTCTCTTTTTCTTCCTCCATCGTCTCTGTACCGATCATCGGTTTGTCCTTCCGTCCTTTCATCCTTCTGCCCTCTCCGATACATACGTTTCATTAATCCGTCCTTCTGCTCGTCCATCCCTCCTTCATCTGGTTTACAGGTCATAAATCTATAGAGCGGTTTTATCAGAAAGGATCTCACGTGGGGGGCACTGTCACTGTGGGCGTGCATCGATGAATTTGTTCATTTATGTGCTTGCCTGCATGAGCTCGTCGAAGATGTTTGTGTTTATATACATTTA
This sequence comes from Leptonotus elevatus, assembly GCF_054856555.1. NCBI lineage: Eukaryota > Metazoa > Chordata > Actinopteri > Syngnathiformes > Syngnathidae > Leptonotus > Leptonotus elevatus. Next base: position 12,687,330 of record NC_141241.1, on the reverse strand, counting down.
TTTTGGGCCATGCTGTTAGAGAGATTCACCCCCTACATCCCCCCCCCCCCCCTACATCCTCGGGCATTATTTGTGAATTATTTCCATAAATCATTTTGTCATTTACACGTACAAGAAACATCTTGAACGACATTAAATTGGAGTGAGGCAGGTGTTTTATAAATATATGTATACAGAATGGACTACCGGTGTATGTATATATTTATACACCCCCCCCCCCCCACACACACACACACACACGATCATGTAAAAAGAGTGACCACAAACCACACACACACTCCCTCCATACTGTGACATGGCCATAACTCACCTCACGCGAGTGTGTGCTGTGAAATATGACAGCCCCCACTGTATGTGTGGATGTGCTTGTTTGTGCGTATGCGTGAGTGTTTGTGCATCTCTTTGATGACAAGAGTCCACCCCGATGTCCTTGTCCATCTCTCAGTAAACTTTTCATTGGGTCAGACATTAGCATAGGCGGCTAACTATAACCCAGATGATGGATGGAGCCGCAACTCTCTCTGTGATGTGACCCATGCACGCAGCCTCAATAGATAGAAAGGGCACTTCCTGGTGCATCATGTTAATGCCTCTGGTGTGGCCGCGATGGCAACTGTAGAATTTCAATCATGTTTGTACCGGATCTGTGGCATGAAAATGCACAATGCTTCTGTTGTCTTTTCATGTCCAAAAACTGTTACCTACTCTCACCAACATTTACGATGATAATATTTATTTATGCGCGGATCAACTTCTGAAACTAGACTAAGTGCAATTTCTGCAGAAATATTGTTCGGGGATGCTAATAGTTGAATGCTTATGAAGGAAATTGAAAGATAAATTGTGTGAAGTATTAATTGAAGTTGAAAGATAAATGAATCAAAATAACACCTGAATTTCAGTATCAGAGAGCTGGTAATGATGATGACTTGTATGTATGAACATGGCACTTGGAAAAAGTTCAATGTCTGTCCCATTGAAAATAATTGGGGAAAAGTTGATATTTAATGTTAAAATGAGCGAGTACTGCAAGTAATGTGAAATCTTTCAGGACATATTTTCCACAAGACCACCAAGCACCATCTTTGTCCTAACTAGACCAATCACTAATGCAAACAAAAAAGACCATTTTGACCATATTGTGGTCAGATTTTTTTCCCCAATATTCTTCACCTGTGTGCAGCTGCATCTCTGCAACCATTCAATCATCTGTCCTAACCACCTGCTGATGGCCTCCCCCTTTGGGACGGTCGTAGCCAATCTTGGTCTCGCGTGTTGTTAAGGGATTAGTGACAGTTCAATCAAATGGCCTCCTTCGGCTTCCATCCCCTCAACGTAACAGGGAACAAATGCGACACACAAACAGCTCATCATTGGAAAACACAGAACAGCAGAAGCCCAAAACAGTCTCAATGGGAGTGAAGGACATGCTGGGAGCCAAGGGACGGAAACCTGATGGAATTGCTCATGCATCTTACCATAGAAACAATATGATGGACAAAAAGATGAGGGGAGAGAAAATTAATTGCTAGTTTCTTTTTTATTTTCTCTTAAAAACAAAACGTACTAGAACCTAGTGCTGTCACTATCAATTTAAAATAAAAAGTCAATCTATTGATTATTCAATCGATTAATCAACTAATCGAATTTATTTTAATTTTGCCTTAAAGTGTATTACACATGCATTTTTTCCCCTGATTACTCTTTATTAACCAGTGATTGGTGGTTATTTTATACTTCATATTCGTATAGTGTTTAAAAAAAAAAGGGGGGGGGGGCTAATGTTAAACTACTGTTACAATTTCGGTCATTGTTTTTCAAAGTAAAAACAAATGTTTGCAAATGTCTCAATTTGATTAAACACAGAAGATAATCAGTCTTCTCTCATGAAGAAATACAGAAATCAGTGAACAATTACTTTTGATATGCTGACATCAGAGGATTTGCACTATTTTAAATTACTCGATTAATCATTTGCGCCCAAAACGTATAAATACGTTCTATTTTAAAATACTACCATGCTCCTAAAGATGTATTTGTTGTTGTTTTTTTTGTTTTGTTTTTATGCTAGAGCATACAGAAGGCTTTGATGTAGCCTCTCAACTGCAGAGAGAACGGTTGAAGAAATGGTAGTTATTACAAAAACGGCCAGCAGGTGACAGCAGAGTGTAAGAAATCAACCAGAGCCATGTTGCAAAAAGCAGTTTTCCCCACTGCAAAACAGAAACGGATAGAAATATACTTTTTTTTCCTGATAAAAGAAGAGACTCTTTTGGTAGGTTCTATGTTTTTATAGCAATACATCTAAATCGAAGGGGGTTGCTTCAGTGAAAATGGCTGTGAGAGAATGAGTTAAAATAGTTGTTGATTAAGTTGATAATTGATTAATTGAAAAGTAATCGGTTAAGTTTGACAGCTCTACTAGAATCCTCTTTTTTTTAAGTACAGTGCATGTGATTATAGGATAACATTCGTTTTTTTCCACACTTGCGTTCAAGTGTGTGTTACTGAGTGTCACAATTAATATCTCAGTTGCACTCCATAAATTGCCAGTGTAACAGTGCACCTCTCTTGTGGTTGAATCATGTCGGTTCCAGTCTACTCTCTGCAAGATTTTCCATTTTATGAGAGCCTCCTTCTCTCGCTCTCACGTTCCCCCTTCCTCTCCGTCCTGACGTTTCCCTTTTTGAGTCTCTTGACCTCCCAGCTGTCTGTCCTCTGTCTGTTATTCTGCCACTATCTCCCTCCATCTAAAAGTAAGGCGGGTATCTGTTGTCGTCTAGTTTGTGTTTGGTCTCTCTTCCATCCGGTCGCTGGCATGGCTGAAGCGGGCTGGATTTCTCTTGATGGACAGAGAGTGAAGAGAGATGTCTGAAAAAGTAGACGCACACACAGGACACACCAAAGTAACATCATTCCCCAAAAAAAGTATCCAGTTGCTCAGCATTTGATGTAGTAAATTGTGCGTCACTGTACAGTGTCTCTGAGTTTGTTTGAATTTATCATTTTTGTTTACATTTTCCCCTCCAATCTTTGATATCCTTTTATTGTGTTTGCAACACTTGCAAACACATTTCTGGGGGCCCCAAGCATGTAAAGGGCCCCCTGCGAATACACAAGTGATAGCACAATCATATGGTAAGGGGTAGCGGGACAAACAAGACTGTATGTCATTATTTGATGTGACACTATAGCCTTAAAGACCTCACAACCTGTAGGGCGTGTACAGAGAAATTCAGAGATGCTGCCCAGAGAGGCAGGCCAGCCAGAGGCCTCAACCCATGATGAGGCCCTCCCTGGGTTGACTTGCTGCCTGTGGTGGCCCGAAGACCCAGCAGCCCCTCACCTCTCTCTGCCACATTAGGGCTTTGGGGCTGTCGCGCTCATACACACACATATACACACAAGCACGCGCACGTGGTAGCCTGCCAGTGACCTCGTAGTGGAATCAAAAGGGGAGAACAGAATATGTCCTGAACTGACCTCTAATTAACACTCTTGGCAAAGTAGCCCCTTATAAACACATATAGCGCTACACACGCACAATTACACTTATACCGGAGGCTGAAAATGTGCAAATAAATTGGCTGTTAAAAGAGTGCAGTGCACATCATTTTCTGAGCAAAACGTGATTTTAAATTTGGGAGGGGGGGGGGGGGCGCATTTCATATGATGGGTGCAGTCTGCATTATTTAATTTTTTTTTTTAAATTACAAGGAGTGTTTATAGATATTTATGCAAGAGAAGGGCAACTTTAAGAGGGGGGCACCATTTTTCATCAGTGCTACTGGGGGGCCCCCACATAGGGCCACTACCTAACAAGATTTATGACAAAAATGCTATTTTAGATGTGGACAAAGATAGACAAAATACATGCTTTTAGTATCTACCATTTTTCATAATACATTTTTCAGTGCATGTATAAAAGATCCACTATCCGAATCCAACAGCAAAGTTTTGGAAACAATCAAAATAACAATTTACAGTTTTTTGTTTGTATTTTTGTCTGTTTGTTTGTTTGTTTGTTGGTTTTCCCAGCGCAACGGGGTCCCTTGCAAATAAATTACCTTTCAAGGACGGCACAAGACTGCTGAACAACAAACCAATATTAAGCGCAAGAATTCATTTTGTGCATTTTTCACAAATAAATCAAAGGACTAAAATTTTAATATTATTGAGGTACAGTACTATGCTTATCCTGCATGTCATTCCACAAAAAAATACGAGGCCATTCACATAGGGCAGTATAAGACCCAGTGTAAGTGCAATGTCTGCCATCTAGTGATGAATAGTGATATTACAACTTAAAACCACAGTCTGCATATTTGGTATTCACAATTGGGCACCCACAAATTTGCATATTTGCACATAAAAAAAAAACGTTTTAAAAAAAATAAATTGTGGCATTTTTTTTCCTACATTTATCCCACATTTTCTGTTAAAAAACAAAAACAAACCTATATTAAATGTTTTCAACATTTTCTAAATTTGGGTGATTTGCCAAATATATATATATATTTTATTTTTTATTTTTTTATTCCTAAATGAATCAAGGGGCCACTCAAAGTGTGGTCGGGGGGCCACATACAGTCCATGGGCTGCCATTTGTCTATCTCCGATTTATGCACTTGCATCATTGTTTCATTTTTTACTAAATGGAAAATAGTTTTGAAGTAAAATATGTCCGTTTCCTACAACTCACAATGCGTACATTTTCATTTCAGTGATGATTCATTAGTGTTCTTTTCCCCAAATTGTGCTTTTCATTTGGATGGATGGATGAATCCCTTGATGAATGTTTTAATCTCCTCTGTCAATGCCACACTCTAAAAACAGTTGGGTCAAAAGTAATCAATCCACTTTATGGGTCAATTTGACCCAACTTTCTGGGTTGTTTTATACAAAATGACCCAATTTTTTGACCCAGGTAATGGATCTGACCAATATTTATGAGTTGTTTAACACTAAAAGTCCCATTTCTTGTCTCAAGGTTGGGTCATATAGAGCCAAGTCGAGGATCGGTCAATTTTTGACCCATACTGTTTTTAGAGTGCTGCATTGTAATCCACGGAAGACTGGATCTACCGGTACTCCATTTTGCCTCCGTTGCTTTACACAATCAGCAGTCAATTGCACACAGTCATCAGAATTTTTAATGATCAATTAATCAATGGTTTTATCCAATGCACGCTATAATGATAGACATTGCCTTAAAGTGATACATATAAAGAAGTATTTGTTTGGGTGCCTGACAGGTTGAAACAAGCTAGTGGGCTGTCTCAATAATAAAAGTTACTTTACATTACCGTTAATTGACAAGCTATGACATCAAATGTACTCTCACACAATAGCCTTGTACATCAGACACACAGAGGAGTGATCGTGTCTTCATTTGACTACCAGGCATGACGGGGAGCTTGTGAAAGTGTATAAGTCATCACTCCACTAACACAAAGCCACTTTCTCCCCCACTATGTAATCTCGACCAGCGACGGGGCCCGTCGTCACCGTTAAGGTCCATCCATGTTATGTATTCATTGGAAAAAAAACACAACTTAAAGTAAGAAGCAGTGTTAAGGGCAAAAACTTCAGATTGTTTATTGATTTTTATTTGTGTTGTTGAATAAGTCTGTCTGAGCATCATGTTCCAGTGGGAGCTTGGCTTGGGGCGTTGCATTAGGCACACTTGTGCCGAGACGGATCTACAAGAACATGTGAGTGGACAGCTGCATGTACTTACTGTAAGGACCCGCACCTCTGCCTTGGAGAGGCGTCTTAAGTAAAGCAGTCACCTTGACATTTGAGATTTGTGTCAGCGATGCAGAATTGAAATTTTCCTCCCTTTTGCATTCAGGCTGCAAAGTCACAAAATGATTTAAAAACTTAAAAGGTTAGATGGCATTTTTACGGGGGCCTTGTGACACTCTGTAAGCGTATTTTTTTCCCCATACGATAAAGCGTGCAAACAATTGCGTGTATGGACAAGGTGTGCCACGTTAACCGATGTGCTTTCTGTTAAACACACACGGTACGAAATGAGAGCTGCTGTCGACCACAACTTACACAATCAGATTCCACCTCCTGACGTTACTTATTAGGCCACGCCCCTGAAATGCACACTTAGCCCACAAATACTTCAATACGTCAAGTAATTGGATTTGATGAGCCCTTAATTTCTGTACATTCATTTTTATGATGTATACATTGCACTGCTGTTTCTCTTTATTGAAAAAAAATAATGTTTTTGTGTGACTGGCACGCAGTAACATTTTTAATCAGTTTTAATCAGAAACATTCATTTGAAGTACTAGTAAATTGAGTTATAAGTACACTCTAAAAACAGTTGGGTCAACTCAAATGTAACCCAATTATGGATAATAATAAAAAATGGACCGATCCACTTTATGGCTCAATTTGACCCAACATTCCTGAGTTGTTTTATACAAAATTACCCTTTTTTTGTTTTTTACCCAAGTAAAGGATCTGACCAATATTTAGAAGTTGTTTTACACTAAAATACTCATTTCTTGACTCAAATTAGAGGATCGGTCCATTTTTGACCCATTGGTGGGTTATTTTTCACCCAGCTGGTTTGAGTATTTTCTTTATTGAAAACAAAAAAAGTACCAATACCAAATACGGATGACACTAGCATAGAAAATGTCCCCCAAAACAGTGACATCTCTTTCAAGACAGACCTATATAATATCCCAAATATCTTTTTTTTCCTTAAAATGGCATGAAATTAATGCAATTTTATTTTCTTCTAATTTCTAACTTCTAGTTCCTCGGCCCAGGCACACAACAACTTAAACTCGTAAGTTAAGCACCACTGTATAATCATTTCAAACTTGGTAAAAAGTGTTAAGCAGCATACAGATATAACCACAACATCTTTTAATTACCAAATAAAAGGGGTAAAAAATTATTATCTGTTAGCCCCCTTCTTCCTTATGGAGGATGATAATATTGTACAGTTCAGGCCAAAAGTTTGGACACACCTCATGCAATGCATTTTATTTTATTTTCATGATTATTTACATTGTAGATTCTCACCGAAGGCATCAAAACTATGAATGAACAAATGTGGAGTTATGTACTTAAATAATTGAAAACATGTTTTATATTCTAGTTTCTTCAAAATAGTCACCCTTTGCTCAGATGATTTTTTTTTTTGCATACTTGGCATTCCTCGATGAGCTTCAAGAGTAGTTACCTGAAATGGTTTTCCAACAGTATTGAAGAAGTTCCCAGAGGTGAGAATGCCAAGAGTGTGCAAAGCAGTAATCAGAGAAAAGGGTGGCCATTTTGAAGAAACTAGAATCTAAAATGTATTGTCAGGTATTACACCTTTTTTGTTTTAAGTACATAACTTCACATGTGTTCATTCTTAGTTTTGATGTCTTCAGTGAGAATCTACAATGTAAATAGTAATTAGAATAACGTTGAATGAGATGTGTGTGTGTGTGTCCAAACTGTTGGCCTGTTACTGTAGATCGTGGCTTTTTGACTGAGTGGTGTGGATGGACCCAAGCTTCGTTCGATTGGAGACATGAACTGGCTACGGTTATTCCAAAATGTAATCAAACGTTCGAGAGAAGGAACTAAAAGAATGTAAGCATTTGGATTTCCCTCCAGTCATTCATCTGGACCTCATAGCGGACAGAACGCTTTGGCCGGCTAATGACGGCGACAGATGCTTAATGCCTTCTTCACAATACTGACGCCATAAAACACAAGGCAAACAGGCGTCGCCCCTAAAGGCCTGTCCGTCGAGGCCATCCGCGTAACAACGCTGGCAAGCGCACAGTGAGCGCGGGGCGGGAGGCGTCACTACTGGATGTGTGCGAGGGTGAGCGAGAGGGGGAGAGAGAGAGGAGGAGCTGGAGCAGGATGGATGGAGAAAGATTAATTGACACTCAGCGAATGAGAAAGAGGGAATGAAAGCATCACTATGTGAGGCATACAGAGAAAGAGCTGACAGATGACTGAGCAGCCTTTTAGGTAAATGGCGGGGAGTATTGTATTGTCTGTCTGTCACCCTGATTAAAGGCACCGGCAAGACGGTGACACACAAACACAGGGTGCTGCCCCGTGTGGTTTTGAAAGACACATGCAGTGTTTTACAGCTAGTTAAGAGTCGTAAAATGCTTCCTGTCTGTCTACACTGTGCTTAAGCCTTAAATTTGCTTTTCCTTTACCCTCACTTGTCCCGGTAAACAAAGTATGCAAACATTCCTGTCTTTGTATAAATTGAGGAAACGTTTTAAAATGTTGCAGATAGATGCAATGCCTTGGAAAAAGTGTTCATACCGCTTGAAAGTTTTGACATTTTGCAACAACCACAAGATTTTTATTTGATCGACCAAAACAAAGTAGCACATCATTGTAAAGGACCAACTGACTGAGGAAGCACGTTGCCCAAGTTTTAATGAATAAAGTTGAAAGAAGTCAGCTATTGTTTAAATAAAATTGTTATAATTAAAAGTAGGGATGGATTTTTTGGGTGTAATAAAAAAAAAAAAGGCTCATTGGTGCCCAATGCAAATTTTCAGCAAAGTATTCCCGGCTGTACGTTTCACCTAAATCTGTGAAAATTGGTATACATATGTAACTGCTCGAAAAGAAGTCTTTTGGCGCTATATGCTAAAACTAAGAAGTCAAGTCCGCCATTTTGGCTTCATTTTGGACTTGGCTGCCATTTTTGGCCTTTCATAGAGGTCATATTTTAACTACAGAATTTATCTGATCATCTTCGAACTAAAGATGTTTAAAAAGAAAAGTTATTGCAAGCTTTTTATTTTGTCACGCGATGCACCGTTTGAAACAAACGGGATGATGCTTTTGATAGTATAAAACTCGGTGAAAACCTATGAAACTTCATCAGGTCTGGCAAAATGATTTACATTTTAGAGGGTTATTGTGCAGTTTCTTAAAAAAAATGCTACACTCTAAAAACAGTTGGGTCAAAAGTAACCCAATTATGGATCAAAAATGGACCAATCCACTTAATGGGTCAATTTGACCCAACTTTGTGAGTTGTTTTATACAAAATGATGAAATTTTTTTTGACCTAAGTAAAGGATCTTACCAATATCCATCAGTTGTTTCACACTAAAAGACACATTTCTTGACTCGAAGTTGGGTCAAGTAGAGAATCGGTCCATTTTTGACCCATAGTTGGGTTATTTTTTATCCAACCGTTTTTAAAGTGTAATACTCATACTGGTATTGGTCTGGAAAAAAAAAAGAACACCCCTAATCAAAAGTGAACATTTTGTCTGTTATTGATTGAGGCTGAAACAATGGACTGGATTTACAGTATAATAAAAGAGAAAAAAAATGTTCATAGAGGGGTGTACATACAATATATTATTACCCACTGGGGCAGTATTTCAGACTTTGTGTGTCCATGTGCCACATCCGCAACCCAAAAGGTGCGTGTAGCACTCGGCTGTGTGTGTACTGTATGTGTCTAACGTGTTTGTTTGTATGCATGTAATGTCGTATTTGCGTAGCCCTCTCAGTGAGTGTGACTGTGCGCATGTGTTATACACATCTGTTGCAGTGTAGCAGTAATTTGCGTTCCCAGCTTGGCGCCCTCGTAATTATTCAGATGTTACCTTTTGCTCCGACATTAACCATGTTCGTCTGGCGGACATGAAACAGTTGCGCCTACGATCAGGCTTCAAATGCCACCTGCTGTCCAAAGAGAAGCGAGAAAAGGTGCATGCTGCGATTGTTTCCCTCTACAAGTTTGCTGTCACATTGCAGTTGATTAATTTGGTGTTGGATCTCTAGCAATGAATTCCATATGATGTTTTGCTGTGCTTTGTTTACGGTACTTTATTTGAACATGATGCATATCATGAGACAAAATTAATTTAAAACCTAGGGTTAATGATGAAAATCATTTTTAAATTATTACATTTAAATTAAATGAGCAAAATGACTTCATTACTTGAAATCCTTAACAATTGTATCCATTGTGTGGAATCGATCTGTGCAATTAGGTAAGGAGTTCACTGCTTGGCGAGAAATTCTCAATTTGTGGTCTAAGTCCCACCACACACTGAGTGACATGGCTGAACAAAAGTTTCCAAAAATGACTCGCTGTCTGCCAAAAATGCTGAGTCTGGTTTGAATGGCCACTTCAACTTGAGTGCAAAGCACCAAACATTTTGAAGATTGGATGATGAGTTCCGGAGAGTTTAGTTTTTTTGTGTCTGAAAATATGGCCTTCTTGGGGAACGCTTTTGTATGATTTTACCTCAAATCTGATACTAAAACATGATAACTTGATTATTTTTTAACATATCTCCACAACCACTTACGCGTTGGCTGCTTTGTGGCTCTGTTTGTCTGTATTCTCTGCTGAAAATTGTTAAAAATAAGCTCATACGGGCTGAAATTCTTTCAGTTCTCAAAGTGGATATGTCAAAATTACCATGACATTTAAATCGATGTCACTCGCCCTAAAAACTTACCTTAGGCTGCCGAAAATGATCATTATTATTATTATGCAACGCCAGGTGGTCATTAATGTTAGCGGTCTATAGAGTGGTTTAGATACCTAATTGACATGCAGGATTTTTTGTGTTCGCCTTGGTTGAGTTAGAGTACCACTCTGCCCTACTCTCATTAGGTGTACCACAGGGTTCAATTTTGGGGGCCCTGCTGTTTTCATTGCTGCCCCTGTGTTCCATCTTAAGAAAGCATGGTATTTATTTTCACTGCTGGATGGATGGCACTGAATTTCTATGTAAAGATTACAGAAGTTATGCTGTTTGGTCCTAGTCTTAATTAATTATTATGATTTTTTATACTTGATTTTAGTCAGCTCACTGTTACAAAGGTGGTGTCATTTTGACCAAAAACTACATTTTAATTATGTATTCAAGTTCATGGTATACATGCATATTACGTTTAAGTGCCACTGTGTACAGTATGTGTCTGCAATGTATAGCACATTTTTATGCCTTCCTCACATTCCCCTTCATAAGCCTCCTTAGCAGATGAGTTGTACACACTGATCATCCATCCTCGTGCAATTTCCCACCTTCTGCTACAACTGAGCACTTGGCAACACAAAGGTTAATTTATGGCTTCCTCCCCCGTGACTCTTGGACTCAAGTCATTGGATGGCGTTCAAGGATCATTTGCATCGATCACGTTTGATATAAAGAGTGTGCAGCATGGAACGTGTGACAGACTTCTTCATGTCGAATAATTCACGTCATCTAAAAAGAAGTCCATGCAATTAACTACAGAGGCCTTTTTTTCTTTCTTTTTTCTTTTTTAAACCAGCCTTTCAGCTTTTGCTTCCCTAATGTCAGTTAGAATAAAATAGACCTAGACAGATATTTTCACCATGTGATCTGAATAAAAGAAGACACCCATGTTAAAATAATCTCTGTGGAACCAAAAAGAATGTCGGAAATTGAAAAAAAGAAAATAAATAGTTGGTCTCTGATGTGCAGGCTTTCCCAAACAAAAAAAACAAAAAACAACCCCCCCAGAAAATTTAACTAAAAGTGCCCACGATTTCTTTTCCACTGGGATTTTGTTCATCGGGTCTCATTTTTCTTCTTGTTATCGACACAGAAACAAGTCCGTTTCCTTGCACATCCATATTCATATTTACCCTCTGCATAAATATTAAAACATACAGCGAGAAAATGAAGGCGGTAAAGAACGTACGGCGAGTGTGTGCGATGTTGAATTCATGTCGGTTTCAAAGCCCCAGCGTCTCTATTCCTGTGGCGCACTGGCAGCAACATGCTAATCAGCCCCTCACCGTAGCCTGTTCTGGCTAATTGTCGACAAATTATCTCGACTCCACAATAATGTATGCATGGCCCTTCACTGGCACATCCAGTCCAGTCAAACGCTCCTGTTTCAACAAGCGGCTCGATTGCACCATTTAAATATAGACGCGCATTGTTATGCACACTTGACTCACTCTCTCATATTCCCTTGCTCTCATTCTTGCCTTGCAGTCGCTGTTTTCCGTTGGTTGACGCTCATTCCCACTCGAGTCTTTGTTGTGTTCTCCCGCCGTTCGTCTCATCAGTCACCCACTCCGCGTCACGTCTCATAGTAGGCCCCTTGTAAGTAAAGGCTAATATTATTATAATTTCCAGACCGACATTTAAATTAGAAGTGGCTTAATTAGACCTCAATTGTCTTTGGTGATTGAAGTCGACTTAAGTCCTCTGGGAACCCGCAGAAGAAAGACGGCCTGTTGGGAAATATACGCACTCACTTAAAATTAAAACTGGAATGTAATTTGCCTTAGAATTTTTGTAAAGTTAAGGAAACAAAAGAAAGCACACATCGTTTAAAATATTCATACAATATACCACCTGCTTTTTAGTTTTTAAACCTTTACAGGGCTCTCATTGAAATGCTTACAATACATTTTAACCCAGGTAAATTATTGTACATTATTTGTACAAAACATTAATTGAATGGATGGAATTGTAATAATAATTAATAATAATTGTCACAAGTTTGCTTCCCGAGTCTGTATTAAGTTAATCGCCCAGGGAAGCTGAAACATCATATGGGCCCTATTTTCGTGTCCAGCGCAAATGTAGTGCAAATTGCAGCCCAGCTTCTTCCTTTTTGTGTTTTCCTAGCCTAGCGCATGTATACAACAGCGTGTTTGCTTTGTTATGTGCCAGAGAGAGAGAGAGGCAACATAGCCAACTCCCAACCAATCGAAGCAGCTCCCCCCATTCTCTTTAAATTCAGCGCAGAGCGAGCCACACGGTTTACACGGCATCGGGATGCAGAAGATTGGTGCGTGCAACGTACATTTAGAATGTACAGTAAGAGCTCCACTTGTGGATGTTGTAACATTGGCCACTGTGGGCTCAGAATCTGTCCATCTGCTCCTCGATTAAATCCATCAATCACGTTACACCTCCTGCGCCACAACTTAGACCTGACCTTAGTCAGGGCTGCTTTCATTCACAATTTATGCGTTAACGCACTTAAAAAAAAAAAAATCCAGGTGCTTAAAAAAGTATTTATGTGCAAACAGGAGAATCGGGCCCTTGTTTTTTTTTTTTGGTTACAACATATACACGACAGTATTCACTGACGACTCTGACTTCTCCTTTGGGATGAACACAATTGTCAATTGCCTTTTTGTGTATACAGTGCCCTGCGATTGGCTGGCGACCGGTTCAGGATGTGCCGCTCCTTTCATCTGAAGTCATCTGGGACATGTTTCATCTTACCCATGACCCTAGTAAGGATAAACTGTACCAAATATGGACGGATGTATGGAAAAAGTGAGGTATGCAAACCACGATTAAGTCTTCATTACAATTGACATTAAATGCATATTAGTCTTCTATTTGTGCATGTAAGCATATAAGTGACCTGTACAGACAAAAATACGTTTTATGATACATCTAACATACTGTACGCATTGATATATTTTTTTTTATTGAGGTCAACCCGTGTCCCTGAACGAATGGCATTGAACCTCAGTGTTTACACTTCATATCTACCAGGCGACATTAGCAAGATGTCCAATTTTAGCATGCAAGCGTTTGACTGACTGCAAGGGCTATTTGCTCAATGTTGTACTTCCTGTCAGACACTTAGGAAGAGGTGAGAGCATTTCAGTGTGCTGACAGCTGTCAGCTGATAACCTAAGCAAAGCTGAAAATAACCCAAACTAAACGCCCTTGACCCTGAACAAGCATTTTTTGTTGTTGTTTCCGTCATAATACCTCATCATTATACAGTCGGTTAGAGATTGCTTAAAATCGAATTTCTTTCGGTTAGTACTTAGAAACTTAATTTCTAGAGACGACTTCTTGCCTGCAAAGTGTTTAATTATAAAGGAAATAGATTTGCAATGTTTTGATGGGAGCTTGTGCTTCCCTAGCACAATACTTGTCACTTGTCATCAACACATTCATAACAGAATGAAGCTAGCTAATAAACATGCCGTGATGGATGCAACAAATCAGCGCTTGCCACAGATTTATGCCCTTAATAACTCCATTTGGCAGAATGCTGACACCTGCTCGGCCAGACAAAATGGAACTAAATATTTCATTCAGTGTCAAAGGAAGAAGACCCCTTTCTCTTCTCTTGTGTCTTCTTTTTACTTTCTTACAGTACTCTTAACAGCCCTCTTTAAGACTTCAAGATTAACGCCGAGCAGCCGCGCACTCTCGGAGTGGGAATCATCTTGCCGATCTCTTTTAGGTATTCGTTTATGGGCCATGACATGAGCTATGAATGAGAAACAACGAGGATGACCTGAGAACATTAATCACGGAGCAACATATGGTAATGGAAGGTTATCAATTCCACCACACTCTGTGATTAAGGAGGACAGACGGCGAGAACCATCTGAGGGAAAGGAAAGACAAGCTTTGGCATAAAAGAAAGAACATGGAAAGAGTGGAGGGATAGGATAGAGCAGTGGTTCTGAACATTTTTACACCATGTACCACCTACAAAAATTGTTCTCCAAGCACCACCATCACGAGCAGGAGTAGCGCAGAAGGTCAAAGGATTTGATCTAATTCTAGCAACTTAAGTGTTTCGAAACAAAGTCTCAATAGCAACAAAGTAGGTTTGTTTGTATATTGTGTGTGGGGGCGAGTACAAGATGCCCATTTTTTTGTGTGTTCTATACACAATATGCATTTTATGAGCATATGGTAAAAATATCATATCAAATTGCCATTAATTTCATGCAATTTTAAGGAAAAATGTTATGTTGGCATATATAGCAATCTGGTTTTTTTTGGTGGTAAATTACAGTACTAGTGGTATCGGTACTTGGTATCGGTAACTACTCGAGTTGAATACTCGTTCTGGTATCATTTTGAAAAAAAAAAGTGGTATCGTACATTCTTAATTGGTGGTTAGATGTTGAATGCCTCAGCCAATTAACACTGTTACACACATAGTCATTGCGCAGCCTATTTAATGCTAACCAAAACAGCAGCACTCACTGAATCAACTATTTTTAAATAGCACAAACGGCAGTTTTACAAATAAAGGCCTCGCGTCGGATAAATGCCTTTGACCTAATGGATGGCTGGTCTTCACTGCAATTAAATTAAATACATAAATTTGATATGTTGATACTCTGTAGTGTACGTTTTGGTATAGGCTACAGTAGATCCATATTTACGTTATTTATCTTGCTTTATGATGCCTTTTAAGGTAAACAATAACAAATACTTACTTCATGTTTGCAATCCGATCTGGAGCGTTTGAAATTGAACATATCTTGCCATAAAAAGCTGTGAGAAAAGCTAAATAACCAAGCTTGCCGCCGTGCGATTATGTCTCCAAAATATTTCTGAGCGCATGGAAGCGATCTGAGCATTAATTTGCGAGACATGAGGGTGACTTGACTTTACATCCCATCTCGTGGGGCCGGGGAGCTTCCAGCCTGCCTCGTTCACAGCGTTTTGCTGGAGATTTATAGATGATCCACCCTGATCTCATTACCATGCGGCTGAATTATCTCATCGCTCGCATTAATCCGATGATTACATTTGATTTAATTTTCATAATAATTAAAGTGAACCATCACTAAAATGAAAAGCATTGGGGACGTGCGCGAGCGGGTGTGCATATGTGTGCGTTAGCGATGCCTGCATGGGGGCTGCGGGCACACATAGCGTGAAAGAATAGGATGATATTGTGCTAAAGCGGCCACTCACGGCGCCGTGTGTGTTGAGGAATCCGCAAGAAGTGATTAGATTGATGGGAGCAAAATAGAAGGAGAGAAAGAAAGGAAGGCGTAGACACAAATGATTAAATTAGCATATCACAAACATCTCGAATGAAAGCAAAATCCGAGGCTTCCTAAGCCATCGTGACAATGGCCGGCAACCTGCTCTTCTTCCATTGCACTCGTCATCCTTTAAAGTCTCAGGCTTGACCTGGAGACAAAAGAGACAAGAGTGTGTGAGAGCTGCATTAGGTGGCAGCAAAGATACAGTACTCTGCTGGTACAAGCCTCCATGGTAGCGCCTGCATGCATACTCTGTATTAGTGTAAATACAAAACAAAACATTAGTACACCTGCACACTCGGAATAGCACATATTCATGTTCATCTTCGTTGGACATTGTCAGAGAGGTATCAGCTAACAAGATGTATTTTTTTTCTTAATTTTTTCATTACTTTGTGCTTTTATTGTGGTTGTATTTTGCACTGCGTTGTATTGGCAGGGAGATATAGCTGGAGCTGGAGTCTTGTTGGTGACAACAATTCATGTAATGCCTTCATTTAAATATTAATTAGTGACTGCAATTTTGACATGATGATTTCGTACATGAGTGTTTTTCTAAGGAGCAAATTACAGCCATACATGCATTTAGTATTTAGGCTTCTCTCTGATGTTAAAGTCACAGACGCATAATCTGGTTCAAATGATCACCCAAACATGTAAAAAATAAATACATCTAAAATTATTCTTGGCTGTTTATGTTATTAGATGTTTCTTAATAGGGGTGTTATACCACTTGTTGTCCTCAGACTGATACTATTCAACACTTGAGCACCCAACGATATCACTATAACTTTTGATTCATAAAATAAAAAAATAAATACAGATAATTTTAAAGAAAGACATACATATCCCAATACAGCGTTTTTCTTTCCAATTAAATGAAATTAATGGCAATTTTCTATTCTTTTAATTTATAAATTACAGTTTATGACCAGGAGTGTCACGAGTACTGATACCATTAAATTAGGCTAGGTATCAGCCTGATACCGGCACCTGGTACTCACCCATCCCTATTTATTAGCGATGTCTTTGTGTAGTATTCTACACATTAATGCATGTTTGGTCCAGTCCGAAACAAAAGTTGAAAGAACAGGGTCTTCCTGTAGTATCAAGTAGAAGAGGAAAAAATACCTGCAAATAAATTATATTAGAGTGACCAAAACATTTGTAATTTATTAAAGGGATACTTGACTCATTGAGCCATTTTTAGCGATAACAATTTAATATTTTGTCCAAAATTTATTTGACAACTTCATTATTTTTCTTGTACAATTAATACCTTTAAAAACTTCTTTTTTTTTCACTTGCTGTCGACTGACGGTGACATCACCTGTGCTGAGGAAGTAGGTAACGACCAATCATGGCTCAGTTTGCTGACCGAACCCAGAAAACAAGTGAGCCGTGATTGGTCGTTACCTACTTTCTCAGCACAGGTGATGTCATCTTTAGTCGACAGCAAGTGGAATTTTTTTTTTTTTTTACGGTATTAATTGTACATGAAAAAGAATGAAGTTATCAAATAAATTCTAGACAAAATATAAACTTTTTACTGCTAAAAATGGCTCAATGAGTCAATTATCCCTTTAAATTTACTGAGGGATAGGCCACTTTAAAAACAAAATGTAATTAAGATGTTTATTACTATATAAAATGTTGTCTTGGAGAAGTCCACATTTTGTAAGTGTTGGAAAAAGTCGTTTATTTAATGAAAAAAAAATCAACATTATTTTTCCATATTGACATCATATTTACAAAAAGAAAGCTCAAGTGAAGTGAAGTGAAAACATTTTCAAAATGTATCCCAGTTAAAAGCTGAAATTGTTCATCTTTCGATAAAGATGTTATGAACATCCATGAATTTTGTATGTCAAATTCAGAAAGGCCAGGATAATACACATGTGGTACTGACCTAACAAACCATGTTTCTTTTCTGGTTGCTTTAAATTGGTGTCATTTTGACAATGTTGAAAAAACGTTAAAAAAAAGAAAAAAAATCGAATTTTTACTGTTATTTCCCTAAAACTTGACAATGACAGTTATTTTGCGAAAATATCTACATCCATTCCAGCGCAGCCACAATGTCGTGCGGCCAAGGCACGAGAAAGTGCGTGCAATGAGCTAATCAAATCAAACGTGCGGTGCAGTTTTGCATGTTAATGCTCGCCGTGGGTGTCGATAGCGTTTAAAGATGTCAGGAGGTGGATAGCGAGATGGATGGCCCTCTGCCTGCCTTTCACGTCCCACCTCGAGGAAGTTAAACAGCTTCTGCCTTAAATAGAAAAACTTCAATACCTATTTAGACAGAGGTGGGGGGGAGTGGAAACGGCGAATGGATGAGCGCGAGACAGCGGGAGGGAGGGGAAAGAGTTGAAATTAGGCGATAAGTCCCTGACCTCAAGTGCACATTGTGACACATTGACGCTGTTGTCGTTTTGTTAATCAATGGAAGTGCTATGCAGGCTATACGTTTAATGGCATGAGATTGGCAAACCTGTAGCAAAATTAAGGCAAGATTTACATCAATTTACAACCTCAATGACTCATATAGTGCTGAGGTAAACATGACTTTGAATTACACACCTCTGTCACATCAAAACCTTGTAACATTCAAGCGAGATGTACTTTATTAATTGATGAAGGAATATATTGAATCCAAAAACAAATATCCACTGGCTCCTTTCACCCAAGTACAACTTTTACTGTAAAAGTTGTTTATTTATAAGCGACAATAAGTCTCATTGAGAATGTCTGTGTTTTATTTTGTCTGCTAACCTGCCCGTGCTCCATTTTCATTAATAGCATTCTGGGCTTAAATTAAATGTGACATCCTTTTCTAATAAATAATGGAGATGTCTCTTGGCACAACACACAAACAGATAGGTGCTTTGGGATGTTTTACTGGATAAATGAAGCACTACTTCAATTAGTCTTAAGTCAAATTAGTCATAAATAATAAAACGAGTTTAAGATTCACAGTGTTGGTCACTGTTGCAATAAGTCACTGCGGAAGTTCAGCTTCAGATTTAAAATGGATATGATCCTTAAATCAGGTTGCATTTCCTCACTGTCTTCCTCACACAATTTTTATGTTACCGTGTTATTTTTCCAGAAAGCATGAAAGATAAAAATGACACTGTTTGTGTTCTCGCTGTGCACCCTCCTATCCCCGCTATCTCCCATGGGCCCTGACCTGGCGCTGTGGTCCTCACAAGTGGAGGTGACTTTGGTCCACAGTTACAGTCTCGTTGCTAGAAGTCAGTGTGGAGGCGACAGATATGAGCCACAAACTTTATTTTCTCAAGTCAGCAAAACGGTGTGTGTGTGTGGAATGGATAGATCCTGTTGCATTCAAACCCTCAGCCTCCCAGTATATGTGTGCGGTGGATCCTGTTGCACGGTAGTCCTCTATCAGTGTCTGCCTCCTCATGTGATTGATTGTTCCGGGTAAATTAGGACTGGGTGATGGGGACAGGAGTGAGTTACACCCTACACCCCTGTCCTTGCCCTCCACCATCTTTACCTGCTCCACACTCTCACTTTTAACCTCTTTCTTCTGTAAGATCCTTTTTTTTTTTTTTTTGTTATCCTATTACACTTTGTTTAGGAACAACTTTGTCTTGTGGACATTTGTGGCCACATTTTCATACTTACAAATTACAGAACCATCCTTTACGCAGAGGTGAAAGTGTGAAAAGAAGAAGACATTATTTTAACTTCCAACACCAAGTAAAAACTCAATGGTGACATTTTGACAGGTAGTTTGCTTAATTGTCTGTTTATAGTCTTATTATCTTCTCATATTCTTTTTCCTTACATACCCCTAGTTAAGGCTAAAAAAGAACCCCCCCCCCCCCCCCAAGCGGTGCCAATTAATCCTTTTAAGGTATTATGAGGCTTTTTTTTCTTTTCTTTTTCTTGACAATGTTTATCGACATCCTTCAGAAGGATTTGGCAACTCAGTAAACAGCTGTTTAAGTCAGGGGTGGGCATTTAATTTTGCTGCAATGGTTGTCGAGGGCCACACCAATAAGCCAACCTTGATTTAATATATTTACAGTATGTTTGTATTTAGCATTTACTTTTAATCTATGTATGGTTTGGTATAAATACATATGCAGTATTTTATAAGTAGGAAATAAAATGTTAAACAATAATGTAAGCAGCCATGCACAATTAATAAAGCAAATACATTTTTTTCTAAAATGTGCTGAAATGTTTTGCACCAAACATTAACCCACCATGCATAAATTATTAGCCAAGTCGGGACCCCCCAAATGATTATTTCCAGGAATGTATTATGTTTCTGACTTTGCTGGGTTTTTTTTGTAAAACAGTTGCTTGAGGGGTCAGAAAAGTCTTCTAAATGTAGTTGCTAAAGTTGCTAAATTTAGTAAAGTTGACTTTGCTCACTTGTACCGCCTACATACATTTTTCTTTTCACCCTTATTTTAACTTTAATCTTGGCTTCCTAAAGGCTGCAAGAACCGGTCAGAGAGTATAGGCCCTACTTTGCATAGGACTGTTTTAAGTTGTACATGGACATCGACACTATTATTTGTGTGTGAGAAAAAAAAACACACTCAAAGTGGTGATGTCTCTGTAACTAAAAGTACGCCGATTGATCCCATGAGTGATAAGCCAGTGCTGATGTGTTGCATTTCCCACAGCAAATCAATTGTTGCTTCTTTATAAATGCATAAGCATGGCTTCCCTTTGGCCCCGTGGCAAGGCGAGAGTATTTGGATTGCCCCTGTCAACAGCAAGGTAATGTAATATAATTTACTGCATATACGTAAAAACATTAAAGACGGGTAGACAAAGAATTTCTAAGAAGGCAACAACATTGTCATCCAGTGTCACTAAATATTGGAGGATCAATTACATCTCTATATTTTCATACTGTATGATACAGACATTCTTAGGCCTTATAATTTCCGTCCTCCGATAGTCTCTTGACACTGAATAAAGCATAAAGTATCTGCATAAAGTACTATTACACTCCATGCATGCAAGATACAATCGTTCAGAGTTGAACAATAAGTGATATGTGATGCCTACGTTTACACAAGGAGTGCTTTGGGAAAGGAACGGCCTCGCGCTGAGTAGGCATGAGCCAGTATTAGATTTTGACGATATATAACTGTGAGCAAAATATTAGCGGTATCACGGTGTTAAAATTACTAAAATTTATTTATTTTCCTTCTTTAAAAAAAAATAATAATAATGTTGGGCAAATTAATGCATGGAACATAATCTATTTTATTTTAAAATAAAATATAGAATATTTGGTACATTAGGAAATGTGTATCATGTTAAATTGAAATAAATACATATACATTTTTTTTTTTAGAACAGACATGTGGGCTACTCATGTTGTCATTGGGGCTAACTATTACCTGCTGGTATCATGTTATTATTATATTTTTTTAGGACAATGCACATTAGTTGACATAGCAAAAAGGCATCCTTATAAAGTATGCACATTTGTTCTCTCTTCTCCCTCCACTCCCCACTCTCTGTCCCTGGTGTTTGTAACTGCCCACTCCTCCCATCTCTGCTCAGCCCATAAGGACAAAAAAATGTAAAGTAAAAAAAAAAGAATAAAATAAAAATTCTTCAAAAACTTTTTCCACCTTATATGTGGCCTATTTTCTTAACCATACTACATCAAATCACTAATTGTTATTGTTATGGCATGAATTGTGCTCCACATTGTTCACATCACCCTTGGAAAAGAGACCTCTATCTCAACGGGTTTCATTTTCTAGTACAATAAATGGTAAGATTGAGTGACTGAAATGTCCTCCCTTTTTACAACAAATCTTTATGACCAGTCTTACCAGTCTCATGTTCTTTCCCACTCAAGTGTGACTATTAATGTATTTTCTATCAGATGCACACAACAAATTGTAAAATGTTTTTTGTTTTTTTTTCCCTGTAGCGACTTTGTCTGGCTTTCTTCAGAGACTCTGCTGTGGTCCATCCATGTGGTCAGTAGGTCCAGCGCCTCCTTTTTCTCCCTCCCTCTCAGCGTCTCACTTCCTCCTTCTCGTACTACCAGACACTTGAGGAAAGAGCGGAGCCTTGCCCCATGGCGTTGCAGAATGAGCGCTGCCTCTCAGCTGCTATCCGGGAAAGAAGAGGAGGACGGCAGCGTTCTGTAGCTGCGACGCAAATGAGAATGCGGGACAGACAAATTATGCCACAGTGACAAGAGACGAGAGATGTGAGACAGCCGCGTCCTTGAGAAGTGCACCACAACTCTTTGAAGAGAGCCGGACTGAGTGAGTAACATGCAATCGCTGTGAGAAGCGTGTGTGTGTGTTGTGTGTGCATGTGTGTGTGTCTTTTTTAGTACTCATGCTCCGACATGCCAAACTGGTGTGTTTGGCTGCTGATCATCGCCGTTATCTGCCAGTGTGAGATGCTGAAGATTGTGACACATTTAAAAAACAACAAAAGTGGACAAAAAGGACACAAGGCCGTACTCCATCGATTCAAAGGTCAATTGATTGTAGAAAATGTTTCAAAAAGTTAAGCACTACATTTGGAACAATTGCAAGCACTGGTTGAAACATCTAAAGTGGAACGTCCCTGAAGTTGTATAGTTTGTCTAGACATATCTTAAAGTCACGCAAACCTTTGAACTTTATCCATAACATCAGTATAAGATCGCCAGACCCCACAAGAGCTCATACATACCTCTATGATAAAAGTTTTAAGATGGAGAAAATTTGCTCTGCCGTTCATTCCCAATTTATTTAATTGAGAAATATTTTTGGGGGCAAATGGAGTCATCAAGTCTGTATGCGGTGCCAAATCACAAGGTACATTTTATAAGGGTAATTTACATATCATTAGCCTAATATCATAATTGTCCTAGTCTTTTTTTTTTTTTTTATATTTATGTAGGTGCTTCAACTCGACCATTGTGGACTACCATAATCCGGGTGATCTAAACAAACACAAAGGGGAAAAAATATAAATTTTTAGCAAGCACATTGTTAGTTTTTATTGGCGTTTTGATAGTGGCTAAGGCAATTATCTTTAAGGCTAATGATGTCTAGTACCATCGTAGTCAAGTGAAAACCAATGGAATAACTTAAGTAAAAAATAAAATAAAAATCCGGCTGCAATATATTCATGTGAGAACAGATTGTGATTTTAAGTGACTTTATGCTTTTTTTGTGTGTCTTTTGCCCCATTTCTATCTTTTTGCTGTTTTATTTTGAGGTAGATTGACTTGGCTGTAACAGTATAATGGTAAACGGAAATCATATCACACTTTTACGGGTAACTGTTTCTGAAGCTCATAAGTAAAATGAGGGAGAATGCATTTGTCTTGTCGTTAAAGGGATGTGTCCGTGCAAGATGAGGTTTGCAAGACAACTTGTCCCACTGAACTATTTGTAACCAATCATCAGACATAATCCACACAGCATACCATAGAACCAGTCGGGTTACACTCATGAACATACTGTATAACAAGAGCCAATGTGTTACTCATATTTCAGAAAGCGTTTTAAGAGATATATGTCATTACAGCGGAAGATTACTGCATGGAATGCCAAATGGCTGACATCATGACATTTGGCAGGCAAACGAAACATTCTCCCCTTTCACACGGACTCTGATGTCCGGCCAGTGGGAATGCATCGGCGAGTGCGGATGCCATCACACCCTATCCAAAAAATCCCCAGGATGCACCGTGTCATATGAGGCCTGGTGGGAATCATGTGTCCAGTTTGTTTGATCATTGGTGGCGCGGGACAAGTACGACAGACTCAGCAAATATATTTAGAGTTCAAATTATAGCACGTTGTGTGTATAGATAGCATGTCTGTGACTATATTTCAGTTTTCTTTCATGGCAGCAAAAGCTTATTCAGGTGTCCAATCAGTCTTTTAATATAGTATTGTTTCATTGTATTTATGAATTTGCATTGCAATCTCTCAGAGATGACAGGCTACAGTTTATTTATAGACTTTATGAACCCGTGTCTGCAGGGTGAGCATGTTTTGACTGTGCAGTACGTAGTAGCCCGTGTAAGCACCGTGTGCTTTAGCCTGCTCCAGCCAACCAATTGAGGTCAGACGCTCAATAATTCAAGCATGTCACTGGTTAGTTTGTGAGCTCTGTCGGCCAACTGTGGGACCAGTGTCAGTCAGATTGAAGTGCAGGGTGTCTGTTATTAAAGAACTTTGGACAATAAGGATGGAACAGAGCTTGCATCACGGAGAAAGGGAGATGAAACGTGAGGGTGAGTGATTTCAACTTGTAGCGGCAGATTCTAATGCTGTGCAGTATGTAAATCCTCAGTTGTTTCTATAGTGGACATCTTTGTTTTTTTAAACTGTTTTGGCGTACCGTTGAACACAAATCTAGAACAGGGGTTTCCAACCTTTTTTCCACCGTGAGCTACTTTTAGAAAAGCAAAACAGTAGCGAGCTTCTCATGTTTCACATTTATTTTATAGCCATTTTTTTGTATTTGCTTTAACTTCAAACAACAGTGGTCACAAAATGCATACAAAAAAACTGTACAAAAATTTAAGTACCACTGATTGTCACACCCAACTAAGTGGGGCGAAATTCGTTCTCCGCATTTGACCCATCCCCTGAGGGAGCGGTGAGCAGCAGGGATTGTGCTCGGGAATTTGGTGATCTAACCCTCCAATTCCAACCCTTAATGCTGAGTGTCAAGCAGGGAGGCAAAAAATGCCGCCTTGGTGTGGAACCGGTCCGGTGGAAAAGCGCCATTATGTTACCAGCCAATCACCCGTTACCAAATTTAAACAGCTAGCTGCCACTAACGTCGTAGATTTGTGCCGTGCCATACAACGACGGCGTAATTAACCTGCGGTTTCTTAGCGTCCTAAATTAGCGATTTAATTTAAGTTTGGAATAGCATTGTTTTGACGTTTGTCGCAACTATATAATGGCAATCAAAAGTACGATAAAGAAATCCTAAACTTCGAAAAGGGAAGTCAAGCTAGCCATCAGGCCACGGCACGGCCCATTTTCAAAGTAAAAGTCTACTAAGGCTATTTGCATTACCGTTTACTTTATTTTGAAGTTAGCCTTAGCTACTCAAACTACGCCACGAGTAATCGGTAGCTTGGAGAAACCTGGTCGAGCAGCAGCAAATCAGGTACTTTATCACCACTAGAAATGTAAAATCCAAGGCTCCATTTTAGTAATGCATAACCAACATTTACTGGCCATTTATGTTATTTAAGGTTCATTTCAGTTCATTTCAGAACCCGAGCTCTAAAACGGAAGATATCCAAACTGGATGATGTTTGAGTGCTAATTAATGGGTTTTCTGGGACTTCCAAATGCTGAGTCTCACTCGGGTGCCCAGCAGTGGGGAACACCTGGTATAAAATATGAACTGTAAGATGACCGTGGACAACACCTGACATGACCTTCCAGATGGCGTGATCCTCAAACTCTTAGCTCCCTTGCTTGGATTATTATGGATTCAGTTTTCGCCGCTGACTGCTTTGGTTTGATGAACAAGCAGTTGGCAACATCCGAATGAGTTGCTGTCACTGTTGTTAAAGCCCAAAACTTTTCTCCATTCATTTGCATTGTTAATTGTCATTCATCTCTCCATTGGTTCCTACTCTCAACCTTTAGTTTCGAGTTGTTGAGACTGTCCACTGGTGTCTCTCTGTTCTCCTTAAGCCTGCTGTATTTACTGCTAATCCTTTTTATGCTGCTCCCAGCCAGAAGCCCCGGTGAGATCCTGTAGATTTAGCCAGAGGTTGATCTCATGATTAGTATTCAGCTGTCAGAATACGTCAGTCAACTTTTTAGAGGCCCCTCTCGGTCCTCACACTCGCAACCTCGTTTGCTCTTTAAGATCTCAACGTATACATCGGCAGTGAAGTCTCTCTGCGTGTGTCTATGCTGCATCACGGTTTACGTAGCCGCGAGATCCCGTCGTGAAAGTGCGGTGTGCATTAATGTCGATATGCGTACCCAACCACCCTCTGAGTTCCTAGGAAGTCACCCTCCATCATCTTAAATGACATGAAAAGAGCCGGAAAGTGATATATGCATGAATTAATTGTCTCCAATAGGAGTATTTAGAAGCTTAATCCATAGGGATTAACACAAGAAACCCTCTCTGCTTTTAAGATTCCGTCCGATTGTTTCATTTCACTCTATCCCTCCTGAATAAGAAATTCATAAAACCATAAGGAGTTTAATTTATAATCATATTTGTTCCTATCTATGTACATTCACAAGCATAATGTTCGTTGTATAATTATCCCGAAAATATGCTTGTTTTTGCTCCCTCAATGTAGTTGTTTGCGTTTTGTTTTTACCCTCCCTCCCTCCTCTCATCCATCCATCCACACCCACCCTTCTTTTGTCTTTCATTTATGCACTTTGCAGCTCAAGACTGTGAGATACCCGGCAGATCAATGCCTATAGATTAGCTCATTGGAAGCCATTAGTTATGGGTTTTTATAAAGCTAGTCATTATTGTGTTTAATCTTGCAGAAAATTAAATTTAGAATTGTTTAGTGTTTTGCTTAAAAGTTGATTTTTTTTCTCATACCCCCTCCTCTCATTCATTTAACAGCTGCTAGTTTTCTAGTTGTTTTGCATGAATTATAGCGTCTTTATGTATGTGTTTTTGCATCGTTTTGACACACATGCACACACAGCTGCATGGGTGTCACTCTTAAGCCCGTAGCCCACCGTGTGGCGAGTTTTGATTTCATGTCAGGGTTCGTTCAAGTTTGAAAATGTTGGCTAAATGTTCGCCAAAAGGACATTTTGAACATGTTTGAAATTATCCATTTAGCGAACGTTTGTGAACCTTGAATGAACCCTGATGAACTCTGATGGGAGTGCAGATTCACTAACTCCACCAACATTTGCAAATGTTCGTCCCTCATTGGGATACGGGCTTTAATCAAGCATCATTCATCTCGGGCCGTGTCCAAAAAGATCTTCAAGAACACTTCAGCAACGTGGTTTTGCCACAGGACTGCACACGTAATGCATCCATTTCCACACCTTGCGCTCTTTAGAATTTTGTCATCCAGGCCTGTTCAATTAACGCCCCCACCTGCCATTTTGTCACTCTTGTCTTTTCCGTCCCTAACGTCTCTCCAGTTTGCCCTTTTGTCACTAGCTTCTCACCTCAGCCCTCCTATTCGCAATCCCCGTTGCCCTTGCACAAAATCCCCTCGACACCACATCCTCTCTAACTAAACAATAGATGCCTTGAGGTCTCCAAAGATCACTTTCTACCCTGCCCCGACGACGTCAAGAGAGCGTACGCCGGCGGAGCTCCTTTGTTTAGCTTGCCGCAAATGAAAATTGCTAATCAATTTTTACCCCCTCTTATTTCATGGCATGTAGTTCCTGCCCCTCCCCTGCCAGCTGTCATTGTGGGGATGTGGCACAGGGCTGAAAGCTTCATTAGCAGGGGGACAGCATGTTTTGCCCCTCAGCGCTCTTTTCATGGAATTACTAAAGATAGATAAGCCTTTACATGGAATTTCCTCATCGGTGGCATAGATTCATGCTTCCTTGTGATCCATTATCATATTGTTAAGCCAACAGCGAGGACCATCCAACATCCAAGAAGAAAAGAAGGACACATTTTCCACAGCAAAATGTGAACTTCAACCTTGCTGTTCGGTATCAGAACAGGCGAAATGTTCCACGAAATGCTGGAGTTCTTGTTATAATCCCGAGGGGCCATTTTCAGCTGCGTTTGACCACTTTCACGCACAAAGTCTCTCCACCAGTGTGGGTCAACGTGCTCATCGTGTTTGCGTGTGTGTTAAAGAGCGCACGCCACAGAGTTTGAGCCCAGTGGAAAAGCTGGAAGAGTTGTTAATCCATGTGGCTGGCTGAGCTAAAAGGCCATTCATATTTTTAGCTGACTGAATCATATTCTGTCATACAGATGTCCAGTACGTGC
Organism: Leptonotus elevatus; assembly: GCF_054856555.1. Lineage (NCBI taxonomy): Eukaryota > Metazoa > Chordata > Actinopteri > Syngnathiformes > Syngnathidae > Leptonotus > Leptonotus elevatus. Next base: position 12,659,594 of record NC_141241.1, on the reverse strand, counting down.
TGGGACGTGTGAATGACAGTCTTAAGAATAAAATAGAAACGTGGTTCAAAAAGAAAAACCAGGCCCGTACACTTTTGAGTCGTGATACTAATGACACCATAGCTGTGAAGAAATGTGAATTTCCCTCCGGGTATTCATCAATTGGTCTGCCTTTCAGGACACTTCTCAAATTGTTACCACAAAAATTGGAAGCTTAATTTTGAATTATTCACACTATCTTAGTAAGAAGAAAAAGATGGTTCACAAGCTTTTGCACCACCTCCAAAATAATGTAACTCTCCAAGTACCACACAGTAAATTTTGTAGAGTAAATTTGACTCTATTTAGAGTGGGACCAAATAGACTCAGTTTTAGAGTAATATTTACACTTGGAAAAGTAAAGTTAAACATTGGATAAAATAAAAGTCACTCAAGGTTTGAGGAACAAACTCACGACTTTTAGCTTGGGAGACAGACTATCTATTCCCTGAGCCACGCAGCCCCAGTATATCGCTCGTGTCAGCTGGAATCTTCCTAACTCTAGAGTGGGACCAAATAGTTTTAGAGTATATAGACCAAAACATTGTTTATGGTCTCTTGGGGATGAGCAAACAGTAGGAGGTGCAGTCTCCCAAACTGAAAGTCGTGAGTTCATTCCTCAACCCTTGAGTGACTTTTTTTTCAATTCCTTATTTTATTATTTTCCAAGTGTAACTAGTAGCCTACTCTAAAACTGTGTCTATTTGCTCCCACTCCAAATAGAGTCAAAATTACTTTACAGAATTTACTGTGCACCATACACACTAGTATAGTAGGCCCAAGTCGTTATCAAAACCACAACAGTTTTTTTTTCTCCCTAAAAAAGAGTGGTACATATTTTTGTTAGTCACAGTAACGTTTCGATACGCATCTCGATACGTGGGGCGCAACACAATTCGAGGATGGTTCATTTCAAAGTAAAACGATTGAATTCCCTTTTAGTCAGTGGGATTACAATTCGATTCAAAATGGCGTGGTTCACTTTGAAAGGGTGATTCAAATTAATTTCTTGTTGTCAATATGAATGGAATTGTCAGTGAGTTACTGTCAAAGTTGCATTTCCTTCAAAGTTACATCTCTCCATCGATACATATCTTGATATAATTTAAAGTGGAATGATTCGGTTTGGTTTGAGTTTTTTTTTTTTAATACCCCTTGTTATAGACACATCTGTCCAAACAGCATACTAGAAATGCAGTTTTAGTCTATATGGTGTTATTTTATGTGCATTTCATATATACAATTTGAGTGTTTTGTGTGTGTTGTGTCCCCTCTCCCTTGAGTACGATCACCTCCTCAACCTCCCGCAACCTTTCCACCTTTACACATTCCCCTCCTGACTGAAACTAGGTCTCCCACTTATTTCTCTTCCCATTACTTGTCTCGTCTTCTTGCGTTTGCTGTAAAGATATTTTCTCTTCTTCACGATTGAGATACATAACCCCCGCCCTCCCAGCGCCCCCAGCCACCCTGCCTCTGACCAATGACCTCAGGGGTAAATGCGAGGTCCCACCTCAGCAGGAAATAAAAACCTTAGCTTCCTTCCGCCGTCTGACCCCGCTCACCTCCCTCGTCTTCCCTCGTTCCCTTCCGCGCTCTCCCTCTCCCTAAATCCCCGCTGTACCTCTTCCTGCTCTCTTTTTTCTTCCCCTCATCTCAGCCACCTCTCATGCTTTTTTTTTTTTACGTATTATTTTCTCCAAGGCAGTTCATCTTTGCTTTTGATTGCCGAGACTAATTTTAGACATTTAATTCATCATTGGCTTGACAATTTGTCTAACTGGAAGAAGGCATATCAAGTTGTAGTCATATTTTATCCTAGTAAAAAAATCTGTATGATAAATGGTCAGTTGAAAAACACTGATTTACTAAGTTGCCATTCTCTTTAGCTTTTGTTATTGTATTGTTTTTTTGTTTTGGTTTTTTGTTTTAAATTTTATAAAGAAAAAAACAGACTGGTTATAAAAGTACATGTGTCAAGACAAAATATACAAAACAAATAAAACAACAAACACAACATTAAAGCAACGAAAGCAACATGAGAAAGTTTCACAGTGTTTCACCCAATCATGAGCTACACATTTACACATACATGTTCAAAAAAGAGTAGGAAGAACCATAACCTTATCAGGTCCTACCCCTTTTAACATCCGTTACACAATAAACAGTAGGTATGCATAGTAAAAAAAAAAAACTGCTAGTATACAGCTAATATAGCTTGATTATTAATAACAAAGGTTATTATAGTAATTATTAATAGTGAACACATTGAACAGTGTGACTTATGCATATATTGTCATACTTTTACATATACATATATATTTTTCCTTATCAAAAATAAAAATGTCCTTATTGTTAAAGGCATTGTTAAATGAATCATACTAAGTTTTGATGATTACGGGGTAATTTTGATCAATTGTTATAAACTCATTCACTGCCATAAATTAATACAAAAAATACAAAAATAGGGGCGACAGGCGATTAACATTTTTAATTGTAATTAATCGCATAACTTCACTAGTTAACTTACGATTAATCACAAATTGTGTATCTGTTCTAAATGTACAATAAAAACAATTCTAGGTTTTTATACTCTTGTTAACAAAAGTGGAAAATATGTTAAACTAATAGAAATAGTTAAAATTAATTTTTGACATTTATAGCCGTCAATGGTAGTGAATGAATTTAAAAAAAGAAAACATTATAAAACATTTGAGGCATCAGGCAATTGAAATTTGTAATCATAATTAATCGCATGACTTCACTAGTTAACTCAAAATTAATCACAAATTGTTCTAAATGTAAATATATTTTTTTTGATTTTCATACTCTTGTTAATAAAAGTGGGGGGGGGGGGGAATGTTGTACTAATAGAAATAGTTCAAATGGATTTAACGTCTATAGTCAATGGCAGTGAATGAGTTAATTAATTATACAATCTAACCTTTTAAACAATAACCATTTAAAAATCATTATTTTTTTAAGACTTTTAAGGTGAAGTCAAATACAATTTTTATTTTCAATATGTTTTTTGTGCCCTCGCTATTCTTAACACGGCATTCTGATTAAAATGTTTATTGTTGTGGAATCCACCTGTTTTTATCCATCTCAGAGGGTGGCCATTTTGCCACTTGCTCTTGACTGAAAATAACCTCACATGCCTAAAAGCTTATGTAACGACCAATCACAGCTCACCTGTTTTCTGGGTTTAGTCACATGACGTTCACAAGCCATCATATCCTAGTTTTGTGTTTAGTTTTACAGTGAACCTCAATTGGGAGTGGCAATAAACTGTTTGAAGCTACTGTATATCGTGGCCTGTTTTTTATTTCTTTATTATTATTTATTAGCAAAACTGCTGCTTGTTGACAAGTTCACTGCCATTGTCAAGCTTGTGGCTATCTGTGCTTTGCATATTCACGTCAAAAGTCCAAATGTATTAGGAAGAACTGTCATACAATTTATATAGGCTAATGATGGCACCCGTTGAAATCCACTTTGTCTGCAGTCTGCATCGTTAGTGTGTTGGTTTTCAGCTTGTGATAGTGTGAAAACACAACAGCGTGCTCCCTCGAGATAGCTCTCCTATCTCCTTCGCTTCTTTTGTACCTGAGAGAACCAAGAATGCATGGAGTCAAGTAGTCACCTCCATGTACTCCATGTGCTTCATGCATATTTATTACTTTCCTTATAAGCTATAGGAGACAAACAGCCGGGAAAAGAAATGAGTACTTTTCTTAATTTAAACCTACCTCACAGACATTTGTTTTGACTGTACAGTGCATGACATAGTCATTTTATGAATTGCATCTGCTACCGCAGGAAGGATAAGCAGATTGATTTTGTATTTTTAAATTGCTCGGGCCCTTATTGTCATTTTTTACCTTTTATTCATCGTCATGCGGAATTTGAGGTTACTCGCCAGAAAAAACAAACTAACAGATGTTAGAAAACGTCAGTTGTTTGTTGATATTCAACCTTCAGCTGCTGCAGCCAACGCGAGTGATGTCATCCATATTTTGATCACAAGATTACACAAATGTGTAACAAGAAGGAGTACAATTCTGGCCTTCCTTGATGCCAATGTGAAAGGAGCATGTTTCTTCTTCACTTCCTCCAATGGAGAACTTGAATCGCAACTTATTACCCCATGAGACCACCAACAGGCTGCTGGTGGAACAGCAAGCGGACAAATTTCCCTCTGGGGATCAATAAAGGATGTCTTGCTTTAGATGCTTCTCTGTGTTTTGCATTGGTGATTCTAGTCTTTATGTCATTTCATGTTCACACACTCTCAGCACCATGGACAGAGCCTGTCCGTGCGTTTAGTTCTCCGAATGCATACTTGAGAAATGTTCTGTTATTCTGCTTCAAATAGATTTACATGTGGGTGTCATGATGAGGTCATTTGTGTGGCCACGCGTCTGCATGTGGACCTTGGGGGACACGATGCATTGCATGCATTCCCATTAAGGGCTCTGTTTTTGTAGTTTCTGCAAAATGTGCAAATGTCGGCGGATCCTGATTTTCATGCCAGCACAAGACTCCCCCGTGTGTTTGCCAATTTGGTCTCCACCAAAAATATATTACACTAGTAATAGCCTGTATCATACATGCAGTGTGTTCCTTATATTATCAGCTTGTCAAATACATCAAACGTTAAAAAATAAAACAAGGGGAAAATATCAAAGAAACTCTACACATAGTTTGTGAAAGAAAGTTGTTTTGCGTGCAAAACAATAGGCATGCTCATGCGCTTGCGTCCGTGTTTCTCAGTTGGCCAGACTCTCTTTATATACGGCTCTGGTCTTACAAATTCAATTATGCCATCTAGTGGCAGAAAAATGACCAACACCAACCATCACGCTCGTTTTTTTCACTTACAGTACATCTTTTTAATTTTAACTCAATTTTATGAATTATTTTGAAATGACTGTATCAGTGACTAAAAGATGCAGCCAAATTTCTATTAGTTTAACATTTTTTTTCCACTTTTACCTTTACAAAAGGATAAAAACTTAACATAAAATAAAATTTGTGATCAATCGTGAGTTAACTATTGAAGCCATGTGATTAAATAAAAAATAATAATCGCCTGACACTCCTAATTTAAATGCATTACTATCATGTTCATATGCAATAAAACAACACTTCAATATGTACTTCAGTGTGACGTCTACAAAACAACTCCGAAGGCCCGGTGTCTGTTTTGCAGTCGTGCACTTTCTCTCTGCTTCTTCTCTTTCTCTCTTGATGTCGTGTGGATGCCTGTCTTCCCTCTCATCTGCGCTGCCCCATCTGCCCTCAGCTGCAAACTTCTGCTTATTAGAGAAAGACGGGGAAACCGAGACTGATGGGAGTGATGGCGGAAAAACACAGACACACGCAGAGCAAATTCTGCTTGTCAGGATTTCTTCCTGTCGGTGTACGCGCGCGCGCGAGACACTTTTTTTTGTTTATCGGACAGGAAGTGGATCTCTTACAATAGCATTCTGACGTTTCCTGCTCTCTAATGTGAAAAAGTGTTGTTAAAGATTCCTCTTCCAGATATGATGCATGCACGCGCACGTAGAGACGTCATGGTGGTGCAGATAAGATGCAACTGCCGTGCTGGAGACAGAATCACCGCGTCAGCCGGATGTATTCACAGCCGTAAGACAGTCGCTAAATTTATACGCACGCAGGTGAACATCAATACGTTTTTATTCCGGTTTACTTCCTCATAGAGTCAAGAAACACGGTGAAAAAATGACTAAACAGACAAATGAAATGGCAAAATGTTGTTGATATTAAAATATACAAACCAACATTGGGTTATATTATTAATATCCATGGGGAACATTTAATAGAAAACCCTGTGTTGAGTGGCATTCCCCATTACTTGTAATGAAAGAGAGATCACATTTTACATGTACCGCAGCGAGGCCAACTATTGTCAGACTGATGAACAAACAGTCGGGCCATCCCCAAATCCCAGTCGGAGGTTACACGCACACACATAAGTGAAATCCCTCTGTGTGTGTGAACAAACAGAGGATGAAAGGCAAGACAGAGAGGGGAAGAGCACATATAAAGAGCGGCTGTTTTATTAATGAAACTAGAAACAGGCTTGGGATTCTCAGGATGTGTGAGTGTGCACGCGTCGGGGTGTGTGTGTGTGTGTGTGTGTGTGTGTCATAATAGCAGAAACCAAGGTGGGTGCCTGAGTTGTATTCACACACACACACATACGCGCACACACAGTCTCTAATAAATTCAACCTGATTCATTCTCTGTCCTCTCTGGGGACCAAACAGCGGTTTGCCTGATCCAAGGAAGCTTCATGTTACCTCGGCTAAATAATTGATGCTCTTTCTCGCTGTCTTTTTTTTCCGCACTTTAAGTTGCACTCACTTGCTCCCTATTTCAGGGTTTTCTGCCCACCTGCTCCAATTGTCTGTCTCATTGTTTTCACACTTTCTATTTGATTAAACACACCCGCACACAAATGATTAGGGATGTCCAATACCACTTTTGTCCAGCCAATACCAGTATGAGTACTCGCGGGATACTTTTGATATATAAAGTTTCCTTTCCTTTCTTTCTGACGCAGATGATGATTCGCCAATTTGTCTAACTGCCGCAGTATGGCGGCAAGTACTACTGAGGACAATTTACTCAAGGTCCGATTTTCTTTCTTTTGAGTATCGCGGCTTGTATCGACTGCCTCCGCGAGTACCCACTACCTTAAAGTAAGACCGTCACTGACAACACAAGGCACCAGTATTTGCTGGTTTATTATAGACTATTGTATATATATCATATACTAGAATATTGAACAAGCGGTAACAAAATACACACTTAATAAACACATTTATACACGAGCTGCTCCATCCACAAGTGATGTTCAGGCGCTCAACATGCATAATGATTAGCCAGTTAAGAGCCAGCTGCTAGCTAACTTGAACACACAACAACCAATTGTGCACGCTCATTCGCTGACACCCACGTCACTCACCAGTCCAGGCCCCAAATTCTAAACCCACACATCTCTCAAAGTCACATATTGTATATAAAAGTGTTGAATATGAGGATGGCAGTGTTTTTGAATAATGCATTTTTTTCCCTCTTTTGATTACTCGATGTTGGGTCATCTAGAGTGCATCACACTATAAGAGCACATTTGGGGTCTCAATTTTTTAAAAATGATTTATTTATTTTTTCTGTGTAACCCAACGCTAAACAAACATTAATTTATGACATAAGAATGATCGGTTAAGGTAAGTTTGTTCGTGATTTTGGTTGTCCAGTAGAGGCAATGTGTGTTAATATGCTTCGGTGTGTGGGTGTGTGCAAGACCTTCTTCCCCCACTACCACTGGGAACTGACCCCACTAACCAGGGGTTAAGTGCTCCTTCTCCCTTTCTCTAACATTTGTCTTGTCCTCTCTGACATGTTATTCCCGTTTCTATTTTCCTATCCTTGCATTGGTCTCCCGCTCTGCCTCATTTTCTGTCTCTGCTGTGAGAGGCGTACTGGCTGATATTGTTTTCATTTATACAAGCATGGCTGATACAATTCTATGGTTAAACAAAATCAGTTTCGTATGCCGGTTGAACTCAGATTTGTTGATATGTGGGAATAGAATTTATATACTGAATCTCCAAGGTAAAAAAAAATGGTATTCTGATTCATCTGCTCCGTTGTCAAAAACGTTGTGGTGCTGAACGTTTGAAAATGTTTTAAATTGACCTGGCCAAGCCCTACTCGTTAAAATCCGTTAAATGTTTGGCAAGCTCCCTCTTTTTCCACTTTTAAACTCATCTAACACATCTTTTATTTGATGACTTTTGACTCCGCATGAGACATGGCATTTTATTATTATTTAGTATTATTCATTATTAGTATTTATTTTGTTGACTTGCCGCTATTTACTTACCTACTTTTAATCATTTTATTTTTGTGTTCTTAATTTAGTTTTACCTGTCTTTATTGCATGACTGATTTTTACCCCGCACAGCACTTTGTATGCAGCAATGGTTGTTTTAAAGTGCTTTATAAATAAAGTTAAGATGAGATGAGATAATGATCAGTATCTGAATCAGACTCATAAGGAATTTGTTTTCACAATCACAACCCGTCCGAGAAACACGAAAACTAGCGATGACCAACAGAGGGAGACAAGATGGGAAGCCTGGTGGTTCGCTAATTAGCATCTTGAGTTTCTTTGATTGTAAATAATAATAATGATGATAATGATAATAATGATGATAATGATAATAATAATAAGAAGAAGATGAAGATGACGATGACTGACTTGAGCTAGCAGTATGTATTTGCCTGATTTAAAAAAAATAAAAAATAATAAAATAAAAAAGTTTTCATTGAATTGCCCAATACTCAACAATGGGAAAGTCCAAGTGACTTAAGATCCAAGGAGAAATGTAGATTTTGTCAATAGAGTACAGGTATTGTGCTAAGTCTCATGTTGACATTCATACCTATCATTAAATCTCAAAAAGAAAATAACGTTTGTATAGTAAAACTTCAAAACAGTACAATCTTAAAATGTAGCGGCCATTTTAGATAACGAGCGACTACAAAGGTTTTTCCAAAAATGTAAGAATGTTTCCCTGTCTACTAGCAAAATTCATCATTTGTTAGTAGACGAGGGAGGCAAGCTGTGTAAGTTGCGAGGAGGAAAAGGCTTCAGTAGCATGACGCACAATGACGTTCATGACATCATCAATACACACACAAAAAGTGTGTTTAAATAAGGATCTTAAGTGAATTATAGTGTGTGAGAGCGCTAATATTTTTTTTTAATGTTTCTATATGGAAGAGGTGGGTCTTAACATAACTGCATCAATCCATATTCTTCTCCAGTTCAGTTAGTCACACGTACGCTGTCGTGTAGCAGTGCGCCGCACCGCACCTCCTGTCTGTGTTTGCATGTGCAGCGAGCATGTTGCCGCTGGTTAGTTGGTCGCTGAGAGAGTCAAGAGTCTGTAATCCTTGCCGTCAGAGACTTGTCTGCGCGCGCACACATGCACACACATTCTTATCAGCTTGCCCAGCGAAGCATTAGCATGTGGCGTGCGCAATGAGTATGTGTGTGTTAGCGGGCTGATGAGGGGATACCAGTTGTCCCATGACAGAGGTAATCCTGTTCAGTGGCAGGTCTGGATATCCCAACTGGTACGCGCGTGTGCTTGTGTGTATCCCATAGCGCGACGTCACAGAGCTCAAATCGACTGTTGGTGTGTGTGACTGCCACTCTGTCAATCGCTTATTCTGTTTGCCAGCTTGATTTTTTTTTCCCGTCTGTGCGCCACAGAGCCAATTGAAATGTCGCAAGACACTTTATTAAGTTTACTTCAGCAACAACATCAGGAGTGTTCAGACTTTTAGCGATGTAGAAATGGGATTTGCAAAAAATTTGAATTTGGGTGTCTTGAAAGACGCTGATAAATTACATTCATTATTATTATTATTATTCACTAATTTTCGCTTTTGATTTTCTAAAGTCTATTGATGGGAAGGAACAAAGAACAAACTTTACTGTACTTTTGTAGATTTTTCAAGTATCTGTACTTTGCTTGAATATTTATTTTTCGGACATCATACTTTTACTCCCTGCGCCTGGACTTTCCTTCTGGTGTTCAAAAATTCTTAGTCCAATATGGCAAAAGACACACAGGTCAGGGTAGATTTTCAGTTGTTGTCATTTAGCCATTTTTTTTCAGTTCGCACGCTTGCAAAGCAATGGTTCTGACATACAGTATATTTACAGTGGGCTCATATACACTGTAAAAAAAGAATAATATTTACTTCGAAAAAAAACTAGTAAAGTTTTTTTCACTCAGAAATTCTAATTAAATTTTACAACGAGAGTTTTGCGTACATTTTATTATTATTATTATTATTTTTTTAAGTTACTCAAGCGTTGAGGAACAAACTCAGAGCCACTCTATCAACTGAGCCATGCCATTCTTGCTGTTTGTCAGTTGCCACTATACTGCATTGCTGGTGTGTTCAAAATGAGACAGACAAGGGACAAGGATTCCTCCTGTTACCATCAATATACTAACATACAGCAGGAGCGGCATGGCACAGGTGGTAGAGTAGCTTTCTTTCTTTAATAAGCTGGTATTTTTTTTTTCAAATAATTATTACTTCTTGTTTTTTCTTTTTTAACAGTGTAGCACAGTAGGACTATCATTTGTATCGAGCCGATGCCTAGGTCTCTATAGTGTTTGAAAATGGTCTAAAATGTGTGTGCATCTATCTGTTCACGCAATATAGGCATGTCTCTGAAGCGTGTGTGTGTGTGTGTGTGTGTGTGTGCATTTCTGGCATGTTTAGTTGTGCTCTTGTGTTTTGGGAGCGCCACAGCGTCTGTTTTCCAGCACACCAGCGGGGGGCTAATGGAACGGCTTTGTTGGTTTTAAGAGAATTACCAGCGTTCTCCGCCAAAATCAACTCCAGTCGTTTTTTTCTGGCACCACAAGGCTCACTGCCTCACCATTCAGAGCACCTACCAGCACAACACAAACACAGGATTCTGACTCTCGTGAGAATTGACACAATGAGAAGAGTGAGAGAATAAGGGGTAAAACAAAACAAAAAGTGAGAAGTATGAGGTGAAGAGACAGAAGGAGGAGGGTGACAATGGAGGAGAGGGAGAGAGGAGGGGGAGATGAGATGCCGCTCGGTTATCAGTGATTAACAGTTCCGCCCTATAGAACATTGGGTTGGACTTCAAAGAAATTGCTGCTCATTGTTTCCAGGCCTCGAGTGCAACCCTGTTAGAAATGTGTTTTTCCCTCACATGCCCTCATGCACACTTGTGAGGTAAGCGGACGGTGATGATGAGGGTCAATAAAGCCTGACTTAAGCCAGGTCTTGTGGAAATAAAGTGCAAAGAGTTAATGGTATCGTTTGTGACTGCTTCAATACATGTGAGTTGTACTTTACTCGTCTGTGGAAATTAGGCTGAAGTCGTTGAGAGTCCTGAACAAAATACTCAAGTCAAGCTGATCACAATTCAAATTTAAAGTGCAATGACATTAAGAATCTGTTACATTTGTTCGTCAGCAAGATGCATTTGAAATCAGAAGTATTGTTGTAAATCATCCCACCACAAAGTTTTTGGACATTGCTTAACTCATTCACTGCCATTGACGGCTATAGACGTCAAAAATTAATTTAAACTATTTCTATTAGTTTAACATTTGTTTCCACTTTTGTTAACAAGAGTATGAAAACCTAGAATTTGTTTAATGTACATTTAAAGCAGATATAAAAATGTGATTAATCGTGAGTTAACTATTGAAGTCATGACATTAATTACGATGAAAAATTTGAATCGCCTGACGCCACTAATTTTTAATCATCTTTTTTTTATTAATTCACTGCCGTTGACGGCTATTAACGTCAAAAATTCATTTGAACTATTTCTATTAGTTTAACATGTTTTCCCACTTTTGTTAACAAGAGTATGAAAACCTATAATTTTTTTCTTGTACATTTAGAACAGATATAACATTTTGTGATTAATCTTGAGTTAACTAGTGAAGTCATGCGATTAATTACGATTACAAATTGTAATTGCCTGAATTATTATTTTTTTATCACGATTAAATTTTTAAATTGTAATTAATCGCATGACTTCAATAGTTAACTCATGATTAATCACAAATTGTATATCTGTTCTAAATGTACAATATTTTTTTTCTAGGTTTTCATTCTTTTGTTAATAAAAGTGGAAACAATGTTAAACTAATAGAAATAGTTTAAATAAATTGTTGACGTCTGTAGCCGTCAATGGCAGTGAATGAGTTAAGAAGTTCTTGAGTTATGCAAACACAACATCTAAAAAATCTCCTTCGTTGCTGCTGTGGCGGTTCACATAGTAGGTCGACTAAGCCAAACAATACAGTCAAGATCAAAAGTGGAGGGAGGGTTGGAAGGAGAAGGAGATGAAGGAAGAGTTCAGAGATCGTCGGAGAACAGTGTCTTTAATTCTTGACAAACACTTAGTGGAGGCCTTTAGACTCACACTTTGGAGCAGATGTGCGCCCGCATACCAATAGCAAACACTGTCACTCCTCATCCAACTCAGACCCTTTTGATGTTCTGTTCATTGATGTGAATGTGAAGAGTGAACACAATGAAAGGGATAGGGAGAGAAAGAAGGAAGGAATAAAGCTTGCAGGATGACAGGAGACAAGTCATTTTTTCCGTAAACTAGCATTACCGTCTGACCTTTTACTTTTACATTTCCTCATTTTTATTCCTTTGGTCTTTTCCCTCTTGGTCTGGTCCAACATCTAGATCACAAGAGAAAAGGGAAACAGCTGACGGAGGGTAAGGAAACGAAAGAGGAAGACGACTGAGCAGAATGGATTCCCGTCAATAGCATAATGGTACATAAGTGAAAGTCTTGAACTTGACGCAAGAGCAGAAAGGGAGACGCTCTGTGTGAAGCAAAAGGAGAGGAGGGAGTGCTTCAACTTTCAGCTACCTGATGAATTATCTCTCTCTCTCTCTCTCTCTCTCTCTCTCTCTCTTTCTTTCTCTCTCTCTCATGGCAAGAAGAAGTTCAATTCCACCTTTTGGTCTTTCTGTGAGGAATTTGCCAGTTCTAAGGTAAATTTTGGCTACTTCTTGACACAAAATCTGGATTTGCTTCCTCGGCATGGAATTGCTGCTCACTGTTCCTCGAGGAGGGGTTAAATGCACACAGTGGCCAGCAAATAGGGAAACCACACATATATACTGTAATTAACATCTATTGAACTGCAGTTGATGAAAAACAAAACAAAACTTGAACCCAGAAAACCCTTCAAAAATGCTGATATGCATTTTCCATGAAAAATGGGTGAGAATTGGAGGATAAAACCCCCCAAATTGTTTTTTTTGTTTTTTTATATTATACATTATTGAAAAAAAAGAAAAGAAAAAGATCTGAACTAAATGTACCGTATATGGGGTCCACTGTATATACAGAGTAATTATAATTTGACATGCAGAAAACAGTGTAAAGCAAATATAAATGACTGTTGAAGTTAAATGAACATTTAACATCACTTTTACCTTTACTGAAGGCGCTTGATGGTGAATGGAAGACAAAAATGAGGGCCTGAGCCATTGTCATACTTTGCTATGAGTTCTTTTTTAAGTCCAATCATATTTCTCACCCTTTTTTTTTCAAATGACTGGCATCCTTTCTGTTGTGTTTTGTAAAAAGGGTTCCAACAGACAGTGAGCATTCTAAAATGCAACTCAGCAACAACACTCCCCGTCTGCTCAGAAACACTCAACAAGTGGCTGCAGGACATTGTGTCATAAAGTAGGCCTTCAAAATAAAAGCATGCCAATATAATACTACAGTTTCCCTCAGTGGCTCTTTTATTTTGAAACACTCATTTTTGACAGAATATGTTACGTAGATGTTGCCCGAGTTAAAAATTATGAAATACATCTTTAACCCTTTTTAACCCAATTTACAAAATGCTTTGCATGAATCCATGGGAGGATGCTCACTCAACGAGAAAAACAAAGGTAGAGTGAGTGACAAGCACATGGCACGGCTCATCGATTGCATAAAAGATATGGCCAAGTCACATGTGTTGTTTTGGCGCAAAATCCGAGTGGATGTACAAAACTTCAATGAAAAAAAGTTTAACCAATCGCTGTTAAACTGCAGTGTGCTTTTACTGGCATCCTTTTACTTTATTCGTAAGAGATGTTCACCGCAGCTGAAGTATAATATAAAACAAAATGTTACATTAGACACACACTTTTATCTGTCAACGTGCACAGGCACGAAAACTACACGTGAAAAACCGCCCCTCCACCCCTCGTCCCCCCCGCCCCACCCCCCCGCCTGCCTGAAGATAAGTGTGTTAAGAGGCAGGGAGAAATTATTAATTACCAGGCTAATGGGCACTAGGCTGAGTTCTGCTTCATTAAGCTCTCGGTGTTTGTGTGCACATGTTGTGATTGTGTAGTGGTAGTGGGGGTGGCCCTGGGTAACACAATAATAGGCGCACACACATTAGCACACGTGCGCTGTTGCAGAGCATCTCTTTGTTAGCTTTTATCAACATGCAATATGTGAAAATGGAAAATCTATGATTAAATGTTCAGTATACTGTAAAGGTTTGACGGATTTCGCTTGAACACTGGCGGGAGTGTCTACATGATTTGTTTTTAAACACATTTTGTCAAAATATTCTTATGAATGACAGCGGTGTTTGCTTCCAAATGCATTCTTAAATACAGTGGACAATAAAAAGAGAGAGGAACAAGCACAATATCTTGTTTTCCGTAAGGTAATACGCAACAGTTTCACACCTGATGCCGCTTGAACGAGGACAAAGCCTCACATATTTGCTGTCAATCACAGCAGCAGCAAAGAGTACTAAACAAGCGCTCGCCATCTCCACTCTGACAACACTTAGTGGTGATGCACTGTGCTTCCACTCGATCCCTCGCAGGGCTGCGCTGGCACCAGTATGATAAGTAAAACCAGCGGTGACGTTAATCTGTCTCCCTCCCACTAGGAAAGATAGATAAGAGGGCGAGGCGAGAGACGGCGGAGGAAGTTGGAAGAAGAAGTTGTGTTGTTGCCATGTTAAGGATTTAGTGTTGTACTGCAGTAGTCGTTAGGTCACTGATAGTGTAGTGGTTCACTCGACTTTGTGCAGCTCCCCAAATGTGAAAGTTTTCCTTTGACTTTGAAAAATGTTCCCTCTTTTTATGTGCAACGTTCTAGTTTAAATATTAACAGTGTCCCCAACAACGTATTTATAATAATTATTATTATTTTTTTTTTTTCAATGCTAAAGCATATAGAAGGCTTTGATGCAGCCTCTGTACTGAAGAGAACGGTTGAAGCAATGGTAGTTAGTACAAAAACGGGCCAGCAGGTGGCAGCAGAGTATAAGAGATCAACCAGGGCCATGTTGCAAAAGGCTGATTTCCCCACAGTTTTAAACAGATTTGTGAATAATTATGAAACTTAGCTATATTCTAATGCTAATTGCTGCAAAACAGAAACAGATAGAAATAGACTTTTTTAAATAATCTTTCTTTTGGTAGGTTCCATGTTTTTATAGCAATAGAACACAATACAACAGCCGGGAGCAAAGGGGGTTGCTTCAGTGAAAATGGCTGTGAGTGAATGAGTTAAGAAAAAAAAAAAAGAAGAAGTGGACCGGAGGTCGATCCTTGAGGAACACCTCTAGTCTGAACTAATAAATCTGACTTACTGCTTGGATTGTCATGGAAGTACATTGGTTACAATGGTATAGTCACATGATCTGCTACCTGCTGCCACAAATACTGTTGACCTGCTTACCCATCTTGTTTCACATAGAACATATTGAGTCTGATATGATCATGCTAGGCTGTGCCAGATTGAACTGTGAGTGCACATGTACATGCATGTGCGTGCGCACACACGCCCGCACTCGTGCGTTTGCCTATAAATAGTGATGGCGGTAACTTAAGCAGGGGTCCAGCCTCCGTGGTTTTCCTCCATTGATTAGCTCGCGGGCTAATGCCCAATTTTTCCCACCTCTTATGCACACAGACGGGCAAACGCACACACATTTATACTAGCGCACTGCACCAATGAGGGCTGTTTAAGTAGAGGAACAGGTGTGTAACAGATAAATATCATGACAGATACTTAATACCAAGAAGTTAATAAGGGACAGATTTAACCGCTAATCACACATGGTAGGATTGTACATTGTTAAGAAGGGTGTTCTCTTGCCGGTGTTTTGTGTGCTAGAATTACCCAGAATGCTTTAGCGATTGACTGGTTGGCTAATGGTGGGCTCTGTTTTCCTCTGATGGCCATTGACTGGGTCTTCTCATCGATATTTGTTTTTAGAGCTCTTCTCGAGTTGTGTGTGTCCCGTCAAAAGTCAAATCACTTCACCGCTTCCTCCGCATCAAGCTTTTGTCTTTCACTTCATATTGTGGACGTCATTTCTCTTTTCGGTGTCTGCTCACTTTTCTTCTCTTTCCTGGTGTTGTTGCTCCCCCTCCTTCTCTGCTTTTGGAAAGGATTCGGTCTCGCATACCCCCAGCAAGACTATCACCACACCACCCAGGAGACCACTCATCTCTCCCTTCAACCCCCCGTTCTGTCCATATCCATCCATCGATTGCAACTATTCCTGGACTCCTGTTATCCCACTCTGGTCCTGCTCGGGTTTCCCTTTCCTTCCCACCACTGCCCATGTGTGTGTGTGTGCGCTTGTGTGTGTGTATGTGTCTGTATGGAAACTACGGAATTAGACTTTTGCCCATTCATATTTTGGGGGGCGAGTTATAAGTCCCCACATAGCTTCCATTTATTTACATTATTATTTTCCATAATCAATCTCTTGTTCCATTGCCCAAAACAAACAGATTTACTTTGGATTAAATCTGACTGGATTTGTTAGTAGCAACAGCACTCTTGTTGCCTAGACACCTCGACATGGTGTAAATGGCCCAAGCATTGGTAATCCATAAGAAATGGTCAATTCTATGGGAAAAGCTTAGTCGATCAATAGCAAATTACTTAAAGGCGAGTTCTTGAGTCATTCTTTTCAATCTGCTCTTCCCTGGTCAATGATGACTCTGTTCTTGCAAGAATTTAGAAGGACTTGATCGTAAGTTTATATAATATTCAAAGGATGTTCACTACCACTTTGTTTCAGACCAATCCCAGTACATCAAATTGATACATTCCCCCCCAAAATAAATAAATAAACAGTTTTAAAGAAACACCTAAGCATGAAATTAATGGCAATTTTCTATTCTTCTAATTGTTACTTCCTGATTGTAAAACTGCCACAAAAGGGTGGCTTATACTGACATAGGCCGCCATTGTGAGTGCCGATACCTTGAAGTAAGGCCGGGAATCGGCCCGATACCAATACCCGGTATCGGTAGTTACTTATCCCTATAATATACTATAATTGAGTCTAAAAGTATTGCAGTAGAAGTAGTAATAATAATACATTTTAGTGGGTGACTACGTATATTTCCGATTGAAACATATCCGCTGCAAAAAAATAAAATAAGTCATTCCTCTTCTTGAGCTTGGATTCACTGGGAATCCCTCGCAGATGCACAAGGAAAATAATATCCCCAAAAAAGAAAATACAGTTGTCAACATGAGTTAGTGAGTTATTCAACATTTCATCACTTTATTCTGTAACATTTATTTAGTCAAAAGAAAGCCCCCCAAAAAATTTGCTTCTATCAATTCTGGCCTTAATTTTGTTGTTTTGTTTAATTTGTCACTTTTACAAAGTTTCATGAAGCCATCAAAACTCTGCAGAAGATTGTGATTGACACCATTTTTTTTTGAATGAGCACAACAAAAGCACACCAACTTCTGTAGCCCACACTGCAATACGCTGCGATTAGTTTTAGGACTTGTGTGTTCTTCTGGGCTCATTGAGAATGTAGGACAAACCACATCACCGAGACCTCGAGATGCCTTTCTAAGGCCAACAAGGGCGTTAATGTTCTGAATATTCTGTGTCATTGGACTAAGTCCTCTGTGCTTGTATTAGTGTCCATGTCTTTACCCGAGCACTAGATTGAATGCACTTCCACACACCTCTATGGTAATGAAGTGACACACGCACATACACACACGGTGGGACAATCAGGTCATTCCAAGGTAAAAGGACTTAGATATAGTGAAATATTCATACTTTAGAGGTGCTGCGAGTGTGTGTGTCTTTAATTGAGGTCCTGATGCCTCAAGCGAAATGCTTTGGAAAGACTAGCTAACCACACACACACACACACAAATATGTCAAGCTGGCGCTACTACACACAAAGTGAGTGAATAAAAGTTGTTTGTTGGTGATTTATTAGGTTATGATGAAGAAATGTCGAGTCGAATGCAAAAGTGGACATTGCCAAGTTTTGTGAATTTTGTCAAGTTAGTTTTTGTTTTGTTTTTATTACTGGTTTTACAGTTTTAAAGTAACATTCTTTTGTATTTAAGAGACAATTTTGGGCAAAAACACATTTACAGTATATTGAATAAGTCTTTAAAGACAAAATTTAAAAGGGGACATCTTCATTATTTGTGAATTAAGTAGAATTTGTTTTTTTATTTTTTATTTATGGTCTGCAGGTTAGAACTAATAATGTTTATTTATTGGCCAATGTATTATTTTTTATATTTATTGAAAAAGCCTTTCAAAGTTGTCTTTCATGTCATCTCACAGACAACTCTAAGATCATGTTTTTTCATTAACTCATTCACTGCCATTGACGGCTATAGACGTCAAAAATTAATTTGAATTATTTCTGAGTTTCTCATTTTTTTCCACTTTTGTTAACAAGAGTTTGAAAAGCTAGAAAAAATGTATTGTACATTCAGAATAGATATAAAATGTGTCATTATTCGTGAGTTAACTAGTGAAGTCATATGAATAATTACAATTAAAAATTATAATCGGCTGATGCCCCTAATTAAAAAAAATTATAATAATTATAAAAAATGTATCGCATTACTTCAATAGTTAACTCACGATTAATCACAAATTTTAGATCTGTTCTAAATGTACAATAAAAAAATATATAGGTTTTCATACCCTTGTTAACAAAAGTGGGGGGGAAATGGTGAAACTAATAGAAATAGTTCAAATGAATTTTTGACGTCTATAGCCGTCAATGGGAGTGAATGAGTTAAAAGTCCAAAATTTTCACATAACTACATAAATACACTGAAATGCTGCTCTTCCATAGGACTGTGCAATTAATCAAAATTCAATTACAATTTCAATTATTACACTCCACAATTACAAAATCAGCAGTCATCAAAAAAAGATTAATACTAATTTTGAGTTGTTTGAGTTGTTTACATTTATATAATTTGCTCCTTTTTTTACATTTTAAAATAATTAATTTAATAAATGTTGGTTCATCCCAAAGGACCTTGCATAATTATAGCCTCTTAAAGAGTTCTATTTATCTTAATAATTATTACGTTTAAACATTTTCTTGTTTTGCACCAAAAAATAAATGATCGTCCTAATTGTGATTTCAATTATTACCAAAATAGACGTGATTAATATTTCCTTAATAATCGAGCAGCCCTACTATTCCAGCTACAGCCCGGGGGCCATGTAAGGCCCGCCGTCCAATTTCTAGGGGCCCTAAACATAACTTTTGACAACCCTATTCGGCGCGGTGTTAAAAAAAATAGTGTGCACGTGTGTGCATGGGGGAGTGGGGGCTACTCTTAATAGACTTGACTTATACAGCTTTTCTTGACACGCAAAGAAAGTATTTATAGCAAAAACAATAACACCATGTCCCTTTACATTGATTGCATCATGAATTAAGATATTTCTCTTTCAGATGTGTAAATGTTTTCCTTGACTTTCTGTTGTCTGTGTCAAGATTTGATGGATGAAGGTCTAATTAAGTCCTCAAGTAAACATTGGTTTAAAAATGGTCATCTTATTACCAATTACTCTTCCTTTGTTTCTGAATGTGGATATCTGTTTAGGGCAGGGCTGTCAATATTTGCCTTAGCACCTTTAATATATATATATTTTTAATAAAAACTCAATGTTTTAGCATTTTTAGTAACGTCAGACAATGTCAAAGAGGCCCTTCAATTTTTCTCTATGCGGCCATCAAAGGAAAAAAGTTTGGACACCCTTGTGTTTTGTTTGTTTGTCTAGTTTCTTCCATTTGTGTGGGACAAACTTGCAATTGTGATAGTTGAAAGTTATTTTTCTGCCATTTAGCGGCTCCTTTAGAAGTATTCACTTGTTGGTACCTCATCTGGTTGTCTCATCAAGTTGCAGAGATAGAGTTAGCGGATATATTTTCTCTTAATTGACCAAGCCGTCCCATGGTCTGTTCTTTCCATTTCAATCTATGGCTAATTTCCAAAACCCGCCCCCGCTCCGTTCTCCTCTCGCTCGTATTTGGAAGTCCGACAATAATTTGAGGCGCCGCGGATGGAGGCGGCGAGGTGCGCCCCTCCCGCTCTTCCTCCACCTTCTAATCCCTTAAAAGCACTTATGAGATTGGCGCTGCCCGCCTGCCTCTGCCTGCTCGTCTGCCCGCCGGTTGCCACGGCAGCTGATTGGAGGAAAGCAGGCTCCTAATTGGATCATGAGGGTGTGATGCAGGCGACAGCAGCCACATTACGCGGAGCTGACTTTGTGCGGCGTAACCCTGCCGCGATGACCCTTTCCTTCTGTGTGTGTGTGTGTGTGTGCACAGACTGACCTCAATGTGACTAAGAGCCTCCACTCATTGAGGCCCGCTGGCTGAGGCTGCAGTGAGTGAGAGGATAGCTTGATGAAGAGATGTGCAAGTAAGTTATGGCAAGCAAAGAAAATGTGAAGAAGGTAAAATGTTATTTATTTTTCCAATGCGCATTTGCCTTCCGACATGCAGTGAGGGGTGAGGTAGTTTTCAAGGCGTGATGCAGTGAGTTAATCCCACTGAACTTTGAGTCTGTGCATTGTGTGTGTGTGCGTGTGTTGGCGTCTTTCACAAAGTGACCGTGTTGTCCATGATGGTGTAAATTGATAGCGTCGCGGCTCTTTGCTGCATTACAGCGAAGGCGGGGCTCGACGTTCGGAGTTTTGTTAGACGCTTTTTTTCCCTCAACACTTTTTCTTCTCCACAAAGAAAATCTTATCTGATAACATACTTTTCCCTACGCATAATCCGATGTAGATATTCTACATTAGGCTCTGATTAAAAAAATATATAATCTGACAGCCAATAAAAGATCAATTTAAATTGTGTTAAACCCAGGACACTATTTATTTAAATTTTCAATTTACTTTGTAAGACAAAGATACTTAAACTTTTAGCATTTCGGTTATGTTGGAATTTTGAGAAAAGGTATTTACTGTAGAAAACTATAGGGAGCTAAGGTATTTACTCGTTTGATTTAAGTTTTCATTTTTAAGACTCTGCGAGCTCCCTAAACATTTTGTTGAAAAAAAAAAAAAACATCAATATTTTTCAAATCTGAAAAGTTGTTCAATAAACTGCTGATGAGGATTTGAGACATTTCAACAAAGTGAAGAGTTAGAATTTTGTTTTGTTTTTTTGACGGCAATTATAATTTTTTCTTTTCCTGAAAATAAATATCGGATCCAAATACTAATAATCGGTATCGGCCCTGAAAACAACATATCGGTCTATCTCTACTATAAAATCATCTTAAATTTAACAATGAACGTGTGACAAAACCAAGAGATATTTTCCAATGTAAATCTTGGAAACATTTTCCCCAAATATAATAACAAATTGCCTAAATGTTTATATTTTGTGCAACGTAGTACTTCACATCTGCCCCTTGAGAGACTCTGGGTTCAAATCTCAGCTCTGGCCTTCCTGTGTAGAATTTCCCACTTTACTTTTCTCTCACATAAAAAAAAAAAATGAAAACATGCATGTTAGGTTAGGTTAGGTTAGACTCAAAATTGCCCACTGGTGTGAACGTGAGCGTTAATATTATTGTTATATTTATGTGAATGTCAATGCAGAGCTACAGTGTACAATTTTCATAACTTCTGAGTGTTATAATAATAAATAAATAATTGCAGGGCAGCGGGAAGAAAGATGCACTGTGCTTGCTGGATGTGGCCGTTTTAAGAAAAGTGTGAATGTGTGTGTGTGTGCGTGTGCAAACAAGTGCGTAGTAAGCGCGTACAAGTGCAATTTGTTTTTGTGTGAGTTGGTTTGTCTAAGCGTGAGTGTGTGTGCGAGTGAGATGCAGTGGTACAACAGGGGGCATCTGATCCCTCCACCTTTTAAGAACATCAGAGGGTGTGAAAAGCACTGATTGCCCTAACCACTCTCATTGGGACTCAAACCCCTGGCTTAGTTGTGCTTGAGCGACTTTAGAGAGACAAGGCAGGGAAAGAGGGAGACGTGTGTGCGTGTGTGTGGCGCGTGCGTGTGTGTTTGTGTGAGGACGGATGAAGAAGCAACACGGGGCGTTAGCAGAGGGTGCAATAAGAGAGGCAGAGAGTTTGGAAACGGAAATTAAGGTTAGCGAGTGGTAGGGCGAGTAAACAAGATTGTTTGTTGCTAGAGGGCTGTGACATGGAAGTGATGGGGAAGAGGAGGACGCATTCACCATCTGGTCAAAGTAAAGAAAAGAAGGAAAGAGGTGGAAAGATGGTGGATTTGTGGGGAAAGTCAAATTGCCTATAGGAAGTACAATTCAACCAAAAGGTGCTGTGCAAAATAGGCCTTGAAATTCCTATCCGGTAACATGAGGCTTAAGAGTTTCACATCCAACTGCAGTTCAATCAGGACAAAAATAATGCATTTAATAATACCCTATATTGTCACTGTCATACAGAAAAATTGTTTGTCCAAATATGGTAAATTTTGTATCTTTTCCCCCACAATTTGATGCTATTGGTGAGCCGTGCAACATTATGTCACCTTATGATTTAAAGTCTGGATGTTTTTATACAATAACGAGTGCAAATAGTCGTAGGTTAAATACAGCTGAGTAAGCTTGTTTTATCGGGGGGCGACATCGTTGAACACAATCCGTTGTGTGGAAACTATGCTGGTTGACTTCCTGTTGTTGTTCAACAAAGGATATACCATTAACTCATTCACTGCCATTGACGGCTATAGACGTCAAAAATTCATTTGAACTATTTCTATCAGTTTCACATTTGTTTCCACTTTTGTTAACAAGAGTATGAAAACCTAGATTTTTTTTGATTGTACATTTAGAACAGATCTAAAATTTGTGATTAATCGTGAGTTAACTATTGAAGTCATGCGATTAATTACAATTTAAAAAAAATTATTACCCGATGCCCCTAATTTTTAATAATCTTTTCTTCTTCTTTTTAATTAGGGGCATCAGGCGATTGAAAATTTTAATTGTTATTATTCACATGACTTCACTAGTTAACTCACGATTAATCACTATCATTTTATATCTGTTCTAAATGTACAATAAAAAAAATTCTAGGTGTTCATACTCTTGTTAACAAAAGTGGAAAAAAATGTGAAACTAATAGAAATTGTTGAAATGAATTTTTGACGTCTAAAGCTGTCAATGGCAGTGAATGAGTTAAAAGTCCCACATTTTCACAAAACTATATAATTACACTGAAATGCTAAAAACTCTAATTTATTTTATCTATTTATTATGTTCACCATGAAAGCTTTATTAACCTAACTTTATGTAGTCACATTTTAATATTTTTAACTTTCATACAAATGTGAAGGGAATTAACGCCGGTCTGTGTGAAGATTGAAAAATATTCCTCCACAATCAAAATGTGCCATTGGCTGGACTGGCCATCTGGCATACAGGGCAGATGCCCAGTGGGCTGGTGTCCTTTGGGGCCGATGTGGTGCTATTCAATTATTATTTTACGCCATTTTACCCCGAGAGATCGACCCATTCATCCATTTACAATATAGAGATCAAATTGAACCAATAAACATAAGTGGTAGAGCTATGTGGTAGCCAGGGGCGGTCAAGAATCAGGCTGGGTCGGCAGGCCTAAGTCAAAATACCAGGGCCGATTATTTGTACAAGTCCAGTCCTGGCTATTTGCTAATGCTTTTTAAGCTAGTCATTAGCCATTGATGCATGTTATTTTGGTTAGCCTGTGCTATTTAAAATTAATTTTTTTATGGACTTGATATTTATTAATTGTTTTATCCTTATTGTATTGAAAAGTCAGACTGTTTTCCATGCCGCAGTGTTGTCACAAAAACATTGACAAAAAAACAAGCAAACTTGCAATTAGTAAACATTTGCTGATATCTGACTCAAATGATGACAGTTTGAACTCCCTACTTTTGCTTCACATTTTAAGGCATGTTTCCCACACGGAAATGCTGGAATCTTTTTTTGAGTTTGGACGTTCCATTTTCTACCATATTCATATTATTTGTCTATTTTCTATGTAGCTTTTCCTCATTAGGATCACGTGTGAGCTGGAGTTTAGTCAAGGTGAGGTGCACCTGGCTTTGGTCTGTTGACTGTCAATTAGAGGGATTAAGTAACATTTAGATAAATGAGCATTCACACTCACATTCATATCAAAACAAGACAAGGATCACATTTGGCATCATGTTTTTAGGTTCCTTTCTTTGTCTGGCACCTACGCACACACACACACCCACACCCACACACACACACACACACACACACACACACACACACACACACACACACACACACAGAGCATGGCCCAGTAGATTTATAGAGCCAATGGTGTCATGGGTCAGATATCGAGGGGTAACCAAAGTTCTGACCCCATGGTCTGTTTGGGAGCTGTGTGGCTAAAACAAACCCATGTAAACACACACAAACACAAACAAACATTAGAAATAGAAATCACTCCATGTGGATCATGTGACTTTGGATGACTTCATTTATGAAGTTGAGATCACAACACAGGCATTATGAGACACTTGAGATGTTTGATCACTCGGGGGGGTGGGGGGATGGGGTGCACAGGTCCATCGAGGTGGAGGTCAGGTGTGGGGTAACATTGTGAGGGTCTCTAATAGGTTCCCTTGACACACGATGTGTCAACACTGTGGACTCATGTGATGTCGCGCACACACATTGGTTCCCACGC
The DNA here is from genome assembly GCF_054856555.1 of Leptonotus elevatus. NCBI lineage: Eukaryota > Metazoa > Chordata > Actinopteri > Syngnathiformes > Syngnathidae > Leptonotus > Leptonotus elevatus. The sequence goes on along the minus strand of NC_141241.1, from coordinate 12,634,953 downwards.
ACGTACGTGTGCACGTACACAAACACATGTATGCACTTCTGTTACATACATTGTGTTCAGATTTTGTGAAATAGATGCAATTGTGGCAAATAACACACAAATATGATGCAAATTCAAAAGAGTTTTATGACCAATGTGACTTCATGTACACTAACAAAAGTGGAATTGAATACTGTTCATCTTTTACTGCTCCTATTTTACAACCAGTAACTTGCATGTGACTTTTTGACATTGTCAACAGTTTTTGTAATATGCACTATTTAAGTATATGAGCAAGGCTATGTAAAATAATGTGTGTGTGGGTGTGTGGGTGTGGGTGTGTGTGTGTGTGCGTGCACGTGATTCTTGTTATGGATTGCCACGTTGTGGACTTGACAGGATCATAATTACAAGCAGTGATGAAATCTACCAAGTGGTCTGTCCCTGCATGGCTGCGTGTGAACGTGTGTTTGCGTGTGCGTGTGTGTGCCATATTTGTCATCCATGGCAGCACGCTCCCTGTTAGCGCACACAAACCATGATCACACCTCCATCTTCCACTAATAGGATGGCGACAGACAACCAGAGAGAAATGGATGAAGAACGATGAGATAGATAGATGGATAGATAGATAGATATTCTTTATAAGACATTATAATGTCTCCGTAAAACAAAACAAAAAAACAGTTTCACCTGAATCGTCTAGCTAGCTTTCATACTACTCTGACTAGATAGCTAACTAGGTAGCAAGATAGATAGAGACATACATTTATTTTTCATTCAGAAGTTTATTTCTATAAGCAAATACATTACATTGTTGTCTAAATAAAGCTAAAAAAAACAACAACAAAATTTCATCTGAATTCTTTAGCTAGCTTTCATGTGACTCTTGCTAGATAGATAGATAGATAGATAGATAGATAGATAGATAGATAGATAGATAGATAGATAGATGGATGGATGGATGGATGGATGGATGGATGGATGGATGGATGGATGGATGGATGGATGGATGGATAGATAGATAGATAGATAGATAGATAGATAGATAGATAGATAGATAGATAGATAGATAGATAGATAGATAGATAGATAGATAGATAGATAGATAGATAGATAGATAGATAGATAGATAGATAGATAGATAGATAGATAGATAGATAGATAGATAGAGCGGTTGGAGGAAAAAAGAAGTGGTTGGTGGATCGTGAAGATGGAGGAAAGATGAGAGGAGTCACCAGAGAGTCTTGAATGAGAGAAAGAGAGAGATGGGAGGCGCTCAATTTGTCATCACGGGTGCAACGGGGCAGAAAGTATCCAAGAAAGAGTGTGTCCGTGTGTGTGTGTCTGTGTGTGTGTGTGTGTGTCTGTGTGTGCGCGAGATACATGGCAAGTGAGTGTTAGTGCATTTGTGTGACTGTGTGTGTGTGTGTCTAACAAGGGAGAAAAGACAACTCATTTGAATGTCAGCTAGAGGGAGCGTGACGTGCAGCGAGGGAGGGATGAGAAGAATGAATATGGATTACTTGGGATGAAGATTCTATTATTTTCTGCCCGTTTCTCTGATCTCTTTGTCGCATTGCTATAGGCCTTTGTGTGCGTGTGCTAGTGTGAGTGTGAGTGTGTGATGGAAGTGTGAATATGTGACAGTGCATGTCAAAGTTTTCAAATGGCATAACATCGACTGCTAGTGTGCAAGTGTTTGGTAAAAAAGAAATCTTGCTCTATTTAATTTTAGTTTAAAGAGCCCTTCATTACTACTCAACATAACAGGCATGCACTATTGATTTTGGATGTTGAACACTGATTTTGTCGTTAACAGAATTTCAGCTTGCCTTGTACTTTTTAGATGTGAGGAAGCTCTCGTTCCTCTGATATAGTAAAATCATGCCTGAAAGTTTGAATATCTGCTGACACACTTTTTGTGTAGCCCTTCTTCAAGCTTTATTTAGACAAGACAAGAAAAAATCTCACAGGACACCACCAAACAAAAACAATGATTACCTCAAGTGATGATCTTGTCTCGATTTGTTCAGAAATGGACTTGTTTTTTGTGTGAGAAAGACAGAAAGAGACTTGTGGCATCCATAGGCAATTATAAACCGTCTTGGGGTGCAGCAGGGCTCTGTTCTTGCCCCCCACGTAATCTAAACAGTTAAACACACCTAATTTCTAACTAAAAAGTTATTGGTTTGTTTGCTATGTTGTGTTTGTTTTCCTCTTCTCTAACTAAATTTCATCCTCACCCGCCCCCCTTCCTCCCCATCCTGGAGCCTCCTCTGATGCGTATTGTTCCTCCAACCCCCCCACTGTACACACATTATCAATCTTTTCTCCCCCTCCTTTCACTGCCTGGCGCTCTCTGCGCTTGAGTGGCGAGCAGACGGAGGGAGCGAGACAGATGTGAGTCTCCGCTAATTTGTCCTGACACATTGAGACGCTCAGGTGGGGAGAGAGGTGTCAAACAACTTCAGCCGAAAGAGAGAGAGGGAGGGAGGGAGGGAGGGAGACAAAATGTAACTTTATTAGTACACAGTCCACTCGATCAAAAATAAGACGATTATAATGGCCAATCCTTGTTACTCTTTGTTTGAAAGAAGAGGACAACATGTTTGTAGTTTGTGCGAGAGGAGTGAGAGAGGGTCCCGAGGTGTCCCCCTTTGATAGTGGCATGTTCCACCCGCGTGGCCACAGCAGAGAGAGATGTCTAATCTTAGAGGGTAAGGGAGCGTGCACTCCCGAGGGCTTGTCGTGCTCAGCACCTTGTTAACCAGACATCTCTCCTTCCATCCCCATTTCCATCTCTCTGTTCAATTCTCTCGCTCGTTTCCTCTCTCTCCGTCTCAGGCATTCTCCCTTTCCCCGGATCGCTTTTAAACGTTGTCCCCTTTGTGTTGCTTTGTTTTTACCTTTTACTTTCTTTCTAACTTTCTTACAAAACGGCCAAATAGATGCAGATTAATACCGTTGAATATTGAGAAAAAGTTCATTTGGTTCGGTGGTTTAGTTAAAAAAAGTGGAAAATATTATAGGGAAATATTTTTTTTTAAACATTTTGATGATTATAGCTCACAGCTAATGGAAACTTACAAGCTCATAAAATTAATGGAGGTGCAACAATTAAATGATTCATCGGCAACTAATAGATTATAAAATTAATGTATAATTTTTGGGTTGTTTTTCTTATCAGTTGTCCAAATCCTTTCAACAATAACTATTATCCAAGTTATTTAGTCCTAATTGAAAACATATATAAATAATAAAACATTTGCTTTTACTTTGGAAAACAATGATCAACATTTTTGCCACTTTTCTTACATGTCAGAGACCAAAACAGTTACAGAATCATAATTAATTTACAGGTATATTTGGGCATTATAAATACATAATGAAATAATGAGAATGAATAATGAAATAATGTCTTATATATAATAAAAAGATGGATATTGAAAAAGGTTTTTAATCTGATTCGTCGAATAATCGACAGCATACTATTGTTACTATAAAAATAATTATTATTTGCAGTCTTAATTTTTTTTAACTTTTATATAAAAGCCAATAAAATGTTTTGTTTTTGGGGGGGGGTTCTCATTATATAAATGAGGTAGTAATAGTTATAATATACTAAGTATACTATAATAAGTATAGTTTTCATTATCATTAGCCGTTTTTTTTTCTTTCTTTCTTTTGCTTTCTGGTTCTACTCTATGAATGTATTCGTTTAGGGGTGTTCATTTCGACTTAAAGTTTTTCGTTGTCCTCTGAAGTGGTAAAAAGAAAAAAAAAGCTTGTTGTTACAATTACTTCAAATTGTTTTATTCATTTATATGTACCCAGTGGACTCACTGATCTATCTAAAGCAATTTATTTTATCGAAATTGCAAGTCTAAGCAAACAAAAGGACAGAATGTCTACATTTCTTTTTGTGCAAGTGTTGCTAATTAGGAACCATTTGTCCAAAGTATCCTGAGAAATGACACTGATAAGTTTTGACCCTTCAGGCCTGTGCGTGGGCCTGCTGGGCATTATAGGCTGCTTAGTGCTGAGCTTTGAGCTTCCAGGATGCCGTAAAACAATGTGAGAAGCACTTTCTTCGCATTCAGACACCATCGTAATGAGAAAATACTCTTAATCCACCTCGCGCACGCACATACGCCGACACAGGCAGGTGAGGCACATTTCTGCTGCCCAAAGGTTTCTTGGTGAAAGCATATTGCCAGAGAAGCAGTTTAAGAAGTGGCAATTATAGTTTTGGACAACGTCATTGATTTGAACTCCTGATTAGAGGAAAGGTGACAGAGGTGTGGAGATGTGAGGGGACAATGGCGCGCATGCATGCACGTACACCACGCACACACGCACACACACACTGGCAGACACAGCTCGACTCGCCATCAGTCTTGGGAATGTCTTGGAAAAGTGTTCTATTCTTTTCCTCCTTTTCCCTTCTTTCGCTCGACACACATGAGTGAAATATTGATGTCTACCAAGCGCTGTTGTTAAAGCATGCGCTGGTTGTTTGTGCTTCTTGAACAAGATGCACATGAACTCACGCACACGCACGCGTAGTCAAAAGACAGCAACATTACAAATGTTTTGTCAATAAAGTTATACAAGTTAAAGGGATCTTTCTGTAAGCTGGAGAAGCTCGCTTTTTTTTACCCCAAGTTGACATGTAATAGAAGACAGATGATTGTCACGTGCAGGTGCATCTCAATAATTTAGAACTTTGATTTGTTCAATAACTGATTTTAAAAAGTGAAAAAAAAGTTAGAGTTAGAGCTGTTAAGCTGTTTTCTTTAACTGCAGAATTGGCTTCATGTGGCAGTCTGTAACTGTGTTTACATGCAGTCAATATTTGGGTTAAGGTCAAAATTCTGGTTCCTAAAACATTCGGGATAACCTGTTTACATATCCCGATCTAAATCGTGGCACGTGAACAACACCATTACGCAAATAGAAGTCATTTCCACACTTACTACAGTAAATTAAAGACATTATATTCATGTCACTCAGCACAATAATAAAGTATTCGGTTTCCTCCTCGCTCCAATAGTCTGGTTCTGGGCTACGTCGCCATGTTTGTTTACCGGTGCTTGTGTATTTCCTGTACGTTCAGCGTCAGACACATGGACTTATATACGCACTTAGTCCCCTCTCAATATTCGCAAAAGAAGAACAGATTTAAACGGGCGTAAGTCTCATGTCCGTTTTGCGCATTTTCAGTAAATTCGCTTAAATAATTCAAAACAATTGGATGGAATGGAAACCTGACTAATGTAAGATGGCTGTCGCACATACAAGTACTAAAACGATTATAAAATGGAGCATGCACAGAACACAAACCAAAGTTCTGTTCAAAAAGGGGTACCGCAATCAAGTTTATATGACCAAATATTCGAGTTAGAAAATGGGTAACGCAGGAGCATGTTTTTAAAAACCCGAATAAGAGCATATTCCGGTTTTTGTGCGTTTACATGGCCTTTCAAAACTCAAATATTGCCAATATTCGCGTTTTGAAAAGGTGGTTGACTGCATGTAAGCATAAGCATAGTGCCTTCTGATTGTCAACGCTATGCTCGGCCCTGCCCTTTGCACACCCCTGGCAGCATTACAAAAATGGTTTCCAACTGTCAAACCGGTGATGTAATTCATTCATCCATTTTTGTTTATTTTCTTAGTGGTGTTTGCTTAACTGAAAACAAACAAACCAATACAAATAAAGTATTGCCTCTTTGGAAATTATTATAGAAATTATTATATTTTGGGATTCAGAATGCTTTCACCCCTGGTGTTCAATTCCTTGATGGAATATTTTTAAGAAAGTAACTTGTGACTGAAAGATTAGCAACTAGCATTAAGCCCTGGAAGTAAAAAAAAATATATAATCGAATGACCGAGGTGTCCTTGAGCAAGGCACCTCGCTGCCCTAATAGCTGAGTCGTCGCACTGTAAAAGTGCCTACTAATGGCGGGTACTTGCTTTTCCCACTCCTGCGATGGGTTAATTGCCGAGGTCAAATTCCATGCAATGCAAGTAGAATGTGTTCGCCATTAACCTAATGTTGCAGATATGTGCAAATGGCTTATAGGCGGCTGTTCTTTCAGCATGCCTGTACATTTGTCAGCTTCGTACGTAATATGCACGCATATCGTTGCAGAATCGGGTCTTTTTCTTCTATCCCTACGGCATTCGTCTCCCTGGAATCGAATGCACGTGTTCACACTCAGAAATGTGTTACCCTTTGGCACATCATATTAATATTAAATGACAATTGTTTGTATTTGAGCGCACCGTTGACCTTTTTGCTGGTGAAAACGTGTTAATCGCTAATATTTGTGTGTTCCCAGCCTGCAGTCATTTTATTCTTATTTATTTAATTCCATAACTGTTCAAATGTTGTTTTCAAAACACCCAGTGCGTCTGTGGCTCATTTGAGCTGGCTTATCTTTTTTTTTAAGATGTCGTCATTTTGTTGTCATAATTATCTTCAGACGAAAATGTTTGTATTATTTCCTGCACTTGTGAGCTGGTTGCTTTTATGGCCCCAATTTATTGCTTTCCATGCAAGATAAAATGTCAGCTAAATGCTTCCTAGTAAATGGAATTACCAGGTAACACTCAAACACTTTGTCTCTGATACCTCTTTCATTGAGGGCCTGATGAAGTCTGCGATATCTGCCGTGGTACGCCATTCGTTTAGGTGTGTGCGCATGTGTGTGTGTGTGTGTGTGTGTCTGTGTACTCAGGCAAAGCTGGGCTCTACAAGCTGTTGTCAGATTGTAATTGAGTAAGCCCAGTTCGAATGCATCTCCATCAGCGCTCCCTATCAGTGTGAGCGCGCTCAGTGGATAGCAGCCTCTAATCCACCAGGCGTTACTAACGCGCCAGGAATGGCAGGAGGACTTCCAGCGTTCTCACTTCGCTTGGTCTTGTTGAGATGGAGCTTTAATAAATGGTGATGCGCTACAATGCTGCAATCCTACCACAAGTAAGTGTTGGCACACACGGTCTTATCGCCACATCAAGGTTCTTTCTATACTCTAAAAAGAGAATTGTCGAACCAATTTAACTCATTCACTCCCAGCTATTTTTCACAGAAGCAATCCCCTTTGCTCCCGGCTGTTTTACTGGACTTTGACTGATTTTGCAAGGCCCACAGAGCATTGGGTTCTATTGCTATAAAAACATGGAACCTACCAAAAGAAAGATTAGAGTCTCTTCTTTCATCAGGAAAAAAAGTATATTTTTTTATAATGTTTCCGTTTTGAAGCAATTAGCATTACAATATAGCTAAGTTTCATCATTATTCACAAATCTGTTTAGAACTGTGGGTAAATGAGCTTGTTTTCAACATGGCCCTGGTTGATCTCTTATACGCTGCTGCCACCTGCTGGCCGTTTGTGTAATAACTACCAATTCTTCAGCCGTTCTTTGCAGTTGAGAGGCTGCATCAAATATGTTCAAGCATTTAAAAACGTATAAATAGGTCTTTGGGACATTTAAAACGTTTAAAATAGAAGATATTTATACGTTTTGGGGAGAAAATTAGTTAAGATTAAACAGAGAATTGTTGACCAACTTAATAAAATTGCTTCAAGTGGTAACACACAGTTGAATTAAGTTTATTGACTTTGGATTCATTTATTGGTAATTCTATCATGTGTTACCAGTTGAATCAATTTTAATAAGTTGGTCAACAATTATTTGTTTAATCTTAAATTGGTTCAACAATTCTCTTTTTAGAGTGTAGTTTTTGTGGATACATTTTGGATAAGATACAGAAATATATAAATGAGTGATGTCATAGGTGGAAGGTATTTATTGGATGGGAGGACTTGATTCGTAAAATTGCACTTTGTGCTATTAAAAATACTTGTAATCATTCTTACAAATACACAATTTGATTCAGTGGGTGCTGCTGTTTTGGTTAGCGACAGCATTGTGCAATGACGATGTGTGTTAAGTGGTTGAGGTAATTACAGTCCAACCACCTGAGTTGCCCAACCTTGTGCACTGTGCCTTAGTTCTGTCAGGTTAAACTCGGTCAGAAGTTCGCCAATGTTAGCTTGATCTGACCCAATAGTGCATGGAATAAATAAACTTTTACAATGAAGTGAATTTGAGTTAAAGGGGAAATCAACCCAACCATTTCTTGACAATAATATGTTATATGTGACCTCACTAGTCCAAACATGACATTCTGATTAATATTACATTTGTGAAATATGAGTTATGAAGCAAAATCCAGTGTTCAATGTTGGTCGGCCACAACCAATCAGAGGTCACCTGTTTTCAGAAGTTGCACTGTGATTGGCCGCCCAATCTAAAAATTTAACTAAAAACTGCTTAACCACCAATGCAATATGAAGCAGAATACCATATTTAAACTAGTGGGGCATAGAACATATTATTGTCAAGAATTTTTGGGAAGGTTGACTTCCCCTTTAAATGAGTGCATTGGAGGTGTACAGTTTAAAAATCTAGTTTTTTTTTTTTTTTTTTAGTTTTTAAAAAAGTAAGTAAATGTAAAGAAGTAAATGTAAGTTTAAAGAAAATGCTATTCATTTATATGGTTTAAATTTTTTTATTGATTTAAGTTTTATCCAGAAACTGCTTTTGCCAGTTGCCAGGAGAGCACTTGCAGTGCCAGCATGAAGTGCTGCAGTTAGTCAGGTCTTTGGTCACAGTGGAATTATTATGAGGCCACATCATGCTTGGCTCGCAAACATAACCGTTTCAAACAGATGGCAATATCATATTTTGCAAATGTAGGAAATAGTTTATTGAGACAGACAGATGCTCTGGTTTTGCTGTCCGTTTTTTTGGTGTCGAAAACAAAAACAAGCTGAAGTTGTTTGGTGTGCAAAACTAATTTTGATTGACACTCTACTGTTCATGATTATTCAAGTGTTATGAAGTGGTGTTAAATTGGAGTAAATTATCTTGAGAGGTGTGCACACGCATGCAAGTTGGATAAATGGATTCATTAAGGCTCGATGTTAATGTTTAAGTTCAATTTTAACATTATTTATTGTATAAATAAGAGCAACAACGAAACAAATAACAAATAAGTAAGTTAAGGTTTACATTCTTAATTCTCACAAGACACGTTTCACTGAAATGTTGCTCGAATAAAGTTTACGAGGTATTTGATGAAGCAATATGAATATCTGATCACAGAATGAGGTGTGGGAAATCTTTGCAATTTATCTGGAAAGTACTTGAATTGCTTTAGCGGAGCAGTACGATGGGCTGGGACGTACTTTGTATGCTGTGTGTATGTGTTTGTGTGTGTGCGCGTGTTCTGAAAACATGTCCTCTATGTCCCTGCATTGTTCCCCACACATTGTTTTTCTTCTCAAAAAGTCACGGGGCTGACAAGGTGCTGTGCACTGTAAAAATTACACCTTGTTTATACGTATTTATTTCCTCTTGACAGTTTAATTATTTCTGGCCCCATTGGAGGAAATCGTATAAAAACCCCAGCGTGTTGGTGCAGATTCTAATTAGGAATGCTGGGAAATTAAAACATAGTTGTTTCGAAATGCTGTCATTTTTTTTTTTTTCCATGGCCTCATCTTGGAATTATGTCTCAATCAGCACAGGCGGAAATAATTACTTGTATACCTTCTAACTGCCAGCATTTACCAAATGGCAAAGCAATTTACAGCCATCATGGCCCAAGAAGCAATCATTGGGCCAACCATAAATTCACAGGCTGACGGTCTGGAGAGCAACATTGAAAGGAGGGGTTATTGTGGAGAATTAGAGACGAGATAAAGCGGAGTGCTCTCACTTTCTGCTTCTTTGACTCCTATTTTCTCTTTCATAATTTCAATTGATTCTGTTTTTCCTTCCTCTCCGCTTTATAACGACATCTTACTCGACTTATTTTACATTAAAATCATCACACCGAGAAACATTCCTTCAATAGAAGGAGCGGTGTGACCATTAAGTGATTATGTCCACACACACCATTAAACCGGCTCATTGGCGGCAAACGCATAGACAAAAGCCCACACGAAGACATGTGCATTTGCACCGCGTGCACTTCAACACCCACGCACACACATATTGGTTCAAAAGTAATTACTCACACACGTCGTTAGACACTAAAACGGATGAAGTGGAGTGTGTTTATGTTCTGTGTGTCTTTACCCACACGCATGTATTACCACCAGCAGGGCTGGACTGGCACAAAAAAAATCTGGCATTTTGACTTAGGCCCGCCGGCCCGGCCCGACTCTTACCTAACGTAGTTCTGCCACTGATGTTTCAGTTTGCTATTTATATAAAAAAATAATAGACTGGTCCTTCTAAATTGTGGGCCAGTCTCTTGGGGTAAAATGTAGGAAAATAATAATTTAAAAGCACTGCATCGGCCCCAAAAGAGGCCGGCCCACCAGGTCTCTGCCCTGTATGCCAGATGGCCAGTCCAGCCCTGACCATCAGACAACGGGAATTAAAAATGTCACTATGTTGTGCAACATAAATATTTGCTGTGTAGCTGTTGTTACAGGGGAAGTCAAGTAAAAAATAAAAAATAAACACTGTATTCTGATTAAAAATGCAAAATGGCTGCCCCCATGAGATTGATAAACAGATGGATTTTGATCCTTAATTCATATTCCACACACACACGCACACACACAATATTAATCAGAATGTCATGTTTATATAGGGGAGCACATAGAACATATTATTTCAAAGATTTATTTTTCATTTTATTTAAAACCTTTGACCATTTATTTACAACGGACCAAAGAGCACCACCCAAAAATAAATGTTGTGTTTATTAATAAGAACAACAACATTCTACAATAATACACTTTATAAAAATATTCGCTAATAACATATTTTAATGGAATGTAAAGAATTGAACAGTTTGTGCTTAATGATAATTCAATGGATATTGTACTCAATCTGGTGTGCTCAACTTGGCCACCGGGGGCACTATAATATATATATAGACATTTTCGCAGAGAATAAAGAACATATGCCTGTGAGGTGTTGCTGTATGCTCTCTCTACATGTGATGCTACCACTTTTGTTCAACTATGAGTTAAAAAAAAAAAAGTTTGTAATTACTGCAACGATGCTAGTTTTGTTAGACCAGCTCCAGTGTTTTGCATTTTGTGTTGTCATTAAGCTAGCAGACGTTCGCAAGACAAATACAAAGTTAATAGAATTTGGTTAAATACACATCTTTGTTTTATGCTTAGTTTGCCAGTAAATGTCAACTGTGAGTGGCTGTAAACAGCTAGAAGAAAGCATTTGGCCTCTTTTAGTCGAACTGCTGCAAGTTTGCCACGGCTAGGGCTCCAAACTCGAATTTTTGCTCTCAACTCGAAACAAAAAACGAAAAGCGCCCAAACAAATGCAGTAAGTAAGTAAGCGGTTAGTGATTTGTGATATATGGTACTAAATCATGCGATTGGTGACCATTCCGGGGTGTACCCCGCCTTTTGCTCAACGTCAGCTCCAGCACACCTGTGACCCTAATGATGATAAGCGCTACACAAAAATGGATGTCAAATATCATAGAAGTTTGACATTCGACAATCACGACATGTTTAGCATACATTATGTTTGTTCCATGACATGCACAATTTTAATAGTGGCCGATTAGAGATTCTACTACGGAACTGTAAACGCACACACCTTTAGAGTACATATAAACACACATGTTGACATCTATCAACACTGTCCACTTGAGATGAGGTCATCCCTCCATACAATCTTACCACTGACAGGATTTAGACCACAGTTGACCTCAAGTGGGTGATTGTGTTTTGCTGGATGTGACAAAAATGCCTTGTGTGCTGTGTTGAGTCAATGTAAAGGGAGACATATATCTAGGAATTGGTGTCAGGCTGAAACATTGTATGTCCAGCACTGATACTGTCCAGCAAATCAGAAAAACAGGATTTGATTTTATTGAGCCATTCACCTCAAATGAAAGGCAGTCAAGTTGGCTATATGTGCCACTGTTTACTTGCTGGGGTTTGCTGGCTGAACTAATAACATGGCACACAATATGGATGTGTCAGATTGTTGCTATGACTAAATTGGAATGGCATTCAGTCGAGCGCATTGAAACCTCAGACAAGGTAGAAATACGTACATTAAAACCCTATTAATTGCGTGGGATATGTTGCTTTAGAATCTGTAATAGAGCGAGATAACTTAAAAAAAAAAAAAAAAACTTTTATAGTTGAGTAAAAATCACTCAATTAAATGTTCAATTTGCGCATAATGTTATTGTGGCTTCATCTTTTATTTAGTAAGGTAACATTTTTAATTTTCATATGTACCATAAAATCCAGTGACTATCACGTACCCATGCATCATACGATCCTCTCAAAATCACCCTTAAAAAGCACATTTTTCTCTGTACTTGTGCATGATAATGTCCCGCGATTTGCTGGTATCATTTATTATCAGAGTCAATAATATGAATAAATAAAGATTCAAAACTAATAAGGTGTAAATACTTTTGGATCCAGATTTAAAACTATGGCTATAATTAAGTGTTTTTAAAATCATGTTTTTGAAAATCTTGTTCTTGCATTTTACGCTGTTTTAGTAATTGTAGTAAGCTATTTTTTCATTTATTTGCATTGCTTTTAAATCTCTTTAACTGTGTAATTGCTTTTAGATGTACTTTTAATTGCAGTACATGCAGCATATTGAGTTACGTTGTTTGTGAAACAGTCCTCCAACAATAGCCACCATATTGGTCGTTTTACCATGCACCAAAATACGACCAAGTGTTACGTCTTATCGGCCATGTTCTATCAGCCATGTTAAATAGCGAAAAAAAGTAAAGGGAATCGAACCTGGGTCGTCTGGTCGGAAGACAAATGCTTATTGACCATCATTTTATACTTCTCAGTGACGCATTTGGTCAATTGTCTTGTCCAGTAACCATGAGGTCACGCGTTCGAATCACACCTTCTACTGTACATTGCAAATATATCCATGGCAATTATGCTAAGGGCTATAAATGTATACCAACTGACTATCATAGTTCCACTTTTCCATGTAAATGAATGGAGGGTACTGCATGTCCAGGTGGCAGTATTGAGTATTTTTAATTTATTTTTTTGCATTTTTGCAAGTGTTATTTTTATTCATTTGTCTTTCAACTACAATAATACTTTGTAATTTTCACATAATTTATCTTTCAATTTACTTCAAAAGCATTCAGCTATTAGCATTCAGCTATTAGCATTCAGCTATTAGCATTCAGCTATTAGCATTCAGCTTACTGAGCTAACAGGCCGGTAACGATCTTGTTGTTTTTTGTGTTCACATGTATGTCAATTTGCCGTCAGGGTTAGGATGAGGCTTTCTGTCAAATTGTACAGTACACGTTACGTCTTTACATGGGACTCTAATGGTTGAGGTTAGTAAAAGGCACAGTGAGGTTGAAGACCGCTACAAAACATTGTAGACAACATTAAAAATAATCATTGGCCAAATAGCTCAGTCTTCGGACAGGAAGGACCAGGTTCGAGCCTCGCTTTTGGATTTTTGCTCTATTTGACATGGCCGATAGAGGTCGCTAAATTAAAATATGCAACACTTTCAAAACGACCTATGTGGTTGTATTTATGGGAGGACTGTCTTGAAATGCGCTATAAATATAAGATTTTTCAGTAACATATTTTAATTAAATGTACAGTGTTGATATTCAAACATTTCAGACAAAATACGTTTCTTGTTTTTGATGAACACTTCGACCTAATACTCTACTGTAGTGGTTGACAAGGTGGAGAGCAAAAACACATTTTAGGTGGTACTTGGTGTAATTGAAATATATATTTAAACATACTTTTTTAAAACATTGTAAATGTATAAATCAATTTAAAAAATCCAGAAATAAAATGTACAGTATTGTCTTGTATGTGTCTTTAAGAGGCTGGGCCATTAATCTATTGCTCTTTGTGCTGCAATATGAAAAACTCCCTCAAGGTCCAAGTTCAAATCAACATAAACAACTCAAAACATTTATCAACAATGAGAGAAAAAGCTCTCAGATCAACTTTTTAAAAGTCAATGTCACAACCTCAATACTACATTTGACTTGCAACATAATCCATATTTAAAACAAATCTGGAGACCCTTTTGATGATTTGCTTAGTTATTATTATTTTTATTGCTGTAATTTCACTGCCGCGCAATAGAACTTGAATGTCCACTGTTTCACAATTCAGCATGCTCACACTTGATATGCAGCAGATGCTGCCTTAAACGGCCATAATCCATAGCGCCCTCTGTTGGCCAGTAGTGAATTACACTCCCACTGTCTCTCACCTTCCTCCTTCCTCCCTTCACTATGCTTTAATTTTGTGTTATATTGTAAAACAAGCCGGTATGAAGATGTAATGTTGTTTATATGAGTGCCAGACATTTATCAATGTGTGGCCTGCGGTCAGGCACTTAAGTGAGCAGCTCCTTGAATTTCTACAATACTAGCCTGACCTGATCGCACCCCTGTGAACTTTCTGTGGCCTATTGAGTGGTGTGATTGATGACACTATGACTTGCAATGGATAATTCTTCTGCACTCACACACACACACATGCGCGCACGCAACAGCAGAAGACTGAGAGAGTGAGAGGCCTTTTTGTTTAATTCATAGCAGACATAATATTCTGACATATAATTCATAATTTTGATAGAACCTTACTTTTCAAGTTGAGTTTTTATTGGCATGGATTTCTTGTACAGTTTTGCACAAATCACAGAGACCCAGAACACACATACACAAACACAACATGTATTTATTTCCGTAGTTTTTTTTTTTTTTTATTGTGGTGAGCTTGTGCTTAAAAGGCCTGCCATTTTGTCCAGGGAGAGAGAGAAGTGGCCTAAAGGGGTCACTGTCAACATGCACATTGACTGAGAGACGATCAATAGTCGGGATGGGGGAGGAGAGGTGAAGATGGGGGTCACTGAGGGGATAGAGCAGCCAGAAGGGAAAGACACAATGAGTCCAGTCTGTTTGATTTGGATTTTAAGCAAACAATATTTTTTTATTTGGGCAAGGATCGGAAAAAAGGGTGAATTTGAATCAAGCGCATAATTTGAGCATTCGGCTTTCAGACTTATTGTTTGTTTGTGTTAGTGCAATTCGAGGATATGCACATTGGCAAAATGTGTCGTTGTAATAGTTTGACTTTGTTCTTTCAAGTTGTCTACATTTTTAGATTCATAATAATAAAACCAACCAGGGATATTCTTCTAAACATGTGTGAGTGTGTGTGTTTTCCTACCCGTGCGTTTAACAGACAGCGTTTTTTGGTAAAGCATTTGTTTGCCCAGTAGTGACGGCAGCATTGATTCACACTCATCTTTGTCGATGCTTATAAGTCCCTGGATACATCATAACTGTGTGTGTGTGTGAGCGTGAGTGTGTGTGCTTGTGTACATGAACCTCAGAGCAAGTGCGTGCACGCTTGAGTCTGACTGCGTGCGCCTCCGTGCGAGCGGCATCAGAGTGTGTTTGTTCATGGAACGCGCAGCTCTTTGTAAAAAGTAAGTGAGAATTTTGACTCCAGATGTTGCTGATGGAGTCATCAGTCATCATCAGTTATCATTAAGTCAGGTGAAAATTATCATCTGCATGTATGTTGACAAGTAATTAAAAGGATATGGATCCGTCTCGCGAGAAGAAAGTTACACTTGTGAAATGGCTCAGACAGAGCCCAGACCTTCAAATGTGAGCTGTGTACTTTGCAAGAGATTCCTGACCAGTAGAAAAACGTGTTTATTTTCTGCCCATCCATCCATTTCCAAAACCAGTTGATTGTATTTTTGTATTTTTAATAATACATTCTAACTGCTACCAATTGGTCATCATCTATTTTGGCAAAGTTGAGAAATATTGTATTTATTTTGTTAAATGTGTAAAAAGTTTTTAGGGGAACATTTCAGAAAACAGCAGTTGCCTCGACTTAACTTTGGGATTACCATGACGTGGATGACTGAGAATATACAGTTGTGCTCATAAATTTGCATTTGTAATTTATGAGCACAACTGTATGGTGAGAAAAATGCCCATAAAACCCTAAATACTGTGGCAACTGTTTTGATATTTTCAGAGGTTAAAGTGGACATGAGTAGAGATGTGCGTGCGAATTTGGGGGACGGTTCATCACATTTTTGTGTCATTAAGTTGTACATGTACAGGTGTGTTCAAAAGTTTACATGTTTTTTTTTTTTTTGTATTGTTCATTCTGTAATTTTACCGATTCGACATGTCATCATCATTGCTCTCTCTCTCTTTTTTTTCAATTTTTTTATTTTGTATGTGCGTGAGTATTTGCAAAAGTTTACATGTTAACATAAAGAAAAAACAAGCACATTGTTCATTTGTATATTGCGACAGTAAGGTACACAGTAAATTCTGTAGTGTAAATTTGACTCTATTAGAGTCCATTTTGATGGGGACCAAATAGACTCCGTTTTAGAGTAAACTAAGATTTACACTAGGAAGAGAGTAAAATAAAAAACAATAATAATAATAAAAAATAATAAAACTCACTCAAGGGTTAAGGTTGGAACTCACGACCTTCAGCTTGGGACACTACCACCTGACCTATGCCCCTCCTACTGTTTGCTTTTCACCAAGAGACCAAAGATCGTTTTTTGGTCTGTTGGAGTTAGGAAGATTCCATGCAATCGTGGAATCAGCTGCAGCTGACATGAGCGATATACGAGGAGAAAGCAGGAGCTGCGTGGCTCAGGGAGTAGGACAGCTGTCCCCCAAGCGTTCAGTTGTGAGTTCGTTCCTACGTTGAGTCACTTTTATTTTTTATTTATTCCAATTCTTTATTTGACTTTCTTCCAAGTGTGAATATTACTCTAAAACGGAGTCTATTTGGTCCTCATCTGAATAGAGTCAAATTGACTCTACAGAATTTACTGTGTAACAATAACATATAGGCTAGTTGTGCTTTTAGGCTAACAATATGCAGTATGTGTATTTTCACATAGACAACATTCTCAAAATGATCCCTTAAAAGATGTTGACTACATTCACTAAAGATGTCTGTTACCTTCACATAGTATCACTTTCAAACCACCAACAACAGAGCAAGTTACTTTTAAAGCCGCACTAACGTTTAAAACATTTGACTGACTCCATATTTCAGTTTGTGAAACCGGGTAATATTAGACTACACGCATACACACACATTCGTGCATTAACATCAAAGCAGAGATTGGTTTCAAGAATTGTTTTATTATCAGCGCTCCTCCAAAGCTGCTAATCACAACCACTTTCTTTCATCTTTGCATCCCCTCGTTCATCGCTCCCTCCCTCCCCTTACTTGAGTCTGACTTTGAGAAAAAAAATTGTGCTTTAGTAAGTTTTAGTCTCCCGTATATTTGTTATTTGTTTCCCTTATGGTGGGAAAAAAAAAGTCTCCTTTTGCAGACTTTCTTCTTTGAGGGTCCTGGAGTTCCACTTCCAACATCCCAAATTGTCTGTGTCAAATAGCAGGGGAGGTGAGCAAAACAAGAAAAGAAAAGCTACAAATTATTGTTGGATCGTTTATGCAACAAAGGGCCTTAATTGCCATCATCTCACATTTGTTATGATTTTTTTTTCCAGTTCTTAGCTCATTTCTCACTTGCGATGGACTCCATTCCGACCATTTAGAATCAAATACATTTACTTTCAACTTGTTAACATGTTACCATACATCACCGTGTCCCGTGTGGCGCAATAGAAAACGCTTGGCTGATTCTGAAGAGACAGAAAGGAAAAATAAAGATCTCTTGCCTTCAATCTTCCTCCTCACCTGTGTCTTCCTCCTCTCTCTTTCCCCGCATCCCTCTTTGTCCGGTCCCTCCCTCTCCACCTGCTCTCCTCCATCCCCTCGCTCGCTCAGCCTCCCCGCTGTCCCCGCCCCTCCCCGCAGCCATTGGCCGAGGGTCCACCAATGGCGGGCGGAGCGGCAGCCTTGAGGGACTGCATATGCAAACACAGCCCGCTTAATATTCATGAGCTGCATTTGGGGCTTTAAGTCGTTGATTAGGACAGCGGCGCAGCTTTCCGTCCCAACTGCCCGCCCGGCTGGCTGACTGCGTGTGCGCTTGTAGCCCCCCACTCACCGGCCATACACACACACACATGCGCGCTCGCTCGCTCCCATCCACACACACGCTCGCAGAGCAGATCAGTGCAGCCCGCTAAATTGTGTCGCTCCTTCCAAGTGGAGGCAAGGACCAAGAGAGACTGGAGAAAGAAGAAAAAGAAGAAGAGGACATTTTGAAACTTTTGAACCTCTTTTTCCACAACCCCTTTTTTTTTCTTTTTTTTTTTTCTGGAGGAGGTTGACATGACAATGACCCGCTTTCGCCGATGGATTTGGTAGGACACCCGCTCTCCGAGTGTTTTTTAATGCACTCTGAACAAGAGTAGGTAAATTTTACCTTTTCTTCTAATTGTTGCGCTCATCATTGTCTTCCATTGACTGTCAGTGTTGCTGTGAAGGTTGTGTTTGCATTCAGAGTGTGTGTCCAGCTCTCATTGTGATGTCGGGTACGAGTACGCACACCCTTTCTTCTGCCACTTTCTAACACTCTCCAACTTTGACATATTTTCCCTAAAGTCTTCCCTGCATGTGTGTGTGTGCGTGTTCTAAGCGTGTTCATCCAAGCAGAGCATGAACAAGGTAGCGGGGCGCTGAGGTTACACGCCTCACACTCAGACGGCAGGACAAGGGGCCGTAAGAGTGGAGCAGAGGAGGATGAAAAGAGGGGAAGTACGCTCTTAAATGCCCGAGGAGGTAGAATTACAGACGGCCGACTCAGCGGGTGGCTCCCGCGCGCAGGAGTCACACACACACATGAATTAGACTCACACACTTAAAGCACCAACAAGCAAGTTGCTCCTTTTTTGTGAAGCATTTTGCTCTTTTAGGTCGGAGACCTCCATGACCTACTAATGGGTTAGCAGTGTGTCCGTTGATAAGATGAAAATGCTGGTTGAAATGTGTTCCGTGTGAAATGTGTTGCTGATGGAAGTGGAGTGATGAGTGGGACGCGTGAAGTGACAGTTGTGTTTGCGTTTGCATGCACTGTGATCATCAGCGCACATTTTTCCCAGGCCAGGATTTTATCAGATGAGTCGCAAATAAGCTGTGTCAGGAAAAAGTCAGAGGCGCAGAATGCTTTTGAAATTAAAAGTAACACGTGTACATGTGGAAAGAAGAAACAATTTTGGATTTACTGAAGTGCCTTTTTTTTTCTTCTTCAGATCCAATTAAAATTTTGAATCAGGTCTTCATTTGAATGTTTAGATTTCCTCAATACAGTACATGGGTGTGATCATTTTTAAAACCCATTTTTTTATGATTTTTTTCACCAAATTCTCCCAAAGGTTGACCGATCATGAATGCTATCAAATTAGGTAACTTTTTCCACCAATCACTTAAATTGCCACTTTTAAATATAAGCTTAGAAAATTGACAGCAAAGTCTTAAGATCATGTATACCCTGACATGAAAAAACGGACATCCACCTTATTAAAAAAAATAAAAATAGGAAAAAAACAATGGGTCTGTGTGCTGATCGTTCACACGCAAACCAGTGCAACCAGTTTGGTAAGCGCACACAGTAAAATTGAAGTTTCAGCACTTTCCGTCATCTTTCGCCGAATACTCACTTCAATCAAATTCTACAAATAAGATGTGACATTTTACAACCAATGTCTAATGTAAAACAAAACACCTATCAAAAGACTTTGCTCTTTAAAATGTGCTGCGACAATTTGAGCAAATCTGTCCCATCATTTTTTTCCCTTATTCTGCTCCACTGCTGTGTTCTCAGGCAGCGATTTCCAACACTAATTAAAGTATTAGCAACCCCGATGATGATACTGATAATAATAATAACAATAATAACATCAACAACAAGTGCCGCTTAAGCTATTAACATAATTACCCGCCTACCCCGCACCTCCCTCCGCCGCCATATACATACAATTAGCATATCATTAAAGTATATTTTCTTCAGCGACTTTGTCGAATTTGTTTTGTTTTTTCAAGCAAGCGGGGACGGGAACGAGTCGTCACGGCGGCCGTGAAGGTAACCAGCGCAAAGTAAAAAATCTGCTTAATGATTTTGTCTCAGGATTTGCATCCGAATTGATTGTGGGATTTTTCTGGACAAACGTGAATAGTGAATTCACTGAGTACACAAAGTGTCAACAATTTAATTGATGTAATGTACATTTTGTTCTTCAAATATTAAGCCCAAATTTACAAATTGTGATGTTTAAAATGTTGCCTATTTAAAAAAATATGCATACACATTTTATTTGATGAACAGCCGTTCCACTTGAACTCCTATGCACAATATTTAACATTTGTAATAAAGAGTTGACATGTTTAACAAAACACTCAAAATGCTTAAAATGTATTTTTTTAAAAATCACCAAATCTAGAATTGTATTCCATATTTTTATTTCCAACAAATTCTCAAGTGAGGCACAGCGAGCGGGTAGAGAGAGAGAGAAGCTGACTGGTGGGAGGGAAAAGGAGCAGGGGGGGTCGACCAAAGAGAGATTGCGTAAATTAAAATCCTTTTAATCTCCTTATAAAATCATTTACTTAATTCATCTGTCAGGGCATGTCAATATGTGCCGCGCTGATTTGTTGCCTGTGTGTGTTTGTGTGTGCGTGCGCGTGTGTGACCTGAGAGAGGAGGTGTGCCTCCTCTTTTTCATGTGTCCGCTCGCCTTTCCCTCTGTCCTGATGGCATTTGTTTTCTGTCAGGTTTGTCACACACACACACGCACACGCGCACGAGCGACGGCCTGGCTGAGGTGTGAAGGGTCCGAGCATTCCGGCAGTAATTTGGTCCCCCGTAAAGAGGAAGGGAGGGATGCAAAGGAGTCAGACATGGAGGGATAGGTGGGAGGAAGGAAGAAGAAGAGAAGGGTGGGGGGTGGCTGCTTTTGTCTGACACCCCCGCTCTTAGCCGGACACATGAGCACACACACACACACATACACACACACATTCTAGAACATGCCCTCCAATGTGCTTCTTCGTGGTTTGGGCTGCAAAAAGTCACACTTTGTGTTTGTCTATCAAACGACGCAGCCTTGATGATGTGAAATTGACCCTCAATCAATCAATGCGCGCGTGTGTGTGTGTGTGTGTGTGTCATGGGTCAATGGCGGCCTTGATGTGTTGAACGAGCAGTGCGAGGGGACTGTACCAGCTGCGACACACTCACCGCAATTAGCCGCGAGACCGCAGCCAAGCCAAACGTGTGTGTGTGTGTGTGTTTTGTGTGATTGAATGCCAAAGAGCTGATTGAAAGAACACAGAGCGAGAGAGTGATGTATAGTGAGGGGCAATCCCGCTCATCCACCCCCTTCCCTCCCCCACCCCTCGTATCCCGCTCCCCTTCCCTCCTTTTCCACATCTGCTCCAATCCGCATCCATCGGTCCAAACGATCCATACATCACAATGTGCATTCATTATTATCGCCATTATCACTATCTAGCAAGTCGTTTGCGGATCCGCTGAGAAGGATTCCGCTTAACTTCCACGTATTGACCGCACTTCATTTCTTCATTTGGCAGGTTCAAGTAATGCGGGGGGAAATTCGTGGTTGTGATGTATTTAAATTTAGCACAAATAGAGTTCGGATTGCTCCGCCAAGCAGCAAAGTTGCAATATTAGGAGAGAAAAAAGGTTGTCATTTTAAGAGAATAAAATTGCAAGATGAGGAAAAAAAAGGTGTCATTTTCTAGAAGTGTCAGAATAGTCCATGAGTTAGGATTTTAGGGGAATAAAGTTAGATTGTATAATATTGTGAGGAAAAATGCAAATTCATGTCGGGAAAAATACATTTAAAAATAAAAAATAAATTTGTGTAATTTGTTTAAAGGGCTACATAACCCCACCGATTTTTGTGTGTATTTTTTTTTAATTAACAAGGCATGACTGGCCCTTTGATACTGTAAAAAAAAAAGAAAAAATATTGCATTTATTTTTCACAGAACAGCTCATCTCTTTCCTTTTGTCCTGGTGCCCTTGAGCAAGGCACAACGGTTGTCCCGATCACATTATTTACACCCGAGTCTGAGTCCAAGTCACTTGATTTTGTGTATCTGCCAATATTGTGTTCCGATACAATACGTATGCAATGCAATGAAGAAGCAAAAAAGTTTTAATTAGATTATTATTATTATTTTTTTACAATTATTATTATTTGAATAAAGGTATGCCAAGATAATACCTTTTTATATGGTTGTAAATCAGCAGTAATTCCAATCAAGTAAAGAACTAAAATATGTTATTCTTGACTTTAGAAATTAGGAATTAAAAAATGTGAACTTTTTAAACTGATACAGATCAGCTGAAAATCATGTGATCGGCCCCGATTTCCGATCATGCCAATCAAATCGGATCGGGACAACTCAACTCAACAATGCACACTATAGCAAAAAATAAAATAAAAATACAGCAGACTGACATTATATGCGTGGTATTGAATAGAATAGAATTTACTCGTCGTCATCATCGTCACAGGAACATTAAAAATCAGTTAGAAGTGACGAAGATAAAAATAAAGATCGATATTTACGGTAGGCCTACATGCTATTCATAGTTTGGGAGTATGTACATATTATGTAGTACTACGACGCTATTATTTACATTTTGGTATCGAGGAAGGACCAAATGCAGTCCCAATTGTAAGGAAATTTGCATCAAAATTTGAAAATGAAGTGCTGAGTGTATGTTAAAGTATGCACGACTGCACGTGTGCGCATCATGTGATGCTCAAGGCTTGTAACGCTGCCCCTAATGGGAGGAGACAGCGCAGACTGGGCCACAATAGAACAAATTTAGATGGAGAGGTAGCGTGTGTGAGGGAATGCAGGTGAGACAGAGGAAAAGGAGACGTTCAAAGGTCCCGTAAAGTGGGGCGGGGGGCAACAAGAAATGTTACATATTGGAAAGGGGAGGAGAGTGAAACGAAATGGATGACCATGCCACCTGCAGACTGACAGTGAAATATTCCCGCGCTCATCCTGCCATCATGCTTCATGTGGCAGACGCACGTCTCACTTGAGATTCTTTTCCTTCTCGCTCAAATCGTTTTCACTTTTCTGTGATTCGGTCAAAATGGATCATCGTGGTCAGTTAGTCAGCAAAGAGGAGCACTGTACTGTGAAAAATAATGTTCTTGATTAACAAAATGTCAAAACAAATGTCATTTTATGTATTGTTTACCTATTAAATAACATACCAGTAAAACCAAATCTTATGTTCGATTCTGGTGTATGTGTGATTATAAAAGATGTGGTTCCTACATTTAAGATCTGTTATGAATAATCCTGCCGCTTTTACTAACTCATTTACTGCCATTGACGGCTATAGACGTCAAAAATTCATTTGAACTATTTCTATTAGTTTAACATTTTTTTCCCACTTTTGTTAACAAGAGAATGAAAACCTAGGAGAAAAAAATATTGTACATTTAGAGCAGATATAAATTTTTTGATTAATCATGAGTTAACTTGTTAAAGTCATGCGATTAATTACAATTAAAAAAATGAATCGCCTGACGCCCTAATTTTTTACTAATCTTTTCTTTTTTGAAAAAAGGTTATTTAAAAAAAGAAAATAAAAGATTATTAAAGATTAGTTCATCAGGCGATGGATTTTTTTTAATTGTAATAATCACATGACTTCAATAGTTAACTCATGATTCATCACAAATGTTATATCGGTTCGAAATGTACAATAAAAACTTTTTTTCTAGGTTTTGATACTCTTAACAAAAGTGGGGAAAAAATTTAACTAATAGAAATAGTTCAAAAGAATGAGTTGACTACCGACGACCAAAAATCCACTTTTTTTCCCCTCTGATGATTGAGGAAAAAGTATTCTGATCACACAAATGATCGAAACAAGCATAAACTTGACTTTAAATTTCTTAAATGACATCCAAAATACGACCACTAAAATGATCCCATCAAAGTATGGGACATCGTATGTTAGCACGTCGTGCCCTCAGGAGGCCTCATCGCAGTTGATCCTCACTCTTCTCCGTCTTCACTGCGGGTAATTTATCTATCCGGTTCTTCCTCCACCATTTACCTCCCAACACGCACCACCCTCCCCCACCCTCCACCCCTCCCCTCCCGTGCGTAGCTGTCACCTTTCGGCACCCGCTCAGTCCCTATTAAGAACGACAGCCCATCTGCCGCCTGCCCCGCTAACAGCTCCCGTCGCTAACGCTAACGTGTACACACAAGTGCATCCGCTCACACGCACACACGCGCGCGCGTGCTCACACACACACACACACACACACACACATACACACACACACACAAATGCCTACAGGATACTGCCTTGAGCCCCATCTGCCCTGATGCAAACGCAAAAGCTGCATAGTCACACACCTTTAGAGAGCAATTTGTGATCATCATGCATAATAATTTAATTTGAAATAGTACAAAATGTTGAGCCGCAGTACTTTCCAGTAACATTAGCAGGAGCGCATACGTAAACCACTGCAGTGACGCACTTTAAAAACAGTCCTGCCTCAATGCACGCCGCTAACATGGCGGACATGCTGCAGGATAAGAATCAAGGCACACGATTTTCAGAGAGGTTTTTTCGTGTTCCCCACCAGTTTTCAGCTTGTATGAACTCCCTAAAAATCTTTTTAAGAACATTACTTTCATAAGTCATTAATAAAAATAAGTATTTTTCAAGTAACCCCAACATATCTTCATTTCTGACTAATGAACGTTGTATGAACTCCCTAAAACATACCCCGTATTGGAATCTTGTTCTATTAATAGCACAATATTTTCGCAAGTTATCATTAAAGTTCTTATGTCAGTTTTCCACTCAATGCATTTGTTTTCGCACACACCAGCATGATGGCGGTTTTATTTGAACATCCTATGTAATCAATTGTGATGACCTATTTACATTTAAAAGGCAGAATAGGAACTCATCACCCATTAGAATTGTGTGATGAGGTCATTGTGTTTCCTGTTGTTGGATTTCATCTGTTAAAGGGAAACTTGACTCATTGAGCCATTTTCAACAGTAAGAAGATAATATTTTGTCTATAATTAATGTCAATAAAGTTAATATTTTTCATGTGCAATTAATACTTTTACAAATTAATTTTGCCACTTGCTGTCGACTGAAGATGACATCACCTGTGCTGAGGAAGTAGGTTATGCCCAATCATGGCAACAGGTTATTAATTGTACATGAAAAATAATGACGTTATCACATTGATTCTGGACCAAATATTAACTTTTTTTTTACTGCTGAAAATGACTCAATGAGTCAAGTATCCCTTTAAATTCAGCTGTTAAATAATCCCCACAACCATTTTTTAATACATGCAATTTTCAGATAATTTTACAAAGCATATATTAACATTGAGAGCCCATCGTGATAATAATAAAATAATACAAGTAGTATTTTCTGCAGTATTATGTCAGTTGTTGTGACGACATCACAATGTCTAGCTGGGTAATTAGGGTGCAGCTTTGGGGGGGGGTTGATGTGTGTGAGCATGCGGTGGCATTTGTTTCCTTCAGGGGTAGGTGCCTTTTGCATTAGTAAGAATGGCAACTGTCTCATCAATCACTACATCTGCATGTCACACACACACACACACACACACACACACACTGCCATGGTCATTCTATTCACAGATGGGCCAGCGACACATGAGCGAGTCACCGAGTCTCGCACACATGTGCACACACATATGCACAGTGAAGTCTAGGCATATATATATATATATATATATATATATATATATATATATATATATATATATATATATATATATATATATATATATATATAAATAAATAAAACACCGGAATTGCCTCTGTTGGTGAAGCCACCAGGACACTCTCCAATGGAAGGCAAAAAATAAATAAAAATGAAGTGTTTTCTGTCTCTATAGCATTGTGACATGGCAAGCAAAGCCAATAAGAGTGTGGAGCAGCAAGATATCGATTGGTCCTATTCACCAGAGTGGAACTAAAACCAACAAATTACACAACCCCACCCTCCACCTTTCACTCTCTCCGTGGAGGGAGGGGTAAAAGGGCAAAGGGGTGGGGCTTCTGGATTGGTCTGGTCCTCGCCTACTTGCACTGGAGTTACAGTTCAAAATGTTAGGTTTACACACCGTAGCCAATTTTTAACAATGTTTATTATTGTTTGCAGTAGTGTAGAACTGCATCATATTACGGTATAAGTCGTTTTTTTTTTTTAGATTTCAGTTACCTTATTAAGTGACACGACAGAGGCAAAATTCACTTTGACATCAGCAAAAGTCTCCTTTTCCTCTCTTGTGGCCCGTCTGTTATAATCAATTAGGTTTTTAGCAAAGGAGAATTTTGATTGCATTGACTGCGGTGACCTTATCATTCCAGCGACAACCTCTCCCCTGACACTGCACTGCCTTTGATTTCACACATCGTGCGTCACCCTCCAGGGCGTTTTGCTTTTTAGTCCCTCCGTCTGATGGCCTTATTCACAGCGAGAACAGCCTCAACCAGGCAGCCTGCTTGACAAAAGCAAATATTGACATATACAGGGACCAAAAGTTGCATGTTTACGTTGTCACTCCTGGTCATTGTGTGGTTTTTAATGATACTTCCAATGTGTAACTCCTCAAAATGATTTTTTGTTTTAGCTTTGTTTTAGGCAGACATGGATGTTTACTGTATATACATTGTGTGAATATGTGCCCGTCCGTGTCTGTCATTCATAACATTTGGCTTCAGTTTGTTACTTACCATATAATGAGTGTCTTTTGCACTGAAATTGACGTCTATTTTAATGTTGATCATTGCTGAACCAACATAGTTAGCCTAATTGCATTTAAACCCAAAATAAATAATTTACCTTTTTTTTTTTTATCCATCTGATGGGGCAGCCATTTTGCCATTTGCTGTTGACTGAAAATGACATCATAGTTGCTAAGGTATCGACCAATCACAGCTCACCTGTTTTCTAAAGCTGAGCCATGATTGCTGAGGGCTCAGCCAATGATGGCTAAGCTTGAGAAAACAGGTGAGCTGTGATAAGTCGTTACCGGAGCCCTGAGCAGCAGTGATGTAATTTTCAGTCGACAGCAAGTGGCAAAATGGCCGCCCACTGAGAAGAATGAAAATGGCTGGATTTTGCTACTTAACTCATATTCCACAAACACAATATTAATCAGATTGCCGTATTTAAAAAAAAAAAAACATTGTTGTAAAGACATTTTTAAGTTGACTATAACCATTAAAAAACGTCACTGCTGTCTTCCAGAATGAACTTATCGAAGGGCCCACTGGTGAACAGCAGCACTGACGACAGCTCCAAGTCAACGTACGGTAAATGCGGCGCTGGCGCCTGGAGGATGCACCAGAGCTACGAGCCTCTCGAGGCCAACCACATGAGAGACCCACATGCCCTCTACAACCCAAGGTAACACCCGCTGAAAGATTATCTTCTTTTCGACACTTTTTTTCCCATTGTGCAAACAGTATTAAGTCACCGTGTAGCTCTGTTCTGTAAATGACCTTTTCATTCTAGTCATTTTTGCATATTAAATCAGTACATGGTAAGATAGAGGTGTTTCAGAAATGTTCCAGGACCGATATTTTACAAACTACAAATTTCCACGCTTTGCCCGCATTTTCTGCCAAATCATCATGGCCTCCTGGAAGGATACTTTGCATCATACAGTCCTGGAACTTTTCTGACAGGCCTTATAACGTTAGAATAAAAAATAGAAAGAAATTTGGTGTATTAAGGTGTCATTCTCATTGACCCAGGAAATATTTTATTCTCTTTAGTTTTGCCTTGGTGGATGTCTACAGTCTATATTGGTCATTATAACATTTTCAAAAGAACAAACAAATTTAATCTAATTCTCCATAGTCTAAAACATGTATTTTTTACATCATATGTCGGATATCGCAAGAAAGTGAGCTTAATTTTCAGCCTCAAGGACAAGTCAATAATACAAACAAGCCTTAAAACAAACTTTACCTAACTCCAACCAAGAAAAATGAAACTGCGGGCTTCCATATTTAGAAGCACAACTGTAAATACGCCACTTGTTTCATGTCTAAACACAGCGAGCACATTCCTCTTCCTTTCTCGCCGCTTGACGTCTCTCGCTTGTTCAGTCTTTTAATCATTCGGAGTTTGTGTGACGGAGACGCGATATTCTCATTGTAAGTATGCGATTTACTTCTAATTAGCAGTTTTATTGTGTTGTGAGATTTATGCATACATGGAGTACACATGATTGCTATATAAGTCTACAAAAAAAAAAACGAATGCCCCTACTGGGCTGTAATTGTGATGTGAATTTTTTCACGATATGAAAATCTCTCAATTATTGTTGAATTCATTTCCAACCTTTTGCCACGCTATCGATGAGTGACTGAAATTTGCAAAGCCCTTCAGTTTTAACTGTGTCAGCGCGAGCGAGCGCGCGCATGTGTGTGTGTTTGTGTTTGTGTGTAGACTGGAAGTCTTAGGCCAATAGGATTTCAGGGTTAGTCTGGGTCAAGCCAATTAGAGGTCTGGCGAGCCTTTCTCACGCAGCTTCTCGGCCAATCACCGAGGCCAGCGCTACAAGAGAGAATGTATTACATTTAAAAAGTGTCAGAGTTAAAATACATTTGACATTATTAGACACTTCATTAGATACAAACGAATTATATCCAATGCAATATTTAGACAATTCTGATAGACATCGTCAGAGATATTTCTTTAACTTTTAATATTTTGCTTCTCACATGTAGCAAAATAAGGAAGCCAAATAATTAGAAACACAGTATGTGGAGCCTGAAAGTGATTCTTAAGTATTTTTTATTTATTTATTCCCAATAATAAATATAATAAAGAATTTTAAAATACATAAATAAAATAATAACATTATCCCGTGTACTATGAAAAAGAAAATCTTTGACTAAAAATGAATGTAATTATTTTCCTCATTCACACCCGAGCAGAAGGCCGGCATCAT
This sequence comes from Leptonotus elevatus, assembly GCF_054856555.1. Classification (NCBI taxonomy): domain Eukaryota; kingdom Metazoa; phylum Chordata; class Actinopteri; order Syngnathiformes; family Syngnathidae; genus Leptonotus; species Leptonotus elevatus. Next base: position 12,605,912 of record NC_141241.1, on the reverse strand, counting down.
ATCGCATGAGTACTCATGACAGTGTGAGCGACCTCCGACTGTGTTGATGGGATTTATTTACACTGTTTACAACACACACACACGCACACACACTGAAATTGCTGTGCCTAAGTTCGACATGAACAACTGATCCAAAATAGTTCAAAATCCTTAAAATGGCAGATTGTGATCCCATGAAATGTGTATTAAGCTTTTATAAATACATCACAAAATGTCTTCCTCTTGTTTTTATTAAAAAAAAAGTTTTTCTACTTACATATTTTATTAGTTGCTATTTTAACACATTTTCAGATGTTGTCATGAAGTTGTAAGGTAATTCAGGAGGATATGTTTAATTTGTGTTTGGAGTTGTGCTGTTTTCATTGGACGGCAACGATATTATTCACAATTTTATTTAGGCCATCAAACCATGGGAATGTGATTAATGTCAGCCAGCCACGCACCACTGACACACACACACACACACACCCACACACATACGCCATGCACACATTGACTTGCTGTAAACTGAGCCCAATGTAATCATAATGATAAAGCAGATTGCCTTAACACACAGATGGGCCTCACAACAGCTCCGCGAGCATGCATGTGCGCATGCGAGTGTGTGCGTGCGCGCGCGCGCGTGTGTGCGTGTCTGTGGACAACGCTGATTGGATTGCAGATTTATAGAAGAGGATTACTGGCGGAGCAGAGAGAGAGCGAGAGGGAGAAAGAGAGAGACAGACTTTCAGAAACTCACCTCTCATTAACTTCCACCCCCTTCACCTCCGCTCGCGCACACACACACACACGTATACACAAACAAACATACACAGTAGAGGTCACATGTCAATGTATATTCCTCCCTACAAAACGTTGAGCGCGAGCGCGGATGCAGCAGACAGTGGCCCTCCAACAAACCTGATTATGAGTGGATGTGAATTAGATTCCTTAACAGATGGTCTGGACACCAAGCTTGAAGGTGCAAGGGCCAAAGTGAGTGAGTGAGGGAGGGAGGGAGGTAGGGGGAGGGCGAGGGAGGTAAAAGCGGTGAAATCCGGGGCAGAGGGGAGGAATGTCACCAGCATATGACCATCATCTTAAAATGGGCTGCAGACCAATAGACTGGATTTTGGTTACTGCCACTGCCGAACAACCTTCATGAACACAGCTGTTCCTATTAATAAATTATTTAATTTTCTAGAATTGCACAGACGACTCTAATTAAGATCAGCAGCAAACTGTAACCCTTTGTAGAGACACATTATTATTAATCAATAGTCAACAGTGCAATGGTTCTTCCTTGGACCAAATAACAAAACAGCAAAGGAAATACGACTTCTTATAGTATACTTACATGTATACAATTTATGATCCCTTAACTATTAACATGCCCGCTAAATACAAACACAATGCGGAGAATTATGAACGAACCAGGACACAATAAGCAGTTTTAGGACACTTTTGTTTCTCGTTGTATCTGCTGCTGCCTTTTCGTATTTCAATCTACAGTTGGGTACAGGACAATGCGTGCATCAAGGGAGAGATGCTAAGTTGTGTGTGTTCCATTATGTCAAGGTTCATGGTTTTGGTGGCAAAAAAGCTGCAGGACCCAAGTGTAGGGAGGCAAGGAGTGCAAGAGTCTCAAAAATAATGTATTGTCAAAAAATACAAAAATGGCCAACAAGGAATTTGGAATAAAACATAATTAAAGTCTATAAGCAAATGAAAATTCATACAACCAACAGATAATGCTGCATTCATGAATGGAGAAACTGAATTTACAAGATTTTAAACATAATTATTTATCTTAATTTATTATTACTTTGAGTTATTTGACATGGGTTCACGCAACGCTATGTGATTTGGACTGACTGTGTTAACCAAGACAACAAACAATTGATCAAAATCAGCCATCTTTGACGTTTACATTCATCATTCTTGACCGCTTTGAGGTCGAAACTGGGACAATCCGAGTGGGATAAGTCCGATTTCCCACCTTCCTCGAATGCAGCATAAATACAAGCAAACTCACGAGCTACACCTGGACAAGACATGAGGGGTTGGGAGGAGCTGATTGGTTGCCACAAGGGCTGTCGACAAAGAAAAGTACGACAAGATGAGCATCAAAACTTAACAAAACAAAACTTAACATGAAACCAAACAGAATAAAATCTAAACTCTAACCAGAGCAGTTTTGATGATTTAGTTCCTTGCTCAATGGCACTTTGGCAAAATTTCCTCTCCCCAAACTAGTAACCTTAGACACAATTTTCTCACATTGAGTTGCATTATGAGTTAGTGATATTGGTGGTTAAGCATGTCTGCATCACACTCAAGTGGTTCTGGGTTCAAATCCCATCGCCTGCGTGGAATTTTCATGTTCTCCCCATGTTTGTGTCCTCCCATATTCCGAAAGCATGCATGTTGAAATTCACCATAGGCACGCACGGTTGCCCAATTCCAACCCCAGATAGGCTCCAACTCACCCGGCACCCGAATAAAGACAATTAGTATAGAAAATGGACGGAGGGATCAAAAGAGAGAATATTTAGGGAGGATTTTCAAGTTTTCGTGCCGGGTGCGCGTCATTGTCCATCGTTCCTCCGGTCGTCCCTCACTGTGATGGACGGGTGTAAATCACGGCAATCCTGTCGTGACAGCCCAATTTCCTCCAATCTGATCTGCTTAAAGAATTCAGCTCACTTGTGTCTCCTCGCCTCCATTTCTACTTATCCTCTCCTGCACTCGGCCCCCTCCCCATTCCCTCAAATGTACTCCCATTTTACTGCGCGAACTGCGCTCTTCGCTTTTACGGCCCCTCTCTCTCGTTTCCCTTCACATTTCCTCCTTGTCGCTTCTCCACATCCTGCCCTCGCGCTCCCTCCCGTGTCACATTTGAAAGCCCTGTCATATTTACTAGAGTGGAAATCCTCTTTCACCATCTGCTTAATAAAAAAAAATTTGCTTTTAATCCGATTCGGGATATTTTGTTTTTTTTTAAGTGCTTATTTTTATTATACTTCTGTGCAATTTCATCTGTTGCCCGTTTCGCTATCAGTCCAAGTGCGAGGGAGCGGGAAGAGAAATGTCACAGGAAGTAAGAAAAAGGCTGTTGCACCACATACGCGCGCACATGCAGATGAGACGAACACTGACCTTGATCACTGACCTTTCTTTTCTAAAAGCACCAGCCAATTTCCATCCTTTCATGAATGCACATTTCTTTCCTCCGTCGTCTGAAAACATGCACATAACATGAGTTGGATCAAGTCATTATAGTACTCATTTAAATCACTTACAGATTTGATAAAAGTTTAATTCGATGACTGTGCTCGTAACTCAAAGCACTTGTATTTCAAGGCATCGTTCTCATTGAAAATAATGGAAAGACTGGAACGGTTTATCACCCCCAAAAAATTGGGGTGGAAATGTGAAAATAGCATTCTATAGTATGGTATTTTATAAAAACATCAATAAATAATGAGAAAGAATTAAACAGTTTGCGCATCATTATTTAATGTTTCAATTCAATTAATTGTGCTGCTCCTCAGCGTCTTCTATTGTAGTGTCTCTGCCTTGACCACCGGGGGCAGTATAATGAAGTAATACAAACCTAAATGAGTAAGATTTACCATTTCTCTCTATGTTTCAGTAAACTAATCTAATATTCATAATTTTTTTTCAAAAAGGATAAATAATTGATGCCTGTGAGTATTGTTTGTGTTGCATCGCGTTGATGTTCAGAATAGAAATTGGTTATTTGAGTTAATAAAACCGTGACAATCACTGCTATTTGTTAGCCTTTCAATGGCGTTTTTTTTCCATTAAGTGTTAGCGTTAAGCTACGTTATCAGGTTGTTTTAAATCCAAATTGTGTTATTTTCTTTACTTGGAGTTTAGTTTAGCAGTCTACTTCAATTGAGAGTGGCAATAAACGACTTGAACTGCTTTTTTGAAAAAAAATTCACTTACTACTACGAACTTCTGCTTATTATGATTTGAGTTGAGTCAAGTTGAGTTCACTATTACCATTTTAAGTTTGCGCTCACAAGTCAAAGCAAAGTCTTGTATATCAAATCACCAGTGTATTATCTTAAATTGCCCATTATCTCAGAGTTTTTTTTTTAACTGAGGTCATCACACTTAGGTGAACTGTAGGTTAGCATTAGACGCTCTGCATATATTAAATTGGCTCGCATATGTTGCAAAAACTGCATAATGAGAGAACTGTATGAGATCCACTGCAAAAAAGATAATGCATAGTTTTGAGAGGTAATCATTTGCCAATATGTTAATTATTGTGGTTGTAGTATGTAGTGGTGTGCTATGTACACTCGGACAGATGTTCCTAATATTTTTGCAGAATGAAGATTTCATATGTGTACCTAATATTGTGGCCCGTGAGCGTGTGTGTTCATTTCTTGAGGTTTTTAGTAGTTCTTACAGTGGACAACCACCCTCACGAACACAATGACACCCAGCTGATAAAACAAAATAAAAAAAAAAGACAGGAGGGGTTTGCGAGGATAGAGTGAGGGAGGGGGTTCAATGGGAGAAAGAGAGAGGGGAGGGGGGTACTTGGTGACAAAGATAGCAGCAGACAGCAACACATTTATCAGCTGGTGCTCACCAGAAAATGACCTAAATCATTACGATTCTCATCTGACAGCGTTTGAACCCCAAACAAGGTCCCCCTGCTCATGTGTTGACACACACACTGTCAAATCCAGCTCATCTTTTACTACACTCACACACCGGGAAGGGAATTTTTCCATTTCCAATGGCGAAGAAAGCCTCCTCAGTGGGAGCGGTTTTAACATCTGCACCGTGCGACGGTTGACTCAAAATTCCTCAGTCGCCGGCCGCTGTTTGGAAAGCTCATAATTCCTAATCAATAGTGTTTGGCTGAGCTTGCCCTGCGTGTGTGCGCACACCCCCGAGCGCTCATCCATTCACTTGTGGAGAATGGGGGTGTGTAAACTTTACAAACCCCAGGATGCATCCTAATAGCCCCACTAGTGGGCCCCTTGTAAGTCTTAGCCCTCATCACAATGCAATGTGTGGTGTCTACATGTGTGTGTGTGTTATGTGGGCTCTTGCGTACTATACAGATTTATTTGTTATGTTTTTGTTCTTGTTTTGGTCACACGGAGGAACACTGGATTGTTAAACTATTTGTAATACTTTTTGCCCGCACAGTGCTCATGACTTTTATGTCTTTTCTCCTCTGGTACTTGAGACATTTTTTGGTTTGTTTTTTTTAACAGTGAAATTACTTAACTCATTCTCTGCCAAAAAAATGCATTTTAACTATTTCTATTAGTCAAAAAAATTAAAAATCCCACTTTTCCCACCTTCTGGCCGGTGTGTATACCTTAAGGAGCACAATGTGGGGCTGGAACAGATTACTGGCATTTCCATTATTTTCAATGGGGAATGATGATTTGAGACAGGAATGGTTTATGTAAAGAGTGTGGTAATGGAACAAATTCAATTTGGCACCATTTTTTTTTTTTATTGGATGTTCTGAATGCCTGTTTTGCAAACAGTGAATACATCTGTGTGGATGTACAGTAGCCCTTAGCTGATGTCACATTGTGCTTCTGCAGACAGCAAACAAGTTGAGACTGAAGCAACAGCGCCTCTGCTGGTTGCAGCCAAATAATGCAGGATTCTTAACTTAACTTAACCTTTATTGTACACATCCTACTACCACATTGATGCTGTTCTGCCTTTTCCCGAAAGGACTCTCTCTGCTGGGCTAAATTGGTTTTAAGGACAGGGCTTATACCGCCACCTGTTTCTCGTGTATTCTCTTTTTAGCCAGAAAATACACATGGATAGAGATTCACTTTCAAAATTACTTTTGTGTATTTTGTCAGATTGATATTCATCACTCAGGAATATAGTTTCACACGTGCAGCCTTTACTGTGGGCAGAGCGCGTGTTGGCCATTATGGCATTGATTGTATGTAATCACGGGTTTACTCTGCAGCCAATGAAGAGAATTACAGGTTTCCTGCACACCTAACACTGTAACAATTGATCTGCACCCTGGTGTGTGCGTCAGATGTGTAATGGCAAGAGGGTGTTTGTGCAAAATGACAAGAAAAGGGTCCAAAAGATGATAGAAAGAGGGCTCAGTAGGAGGGAAAGTGGTTTGAATCAACTCTCGCTGTTGGATTTGATTTGGCTCTATTCACTTTTTAACAACTATAATCATCGACGCACTGTGATGCTATACAAATAAACAGAAGCTTGCACAGTGACACACCAGCAAAATGTTGGTGTGCTTTGTTATTTTGGATTAATGCTGCATTTGAGACTTCAAGCTTTTGCAGTACATAATTTGTTTTTTTTTGGGGGGGGGGGGGCAACAATCATTTGACCACATAACTTCATGCTGAGAGAATAGTAAAATTTCAACACACCAATTTCCATACATAGTACTGTATTTTTCTAGTTTGACATCCAAAAGTTTTCTTAAATTAAATGTTCATATAATAGCCAGATTAACCATCAATTTACTTCTTTACTAGTTTACACTGTCAACTCAACTTAATGTATAGAGCAAAAATTACCATAACTGAAACAAAGTGTTGTGCAGTAATGAAAATGGAACATAAAACAATAACAGAGAATTAAAAGTACAGTAACCTGATAATAAGTCAGTGACATTGAAACGTCTTATCTCACTTTTATTTGCTTTATTTTGTTTAAATGGATGAATAACATGTATACATTGTTTGGTGTTTTGTATCCTAAAAATCCATTTTGGCCAGTGTGATGACTTTCTAGCTTCAGTGTTTTGGCAGCATCGTCTCATCACATCACAGCATGAGAAATTTAGGCAAGAGACACTTTTCAAAGAGCCATGCACTTCCCTGCCAACCCACATATGCAGGCCATGTTGTTTGTGCATGAAGGCACCCTCACACACATTGAACGAAGCAGCTGACAAGCAGTTCAGCAACCCTGCAATGCAAACCCCCGGAAACGCAATTCAGCTTATTGATGAAATCATTTTATCCATTTGACTATGGAAATATAAAAGGGACTTCCTTTGACTCTCTCTCCTTAGTCCATTCTTTAATTCAATGCATTTCCCCATCCGTCTTTCCATTCCAAAGCATTGCTAGTATCATACAGATAGAATTGTGACAAGTTTTTTTTTTTTTTTGCTTATTGGACTGTGTGTTCTTATCAGCATGGCGAGCACAATGCTCGGTGTGATGGAAAGGTATTAGCCAGCCTGCGCTGGCGACATTGTCAGCACTTCTTCCGTCTCTTCCTCTAATGCTTTCTTCAGCCTCTTTTGCTTTCCCTCGCTCCTCCCCCTCCTCCCCTCCGCGCCGCCTCTTCTTCTTCGTATAGATTGGATTTTCTACTTATGTTTGTCAAATGCATTTTCCTACAAGTGGCTTTCATCGACTTAGTTATGTTTAAACAAAGGGTTCGCCGGCAACATTTTAGGCTCAATTCTCTTCACATTTGTACTGTTCAAACTTTTTTTATGTGGATGCTGAGGGATGAGCATTCTCACTGTTGAAGTTATGGATCAAAACGTATTCCGCTTATCTGAATGCTGAGATATGACTATCCTACTTATTGTGTCACTGTGTGTCACAGAGGGAGTAGCATTTTCATTTATATATAGAATTTGTTCTGTGACCAGACTCATAACGCAAAACTCTTGTATCTCAAGTCATCTTTCCCCATTGAAATGAATGGAAATGCCCTTAATCTGTTCCTGAGGGGTGGGGAATGCACAATATTTTTAAATACGGGAAAATGCAACTACATAGTATGGTACATTATAAAAATCTATATTTTGAGCCTCATGAATTTAATTAAATAATATGTAAAGAATTAAACAGTTTGTGCATTAGTGCTGCAGAATATTGGAAAAACATGTAATATTGGCAATATTTAATATGTTCCTTTTTTATAATCTAATGAAAGAAATAGGGTAAAATAAGCAGGCTTAATGTATTTTTATCTATTTATTTGTAATGACAATAACAACCAGTCTGGGGTGTACCCCGCCTACTGCCCGAAGCAAGCTGGGATAGGCTCCAGCACCCCCGTGACCCTTGTGAGGAATAAGCAGTTAAGTAAATGAATGGATGGATGGATGGGCTTACAATAAATAATGTCGTAGATATTGTTCTCTTATTTGACACATTTAAGTTTGCATCAGTTTGGTTAAAACATACAATTCCATATAAATGTATTAATTTATCGGACGCCTTTGCGATACGTATATTGCATGTGTTATTTATTATACCTGTTGTAAATTATTACAACAGCGCAACACAGAGGCTACTCGTGAGCCCATATTTGGAATTGTTTGTTACCATTTAACTACAGTTTTAATGGACTTTCCGACAGCAAAGATATGTGGTAGCTATAAATACACATGTAATTCTCTTTGTTTTATGTTTCATTTGACAGTAAACTTCAACTATTGTTTTTTTTCTGAAATAAATAAATACATGAATTAATTAAAATTAATTAAGTAGTAAAAAAAAAAAAAAATCTGCTATGCTGTTCACAGCCAAGACATTATATTACTATACCATTTGTATGATATCCGGAGATTGAGTTGATATGCTGTGCTGTCTTCACAACCACCAATTTTTTTTTTCTTTGGTATTCCCACTCAACCAATGCAATTCTCAACATTCACACACAATTTCTGAAGGAAATGCAATTTGTTCTCCAAATCGTCTTTTAGTAAAGGTTTGTGATTTGCTCCATTTTTTTTTCTTTTTTTTTTTTTTTTTTTACAGTTCCTGCGGGTGGTTCAAAAACAGTTTGGAGTTATTTTCCGTCTCAATTTGCAGGCGGCAGTCCACAGACTTCATATAATAAAAGAGTGTGCTTAGAAAAATAGAGCACGAGCAGCACGGAGACAGAGTGAGGCAGAGTGACTCTAATACGATGATTGTATGTTTGCCTCTGCCAGTTGTCAGGCCGCTGCATCAGACCGCCAGTCTAATGACAGCTTGTCATGGCATGCTGGACCACCTTCACTCACGACACCAAGACAAAACACTTGTTCCCTCCTTCTTCCGCTTCTTTTCTCTTCCCCAAACATCGCTCTGTTTTCACTGTTACTTGCCATTCCCTCAAGAAGAGAAGTATAATAAACAGACACGGGAGGAAAGGCTAGAAGGAGTAAATAACAGGGATTGAACAGGGAATGGAGACAAGGCAAGGCAGTAATCTTTATTGTTTTGATGTGTGTGTGTGTTGTCCCACACTGAGACAGGTAAATTGACCTCCTGAATATTTGATGTCTACAAAACACTTAGGAACTATGCAACACTTAGTTGTACTTAAGGCACAGCCGAAAATAGAGACAAACTGTCAGTGTGGACTTAAAAGTTAAATGGTCCAGATTGGAAGTTTGTCACACCGGGTTAGACAATGCATTGTTGTGATTGACAAAGTCAGAGAAGTATTTATTTAACAATGTGTTTATTATTATGGTTGTAGTTGGTTGTAGTAAAAGTTCACTGCATCACAAAGAGAACTGTTGCGCGACACTTTCAGATAAACAAGGCTATAAAGAAAGTGTTGGAAATACAGTTGTACAGCACTGCGAACTAAAATACTAAACTAATTGTAATATGTAATGTTATGTTTGTTTTCCAGGTATACCAAAAAAGTGTTTTTATCATCTAAATAAATCCAAAACAGAAAGACAAATAGGTTGAATTAATAATTAACAGTTTCCTAATGGGAAGCATGTAAAGATGTGGTTGAAGGATAGACCCCTGTGGGACACCATAATTGACGATTTTACATGCATAGCCTCATGTAAAGTTAACTGAAGACCAAAATCTCAATGAACATTTTTTTTTACTTTTGTGTCTATTCAATTAATATTTAGCGCTACTGTCTTTGCTTTTAGAATTGTGTTTTGATCAAACTTTTTTTTTTAAGTAAACATTGGATAATTGTATGCATATCTCATTTGGTTATTTCCTTACTCATAGTCAATCCAAACTATAAACATCATATTTTAATATTTGAATTAATTTGATGCAGATCTCGTCTCGTAACGCCCAACTCGCGTCTTTGAACGCACCTCTCCAGACCTCCTCTCTTTATATAAATCTTTTTAAACACTTAAAAACATAAAGGAGCGATGAGCACCAAGCCTTTCCTCCTCTTTCAACGCTCATCCAGGGAGCACACAGGCACAATAAGATTGCTCTTTCAGCAGCGAGCCGCCGCTACATAGCGACATAATTATACTGATAACATACATACATAAATGCATTCAACCTCTCGCTCGGCACAGTGCACTGACTGATTTCTTAATCTTCTTTCCTCCACTCCTCCACCTCCTCGCATGTCCTCCCATTCTTTTTTGATTCCTCCCCCTTCCAGGGCCATTATTTTTCATTTATAAGCAGAGAGAAAAGGTGCGAGCGAGGGAGAAAGAAGAAGAAGAGAAAAAAAGGGATCTTTTGGCACTTAAACTCTTTCACTTAATGGCACTCGGAGGGATTGACGTCGGAAAGGGAGGGACACAAAAGTGCATAAAGAGCGAGATTAAATCATCGCCATCACGTCATCTGCCTAAATGGGTCTTCTGACTTTTTTTTCTGTCATCACTGTGTTTTCGCTCCCTTCAGCAGATGAATCAGAGCGATCCATCTCCATCTCATCACTCATTTCTGCCACCTTTCCTGTACATATACAGTATATGCCCTCTTCCCTGTCTTGATTTGCATCCAGAAACTTTTTCCCTTCATCCTTAACTAAAGGCCTGCCTGAGCATCAGATAAATGGATTTATGAGCATTGCTGGATAGCACAAAGCTTCCATTAATGGACTTGCTGAATTAGGACTGGGGCAGAGGAAGAAATAGTGGATGGTTAAAATCAAACTCTTTCAAGGCACGTTTTACCATTCTGGTGCCATCTTGGTTAATCTGCAAGATTAGCTTCATGTCTATACTTTGAATGCACCTTCGTCACACAATCTTGGAGTTACTTTTGTGTTTCTTAAAGGGCCAGAAAACATCTGAATTTATAAAAAATTGAGGTGTCAGGCGATTAGCATTTTTAATCGTAATTAATCGCATGACTTCAATAGTTAACTCACGATTAATCGCAACTCTTATATCTGTTCTAAATGTAGCTACAATAAAATGTACAATACAATGAATACAAAGTTTTCATACTCTTGTTAACATCGAAAGTGGGAAAAATGTTAAACTAATAAAAATATGGCTGCATCTTTTAGTCATTTCATTATAATTCATAAAATTTAGTTAAAATTAAAAAGATGTACTGTACTGTAAAAAAAAAGAGTGTGATATTGATTCGCGTTGAAATATTTTTTGGGCCACTAGATGGCATAATTAAATGTGTGTGAATTTTTCTTTTCATGTAAGAATGATCTCATCTTTAAACATGAAGTAACTTGTGAAATTCTGCACATTTTTAAAATGATAAAAAAAAAAACTTGACCCTAGTCTTCACAAATGTATGCATTAATATTAAATTTATCACTGCTAAATTTCGATGTGGGCGTGTCTGCTGCGTTGCGACTGGAATTCCCCCAATACAGACTTTCCAAGTAAGGGGCGGTCATTAATTGTGCGTTAAAAAAGAAATTGTGGCGTTAAAGGAACTTTAAATTAACTCAAAATTAACGCACTAATTTTCACACCCCTAAAAAAAACATCCATCCAATTAGTCATTTTGCCTGAATGACGGTTATCTGTAAAAGGCATAACCACCATCTTTTATATCAATAATATTAATACCCTTGATTCCCTTGATAGTTTGTCTCTATTTTACATGAAATATTGCTTCAAGATTCAAATATCCACTTTTCTTTTCTGATATTGTCTATTTTCCTCTTTGCTTGTCTGTCAGCCTACCTGCTTTCCTTGTCTACATCCATTCCCCAACCCCCACCCCCACCCCCGCCGCAGCCTTCCTTCTCCCAAGCAGCCCATTCTTCGTAGAGACACTGTCTGTGTTTTATGGGTCCCAGTAGGACGGGGATCTTTTACAGGCCGACTGGACTTTAGAAGCCCCTCGTTTAGCAGCATCCTGCCTTAATTAAAAACCCCTTTTGTGCGTTCTGCCTTTAACAATGAAGAGAGAGAGAGAGGGAAGGGAAAAGGAGGGTGAGGTTTAGTGGCAGAGTGAGAGAAAGAGCGTGGCAATGCAAGGACCAAGAGAAAGAGATAGATAGCAGTGAATAGGAGGTGATAGGGAGACAGGCAGAGAGATAGTAAAGTGGACAAAGGATGGGAAGGGGAGATATAGACAGCAAGAAGGTAGTTGTTAATTACAATTGGCATTAACAACACTCTCCTTAGGGGAGTATGTAAAAAAAAACTTGTACAAGGAAAGGAAAGAGAAACAATTTGACCACTAAAGAAAATGTTATTCTGTGCAGGTCCTAAATTCTTCAGCCACCACCAGTGTGTATTTGTGGGTGTGGGGTTATTATGTGTGTGTGTGTGTGTGTGTGTGTGTGTGTGTGTGTGTGTGTGTGTGGCTGTCTTTGTGATGATGGAGCAGCAAAGAGGCTGCTTACTGATTACCTTCATGTTGAACAAGCGCCTATTGACTGGCGAGTGACGGATGAGCGACCGGCCCCAAGCATGCTCATGTGCTTGCTGTGTGTGCGTGAGTGAGGGAGTGTGATAGTGCAAATGCCTCCCTGCTGCTCTGTCCTACACAGCCTGCCCCTAGTGGTTCTTTTGCTACCAATGTTCTCTTTGTCAAATGGGGGGTGGGGGGTGGGGGGGGGGGGGGTAGCGTAACGATGGATGGATTTTTAAGAGCTTTGTAGCTTGTGAGGAAGCATACATAAGCAGAGAGACACCACCCGGAATCAATTAATTAATCAATTATGGGATTGGTCTTAGGCCCCTTTGAATTTTAATTCTTCATCTAACCAAGACATTTTGGACAAGTCAAGACAAGCTTCTAACTTGGTGGGAACCATTTGGAGAAGGATGTTTTTTGAGTACACAAAGCGAGATATATAAAAAAAAATTGCCGCAATTTCTGCAATAGAAGGACTGGTTCCATTCTCCGTTTTCACTCAATGTAGTAGTTGTAATGGCCATATAGCTCTATATTTGGTTCCTGGGCAATTTCTGTATTTAATTGTATTTATTATTATTAGTAGTAGTAGTAGTAGTAATAAAAAAAAAATTATATCATTATAGATATATATTAGGGGTGTCAGGTGAATAGGCGGTTACAATTTTTTATCGTAATTAATCACATGACTTCAATAGTTAACTCGCCATTAATAGCAAATTTTATATCTGTTCTAAATGTACAATAAAAATAATTACGTTTCAAAATCTTGTTAACATAAGTGGAAAACAAATCAAACAAATTAAACGGACTGTACTGTAAAAAAGTGTGTGATATTGATTTACGTTGAGGTCATTTTTCTCCCACTAGATGGCATAATTGCATTTGTAAAACATTGGTGACAGCTCAGTGCATTTTTCTTTTCATATTAAGAGCTATCTATTCTTTAACATGAAGTAACTTGTCAAATTCTGCACATTTTTAAAATTGTTAAATACAACATGAACCCAGTCTCCACAAATATATGCATTATGATTAAATTTATTACTGCTAAATTTGGACATGGACGTGCCTGCTCCGTTGCGACTGGAATTTCCCCAGAACAGGCTTTCCAAGTAAGGGGCGGTCATTAATCGCACGTTAAAAAAATTGGTGGCGTTAAAGGAACTTTAAATTAACTCAAAGTTATCTCACAAATTTTGACACCCATAATATACATATATATTTTTGTTTGCCAAACTCAAGGTGAGGATCTGTAGAGGATCCCCTAAGAATCTTTCCAGGAGTGACCCCTGTACTGGAACTTTTCTAACACACTTAAATAGGTCGATTCATCATAATTGCACCAGATTCTAATATATTCCCCCTCTTGTTTTTTCTGCCTCCCTCCCTCAGGCTTCTCTGCAGAATGTCCAGTAAGGAGCGCCACCTAGAGTCAAACTGTCCGTCCTCGTATATAAAGACTGAGCCATCTAGCCCCGCCTCCTTGACCGACAGTCTAAACCACCACTCCCCCGGCGGCTCCAGCGACGCCTCAGGTTCCTACTCTTCCACCATGAACGGCCATCCCAACGGTTTAGACTCCCCGAGTCTCTATGGCTCTGGCGCGGGGACCTTGGGTCCCGCCGGCGGCCCCGGATCAAAGCGCTACGAGGACTGTTCGTCAACGATCGGGGAAGATTCGCAGATAAAATGCGAGTACATGTTGAATTCCATGCCCAAGAGGTTGTGTCTGGTGTGCGGCGACATCGCTTCTGGCTACCACTATGGTGTGGCGTCATGCGAGGCATGCAAGGCCTTCTTCAAACGCACCATTCAAGGTTGGTTTCCACTTTCTCTTGTCTGCATGCATGTCTGCTATTTCGACTAGTTACGTTTAATGTAGAACTGAAAAGAAATTCTCTTTTCACTCTGAGGAAGGATTTCCAATTGAGGATGCAGCTCAATTGTCTTGAGGTTCAGTGCTTTGCTCATCAGCAGTTCCTGATACCTAAACTGGCGTCCCTCAAGGATCTATCCCAATCCCCCTTTGTTTGCAGTTTTTAGTATTAACTTAATAAATTAAAGTAGAACCTGTGAGGTGGAACTTAAACCTGCCTTTAACTATAAATATACTATATAACATAAATATGTTCCCAAGCATTTTTTAAAGTAAGATCTAAACATTCAACATAATCTCATGCATGACGGTACTTAGAAATCCTAAGTGACTTAAGAGACGTTTTTGTTTTTTTTCCTGAAATTTGGTCACATTCCTTTTTAAGGGGCCATGGTCTGACAATACAAATGGAACTTAAAAAAGGTGCAGAATTGCTATGAAAATTTTCAATAAATCTATAAATATTAAATCTTAAGCTTTTTACATTAAATTGTAAAAAACACTCAGTTGAACATCCATTTATCATGATGGTATACTGATGTGTTATTTGCCAACATAGCATTTTGTGCCGCACCCTTGTGAAATCAGAAATACTATACATTCAGCATATGTATCATATACATTTAGTTCAGTTCTACAATTTTAGATATCCTTGAGTTTGTTCTCCAGTCCAGCTTCAAGCATGGACACAGACGCCCCCAAAGTGCACCCTCAACCTTGGCCTGTCGTCTTAAGAGCAAAAAAGCATTTTCTAGATACTATTTGCATTGCCATATCTAACCTCAAATGCTCGTCAGCAACAGAGTTGGCCATAAGCCTGTTGTCTAGGTGATCATATAGAGTCACAGCGTGGTCACAGGTCATGTCTAGGGGTGAGGAGTTCAGGTTAGCAGGAGAGGAGAGAGGGGATTGAGCAGTAATCCACATGATGAGCGGAGTAGCGGGAATTAGGCTCGCTAATCCGTTGTGCCACTCTTGTTTCATCTTCAAGTGCGTTTGCAGGTATTTGGACCACGCTATTGTCCTCTCAATTGCGAGCAACTCTCAGCACAAAACCACAACAATGGACCAATGATCTGTTGTTGGATAATGAAGTCAACAACTCTTTCAAAATCCAAATATTGCCAATATATGCCCGAATAAATAATAAAGCGCTTCCAGTTTGATACACAATGTTCAAATTACCTACCAAATTATATGTTTTTAATAATTTATTATATTTATCTACAGTATAATAAGACACTGATATGTTAATGATTTCTCACAATACCGATAATTGTCAATAAGGACTTAACAAGGTCATAAACAAATATCAATATGCAACATTATTTCTATAAATCTCTGACAGTGTTTACATTTTCAAATGATCACTTCTACGACATTCCTAGGAAATCACAATGTCCCATCGCTGGTGAAACTATTTTTAGAACAGGCCCTGACTGTGCTGTATATAAACTGAACCCTTGATATGCACGGAGGATAGGAATCGAGCTGACCCTCAAGGAGCGAAAATCCGCGTATAACTGACTAACCACTGAAATGCATTGTAAACTCTTTTTTTTTTTTTTTTACTCCCGCGAGTATTTGGCAATCTATTGCATATGCATGAAAAAGTTGTTTGACAAAAACATATGTAAAAATAAATAATACAAGAAAAATGTCATGTGAAGCCTATCAAGTACTCTTACAAACACACTAAATATAAACAAGATTCAAATAAAACGGTTCTCTCAGTTTTGTTCTTAAAAAATACTGAACGTACTACTCCGCTTTTCTCAGTGGATGTAACAGTCTCGTCTTAGTGAAGTTCACATTCATTCATTATTTTTTTACATTGCCCATAATGTAGTGAGTGGCCAGTGAGTTTCTATTAAGATAAGTTGAAGTTAGTACTAATCGTCCCGTCAGTCAGTTGTCAGGTCAGCACGCTTGTCTGTCATCTTGCAACAGGAAAACTCTGTTTCCAAGCAGTCAGCGGTCCGGCCATCATTGATCTACCGAGTCAGTCAGTCAGTCATATCAGACAGGATTCATCTATCTGCCCTTCCATCCATCCACCTATCCGTCGCTGCTTTCTTTTGCTTCTGATAAGCAGCTTTCCCAGTAAAACCCTAGAGAGAGGGGCCAAACGAGGGGGGCAAGATGCAGGGGGATGGAGGTCTTATATCCACTAGATGCTCACTGCCCACAGATGACCTGTGTGTGTTTATTATGGGATGAGATCAGGCCACGGCCCATGCCCGACAAAGAGATTGGGCCCCACACATGTCGAGATAAACACACAAACTCCCCCTTAAATAGACTGTCACACGCACCTCCCACGCACACACATACTACACACGGCCTTGCAATCACGCCGCGTCTTGCTTTGACCCCTAATTCATCCGCGATTGCTGCCCTGTCTACACTGTCCACGTGGCCCATTTTCATTTAGAGAGCTTGTTAAAAGTTCAATAGGTGAGGACTCGCTTACAGATTAAACACAAGCGTAGCGCCACTGTATAGATATGATGCCCAGCTTATTTGGCAGTGTGACCTTGTGTGTCCGCCTCGCTCTTGTTCCATCATTTTCACTCCACTTGTAATCCCCACCCTTCCTTTGCTGTAGATATATGTTGCGGGTCACGCAGGCTAGA
This sequence comes from Leptonotus elevatus, assembly GCF_054856555.1. Lineage (NCBI taxonomy): Eukaryota > Metazoa > Chordata > Actinopteri > Syngnathiformes > Syngnathidae > Leptonotus > Leptonotus elevatus. The sequence continues at coordinate 12,588,828 of NC_141241.1, read as the reverse complement.
GGTCACACTATTTGAGTAGCATTGGGTCAGTCACGAAAGCTTCGCATGGAAACTTCATTAGGTACACCTGAATGGTCTAATGAGATTCAATACAGAAATTATAATATTTAAATTCTAAACAAAGTTAATGGTACCTTGTGTAGATTAGCTTCATGTCTATACTTTGAGAGCACTTTTTTCTTTTTGTAAAATGACCCTGGATTTAGTGGAAAAGGGTTCTGGTAATCAACTTACAAAATTCTACTTCCAGCCTATTTATACTTTATGTAAATGAAGCTATCATTACAGTTCACGTGTTTTGGCTTGCATACTGTCTTAGACCTACTGGAGCAAATGGGTCATGACATTATCATTGGCCACCGTGCAAGCCAAACTCTTCCACACAGTGTCTGCGCACGTTGGCTTGCATGCATGTCAGTAATATGAGCGTGCACGCGTACCTGTGTTTATGCACGGGTTGTGTGTGTCAAAGTTGTGCGCCTTGGCTGCAAGCGGGGCCAGGCTCAGATGGGCAGTGGCAGCCATATTGGTATGTTTCAAGCCATTAGCCAATAAAACCGCAGGTAATCACCAAAAAAACACCTCCAGCTGGACAGGGAGGAGATTGCGGAGTGGAAGAAGTAGAAGAGAGGAGAAGGAAAAGGAGGAGAACAAGCTTTTGAATGAAAAATACTTTTATAGGAAGGAATATTGGAACGGAAATGATGGAGGATGATGGCCAAGCATGTGGATGGAGAGTTTGTGTTTTGTATGTGTGTGTGAGTTTGTATTTGTGTGCGCATCACAGCATGGAGGAAGTGGCTGTGGCAGCTGCTGTTTTTGTGGCGTCGGTCCAGCAACACCTGACAACGTGCATCTATCACCCCCTTATTGAGAGAGGGGGATGCATAAAGGCGAGTGTGGGTGTGGAATGACAGGATGAAATGAGACGAGAGCCACAAAATGAAAGGTAGAGCACAAAAGATGGCTTTCGGTCAGACGAAGTGGCGCTGAAAGACAGAATTATGTTGTCAATGAGGCATCTATTGATAAAGTTGGCCATCTTGAAGTTAGAAATTGAAGAAAATGACAGGGATGTTAAAACCTTATCCCAAAATAGAAATAAAATGTGATGGTATTTTACAGTAGGCCCTCGGTTTTTCTTAAATGTTCCAAAAAGTCTGATTAAAAACAACTGTACAAAAACTGAAGCAGTATCCCCCATCGAAAATAACGTAAATCGAAATAATCCATCCCAGACAAGTGAAAATATACCATATTTTCTGCACTATAAGGCGCATCGGATTATAAGGCGCACTTTCAATGATAGGCCTATTTAAAAACTTTTTCCATATATATATAAGGCATTATAAGGCGCACAGAATAGAAGCTACTGTAGTGGCTGGGGTTGCGGTAAGCATCCTCTAGATGGAGTTTACCTAACCAATATTGATCCACATATAACGCACATCAGATTATTAGGCACACTGTCGGTTTTTGAGAAAATTAAAGACTTTTAGATGCGCCTTATAGTGCGGAAAATACAGTATACAGAAAATAATTTTATAGAATATACCTCTAGTTTAACATTTAGGATCAAGAGTCAAAATTAGCTGTTTCGCATCGCAGTTTGCGTGGCAAAATTGGAATTGTGTTCCTCATTACAACATATTGAATAGCAAAACTAAGAATCAATCGCCAAGACGTCCTGAAAAGCATCACTGGGCTGAGTTGTTCATGTTACACAAAGCAGGTAGTCAGAAGTTGAAGGCACAGTTTGGTGCAATTTATGCTGAACCAGCTAGCTAGCAAGGTGCTTCAGCTTGCTACTGCTGCAGCTAAACACGTTGCATTGTCGCTTCGAAGCCAATAATCAACACCACCGTTTGGGCGAATAAGCTACATGTTTGACAAGTATTGTTGGAAGACAGCTGAGATAGGCTCCAGCACACCCGTGATGGATGGATTTTCTGACAAAGGCAAAAGCCATGCTAATTGCTAAGCTAAGCTAAGCTTAGATTGACACAGTTAGTGCATTTAACAGTGGAATTAAGTGCTTGGTCAAATCCACTATGCTCCGGGAAGAAAGAAAAAATATTTCGAGCTCTGTATGAAAAACAGGGGCAAAATTTTGGCGAAAAACATCTAAAACAGTGGTACGAAAATCAGGCCACGTTAAGACCGTGGTTCCACTGTCTACATTTTGCTCAACTCAAATAAAACACCACCCCTTTGACCAACATCAATGAAATGTCCTATTTTATGACATATTAAAAATTGATTTACATAAAAAAAAATCTACTACAGTATAAAGCGTTGAATGTACGTCACATTGTCATCCATTTAAAATAAGTTACAATGCCATCACTTGCTGTATATTGTAGACACAAATATGATGTTACAAGGACTCCACAATGGTGGTCAATTGTCATGCAGCGCGTGGACACACACATACACCTCAAAGGAGATTGCAGGGGATTTGAGGCCCTCATATATCCCCCCTCACGGACACCGACGGTCTGCACGTTATACAAAGTAGCCTCCTAGAAGAATCATTGGGTTCGAAAAGCCTAGCTTCAGTGTCCAAGAAGAGGAGGCGTGTAGGCAGAACTAAAGACGCACACGCTCCTGTGGAGCCATTACATCCTGCTGTTCTTGTTCGTACATTTTAACCTCTCTACGTGAAGGATGTCATAGCATACAAAGAGCATCCAGACTGCTCGCTCCAGACTGCTCTTTACTATGTAGCATCCTTCATGCAAACTAGTTTTGAGTCAAGGTGTTGCAAATCAGCAGCTGTAAGTGTCTCTTTAGCGCACTTACTCATTTAGCTAGTCCATATGCACTAACGAGGCCCATTACGGACTAAGGTTTGGCGTCATTAGCACATCTAGCCTTAGTGCTAAGTAATTGCTGAATTAATGTGCTCCACCCGTATCTTCCACATTGCGGGCTAACATGTCCCATTAGCGGTGACTATTAGGTTTCCCCAGCGTTTAGCATGTTTAACCAGTTACTTTCACTAACATGGCCAATTAACAAGGGTCTTGTTAGCCATTAAGACCAGTTTGTGCATTTAGCCTTTTCCCAAGCTAACTAGCCCCCTTAATCAGTGGAGTAATGAGAAAACATCCTCTCTACAGCAGCAGTCAATAGTAATCACTGTTTATTCGCTTTCACTGGGAGACACTTGAGCTTACTCGGCTACTGGGGCAATGTATTTATCTTCTGGAAGAAAAAAGAACATTTAGAGGTTGTTGTTTTTTAGAGTTATTGAATTATTCTTTATACCTCTACAAGTCAATTTTGTAACTTGTCTCTAAAATACATAACTGGCTTGAAGTGGAATGAAGCTAGCTAGCTAGTTAGCTGTATGCTACTTCAGCACATTTACGCAGGTATTGTACCAGTGTTCATTAATGTGCTTTTCCCCTTTCAATTAAACAAAAAAAAAAGGATGAATGCCATCTTTCGAGCACAAATATACGTAGTACCTCTTGGGCGTGTCAGATGTTTTTTTGGTGGCCAAGGTTTTTCACTTAACAGACTTAGATGAGCTAATATTCTTATCCTGAGCTCTGAGCCACTTTTAGTGAGTGGTCATGAGCCGGTCACGCAACCTCGCTTTGACACCTGCACCTTCAAAGTGTCTCCCATGTAGCCTACTCACTAACTTAATATTCAGAGGTGGGCACTTCCGTCGTTACGTCGGCCCGTCATTGATGGATGCCCACCTTTCGGCGAGAGCCTCCACATTTTCGGCGAGTGCTTTATGACACAAAGCCTTAAAAGAATACACGGGCTGAGAAGAACCTTCTGCACTGCAAGTGTTATCGACAGACGTTTCAGTACATTTCCAGAATGTAACCTTCTCTTTTGTGCCTCCCCCCACAGGCAACATCGAATATAGCTGTCCAGCCACCAACGAGTGTGAAATCACCAAGAGGAGACGCAAGTCGTGCCAGGCCTGCCGCTTCATGAAGTGTCTGACTGTGGGCATGCTGAGGGAGGGTAAGGGAAAAGGTCTCTTCCTAATCTTTCTCCGTTAGCTGTGAGCGAAAACAACATTCCAGTGGCAGTAATGAAGAGCAATATTGCAAAAAAAAAAATCAAATACAGAACAGGCAGAACCAATTGATGTGTGGCTAGGATTAATAGAATGTGTTAATTTTGATTATTTTTCGATATTCCAGTTTGCTCATTAAATGTATATATAATTCATTCTTTGTCTTCATAGAAGTTTAAAATACTATGAAGTGGTATTTGAGGTAGCATTTTAGCATAGTCATTTTCTACAAATACCTGCCCACGACACCTTTGTTATGTCTAAATGAGGTAACATTAGTAGCTCCAGCAGTGCTGAAAAAGGAACAACTGATATGACTGCCCTGGCACCACTTTGATTAAATACACTCATTTCTCTTTTTCACACTCCCCTGGTAGCTCTGCCTCTTTCTCTGCCTTTGCTCTTCCCACCTCTGACCTTTCCACTCCCACCGCACTTTCTGCCACGCAAGGAGGAAGAGGACGGCCGATAGAGAAAGTCTAAGAAACGGGAATAACGGCCGGGGAGGGAGGGAGGAATGGAGGAGGCTTGGGAGAAGAGATTGATTTATAGGCGGCGAGGAGAGGGGCCGGGGGAGGATGAGAGGCAAGGTGGGGGGGCAGGGTGGCCGAATGAAGTAGAAAGTGTGTGTGAGAGAAAGCAGAGGGAGAAGGAGGGTCAAGGTTGTAATTGATGGGAGACCTGGACGATGCCCCCCGCCCTCCCTTTTCCCGGCCGCGGTCAGGGAACGCGGCTGAGGCCGACGCACGGCAGCCTCCTCGTCATCCATTCTTGTCTTCTCGCCGCCGTCCTCTTCTCCCACTCATGCTTGTGCAACCACTTCATCCATCCACTCACCTCTACATTTGCGCTCCTCTCTATCCCGACGTGGTGACGTACACTCGCCGCCGCGGACACTTTATTAGGTACAGTATGCCTTCACTGGATAGCGACAGACGATATAAGAGCGCTGATAGTTGAAATGGGATCATAATGCTCTCCAATCACAAACCCGTACGTATTTATGCCATTTCAAACTTGTCCTTCATTAACTCGCTGCTAATATTGCTTTGATTATGCTGGAAAGTGAGCGTAAAATATAATAATTCTGTGAGACTGATGTTAGTGATCTGGTTCTACAAAGAGTGGGTCAAATGGATTGAAGGGATAGCAAACAATGTAGAGTTATTAAGGGTTAATAATTTATGTTCATTTAAGTTGAGGTTAACTGTTGGTTTAATACACTAATTTTGTTGTTGAGTACTGTATATATATATATTATATATCTTGGGGGGAAACAAATATTCAAAATTAACTAATTTGCTCCCAAAAACGTATACATGTGTTCTATTTTGAATATCAGCATGGTCCCAAAAACGTAGTCATACGATTTTATGTTGTTGTTTTTTTATGCTGAGACATACAGAAGGCTTTGATGCAGCCTCTGAACTGAAGAGAATACTTGAAGCAATGGTAGCTATCACAAAAACGGCCAGCAGGTGGCAGCGAGTATAAGAGATCCACCATGTTGCAAAAACCTCTTTTTCCTACTGTTTTAAGCAGATTTTTGAATAATGATAAAGCTATATTCTAATGCTAATTGCTGCAAAATGGAAACAGATACAAATATACTTTTTTTTTCTTGATGAAAGAAGAGACACTAATCTTTCTTTTGGTAGGTTCCATGTTTTTATAGCAATAGAACAGAATATCAGTCAAAATCCAGTAAAACAGCCGGGAGCGAAGGGTGTTGCTTCAGTGAAAATGGCTGGGAGGGAATAACATTGTGAAAAAAAGCAGGGGGGAAACCTACAGTTGCAGCATGAGTAGGCCAAATATTGTATTTATTTATTGTGTATATAGAATGATATGCAGGACAATCATAGTACCTCAATAATATTAAACATTTTGAGTTGATTTTTGTGAGAGAGAAAAATGCACAAAATAAATTCTTGCCCTTAATATTGGTGGATATATTATACATGTATTTAGAAATGTATTATGAAAAATGAAGTATATTTAGGGCACGTTTGTACATACGCACATATTTTGTCCATATCTAAAATGGCGTTTTTGTCCTACATCTGGTTAGGAAGTGTGTGGGCCTATGAAAAGTTGTGGCCTACTACAGCATTTTAGTCCAGCCCTAAATAATTAATAATAGCTGTGACCTGGAAGTAGAAATAAAAAATAAACACATTTTATTCATGTCACACAAAAAATGGAGCTTGTCTGCTTTTGCATTTTTTACTTATCATGTGTTCATTATTGCGCTTGTAGTTTTAAACAGTGTATAGCTCCATCTTATCTTGCTGAAAGTTGTTTTTTCTAATGTGTTGACATCTTTATTTAGCCAAAAACACCTTTCATTTTTATGCAGCGCACTGCAAACTCCAACCACAAAAATAAACATGAGTACCTTTGTGACAATTTTCTGATAGAGCTTTTTGTATTGACTCTTTGACATGACATACTGCAACCATGAATAAGTACAAAACCTTAGCAAACAGCTTGTAGATGGTGTTGTAAATAAGCAGAAGAAACGATATATTTTTTCCCCAGGAGTGCCACAAAACCTTTCCCTCCACTATAAATGCCAACTCATCTCTTCTTTAGTTCCCCACCACACACTTTATTCCCTCCCAACAAGCTGCTGCCGTAGCGTTTGTTCTCCCAGTCAATCTGACATTGGCAGAAGCCATGTTTCATCTCCTGTCGTGTCCCCTAAGTCTGCTTGCATGCACGTGCGTTGGACCGATACACATGCAGGCTATAAGCTAGTGTCATATTGGCAGCTTGTACTTGCCTAAAGTTTTCACTTGGGCAGATTATTTGTTTGAGGGAAGGTGACAAACTAGAGGGTTTACAATTCATTATTAAATGCTTTCATCGTATACTGTTTGCATGCGTTCTCAAAGAGGAAAACAAATAGCTGTTTTGGCTGCGCATACATCATTCACACGCACCAACACACACACACACAAATAGGCCTACATATATATATACAGTATACATCAACCTGACACACCACAGCCATCCCATTTGTATCGGTAGGTGTGAATCTAATTCACGGGGTCCCACTCTACATAACAACTTTGTTCATTGAAGTTGTTTTTGTGTTTTCCATCCAAGAGTAGAATGGGAGGAGATGAATTGTACTTTAAATGAAGTAAACATAATCCTTTATCTTTGCTTTATTCTATTGAAGATCCCATTTTTATTTAGTTTTCATCTGCAAGGGAATACCGCAAACTGCTGCATACAATAAAAATCTACTATGAGCCAATACAAATGCTGCATAATAAATTATTTCTTTACAAAGACAGGATTTGATGAGTTAGCATCAGTGCTAACAGTGATAGTCGGGGGTTTTGACAGTGTGTGTTATTGCGATATTTTGCCAATATTTTGTATCACACAATTTGTGACTATGTGATATATTTGAAGAAAAACATTATTGACACACAATTTTTATAAAGTCTTCTTGAAGCGTACAAAAATTCAAGAAATTAAACAAAACGATACAAAAATATTAGAGATGAACGATTACCAATACCAGGTAGCGGGTTCGTACTTATAGCTGGCCTTATTTCAAGGTACCGGTAACTCATGGTGTATTGACTGCACTCTCGTGGCTGTTTAACGATCAGAAACTAGACATCAAAAATGATAAAAGCTGAAATTTACATTAATTTCATGCAATTTTAAGGAAAAATGCTATGTCGGGTTACCGTACATACGTTTTTCTTTAAAATTATCTGTCATTGTTTTTGGGGGAACATTTACAGTATGTATCAAAAGAAGTAGTAGTATTGGTAATTGATATCGGTATCTACTCGAGTTGAGTACTTGTACTGGCATCGGTCTGAAAAAAAGCGGTATCGAACATCCCTAAAAAAACATACAATAAAAAAGTGAAATATCTCATAATTCAGTAAACATAATCCAATGAGTCTCAGTCAAAAAAAGTTACGTTAGAAAACATGTTTTCATTGGTTGGCTGGAAATACCATTTCATTATCACACTCTATTCTACAATCTTGAAATTAGCATCCATCCATTTTCTGTGCCACTTATCCTCATTAGGATCTATACTGAAAGACACACTATACAGTACTCTGGACTGGTTGCCGGTCAGTAGCAGGGCACATTAAGACACAGACAACCGTTCACGCCGTCACCAAGTGAGAAGTGAGCCCACATTGCCTGCACGGAAGTCAAGCACTTGACCCACTGCACCATCAGTGACCTTAGCATTTATGCGCTTAAACGGTAGTATCATTCAAATTCCAAACACATTCAGCCGTTTAAGAGTGTATGAGGAAAAAGAATAAACAAGCAGAGGAAGGCAGTAAGCGAAGGAACGCGGGGTGACGCCCACCCACCAATATGTAGCAGCTAATTTCTGGAGCCAGGCAATTAAAAAGCCTGACTTGATTATGAGAACTTCCCCTCTGGCAACGACTGTCTGTCCATTTTTAATGAGGTCATAATGATGCGTCAGCTGAAGCCCGAAAGGTCGCGGGGGCGGGGCTGTTGCCGGAGTGGGGGTTGTGATTGCAGGTAAAAGATTGGCTGGAAATAATGAAGCAGACGAGTGCGAAACGATCACCTGGGGTTTCTGTGTTAGCAATTTGATTTGCTCCCCCTTAAACGCACTTTATGCATATTTTGACCCCCCCCCCCCAAAAAAAAAGTCTGGCATCAAACATCAGAAATAAAGTGTCGTGATGTGAATACAAAACGCATGTCAGACAATTGAACATGAAAGGTTTTGGCAGAAACAATGGGTGCATGTGTAGCGTGCATATGCTCCCATTGACAACAGTGCGGCTTTGATGACGGCACGTCACACGTGCGTCCTGCTTTAAAGAGACGGACGCAACATGTCCGAGCCGAGACCGAAGCCTCAATCTCTATCAAGTCATAAACGGCCAGCTGGATTCAGATGGTCGGCTAGCAGGGACACCAGACCACGCGCCGCTCATATAAAGCCTGGCATGTGGCCTCGCGTGCACACACACTCGCACACACACACACCCACCCACACACACACACACACACACACACACACACACACACACACACACACACACACACACACACACACACACACACACACACAGAAGCTCAATGCCAACTTTGGCCATGCTCCCCAAGACCTAATGAGGGAGATTGGTTGGAATGCCACAGTCTGTGTATGACATTTTCTTTCTGCGTGTGTGTGTTTGTTGTCCATATGCAGCTGGTGGCGTGTCGTAACTCTCCAATTTGATCCTTACTTCTATCCGTTTTCCTTTTAAGGGGGAATTCGAGTCAAAACAGTTCTTGACAATAATACATTTTATTATTTTTGTTTCTATTTGTTGTCTAGTGTTTTTCATATAAATATTTCCTGTAATTTTATATCTGTCCTAAATGTAGAATAAAAGGTTTTCATGCTCGTGTTAACATAAAAATGGAAAAAAATGTTAAACTAATAGAAATATGGGTGCATAAAATTTAGTTTAAATTAAAAATATTTACTGTACTGTAAAAAAAGAGTGTGATCTTGAGTTGCGTTGAGGTCATTTTTCTGCCACTAGATGGCATAATGGCATTTGTAAGACGTTGGTGACAGCTCAGTTAATTTTTTCTAATCTTTGGCATGAAGTAACCAATTCTGCACATTTTTAAAATTGTAAAATACAACTTGACCCCAATCTCCACAAACATATGCATTATTATAAAATGTATTGCTGCTAAATTTTGATGTGCTGCGTTGCAACTGGATTTCCCCCAGTTCAGGTTTTCCAAGTAAGGGACGATCATTAATAAAAAAAATATTAAATTAACTTTAAATTAAATGAATGCCCTAATTTTGACACCCCTAATATATATATATATATATATATATATATATATATATATATAATTATTTATATTTGTATTACATTTTTGCTGATTATGTGTAACAGGAAAAATAAGTATGTAAAAATAAAATACAATACAATAATAATCAAATGCTCAATTTGCCGTTCATTTCATATATTCACTATTTCATTTCCGTTCCACTTTTATCTATTTACCATAGTGATTTCATTATCAGTTTATTGAGAAAAATGTAAGGAGAATAGACGAATGTAAAGAGTGAACGGAAATGAGATCAGAACAATGTTGAGCGAGACCAGAGAAGATGAGGAAATGAGGGAGGAGAGAAGCGCCAGACAACCCGTGGCGTCTGGCGCTTCCTCATGGGAAGCATGCAGCTAAATCTGCCCTTGTCGTGGCTATCCTCACTAAGTGTGTGCGCTTGTGAACGTGTATATGTATGTGTGTGTGCGGCATCTGGTTGCAGCCCATCCAGAAAGGAGTGATAAAGCTCCGACTAAGTGGCCCTCTCTGTCCCACACAGACTTGATTTTATTTTGGAGGGAGCTTGCAGGGTGAAACTATAAGCGGACGCCTCACCGTGTGGACGAGATGTTGGGGAGAAGAAAATGGCCATGACACATCGAATAGGGATTTTTTATTTTTTTTTCAAGGGACCTGACAGTGAACTCAAACACATGGCCATCTTCTTACACACACGGGGACCCACCCAAGAGTGACCACGGCCACCTGCCCGCTGCCTCAGGCACGGCTGCTCATATTTGGACTGATCTTTAGGAAAAAAATAAATAAATGAAAAAGTCACTCACACGTTCCTCTCCCTGCCATCACCTCAATATTTCAATATCAGCTTTTTATTTTTATCTTTTAATTCAAGCCCTCCTTTACCTTTAGTCAAACGACAGTGGCAATAAAGAAAATGCAAATGCTGTCATCTTGAATGTCCTCAGCAGAAACAAGCAGATTTGATAACACTAGCTTGCAGTGTGGGCAGATATTTTTTTTCTTTTTAACAAAGTCAGAGGCTTTTTTTTCTTCTGTGTCTCGGCATTAGCGAAGGTCTTCTTTCACCCTGACTTTTTCTTCTTCTCTCTCTCTCTCTCTCACTGTCAGCATATTCTCATTGGGCTTTTTGTCACCCCTCAATCCGTTTGACTTGCCCTTACGCCAACTCCAATCCCAACACTAACTTGTCGTACATCATCAGCCCGTTGAAATTAAGCCTCTCTGTCTTCTTCAGATTTATATTTCAGCATTGTGCAATGGCACATCATCAGCCTTCAAAAAAAAAAAAAAAAACTATGAACTTTCTTTCTGAAGTCACATTGCTTCTTATTAGGGGTTGACTTCATATTTCAAATCGAATTGATCGCTAATCACATTTTTGTCAAATTTGCCTTCAAATTGGATGATTGGTGACAAGGGACTTTTGACTCACCCGTCGGCTGCTGTCGAGGACCATAATGCTCCGTAGAGCAACAAAATGTCCGGCCAAAAAGATGGCACAGTCATCATACAGGTCAGAGAATATGAAATACGATAAGATTAGGTTGGAAAACCTTTGTTAGCTTCAGCTATTCCGATCGTCGCTACTCTGAAAATGTCCATACCAGTGGGAAGACGGGACTGGCTTAGTGAAGTCTTCATGTTCATGAACCGTATCCCTCACTAAGTTTTTAAAAAATTATATCAGAATGAATGAGGTCAATTTTTATTTGTTGCAATGTCATTTCAGGCTAAACATTTGAAAGGAAAATATTCATTAATTAAAAAAAATGGAAAAGATTGACCAAAAGTAGTACGGACTTTGCAAATGAAGAGGTTAATAAAAACAGTTGGAACTGAGAGTGCAGAGAACAAAGAGAGAGTGTGTCTTACCAATGATAATTTATGAGGGGGGGGGGGGATGAAGAAAACGTTATAGGCGATGACAAAAAACGTTACTTGGACCCTTACGTGGTTTTCACCATGCTTCGACCATGAAAGGACGTCTTCAGTCTTCTTCTTCATCTCGTCTCAATTCACTCTCATTATTCTCAACCTATTTCATTTATTAGCACTAACGTCACCACTTTTTTTTCCCCCCCGTCCTTTAAATTTCTTACTTTTACTGGGCCATCCATTACAAACCCCCCAACCATGTTAAACTCTCTCCTTAATTCCTTCCATCACAATCTTCTCCTCATTCTTCTTCATCAGCTTTTATCAACATTTGATTTCCATTTCCCTCCCATAAACTCATTTATTGTGCTCTCCCTCGTGCATTTTTACCCACCATCTTTACATCGAGCTTACATTTTCTTTGCCCTCTCTCCTTCCCTACGCCATTCTTTATGATTTGAAGGCTCATTTGTTAGGATGAGCTAAAGCACTTCCACTCTCCGCCCTTGCCTCCTCCTGTCTCTTTTTTTGTAGGCTTTGGAAATATAATTTTCAATTTTTAATTTGATTCATTTAGATTTGATCATTAATCAGCACCGGGGGAGAGTTAATTTGGTGGAAAATAGATGAGGTAGTTAGAAAGGGCTCTTTATGAAGTGACTGTCGGCCCTTTTAAGTTACAAGGGAGAGCGATGGGGAAATGGGGGGGGGGGGGGGGGGGCTTTGGAACGCTTCTGCATTCTGCACATCACAGTTAGTCTGGGAGAAAGTGTCCAATTCGTTGAGACTATGTGCGCATCAGAAAAGCATTATTCCAAGATGACGCTAAATGTTTGTCCATGCAGGTGCAAGGCTGAGCAGGCTGCTTGTATGTTACGGGGTCACTGTAGACACTTAGTGCATGTAAATGTGATGGAGAAGTTATTTTTTTTTTTGGGGGGGGGGGGGTTGCCCCCTGTTGTTAAGAGTTTCTTGACCGTTTGCTGACACTGCTCCCCCATTGCAGCTCGACTAGACCTTCTGTCTCTCTCTCTCTTTCTCTCTCTCTCTAACACCAATGCATTGAAGTTTTAATGCATTAATGGCCGTCTTTACAAACATTTTTTTGATTTTGTGTTTTGTTTTTGGATTTGCGGTTGTTTTTTGTTTTGGCATTTTGCGCACTTCAGGGCCACCGTAGTATCCGGCCAAAAGTGCGATATGAACCGCATGCATAGCTTTCCTGTTTATTTTAAATAATAACATGTTTGCTCATGACATGTTTCCGTTTTTATTCTCTATCTCTTGTACTCCCTCTTTTGTGCCAGTAATGCACTAATTCACACCCCTTCTGTGTTTGCAAGCTAGCAAGTGCAGCTCTGACAAAGATTAGTTTTGCTTGTTAAACTAAGAAAGTAATCTTCACTGGATTATCCTTAAAATGCCTGTACTCTTTATACCGGCTCCTTACTTTTTTACACACGCACACACAAAACGCAGTGTCTTAATTAAACAAATGCGCGTGTAAGTCCTTTTTTTTTTTGATGATTACAACTTATTTAGACTTAATTATGTGATTCTTTGGCTGTCCAAAATTGGGTCTTAGAAACAGAGACACTACTCAAGCACGCAATAAAACTGAGCAATGATGTATTGGTTTATACATTTCTTAACAACAACACAAGCAAAATAGACTGGTGCCTTGAGAAGCAGATCAAATTTGATTTTGTTTTATGTTTAGTTTGACACTAAACCTAAATGTTTAGAGGCAAAATGTATAAATATTTGATATATATTAATAATAAAAAAAATTTAACCCTCTTTTTTTTGTGGAATTATTCACTATTTTCCAAAGTGTTGCTTGATGTGAGGTGAGTTGAGTTCACTGTCATCGTGCAGCGCTATCTGAAATGTGTGCTTGGAATTCAAAGAAACAAAATCAGCGAAACAACTGCTTTTATCCCGAAAAACCTATTTAGTTGGGTGAGTCATTTCTCAAGGCAATTACTGTACCAGTATGCAGTGTTTTACATCACTTAGCAAAAGGCTAAACAGTTTAGAACCTAATTAATCAGTCAAAAAAAAAAATCGTAAACTACATTCCTAAATAGTACTTGCAAAAAATATAGTTATTAATCCCATCATATTATCCTAAATGGAGTCCTCCTTTTCTCCAGGGCACATGACACCTATGTCTTCCTTATCCATCTTTAAGTGGTAACCACGGTAACATCCAATACCCTGAGAGACAAGCCTAATTAAATTAGGGCTCCTTTGTGTCAATTAATTAAGGTGACAGAGGGAGAGAGGGCGAGATAGCAATTGGCCTCAGAAACAGAAGTAGTGAGATAGTGAGCCCTTTTTACCAGAGATGCGTTGAGTTACTTTGGTCTCAGTTAAATTGATTTATGTATGTATTATTAAGAGCAGATAACATCATCAAAGGTTGTCATAATGTTTATTTTTTATTTTTGTTCTTTTGTTATTCCTTGCATACTCTACCCCTAAAAACACCTATATGAAAGCTTTTACTATTGTGTTTTGTTTTCTACACTTTAAAACGTTGCTTCTTCCACTGTATTATGTACTTTGAATGAGGTGTTCTGTATTTATGTTTTGTCATTTGGCTTGTTTTAAAGCATCTGAGGCCCATGTGCTGTCCTAGACTGTAATTTGGTACAAAAGTCAGATCCATTCCACATAACACTGATACATAGGCCAAGGAAGAACCTAAAAGGAAGTGACCTGGAATGCCCCAAAATCAACAGGAAATGACAACGGGGTGCCCAAAAATCATCAGGAAGTATCTCAAATTGAACAGGGGATGACCAGGAAGTGCCCCAAATTGAACAGGGAATGACCCGGAAGTACCCAAAATCAACAGGAAGTGCCCCAAATTGAACAGGAAATGACTCGGAAGTGCCCCAATATCAACAGGAAGTGCCCCAAATTGAACAGGAAGTGACCCAGAATTGCCCCAAGATCAATAGGAAGAAAAAGGAGAACCTCACTTCTAGCTAGCTATACAGTATATACTTAATATATGTTTATCCCAGCGGAGGCAGGGTACATCTGCTTACTTTTTTTCCAGCCAATCGTAGGGCACATTTACAGTAGATTGAAAAAGAAAATACAGGCAATGTGGAAGACAGTCAAAGAGTTTACACATTTAAAACTCCACACAGGAAGGCTAAACTTGAGATTTGAACCCCCCTCCCCTCCCCCCCCAACCTCAAAACTGTTAGGCAGACCTTGCTTCCTTACGTAAATATTCAAACTAGAACCCTATACTGACTTCTCCTTAAATCCAGCATTTAAAAGTGATCTGAACTAATGAACTCAACTTTTTTACTTGTACTTGATGACTGTGTAAGGTTTACCACGGCTGTGATTGACACACACTTTATTATGTCTGCATTGTTTCCAGGTGTTCGTCTGGACAGGGTTCGCGGCGGAAGACAGAAGTATAAACGCCGGATAGATGCTGACAATAGTCCTTATCTGAACCCTCAACTGGCTCTGCCTGCCAAGAAGCCATGTAAGAACACGCACAAACACATACAAATGCATGTACTCATGGTTGGCATTAAAGGGTAAGAATCTTCATACCTGTATGTGTCAAATATCTCTCCACTAATATTGCATGATTGAGGCCCGAGAGTTTTCATGTAGACAACAGTTGGATCGTTAAAACAAGGCTACACACTCGCATACGCAAACACACACACATGCATAAATGGACGCAGGGTGGTGAGAAGCCCATCTGTTTGGGGCCTAGTTTATTTCCTTGTTTCTACAGTTACCAGTTTAGGGTCATAACATTTTATACGTGTCATATTTTACTCTAAAGATATTCATTTAGCTCTGGCCGGATTTGCTGTTTTTTACTGTCAAGTCCATTCCTAGCCAAAACCTGATGATTGGAAAATGAACAAGAGCAAGAGGGAGTGAGAGTGAGAGTGAAGGGATGGGAGGTGAACGTAAATGATGGGCTTTCTCACAGAAGAGGAGGAGGAGGCGCGTTAGGTAGGGAGGGACCAGCCAGAACTTTAATCCGGATTAAATCCAATCTGGCAACCGCATCAAACTAGAGTTAGCTCTCTAGCTAACCGTCTGGTCTCACGCACACACACATGCATACATGCAGTCCAGATTGAGCAGTGTTTAGCAGCTTGCTCCCAAAAGCCCATTTTGCTTAAAGCTGGAGCATATTCTGATTTAGCCCAATATGCTGAATGGCTGCACGGCGGCTTAGGCTAACTTCTGCACCACTAATCATGGAAATGATGGGATCATGCAATTGTGGCCACGTTATTGTTTGCACAAATACACACACTGTTGGAGAGAGCTTCCACTAACCCAAATGATCAACTTCCCTAACAAATATCAACTATTGACCCCCCTCTGATTAGTATTAGTTTAATTTTATTGTATTTTGACCTTTCGAGGCAGTCAAATTCCAGGGGTAGTATTGATTCCTTTAATCCCTCCCAAGGTGTGAGTAGCATTGACTTTTTAGGAAGAGCATAACAGTGAAGTTTGATCATTTGTGAAAATAATATTCTTATAAATGAGTGTCTTGACTTACAATTTTAATTTGTATTTTGACTGCACTCATAGATCAAACTCTCATGTGTGAAATCATCTTTTTCCATTGAAATGGATGAAATGACAGTAATCTGCCCCAGCTCGACACAAAAAAAACACCAACAAAAACGTTGTAACGTGTTATTTTTAAAGAAAATAACACTCCGCGTGATTGTGCTTGATTTAAAAAGAAAACATACAGAATTAAGATAATAAAATACTGAAGAATATAAGGAATTAAACTCTTTATTCATTCTTGTTTCATGTTTCCCATTGGCCGTTCTTGTGTGGCTTGGTGGCCACCAGGGGTCATTGCAATACAGACATATGTAATATACAAAATAAAATGACATTTTTCACAGAGGATAAAGAATATATGCCTGTGTGTCTTGTTATATTGTCTGTCAACGTGTCGCAGCACTAATTGTGTTCAAATATCTATTGTTTTAAGTGCTATAACCTTGATGCTAGTTGTGTTAACTTTAATGTTTTGCATTGTTTGTTGTCATAGCTAGCAGACTTTCAGAAGTTGCCTTTTCATTAAATACACAATTTGTAGGCGATTCTCCTTGTTAGGACAAACTGGGAATGGCAAAAAAATAACTTTAATTTTCACATCCACACAACACTTATGCATATGCCTACATACTACACGGTGTTGTTTATACTGCATATGTATATTTATACATATATAAAGACATATATACATAATTTCAGCTGCCTACTTATGTGTAGACAAAGCCACAGCGTCCTCATTGATTGTGTGAGAATAGGACAATAGCTCAGTGTTTAGAAATGGGTTTCCATTGATTCTAATTAGAGAAACATTAAGTAAGATTTACTTGCAGATACAGCTGTGTGCACGTGTGTGTGTGTGTGTAACCTGCAACCCAAGCTCGATACAAGAACAATTGTGTGTTTATAAACTGATATTTACAAACCATTTATAACACTCATTTCCTGCTTATTTATTGTAACTCTGAGCTCTCCTCTCCTCTGTTGTTATTCCTGTGCTTGATTAGTCAGTGGATTAATTTGGGAGCAGGATATCTGCGTGTTGCTAATGGGCCATAGAGATCTCATCACCACATGTCATTATTACCGGCTGAGCCGTTTGGCTTTTGCTATTATCTCCTCCTTGCATGTGTATGGATGAGCTTCTTTTGAGGTGGGAAACGAGAGGCGCATGGTGTGGCCTTTTGGCGCGTCTTCACAATGAATCCTCTTTTTACGTTATGACTGAATACTTGAATTAAACATTTGTTGTCATTGCACAAATTGTGGTCGAGCAAAAATTAGAAGGCTGTTTTCGATTGGCGCAAATGAAAGGGCAGGCAATAATGGCGGCATTCACACCCTATGAATATGACATGACTGGAAAATAAAAACTGGATTATTCATTTTGCATTGTCATTGTCAAGAGTACTGTAGTATTTGTTGCATTTTAGTTCATTTTTTTTAAATTATGTATTCACCTTAAAGATTGGTTATTCATTCATTAAAAATAATAATAATAATAAAATAAAAAAACTTACCTCTACAGTGACACACATGGCCTGTCACGAGCTCAAAGGTTTGCCTGCCCCTCTTCTAAAATGTACTCCAATTAACTAAATTATTGTTCCACATAATATCAAACAACATTATTATATTTTCCTGTTCTGCCTTGATTCCTAATGTTATGTCCTCCATTCGCTTCACATTATTGAAACTCATCAGTCTATTTTACACTGTCTATAAAAATGACTTGAGCAAATAATGAGTGTTTTGCCTGAACATTTCATGGCTAATCAGACGCTCTTGCAATCGTAGGCGGCATTATTATACAGTGTGATTTGCATGTGGAATTGTGTATCTGAATGATGATGTGCAATGTCTAATGACCATGTCGTTCCTTTGAGGTATTTGCATGTGACATTTTACAATATTGATTATTTGTTAACCCACACTGGTGTGAAACGGCTTGATCTGGTGTAAAAACAAACAAACATATATTCACTCTCTCTCTGTCTCTGTGTCTTTCTCCTCGTCTGGTGGTCATGTCAGTTGCCTTTGGCTGCCTTGCAGATAACAAAATCGTCTCTCACCTGCTGGTGGCCGAGCCAGAGAAGATCTACGCCATGCCTGACCCGACAGTACCGGACAGCGACATCAAGGCCCTGACCACGTTGTGCGACCTGGCCGACAGAGAGCTGGTGGTCAACATCGGCTGGGCCAAGCACATCCCAGGTAGGAGAAGCCTGATTGCCCTTCATGCCTGCTGCGATATTACACACACATGCACACGCACACATTGCTATTCACATCCAAAGCATGCGTGTTGATGTGCTCACACTTACGACGTGACCTTTCACCCTCATCCCCGCACGCAGACAGTTTAAACTCTTGACACCTCCAGCTGGCCAACCAAATGCTCTCCCAACATACACAACATACGCATCCATACAAGGAAATGATGAATCTTTTGAACCAATGAGTCAAACAAATCTACTTGGCACCACTTGGACAACCACATCATCATGTTTAGGATCCAGATGTATGACCATGCAAAAGGAATGGATGGATGGATAGACTGACAGAGTGGGTATGTAGGGATGTATGGACGGACGTATGGATGGATGGATTGACAGATAGGGTTGGTTGGGTATGGATGGATAGATGGATGGAAGGAGTGGGTGGGTAGGGATGGACGGATCTATGAGCGGATGGCTGGATGGATGATGGATGGATGGATTGACAGATAGAGTAGGTTGGGTATGGATGGATGGATGGAAATGGACAGATGGATGGATGGATTAGATAAGGATAGATGGATGGATGGATGGATGGAAGGAGTGGGTTGGTAGGGATTGACGGATCTATGGATGGATGGATGGATTGACAGATAGAGTAGGTTGGTATGGATGGATGGAAATAAACAGATGGATGGACGGATAGATTGGGTGGATGGGTTAGATAAGGATGGATGGATTAGAAAAGGATGGATGGATGGATAGATATATAGATGGATGGATGGATGACAGATTGAGTGAGTTGGTTAGTTGGGTAGGTAATGATGGATAAGGGAGGGAGGGAACGAGGGACGGATGGATGGATGGATGACGAATATCCATCTCTACCGAGGCAGGTAGAGTGTGGAGGAGTGAGGATCTAAGGCTCAGATTAACATAGATGAACCATTTTGTCGACTTGAACATACTTAGAATAGAAACAAGAAAATAATCCAATTACTATGCACAGCCGTATTGCATTGTAATGACGATACACAGATCAGAATAAATACTCAACTGTCCAAATCAATGATATGCAGTCAATGGTATTCCCTGCAAGGATCTTGGAACGGTATGCATTATTTTTATCAATAAATGTGAATACTATAAGAAATGAATGGCGAGGTGGAGACAGAGATGAGGCTAAGCATGGCTTGTATTGATCAATGAGCAGACGGCCAGCAGACATGCACTTCATTGATCCACATGCCACATTTAGCCTTTGAAAAGTTATTTTTGCATTTCAAAACTTGACATTTTCATTATTTTGCTTCAGGCCCTCCTTTTTTTTTTTTGATGGGATGAGGTTAGCGTGGTTATCCACAGGCTAAAGTGTGCACGCGTGTGCGCATGTGTGCACGCACGACGATTGCTTGGCGGCGGAGAGATGGCGTGATTAGACGAGCGAGAAAGGCAATCCGCGGCTCTGTTTACAACACTGAACACTGATCTAATACTCACGCGCACGCACACAACACACACGCACACCCCTGAAGTGATCTAGTGTTGAGTGGAAAGGATTGTCAGAGCCAAATGCCGGACTTCAACATTTGTTATCCTCTTTCATGTACGATAAGAAGGTTAACTGGTCGATTCTTTTCTTTTCAATAGAATAAACGCTACTGTATTGTATTCATTTACGTGCGCGCACGAAGGTTTTTTTTTTTTTTTGTGTGGACACGCACACGTACACACGCGCAGGCACATCTTTCCTTGCCATGCTACAGTAATTTTTTAATCAAATTGATGGAGAGCGACAAAGAGAAAAAAGACAGAAGCAGAGTGAGAAGAGGTGAAGCCAATTTATGCTTCATGATATGGTTGCGCTGCGCTGCTCACGCACACGCACACGGTGACGCGCGCGCGCGCACACACACAGAGGCTGGGAACAGTGGTAACAACGTGTCAAGGCGAGCGCCAGGCAGCTAATTTGAAGTCATTAGATGTCTGCCGTACTGGCAACAATTTGTTACGCTCACACATGCACAAAGGGCCGCACACAACAACACGACACGCGCGCACGCTGAGTTAAGAGCCGTCTGCAGATAGCGAGGAGGCTAAATTGTAAACTAATTTAAACATCACTCAGCGTTAGAGAGGCTGCCTGCAAGACAGGCCCCCGGATAACAAGGCCGGGCTGTGCGTGCGCGCGCGTGTATCTGTGTACGCTGCAAGTCACGTTTGACACACGGGCTCGTCCAAGCTGGTGACAAAGCGCGCGCGCGCGCACACATCACTTTGATTGCTTCTTTTATTTCAAGGTTTGGCTTGTATGCCTGCGCACATTTCCATACTGATATGGCCTATATGCAAACATTTGATATGTCATTAGAGGAGGAAAATGAGGTTTCAGCTAGTGTGTGTCTCTTGATATCCCACAAAGAATATTAAAGCGCACACGAGTGCATGTGGAGAGAAACGTAAAGGGAAGAAGAAGAAAAAAAACGGTTGAGGATTTACATACATGCGTACAAATGCAGTATTATGTAAACACTCAAAAGTTGTGTGCGTATATATATACTCATTTTGTACTCATTTTGTTGCTGGGAGTTTTTATTTACTCTACCGCAAGATGATGACAGCAAAATGTGCTTCAATATAATATATTTTATTATATGTCAGAACACTATACCGTATAGTATGTGATCATTTGTAAACACTTGAAGAGTTTTATAAACACAAAGAGCGTCCACTATTAGCTTTTTTGGGGTGAACCAAATAATAATTAAAGTGTAAGTCAACCTTAAACATGTCTTGACAATAATATGGTATATGTGACCTCCATAGTCTAAACATGACATTCTGATTAATATTACATTTGTGGAAGATGAGTTACGAAGCAAAGTCCATCTTGGGGCAGCCATTTTGCCACTTGCTGTCGACTGAAGATGACATCACAGTTGCTCAGGCAACGACCATTCACAGCTCACCTGTTTTCTGAAGCTGTGCTGTGATTGGCTGTTACCTGAGCCCTGAGCAACATTGATGACATCTTCAGTCGACAGCAAGTGGCAAAATGGCCGTCCCTCGAGATGGACAAAAACGGCTGGATTTTGCTTCATAACTCGTATTCCACAAACGGACTATTAATCAGAATGTCATGTTTAGACTAATGAGGTCACATATAACATATTATTAACAAAATTCATAACTTTATACGCCGGCCTATAAGTGGCCACTCACTCCGCAGTAAACAATTGCGATTTAAAAACAAACCTCACCAAATGTTTAACTATGTAGGCCTACCTTTGGATGAAATGGTGAAACAATTGACTCAGTGGCCAAAATGCATGTAAATACATAGCACATGATGAGTCAGTATGTAAATGCCCAAATAAGGGCAAGCCCTGTAGAAAGCTTTACAGTTACCATGTGCGATTTGTAATTTGAAGTAATGTATTTTGCGGCGAAGACATATACATTCACAATGGTGTAGTAATGGGAATGACAGACACCTTGTTGAACCACCTATTAGTTTTTCATCAAGAAGAAAAAGAGGGTGTCTATGTCAGTTGCAGCATTTACTCAAGTGGACGACGCGCCTGCTGATTAATTAAAGCAGAAGCCGCCATTTGAGGAAATATGTTATTATTCCCAGGATGTGAAAATCTTGTGGTGTCCAATAATATGGATTAGTGCAGAGAAGATCTCATTTTAATAGCTCTCCAGGAGTTAGGTATTAGGCCGCATGTCACAGTCAAGTGTGCGTGTGAATGAAGGGGGAATGAGGAGCAGTCAGGTGAGAGAGGATGTCCGGCAAATATTTAAACAGGAGCCAATGAGAGTGTGAATGAAAAGAAAAGACCATTTGTCTGCCGGGAGAATTGCTCTTTTCATCCACTGTCTCTTTCTCTCTCTTGCGCTCTCTCTGCATAATAGCTAAATGACTAGCAGCCAGTCGCGCTGGTAGCTCTTATCTAGACATGGCCACACAAAAGGCCAAGACAGGCAGGCAAGGCGAGCACTTGACTTGACGAAGGAGCAAGGAAACGAACAAATGAACCAATCAGTGAACAAGAAGCCCTAACGCAGTATTTTACCGGAACCTGGGGCCTTCAATAGTTCTTCTTTATTCAAGAGAAGAAATGACTCCCGCCCCCATTTACTTGCGTCACTATCTCCTGATACTTTGCTTCTCCTCATCTTCCACTTTCTTTCATTCCATTTCAATTTTGACACTCTGGATAAGCGGACTGTAGTGCGTCGGCCGTGATTCATTTTGATTGAGCTGTAAAAGTGGTTGAAGGCAAAGTGGAAGGGGGTTTATTCTTCTTTTAAGTGACCTGCATGAGGATTTGAAAGCTCTGAACTTTAAAGTGGGCGCCTCGCTTGCTTCTACTATCTTTCATTTCGTCTTAACCGATTATTGATCATTGCAAAGTTTGCCGATCCTGTGGAGTTTGATCAATACAGTCTTCATATCAACAAGGTTATCTTTTGTTGTCGCTATGGTGGCTTAGTAGATTTTACAGTAAATGTTAGCTGGATTTGCAAGCAGTTTCAGCCCAACACGTTTGGTGTCGAAACAGTTTGGTGTAAATAAGTTCCCCAGGCGAGGGAAGCATTCTAGAATCATCGGTCAATTTAGAACATCCACAACTAGTTTGGCTGCAATTCGAAATTTTCATCACTTTTGATTCATTAGTATGTTGAAATAAATAAATAAATGAATAACCCACATGTAAATTGACCAAAAGTTTTTGATTATTGAATAAATAAATAAATAAATAAATAAATAAATAAATACTGATGAATGTGACCAAATTTGGGCATATGACTAAGTTTCAGCCTGACGCCAGCAACAAACTGTACAGTGCTACAGTGTTTTGCGCTTTATAAATAAATGTAGTATTAGCATCATCATCATCATCATCATAGTTATTATTATTATTATTGTTATTATTATCCATCCATTTTCCAAACCGCTTACAGGGGCATTATTATTATTATTATTATTATTATTATTATTATTATCATATTATCATATTATCATCATTATTCTTATTTTTATTATTGCATACTGTAGTTACATGATATGCGATTGAAAAAGGGTTCAAAACAGGCTAAAACAAGTGCAGGAGGGTGCACCTGCAAAGTGTGGAGAGACTCTGTTGCCGAAATAAACAATTGCAGTCAATGAATGGGACAATAATTGCCAAGAGTCTCTCAAATATCCACACTCTCTATCTGTGTCTTTGTTGACAGTTGCACCATGTTTTTGTGGTTCAATAAAATGATTGTATGTGATGGTTAAAAATGTTCATTTTGTCTTCTAATTTACAGTCACTGTTTTTCTTTGCCATAAAATATGGTTTTGTTTATCCTCCCACCATGATAATAATGTAAAATGTATGTTAAGTGTATTTTTTAGTGCTGTTTAGCCAGAAATGGAAGAAATGGGTGAGAAAAATGAATTGAATGATTGAATGAAGCGACGTAAAGGGTGGCGTATGAGAGGTGAAAAGAAAGTTAGCGGGGTCACATACATTCGCACCCATAGCCCCAAAGAGCCTTTAACACAATACCATTTGACCCGATGTCCAAGTAGCCCCCTGCCAGCTCTACGACCTCTTATGTGACCTTTCACCCTCTTGCCACTGTGTCTTCAGCCGCTTTATTATCATGCCAACCTCGTTGCTCAGCCACCCCCCATATTGTAACTCCTTTAGATGCATATGCATATAAGTCCACTTATGTCTGTTATATATGGAACCCCTTCCCATTAAGGTCACCAACCTTGCTTGCTAGTGACCAACCAATCAGTCAGTCAAGTGACTCCGTAGCCAGTCACACACTCACACTCTCAACAAATATTGATTCTTAGAAGTGTCCGGCTCCTTTTAGCAAATCAAATGTTGGGCACACACGCACACACCGGTATTCTCATCAATGACTACACTTGACTGTGACACTGCAGCCCCCTAAATTAACTCTTGACACTCAATATGACACTTCATTGCATGAACGTGTGTGACCGTGCGGTCGTGATGTTCCTCTTCAGTCCTCCCATTGAAGTCTGGTGAAGCTGATGATGTCATCAATCGGTCGGGGGATAATGCAAATAGATTGAGGGAGGCAAAAAAAAAAACACATTCATGACTTTCAAATTGTTATACAATGTGTAAAAAAAAAAAAAATCAAGTCAATTAGTCAAACTTGAGCACGACGACGATACAACAGTAATCTGTGGTCTCACCTGCGCTTACACGCATTTCATCTGTGAGCGTCTGGTGCTGTCGTCTCAGTGCCATTACCTCCCTGCAATAAAACGTCAGGTGTGTACACAACATGCACATACTATAAAGTCAGTGGCAGCTTTGGCCCCATTCTGTCTGCTAACACTAGTTCACCTTGACAATCACAGCATGCTTCGTGCCCCCCTCAAACACGCAAACGCTCACCTTGACACACAACACGTACACTATTTGTGCACTCTTATTGTGTTTTAAACTGTTAACAATTGGTGGGCAAAGTAGAAATCATTTATGTATACAGCACGGTACTTTACAATAATTTACCAGTTGCAATTTCTCAGATATCAGAACGAAAAGTGGTCTCATATTCAATCAAATTTATCTTCAATATATCATATTAGGGTTTCAAATGACATAAAGTCTCTGTTGTGCTCTTCACTGCTTATCATCATGAACGTATGAACGTTGATTTTCTCACAGCTTTGTTGGGCGTGTTTGATTTCCATCCATGCTCCTCCCTGCGCAGCATAACACGTTTAGACGCCGCTGCCTCCGTTCCAAATGTGTGCATGTATTTGAATGGGCGCATTGGAGACACCCCGTCTTCCGCAGGCGCTCGCTTATTGCGGCCCACACAAACAAATTCGTGCCTGTTTGCAGATGAAAACAAATGATGGCGAAATCGAATTAGCGTGAGAATATTTGATATCGGATCTTTATGCGCGGATTAAGTGGGGCTTTCTTTATTGGGTTAAAGCGTTGCAGGTATTGAAGCACGTCGTCAATATGTGATAACAGAGGATAGGAAGCACATTCTTTTTTTCCTTCTATTGTTATGCATTTTTTAGTATTTCCTTCTTTGAAATGTTTACCTCGTGTGAGCATCTGTTTTTTTAATGTTACGCAAGAGTCAAAAGTCCGTTTTGATACATTATTAGAAAGCGCTAGTTGTAGTTTACAGTTATTTTGTACAACTGCACTGCATGTGCACAAACCTGGGGCCACTTTTAGACAAGGTGAAAAGATGAATGTGACCAAGGGCCAGTCTGATGATTGGACAAGCTCCCATAAAACACACACACGCACACACCTACGGGGTAGCTTCACAGGGGACACTTACCTTCATCAGGTCACACGTTGCTGGTGACACACCTTTAACATCTTTGCAGCGGCGTGAGCTGACAAATCACACAGACACGCATATGCGCACATGACTCGTACTTTCACACGTGCTGCCAACTGCCACAATGACTGTATTCACGTGTGTCGTTCCAAGTTAGAGCAACCTTTAACAATGAAAAACACCCTAAAGTCACCTGAACAGTTGAGGTAGGGCTGGCCGATTTAGACTAAACCCGAACCCACAACCTCACAGATGGGAGGCGACCATTCTACCGCTGAGCCATGCCCACCACATATATATATCTATATATCATGACAAACTTAAATGAGAAAATTATACAGATATTTTAACAAATCTCTGAATGGGTTATGTAAATCCCTTAGCTAAGAAATTGATTTAAATGATTAGGGACGGGCAAGTACAGATGCCAGATATCTTACCAGTATCCAGCCTTATTTCAAGGTATTGGTACTCAAAACGGCTTATTGTGGCTGTTTTACGATCAGGAATGAATAATTATACACTAGAAGAAAATACAATTTGAAGGAAAATGCTATATTGGAATACATTGGTCTTTAAAAAAAAAATCTGCCATTGTTTTTTTGGGGTGGAAATTATTTGTATCAAAAGTACTAGTGGTATTGGTGCTTGGTATCGTTGACTACTCAAAAGTACTCTTACTGGTATCAGTATAGGAAAAAGTGCTATCGAACATTCCTATAAATAAGAAATAAATGTGTTAGTTTGAGAATAAAAATATTGTGCAGATCTCAAATTATTAATTTAAAATTCAGTCCTTTATGATGTAAAATAGTAGAAATGAACACAAATAGCAATGCTGGTATTATAAATATCATTCATTTTCCGTTTTTCCTTGCGCTGTTTAATGTGTGGCTGTTGCATTATTTTCACATTATATTTTCTCCGCTGTAATGTGATTCCAGCTAGCTCCTGTTAAAAATTTACAACTAAATATACTATGCATGCCACTGCTACAGTTCACGTTAGCTTAGCCGTTAGCATGGCTTCTGCTGTTCTCTTTTTTATTCGGTGTGTTGCATACAATAACTCATCCTCCTTTATTAATAATGACTCTTGTCGAAAGTAAAGTTTATTCGCCACCACGAAGGCAAGGATGATTGAGGAATTAGCCGGCTCTGTGTTTAAACATGCTAGCTAGCCAGCCACCGTTCCTAGCAGGTGCAGTGCAAGTTAGTTTAGCAACTAGCATCCCTGCTGTAGCACATGCGCAGCCGGTTAGGAGGGAGAAGGTGTGACTGTTTGATAAGACCTCCTTGAAGTCATTTTCACCCTGAAGCTGTTATTATTATTTTTGATTATTATCAGATTATTTTATCAACAAGTCTTATCGCTATTGGTCGGAAGATTCTGGACTACCATAGGCCAATGTTTATTCCATCTACCGCATATATAGCATTATAATGATGACCTGGGTTACCATTAATAGCATTGAGAGTAATCTAAGTTTTTGTTTGTAAAAGTCAGGAATTCAATTTGCACTCTCCCATTGCCGTTTTATCTTGATTACATTAGCAAATCAAATCCATTTATCCGTCAGCCTTTGGAGACCAAGCCTGCAATGTGAGTACACAGGCTAATCTGCATCGAATAATGTCTGTCACACATCCAGCGTGGAGTTGTGTACGTACACATACAAACGTGTGCAGCGTTTACAGTTTCACAATATAATATGTGACATGAGATGAGTAGTGACAAATAAATCAGCATCCCAGCCCATCATCATCATCCAAGTTGTCACTTGCAAACAGTCAGCTTTTACTACTTTCAATTTGTTTTGGTATTTGTGCATTTATGTGTATGGGGGAGAGAAAGAGAGATAGAAGATGTGATTTGATATGATATGATGGCGGAGGGGGGGGCATAAAGATAGATGATCATAATTACGCACGGGCCAAACTCCATTTCAAATAATCCTCTTTCTGCTGCCGGCGTGCACATGTACACACCCAAGCACGCACACACATACAGCAAAAGCCATATAAAAGTTCATATCGAAGTGTAATGCTCACCTATGCATGCAGCAAATGTAGTGGAAGAAAGGAAGGCGTTGTCATGACATACATTATTTCCACCGGTTCATGCAAAGTTCACAGACAGCCATGAAATAGTTCTGCCCTCCCTCCTTTTCTTTCTCTTTATCTGTTTACTTTTCCCTCATTGTTTACCTCTGCGTCCTTTTGTCTCCGCCTCCTCATCATCCATATTCTTTCTCTTCGCTGTGTCTCTCCCCTATTTTCCATCCATTGTTCTTAAATAAGAGTCTGGAGGATTCATCCATTCCATCAGGGGATAAGCAGGTGGTAAAATGGGATTAGAGAGAGCCTGTCAGCAGCTGAGGAGGACGTATGGCTTGGGCGCGTACAACACACACACACACAAACACACACACACGCGCACAAATACAGGGGAATCATCTAAATATCATAGAGGCACAAACAGACACAGCTGCTGAGAAGCAACAATTTGGATAATTGTATGTGCGTGTGTGTGTGAGTCTCCATAATGGTATTGTTAGTTTTTGTATAGAACACACAATAAAATACATTTCAATAGATAAATACATTCTTAATGGGCATCGGTCAGACACGTGTGAATTATGTTGCTGATTGTAATATAGCCACAAGAGAGCTTCCGATACCTTGAATTCGATCCAAATCATTACCTGGTATCGGTACTAAAACATTGCTTGTTTAGAGTCATACTTAGATCCATACACAATGTTGAGGCTGAAGGTTTTCTATCACACTAAAATGACCACCTTCATAGATACTAGCGCTGAATCATTTTCAAAAGTAATAAATGTTTTGCTCAATTTTGGGACTGTGATTTTATATGTGATTTTTTTGCAAAACAATTAAAGGGGAAGCCAACCAAAAAATAATAATTTTGGGACAATAATATGTTCTATGCAGCCCCACTAGTCTAAACATGGTATTCTGGTTTCTATTGCGTTAGTGGAATATGAGTTAAGCAGCAAAATCCAGCCGTTTTTGTCCAGCTGGGGCGGCCATTTTGCCTTTTGCTGTCGACTGAAGATGACATCAATATTGCTCAAGTCTCCGGTAACAACCAATCACAGCGCAGCTTCAGAAAACAGGCGAGCTCTGATTGGTTGTTGCCTGACCCTGAGCAACATTGATGTCATTTTCAGTCGACAGCAAGCGGCAAAATGGCCGCCCCCTGAGATGGATAACAACGGTTGGATTTTGCTTCATAACTCATATTCCAAAATTGTAATATTAATCAGAATGTCATGTTATTATCAAGAAATGTTTAAGGTTGACTTCCACTTTAAAATCAAACAGTGACAGAATCCGAAAGTCTTTGCAATTTTTAATTTCTGAATCAATTTACACTGTGTAAACAAAGTGAACATAAAATAGATTTTTTTTTCTCCTCTTCTTCTATATAAACCAGGCGGCATGTATTTGCTGAGGTCCAGTCAGGTCAAAATCAGAATCATTGGTCCTCACATGACATTGCGTGGTCGCTGGCGGGGCTCCAACGAGTGTCCATAAACGCACCCAGCCACACTCTAATTTACGACAATAACGCATCATAAAGCTTCTACATTTTCTTTGTGTTCGATCTGCACACACCTTATAAGCATGCTGATGGGATGTTTTCATCTGCAGGCTGCTCTCCCAGCTGTGTGCCTCATTGTCTGCCCCAAACGGATGGTGACAGCGGGTGCGAGGGTGCGTGTGTGTGTCGGTGTCCGCGTGTATATTTGTCAAGGCGGTTTTATGTATTCTCTTTTGGAGAAGATATGTTTATCTAAACATGACATCCCAACGTAATGAATCCATACATGAGTGTGTGTGTGTGTTTGTGTGCGTGTGTGTGTGTGTCCATCAAGCCACACACTCAGCCGAAGCACAGCATTGGCTTGCTTGCTGATGATGACATATGAGTTCCTGGCCGTGGTAATGGCTGTTAAATCTCATAATTACACGCTTCTTTATTGCAATGCATAATGACCCTGCAGCACTATTGGACAATTAATTAAGATTTTCAGCCGGGGCTTCTTTTTTTTTCAGGCCCAGATGAGGATGTGGAATGAGGTCCTAATGTTCTTGTCTCCAAGCTAGGACATTACGGGGCCGCTTAGAAAGCTCCACGTGCATCGGTTTTCATCTCTTCCCTCATTTTGTCTTCATACCTCCCTCGTTGAGAATTTCCGTTTCCATGCTTGTCCTGAATGATGATAACGATGATATTATTGAAGAGCGTATCTGTAATCTGTGAATGCTAAATTAATCCCCGTGGAGTTTGTGTGCTTGTGGCTCCATGGGAAGCTACGGGGGATTATGAAGATAGAATCAACACGACCTCATAAACTGGTACATGGACACCACGCCAGTAGAGAGGAAGGCCATTGGAATTTAACAATCAGATTTTATCCATGCATCCAAAATGGTTGACCGGGGCTTCACAACTGTGTATCTTTAAAATATGTCAAACATAAATACATATAATTCCTCATGTCAATTTCATTTTATTCAGGAAATTAATGACAAATTTAACTCAAAATAGAACTTGTAAGCAAAGTCAAGATAGAAATTTGAACAACAGTTAAACGCTTGAACAATTACAGTTTGTTTTGCTAGTAGTGAATTCTTGAGTTAGCATAGAGTAAGAAAAGGTATAGAAACTTTTGTAAGAGAAGTTAATGTAAAACGTAATTTGGAGGGAGTGTAAAGGACAACGGGTTAATTTGCAAAATTTTCCACAATCTTGGAACTCTTATTTTTGTAACTTCCCATTGGGCGGAAGTTGCATTTTGAAAGAATGCGGAAAGGGATAGCGACGGATTTTTGAAGAGGTCAAATTTTTTCCATACCGTTTACTATTTATATAACATCTTTCTGCTATGTGTGAGGTGAACACATTCTCATATAATGTATGTAAAGTAACTCTCAAATTGCATTGACTTGTAGAAAGTTGAATGTACCATCTATACATGCACTACATATGTAAATATGATGTTTACTGTTCTGGATAACTGTTTCCAATCCTTCTATCCAGCCATCCTTTCCATTCTATCTTACTGAACACAAACTGAGACAACATGAGAGTTGAATCAAATATCAGGACTGCGGAATAATGTATAATGGACCTCTCAAGCATTTTTCTGATACTCGTGGGATTTGGCCTCTTCAGGAAAATAACGTTATTACAGGAAATTGTTCCGAGCAGGTAATCCAGCAAGCGATCAATAGACAGCCACAACAGCGTTAATTGAACAAACTGGGAAATGTGAATTCATTACAGATCAGATTGATACATAGATAGCTGAGTCGCTTTAAAACCCCGGCCTGATCTCAAATCCTCTCGGAAGCCTCATCTCTTGTTTGAATGAATCTTCATGGAATTCTTCCAATAATTGCATTGTGCTGCACTGTGTCAACAAACAACTGTTATGATTAGAGTTATTACCAAATATTTGTGTCAGACAATTCCTGCTGCTGAGGCCCAAGAGAGACACGATCAGCCTTTGACGTACAGGAGCGTTTCCTCATTCACATTTTATTTATGGTTAGGGCAAAATTACAGTTGTCCAGAACCGATCATTAAATGGGGCCAAGCACATCATTGTCTTTTTTTTTTCTCTCTCTCGTGGATTCTATAGTGGGCGGTGCCCTTATTCCGAAAGCTTGTGTTAGAAATGGCGCAAGATTCTGCGCTCATCTGTCTGCAGTTTGTTATGGAAAAAGATGCACATATGGTGGAAGCATTCTTTCTACAAGGCCGACAGTTCGGGCAAACCAAAAGATATGAGATGCGATATCTGCAAAGCCTGATATTATTTCTAGTGCTACCAAACAGCGTCAACAAAGGATTGAAAGAGTCAGGTTAGCAAATGTGACACATTTAAATTTTTGGGACATTTTTTGACTCGTTATCGGCCAATACTCAAAATCAAGTTATCTGACTTGGACTCGGGTGCAAACAAAATGTGATTGGTAAAATAATTAATAAAGAGGCCACATTTTCCGTTGAAATCCATATACTGGAATCATTAAATGAGGCTTTTTTTCTGGAAACGACTGGGGATGTAACACGATCCAAACGTCACAATACAATAAATATCACGTGAACCTCACAATATGATAATTATCATGATATTGTGGCGAGTTTGGCGATATATAAAAATAAACTCACAATACTTCATGTGCTCCAACTGGCTCAGTGGAGCAAATTATAATGGTCCAATTCCGGTCCTCAAAGTCCGGAGTCCTGCAGGTTTTAGATGTTTCCACCTACCAACACACCTGATACTAAAGATCAGGATCATTATCAGGCATGCTGATGAGCTGATTATGTGAATCAGGTGTGCTAGTGGGCGGAAACATCTAAATCCTGCAGGACTCCGGACCTTGAGGATCGGAATTTGTGAACCCTGGTCTATGTAGCTCACAATGCTGTGTTCGGCCGAAGCGGGAGCGCAAAGTAATGTTATTTGATGGAGATGCTGAAAATAGTTGCTGATGTGACTGAATAATGGGCGTGATAACCACCACAGTGGCGAAAACATTCCTAATTACAATTATACTGCATTCATTAACTCACCACTAGTGGGTGCTAGAACTTCACAAATGGAATAGAAGCTCGCTTATGGAAAAATATGTGATGCTTTTAATATAAATTTATGATGACGACAATATTGTAGTAATTTCAATATCGCGATATAGCAATATGGCCGTTATCGTGACATCCCCACACAAGAAGTTAAGCTGAGATACAGTGGTAAATATTCATTATTTTCCATAATAGCAAAGCAAAGGATGCTGGTAGATTAAAATCTTATAATATAGAAAATTCTAATCAACTGTAACTTTAAAAAATTATGCATACTTAACAAGTCCATATCATTTTATTGAGTGTAATTTTTTTTACAATCCATTTCTTTTCTACTGTCTCCTTTATTCTGGAGATCTAATTACATTTTTCTGTTTTCTGCTTTCCTCTTTTTTTCTGCAAAACTGTCTGTCAGCAGTGTCAGTGTGTGAGAAACCCACCGAGACTTAACGCATCTGAGCTAACACACACACACACACACACGGTGGTCATTCCTGCCTGCATCAGCATTGAATCATGAAGGGAAGAGCATGCTGGAGAGAAAGGAGGATGGAAGAAGAAGTAAAGATAAAAAATAAAAAAAAGAGTATTTAGTCTGTTCATTCTCAATCCAAGTGGATGATTGTCAGTTAGGCAGAGCTCACGACTCTGTACAGACTGAAGAAGACCCAAGTGGCGCACGCCTACACACACGCAGGCATTATTTGACACAGCCCTGATGGAGCTGGAAGTGGGTAATTAAAATGTAAATATTGATATTTTATTATTTGAAATGGCTCCACTGCAGTGCTCTTAATGTCACTCCATCTGGCGTCTCCACAGAGACCCCGGGCTCGCCCCCGACCATCCACGCTGCCCCATCCGGGCCCACCGACACCCCGCAGCCACCTCTGTGTGGCCGCGTCTCCAATTTGGCTCTAATTAAGTATTAAATATGAGCAGCCACTACCACAGAGGCAGAACACTTGACACACACACACACACACACAAAGCTCTTCTCTCTTTCACACACACTCATATCCACTAAAGCAATGGGAAGATTTTAAGTGTTAATCTGCCAGTGCTGCTGATGGTGTCTAATGTATGCAATTAACAGTCAGCCAGGGCTGAGGGTTTGGTAATTAGCTGGCTGTTCACACTGATTAGAGGCGAGCGCAGCCCTATGACTGCTCCGCTCTCCCTGAGGCCGCACACACGCACAAAATGGGGGGTGCGGTCCAAGGAGAGGTGGTGGAGGGGGTTGCGAGGCAAAGGAAATGGAGAAAAGATATTTTAGCCAACAATGTGAGAGGTGGTGAAAGGTGATTATGTACATAATTAATGTGTTCCTAAGCAATAAAAGTGACTGATGTGGTGTCACTTTTCTCTCAATGTTCCTCCGAAAGTCATTTTATCATCAGGGTAGACCTCAACCTCACCTGTTCATCTTTCTATACTGGCAAAAAAATGGAAAGATTAGTCAGAAACCTAATACTCTAACTCGGGATGTTCGGAACCCCTTTTTTTGTCAGTACGAGTACTCGACTCACGTGCAGTCACCGATACCAAATACCGATGCCAGTAGTAAATAAAATTCCTCCTTAAAAACAATGACAGAGAGATCTATATATCCCAATATAGCATTTTTCCTTAAAATTACATGTAATTAGTGGCATTTTTCAATTCTAATATTAAATTTTTAGCACCTGATTGTAAAACGGCCACAAACGGGCAGTTGATACTGGTATCGGTATTGGTGAGCTATTTCTGTTTTTGTCAATTGACAATTATTTTATTTGACACCTCTATATACAGTATATTGTCGCTGCTATGCGAAAAAACACTATATATATTTTTTCATTTTTATTGTTTATGTTTGAGGGAGGAAATTGAATGCAGACATCCCAAACACGTAAAAAAAAATATATATATTTAAATGGACATAAGTGTTTTTCACAGTACGAAGCAATTAGGATAAGCGGCCATTTTCTTTCAACCGTTTTCCTTTTGTTTTTTTTTGTTTTTTTTGTTAGCTTGCAAAGCTACGCTCAGTGATAGTATTTTGTTTCTCGAAGGGATTTGGGAAAGTTAAAGGAGCTTTTGTTCATTTTGGCCTTAACTTTAGCCTGACGGAATGCCTCATTTTTACGTGAAGTGTGATAATGTATTTCACTATTTCTCTTTTTTTTTTTGTGTGTGTGTGTGTGTTTGTAGTAAGAAACCAAAGCACTTTCTGATCGCAAGGGGGATTTCTGCTCACCATTTTTAATTAGAATTTTCAAAAATTGTGAAAATAAACCTGAATGGAAACGCTTTATTTATTTTTAAAGGACTAAAATTTGCAACAACAACCAAAAAAAGTTTCTACGCTTGGAGGGGGTGGATTTTTCAGTGTATCAAAAAAAGGAAATGGTTATGGTAATAGGTTTTGCAGCTAAACAACGACAGGACCTGATACACATTGCACGTTTTGAAGGGATTTTACATCATACCTACATATTGTAGTCACAAAAAAATGGCAGCAGACGATAGAGTATGTTTTGTTTGTTTGTAGGGTACAAAGAAATCCAAATATTTTTGAAAATCATAAGAGAAGTGAACATGATCACTTTTGTTGACAGTCAGCTGGGTGTGGCAGAGAGACGCTCTCTTATGACATCATCACACGACACTCCTCTCACTATTTGCAAAATGATATCGAAGGTTCATTTTGCGCATTTTGAAACATTTGTCTCGAAACCCCATTGCAGACAACCGTGTAGTCTGCCACACCCTAGTGTGGGGCATGACATAATTTGGGGGCTCGTCCGGGAGTACACAATAATGTCACACGCTGTTAGTGTGATGAGTTTTAAAGCTACGTTTTAACTCTCTCAATAGTTACACAAGTGTACAAAAACAATCGCCGTAAAATGTAAAAACAAAACTCTGTAGTCTTACTGCTTTAAATTATAAATCCGCTTACGTCATATAACTTGCCTTTTATATTTGTATTATTCTCTTCTCGCGTTCTTCTTCTCTCAATATTGAGGCTGTTTCTATTTTGGGGGAATAACACAAAACTTAACTTTCGAATGATAATGTTGGCTTGTATTCCGAACCTTGCAACCTGGGACCGTGTGTGTACGTGTTACACCGTTCTTTGGGAAGATTTGTTTCCATCTCGTTGCGCATATCTGTATAATTGGGTCAGCTGGTGAGTGCTGTGTGTGTGCGTGTAGTTTGTTTGTTTGGGCTTGGCCAAAGCGATCACAGGGGGTCCGTGTTCATTTGGGCCGGCGTCTGGCCTTATGGCACCAAACTGTTTGAGGTGTACACACACACACACACACACACACACCCTGAAATAACTGAGCACTTTTCTTTCCACAGCATACAACAAAAAAGGCACTAAAGCAAATTTAAACATAGTCACATAAAGCAAGTAGCGTGAGAGAAAGAGAACAATCACACCACTCTGTCTTCTTGACTAAACTACTGAAGCATTGCTCTTATATTAGCTTGTTTACCCTCACTGTGCTCCATGTGAATTCCCTTTGGTTCGATTGTGTTCCATTTGTGTGACAATGTGTGATGCACATCTCTACTCTGCTGATAAGTGTGTGAATCTCCGCTGCGACATTGTTCAGACAGTATGATGGACTTTTGTGTTATTGTATCCCGAGGCTGCGCTCTAATAGGACAGAGCTCGGTGTCATTGTTAGCACAGAGAAGGTGCTCCAAGGCAGGATGTCTTTATATACATATTCATATTTGTTACCTATTTTTGTTCACGTGGAATCCAGGAGCTACAATGTCTCTTTTTTTTTATTTTTATAGCAGAACATCTATTTTACATCACGCTGTAAGAAATAAAAGATTTTAAATGGAAATGGCTGCATCTATCAAAGGAACTATATATTTTGCTTTATGCATTAATAAACTCGGACTGTAGGATTAAAGCTAATATTATGATATGACTTTTTTTTTTAATATGTCAAGTTATTACACCCGGAGCAAAAGCAATGGGAATATTTTCATAGTTGTTGTGTTAGTTGGTATATGTGACCTGACTTTTTTTTTCCAAAATAAAAGCCATTCATGGGCCGATATTTTGTTGTTGTTGTTGAAAAATTGGAGTTACGACCACTAAATGGTGGCAGTGAACTTTACAACAAGCACCAGATAGTTTTGAGTATGTAAACTAATGATTGATCCGGAATCTTTTCTTAGTCTCTTCAGCATTCTACAAATAAATTAAAATGTCCTCCAAGTGTCCAATTCGGCGACAGTAAGTCATGTGTTAATAACTGGGACCAGATCACCATTGCAGCCTGTTTTCACACCTGTCACATTATTGCACGCTCACACCATCGCCTTCTTGGATGCACCAGCTATTGCCCATGCACAAATGTGCACACACAACATCACACAAACACACACACAAACACATGGCCCGCAAGTGAACACACACAGGTACTTAGAAGCATCGCACCCAGTCCTCACTGGTTCTCATTTGCCCTGAAACCACAAGAAAACAAATGTTGGTGAATTTGTGTGGCAACTGGGGCATGAGAGAGGGCTATCCTGTGTGTGTTTGTGTTTGTACATGTGTGTGCGTGTGCCACGCTGTTGTGCGGTCTCGGGTGTAAACGTGCAGTCAGGACTCATTTGGCAGACAAACAGGCCGCAGGCTGGCTGGGGAATCTACTTGTGTTTGTGTGTTTTTCTTTACGCCTGCGTGTGTATGTGTGTGTTTGTATTTGATAGAGGAGAGAGAGGAGAAAGAAAGAAAAGAGCCTGTCAGAGCGAGTGGTGGAGGTTAAGTCTGCGTGACTGCACTTCAGCCTCTTTCTGTCACCCCGTCACACACACGTACGGCATACACACATGAACACTCACTCTTTTTGCTGTCATAGCTGAAAACACTTAAAAAAAAAAATGAGTTTCTAATATTTTCGTTTCCACGTTTAGCCTTGTGAGAGCAAAATATTAGAAACAGCTGTCAGTTTTACAAACTAAAATAGCAAAAATTAACATATTGCTAAATTAATAGTGCTCTGACGGTGTCAATCAAAACGCAATATTATTACTTTTGTAAAGGAAACAGAAATGTTATTTGGATCTGATGAGATTGCGAACAGGCATTTTTTTCGTCATACCGGAACTAGAACCACTTCCTGCTTCCGTGTCCTACTAGCTACTAGCCTAATGTCGCGGTCGCCCGTCAAATCCAAAGCAAGCTGAGCTTTTCCAATGTTACAATGCGGGACTGGGGTGAGTCAAACGGCACGGCCATCTTCCAACAGCTGCCGGTTGGATAGGTTGGATTGAATTGACTTGTTCAGGGCTGTAGCTGTCAAACAAGATCGCATTAGCTAAAGTAATAACACAAAACACCGATCATCAGATTCACTAGTGATTACTCTGCTGAAAAAGTGTCAATGACATCATCAATTAATCAACTTCGACTAAGAAAAAGTTGAGTCTAATATCTATAAAACAAACAACATTAAGTAAACCCCTTGCTTTTTTGGGTCAAATAAAAACAATAATAAAACTTTTGGTAATGGAGTAAAGTGATCACAAACTTTGTTTAGCATTTGAAGATATTCTTTGTAGCTCTAAAACATCTCATTTGAGCAGATAAGCTGTATTTATTTTTATTTTTGGTACTTATGTATTTAGTTGTGTTTTTTTTAATTTTTATTAATTAAATTCTATTTATTTGGAGTTTTTTTACTTCACGTATCTGGTGGTTGCTGACCAGTGGAATTTTGACTAATTTTGTTGCCAAGTCAACATAATCAGCAGGCTATGACATCATTGCGAGGGGTTAATTAGAAGCCACATTGTATGTCGTTACCGCACGAGCTCGTACACAAACACAGCACGAGATGCCTTATCAACAACGAGCAGAAAGCAAATGTAATTAGAGCCAAATAAGGAAGCCCCTTTTATCCAGTGAAGTCACAGGTATGAAAGAAAAGGGTCTCCACCCTTAACCCCGCCTCCCTCCCCCCAGTTTTAGTTTCTCTTCCCTCACTCATCCCGGTGCTCTCGCTCCATCAATACCGCTCGCTCTCTCTCCATCATCAGCACTAAATTCCCATTGATGTTTCTTTTCTTCTACCGTATCGATCGCTTCATGAGAAGGAGGCGGGGGGTGAGGAAGGAGGGGGCGTGGGGTGCGAGATGGTGTTATCTGTTAATTAATTTGTCCTGAAGCTGGCCACCTATTAATCAGACAGATAAGAGGCATTGGATGGCTGAACGGCGCGGACAGGCTAGCGAGGAGAGGACGGGGGAGGAGGGGCGGGCACTCACGTTGGCCTCACATTTGCACACCAAAATACACACACACACATGTTCACAGTGTACAGCTTTCGTTGCCCACAGATTGAAAACATACTGATGAGACAAAACGTCCTGCACATTCTCACCAGCACGTGTATTGTTGCACAGGAACAAGCGCAGGAAGTGCCTCTACCAGATAAAAAATCATTGATGCACTTTGAGAAGAAACGCTGCACTTGGCCTCGATAAATTAATCATGAGGCTTTTAATTATTGGTGTAAGTGGAGTAAGTGTGCGTTTGTGCCTATCAGCTGGAACCGGGAGGGACATTTGTTGACAGCAATGTGTGACCCACTGTAATGTAGTAATATATACCGGTGTGTGTATCAATATATATATATATATATATATATATATATATAAAATGACTACTCGAATTGAGAAGCAAATTGGTTGTTGAAAATGAACGCTGAATCAAAATTTTAACGTCAGAACGCGACATAACATATCGTATCAGAGGAATGTTTGAATGAATGAATCTCCCTATATCCAGCATATCTTTGTGGGGATCGCACATGCGTAAAACCTACGTAAGGACTTGTCACTCCCGTCCCATCCCACTCCCACAGCAAAAATCCCGTCCTGTCCCAGTCCTGGACAATACAAGAAAACAAATGTTTCTTAGGAGAAAAAAAAAGAAAACATGTGCAATCATGTCCCACTCCTGGTGAAAACGACTCCGTCCCATTCCGCTCCCATTCAGAATTACTCCCACTCCCGTACCGCTGCCATTATGGAGGTCAACTGCATCATTTAAAAAAAAAATTTAAAACACAGTGTATGGAAAGAAAAATACAAATGGCTGTGCAAGTGTGTATAAGTCCAAGGTTTTTTCCCGAAAATTGAATTAATACCGCTACCGTCTGCTCCCGTGAAGTTTTTATCCTGTCCCATCCCAATCCCGTGATTAAAGGAGGAATCCCGTGGGAATCCTGTAAACCGCGGGATTCACGAAAAAAATGTCAGCCTCTAGTATCACTCGCAAGTGATTATAAAAGTATTTGGCCGGCTAATGCCGTCCTAGCAATGAGAATATTTGGCCAGCTAATGCTATTTTAGCGACAGAAATATTTGGCTCGCTAACATCTTGGTTGTTGACCGGCTAACATTGAGCTAGCAACA
The DNA here is from genome assembly GCF_054856555.1 of Leptonotus elevatus. Classification (NCBI taxonomy): domain Eukaryota; kingdom Metazoa; phylum Chordata; class Actinopteri; order Syngnathiformes; family Syngnathidae; genus Leptonotus; species Leptonotus elevatus. The sequence goes on along the minus strand of NC_141241.1, from coordinate 12,548,838 downwards.
AACAAAAGCGAATTTTCAAACTTAGATCCTGGGCGAAAGATGAGCTAACTTAGCTCTAGCTAGTATGAGGCTAGCATCAGCGTAGATGAATTTAAAATGTGAGCAAAGAGAAAAAACATCCTTTGTTTGGGTACTGTGTGAGATCCTGGAGGTCAAAGTAAGTTATTTTAAACCAAAAAGGTTTATCTTTAAGTTTTGTTTTGTTCAGTTTTTTTTCAGGTACATTAAGTACCATTTGAGTTGATGCGGTCATTCGGTGGCTTATACTGATCTGAAAAACTGAGTCGAAGGGCCGCGGGCACCGTGTTGGTAAGACCTGTATACAATCCTGTGATCCCTTTCCACTGTATCGGTTATCTGGATGCATACGTGTGTGTGCCACAGTGTGTGTGCCTGAGTTTGGCATGTCCATAGTTGTCGAAGGAATGAATTGCAGCATGTTTCAAACAACAATAGCCTGCAACGTGGACATAATGAGACGTCTGCCATTACCCATCAACACACTGAGAGATAAGAACCCCCGAACACATGCACAAACACACACACACACACGTGCCCTGGCACGCACTCTCCCGTCTCGAGAGGAGGCGCTCGGCAGCAGATGTTGTTGAGGAAATATCTTCCTTCTCATCTGCGCGCTCCTCCTGGCAGGATGTGCGTCCAAAACATACACACCCCCACACACGCACACACACACATAGCGGAGTGCTGTGGTGCAGTCTGACAGGTGCGCTCACATGGGCCACCTCTCTTATGAAGACACACGTGCGGCGTACACACTCTGGCGCAGGTGCGAATGGACAGGTGTGTGGGGTGAGGACAGCTGTGAAGAAGGTGCGAGTGGGCATGTGTTCCATTAAAGGGGAATGGAAAGGGAATTTGTTGCATTGGAACTAAATTGTCCGTAGGTGTGAATGTGAGCGTGAATGGTTGTTTGTCTATTTGTGCCCTGCGATTGGCTGGCAATTACAAATGGAGTGGGTTGTCATTGAAGAAAAGAGGAAATTTGACGCCATGGCTGCAATTAGAGACCGTGTTTGAGCGGTGCAGCAGCGATGGGCAACATTGATCCAGGCAGGTTGTGTCAGGGGGAGATAAGGCTTACCTGTCCCCAGAGGACAGCCCTGGGCACAGGGGAGGGAGGAAGGACGGCAAGCAGATGAGGAGGACGAGGAGGAATCCTATGGACAGCTCGCTGGATGAAGGCAGGGAGGAATGTGCTTAGGGAGGAGAAACCATTTTTGATCTTGTCCACTAAAACAAAACATTTATCTATGACTTTCAACGTTGTGTTGCTTTATTCAAAACTACAGTGTACGATACTATTTAATTTCATTTACATGACATACAACTCATTTAAAGGCATTTTCGTACGAACTACAGGATGTCATACTGTTAGGACTGCGAAAACAAATATGTTGAATTGCCTCATCATACTTTTACATATACACAACAAATTGATGCCTAACTCGTTTTAAAATCAGCAGTCAAGGGTTATAGTTGCTCAAGTTACTGTCAAAAGGGGTTTTGTAACAAAAATATTTTTTATAGGGATGTTCGATTAATTGATTAAAAATAAATCACAAAATAGATCAATGGCATATATTCTAATATAACATTTTTCAATTAAATTAATGAATATGTTCTATTCTTCTAATTTCTAGTTCCTGATCATAAAATGGCCGCCGCCCATCCCTATTTTATCACATACTGTATGACAATGTGAAATCTCTCGTGAGGTCCAATACCATTTTTCAGACCAAAGCTAGTACAAGTATTCACTGATACCAAGTACCAATACATCTAGTACTTTTGATATATAACATCTGATGATTCACCAATGTGTCAAACTGCAGTAGTATAGATTTTGTTTGCCTTAAGTATCAGTGGCTGGTATCGGCAAACATATAACCACTATTGAACTCTGAAGCCTCAGACTTATTTTTTACATAAAAATCAGCACACTTCCTAATTTTGACCTGTGTGCATGTCACCAACAATATTCATACAATGCAATGCAGTATATAACAAATATCGTCCCATATATAATCAATAGTAGTTTTCTACTCAGCGTCCAATAATCTAATGTTGTAATCATTCTGTTCAGGCTTCTCCACGCTGTCCCTAGCAGACCAAATGAGTCTACTGCAGAGTGCATGGATGGAGATCTTGATCCTGCGTGTTGTGTACCGCTCGCTTTCCTTCGAAGACAAGGTTTGTATCGTTCCATTTATTCTGCCTCTGCTTAAACATTGGCAAAAGGGTTCCTGATCATTCTCAACTGGCGATTTGTGTTTGTGTCACTAGCTGGTGTACGCCGAGGACTACATCATGGACGAGGACCAGTCCAAGCTGGCCGGGCTCCTGGACCTGAACAACGCCATCCTGCAGCTGGTCAAGAAATACAAAACCATGAAGATGGACAAGGAAGAATTTGTCGCTCTGAAGGCCATCGCGCTGGCTAACTCAGGTAGGATAAAAGATGTGTGCGTGTGTGTGCGTGTGTTTGTGTGTGTGTTTGTGAAGTGCAGAAAGCGTTAATCCCCGGAATCCCCATTCCTCAGGGACTCATTTAGACGGAGCCATCAAAGAACTCCTTTCAATACTTTTTATCCAAATACACATGACTCACACTTTGACACAAACTTAGGTGTCCAATCATTCACACACACTCGTTGTGTACAGTACACAGTCGCTAGTGCGACCTGTAGCCCACCTTGTACAAAGTGGCCATCCCTTTTCCATTAGCATAGTCGTCTCTTCAGATGCCTGTTAAATAAGGTGAAATCATTGGAGCCCAAAGTCTGTCGATAAAGGCCCCGTTCTGATGTGTCCGGCTTGCATCGACAACTGACTGACACACGCACACACACATACACAGAGGCGCGCGCCTCGCCCCTCCCCTCAAATGACCCGTCTTTTGAACTTTGTCTTGGATGGCAGCCAGCTCTTCAGTACTCTTTAATTACAAGGGGGAGCTGTCAATACAATGTGTTTAAATGGGAGATGCGATGGAGGGAGCTTTGAATGGCGAGGGGAGGGGCCTTTTGTTCTAATCCTGATACCATCAATGCACTGACACCCCAAATCTGGCACTCACATGCACACTTTTGAACATCCCAATTAAATCACACAAAGATATGCCGCTCGGATCTTCCTGAAATTTAGAATTTGAATCATCGCAAATGTTCAAGCACATTTATAGGGTGCATACTATCATGTAGAAATATTGACATTATATCCGGGTTGGGTTATGTGACAATCGATGTGTTGTGTGTAGAGACAGCTCATTGGCTTGGGGAGCAGTGGTGTGCAAAGAGAAAAAAAAGGGGGGGGGGGGGGGGTGTAGTGACCCCGGGCATCCACTTGAGGGGGTCATCTATCCTCAAACTTTCAATAGACATCAAAATATTTTAGGCAATACACTAGACCCATGCCTATGGTGTAGCGCAAAATTACAACTGTGACATTACAATTTAGCTGAAAATCGAATAGTACTCTAAACGGGTCTATACTCTAAACAGAGTCAAATTTACACTTGGAAGAGAGTAAAATCAGAGTAAATTTTACTTAAAGTATTTTTTACTGCGTACGAGAGAATTGGCTTATCCCATGACAAAAACCTAGTAAAGTTTTTTCACTCAGAAATTCTAGGTACATTTTAGAAGGAAATTTTTTGAGTACATTTTACTCGTTTATAAACAAAACAAAAAATGCAAGGGTTGAGGACCAAACTTACGACATTCCGCTTGGGAGACTGCAACACTCCCACCTAAGCTATGCCAACCCCTACTGTTTGCGAATATCCAAAAGACCAAAAACAAATTTTTTGGTCTCTTGGAGGTATAAAGATTCCGTCTGATACAAACGATGTATTACACAGGAAGTTGTGGGTTTTTTCCTCAACCCTTGAGTGACTTTATTTATTTATGTATGTACCTTTGTATGTATGTATGTATGGAAAAATTTATTCTTGGAAAATGTACTTGAATTTCTGAGTGAAAAATCTTTAATAGTTTTTTTCATGGGATAGGCCAATTCTCTCGTTCAGAGTAAACATATTTTGAGGAAAATTTGCACTGAATATTTTATTCTCATCCATGTGTAAATTGTACTGGGTGGGATCAAGTAGACTCTGTTTAGAGTAAAATGTACTCTACAAAATTTTCTGTATAGTTAATCTTGTGACCATTGGACAGTTCAACAGCGCTAAACAAGGCAATGCACTCACCATTATTCAACTTTTTTTTTTGCTCTGAATTTGTCCGTATACCTCAACGCTAGTCCCACTTTGTAACACAGGAAATATGACGCCAGAAAAGCTCCGCCTGCGTTGGGTCTGACCGGTGACCGTAGCATTTTTGCTAGTAGTTCTTCATTTCCCATGAATCTTAGACACAGAATCAGGAAGTAGTTCTAGTCCAGTATGTATAAAGTATAAAATCACAGACAAGTCTTAATGTGTTTATTATTTCAATCAGGAAAATAATTGCCTACAACACACGAATAGCCTCCTAGCTACAGCAGTGTCAGAATAGCTTCAACAGATTAATGTCATATTCCGGAATGATGTATTTTATTTAAAATGCCCATCACTCTTCTGTGAATCACAACAAGTTTGCATCACGGGCCCATCTTTCCAAGCGCTCGTCAAGACAACAGAGCGCTAGCATTAGCATTTTGAAGGGCACTGACACTAATTAATTCACAGGATGCTAATCGTCTGCATTAATGAAGCCAAGCCTTAAGAAATGTTAGCAAACGTGCCCCACATGTAAAGGCACTTCAAACTAGCCATGGGAAACAGGAGGGCATGTGTGTGTGCAATTGTGTTCCATGTTGCGGTTAAACAACTCGCGCTCATTAGGATGTGCTGTTAGCTTGCGAGTGCGAGAAGGCAAAACACTAAACACGCAACATTAATTATACCTGTGTCAAGTTAATCTAGCTGAATTTATTTGTGTTTTGGAAAGAATTTAGGAATTCACATTTCCTGAATCTACAATTAAAGGGGGAAAAAGAAAAGGGAGGGTGTATTGTAATGCTAATAAATCTGCTTATGAACTAGTAAATAAAATATGGGATTGGACCGCCCAGTCTTTTATAAACTGTGAAGATGTTTGACAGGATACAAACGGAGTTTTCTATTGATCCTTATAGGACAAACGCGAGTGGTCTGCTCCTGCATACTGATACATGCATTACTCTATAGATCCAGCCTTGTGTATATATGACATCTGTGGCTGCCTCGCCGTTTACCGTAATCCATCTGTGACTGTATTGTACACTAAAGGCTGAGACAAACAACAATTTTATGCTCAACCTCAATAGCAAACATTTCCTCTCTGACGTGATCAATCAAAATGGATTAGTTGTAAATATTTTGTAATACAGATCGTATATATTGGGCTGGCAAGTCTAATAGTTTTGAGGTGGGGTTTTTTTCCAATCACACCAACTACCAACATTCCCACTGTGTGTGTGTGTGCATTCAGGTGTGTTAATGTGGGTGTATAGATCAGCACTTGCCTTGTGATTATTATTTAACATGCATGTAGCCATTGATCGGATCCATTGATCAGAGGTTGGGAGCTAAAGGCCAGCTCACATTAAGACTTGGCCTCCCCAAGGGCCAATATGGGGCATTATTATTGAGGGACATTCTCAGCCTGCATGCGGCCACATAATACTACATGCCACCAACAAGAGGGATTACATGTGTGTATGTGTGCAAGTTTAGACACACACACACACACACAGATGCACTTTAGGTGTTCCCGAATCTCTCCATCATCCTACAACTCCATTTTTTGACTCCGCCCACCTGTCTGTGTGTCTGTTCATTCATCACGCCCACTGTGCCACACTTTAAAGACACATACTCGAACAAGCTCGGAATCTAAAATCTTAACAGATAACAGATATCATGTGACTAGAAAAATAAAGTGCACTTGTGCTCACTATATATATATATATATATATATATATATATACAGAATTCAAATTATGTTCACAAAATATTCTTCTTGGGTTAATTTTAATGAAAGGCTGTTAATTATCCTTAAGACTAAATGTGATTGTGAATGGTTGTTTGTCTTTGTGCCCCGTCATTGGCTGGTGACCAGCCAATCCAGGGTATACACCGCCTCTTGCCCACCATCAGTCGAGATAGCCTCCAACTCACCACGACACTAATTAAGACAAATAGCAAAGGAAATGACTGGCAAATATGTTTGTATATATTTTTTGAATATATTCAATTAGATTTAAATAGGTTCAAACATATTTGCAATTTTGTTCAAATTTACTTGTAAATAGATTCTAATGTAATTGCAAGCTTCCTTTTTTTTTAGCGTTTGGCATATATTACAGTATACAGTACACATTCAAAAATTTAATAAGTAAAGATTGTTTATTCATTAATTTTTATGATTTATTATTAAGTCTGTAGTGTATGATTTCCGTTCTTTTTTTCCCCATAATGCCACTGTTGACTTCCTCATGTGCATTCTTGTTCCGAACGTATTCTTATAATGTAGGCCATTAATGCTTAAAAAAAATATTTAAAACAACTTTTTTTTTTAACTGTACTTTTTTACTTGACTTTTTTTAAACTACAATGGCAATATTAAACAAAATTTAAACAAATTGCAATATACAAAATTTAAACAAATTGCAATATACAATTAGGAGTATATGCATACATGGAGGGGGAAAAAAACTACCTTTTTTCAGCATTTAGCCTACAAGTACATTTCAACATACGTGCAAATACGTATATAAATACGCTTATAAATACATTCTTTAAAAAAAAAATTAAGTGTACTTGCCAATCAGAAATCTTTACTCACATTGACATTTACACGATTGCGTAATATATAACAAAAGTAATAACTCTATATCATATTGAGTCCAACAAATCTGCTCTGAAAATATAAGTCGCATTTACACACAGAGCTGCAACATGCCCGATAATGTACTCGTAACCAAATCATTGTGATTTCCTTGTCAGACTCCATGCACATCGAAGACGTGGATGCCGTGCAGAAGCTCCAGGACGTGCTCCACGAGGCCCTGCAGGACTACGAGGCTTCCCAACACCAGGAGGACCCCCGGCGGACGGGCAAGTTGCTCATGACCCTGCCACTGCTCCGTCAGACCTCCACCAAGGCCGTGCAGCACTTCTACAGCATCAAGCAGGACGGCAAAGTGCCCATGCACAAACTCTTCCTGGAGCTGCTGGAGGCCAAAGTGTGAGGGCAGAAAGTCCAAGCAACTATCTTTTACACACACAAACACACGCACCAAAACACACATAATTATATGTCCCTTAAGTACGCCCACTATGACAAACAAGTAAGCTATTCCTCTTACCTTAAAACTCTGCTGTTTAAGATTTGAACGAAAAGGCTCGATTGACCTTTTGTTTTGGGAGGTGGGAGTTGACTGATATAACCCCGCCCCTTCTTAAGGAGAAAGAAGAAGACACTTCCCGCTGTTGTTATTGTTGCGTGCAAAAACACTGACAACGGCACTCGCATATACATTTAATGATGACGATATTAACAGCAACGTGCTCAAACGAGGACACATTCAAAAGAAAACGTTCAGAGGACTAATGAGACTTTCCCCCCCCTTGTCCCTCCCGTATAATTTTTTAAGTGTTTAAGAAGATAAAAGAAAAAAATACCTAAAGAAGATTTAAAGACATTTGTAATCACAATTATGTGTACATTGGGATGGACAAAGAAGAAGATGGTAAGGAGGAGATTTGCCTGCCAAAAGATGGAACACTTGCATTCAGCGGATGCCAGCAACTTTATGCCATTACCCCAAATTCTTTGACACCTTTTATTTTTTTTATCCGAGGCCCTGAACTGTTTTTCTCTTCTATTATTGATTCAAGAGCAGTCTACTTGTCCTGATAACCAGCAAGGGAGCAGGTGTGTCCAAGGATTGGACTTTGAATTGGTTGCTGTAAACACATGCAAAATTTAGGAACAGCGTCCCCAAGAAGTCACCTGCTTGTGACCTGTTGACACTTAGTGGAAGCTGAAAATAACGTCAGACTTACACTTGATGAATTGAAGATAAAAATAGAGGGGGAGGAAATCGGCTTTTAAACTGCATAGTGCCAGCTCGGCTCGCTTTTCTGCTTCAAACAAGTTCAGATCCAAGACGGAATGTTCAAGGTTTGAGATAATTTGAGAAAATAAGGTAACACACTTCAAGTAGAAGGTATCAATAGTCAATATTAATTTCATATACCCTACCACCACTAGTTACAACATATTGTAATGCCCCTGCGAGTCGTCAAGCATCTACACATCCACTGGTGGAATTTCATTCGCATTATTAAAGTGAAAGTCAACCTTAAACATTGATAATATGTTATATGTGACCTCACTAGACTAAACAGGACATTCTGATTAATATTACATTTGTGGAATATGAGTTATGAAGCAAAATCCAGCTGTTTTTATCCATTTCAGGAGGCGGCCATTTTGCCATTTGATTTCGACTGAAGATGACATCATATGTTGCTCAGGTCTCAGGTAACAACCAATCACAGCGCAGCTTCAGAAAACAGGTAAGCTCTGATTGGTTGTTAGCTGAGACCAGAGCGACATTGATGTCATCTTCAGTCGACAGCAAGTGGTAAAAAATGGCCGACCCCTAAAATAGATTAAAAAACAAATTGATAATATAAAAATACAAAATGAACACATAATCATTTTTAAACAAGAGCTGCTTAGCCACAACTGATGTCCAGGCAGGTAACATTGAGCTAGTCATTCCCCGACACCAACGTCACTCACCAGTCGAGCCATGGGAGCTTGCAGTGCAAAAGCGGCAAAAGGTCCGACAATTTGTCATATCTTGTGTTTGTCAATGTGTCGTATTTTCAGCTCCGTGCAGTTCACATTTCACTCTTTGAATGTGCCATTGAGACAGTCGAGCGTCGCCTCAGTGCTTCCCTCCTTGCTCAGCTTCCTTCGCAAGCTCATCTTTTTACAAGATGGCCTCAGAGCAGATGTTCCACACGTGTGACGGGCCACTGTCAGGACAGAAGGTGACAGAAGTGTTGCTTCATTTTGATTTCTCGGCTTCTATCTCAATGTAATTGTAGCTAAGCTACTAATACTAGGCTTGTAAATAACAATCGTCCTGTATATGATGTATAACAGCAGCTTTGTTTTTCTTTGTCTCCCTAAACCCAAAACAAACTTTCTTCGACCAGCTTGACCACACTCAGTGATTATCATGTATGTACAAATATTACAACTTATCATGTATTAACAAATCAGCGTTTATCATAGGAGCTTCCAAGTAGGAGTGGTTTGATGACAAAGGGTGCAATGACGGGGGGTTTTTGGGAGAATATGTAGCTTTTTTTTGTCTTTTTGTGAGTCAGACACTTATTAATCATACATAGAAATTGTAGCATGGAGGCGGATCACGATGGTCGTCAATACAAGCAAGGGTTCACGTCGATCAACTTGAGCAAACGCAACAGTTTGAGTAGAAAAACACGGGGACCGTTAAGAGCCATGTTTCCACCAAGTGCTACACTTCACTTCCGTTTGGCACAATCAACCTGATCTGATGGGATGTTGAATTGTGGTGTGGGGAAAAAAGTGCAACATCGCCGGAGTGTAACCAGACAATGAAATCATCAAATAATAGTAACTATAAATGGAGTGGGAGGGGGGGGGGTTCTTATTACTTGAAAAAGCTTAACAAAGGTTGATGCACTCAGAATTTCAAAGTGAATTGTACAAAGGGTTTAACTTGAATTTCTGATGTGAAAAAACATTCATATTTTTTTTCAAGTAAATATCAATCCCCATTTTTTTTCTGTGCATAATTTTGATGAAAGTAGATTAATCAATGATGTCAGTGACATTTTTTCAGCACAGTACATCTGTCCCCAGCCTTCGTTACGCCACGGCCATGTTTCACGTATATATTTTGAAAGGGAAGTTGATGCTGTTTAAAATCACTCGCAGTCGCAGCTGTATCCCATTTTTTGTTCTTTCCAAAGGCAGCTTAACGCTGTATCTGTTAGGACTGATATGCAGCTTTTGCAGCGTTTCGACTGGATTGTAGCGCTTGGTGGAAATGGGCCATAAATAAAGTAACAGCTATGGAAAATGGTGCTAAAACAAACCATGATCATACTTAAACACACGCACAGATTCTGCCTGGCTTGCTATCATCCCCCTTTCTGTTTTCAAACATTTACTGTCATTTCTTAAAGTGCAATCAGTCTAAGTGACAAAGATAAAAACAAGTTACACCCTGTAGTATATGTTATTCATTCAAAGTTGCATTTTCTTCAAATACGACCTTTACCCACAGCAAGGTTTGATCACTCATTATAGCTTTAACAGTTGGGGATATATAATTATGTTATTTGAAAAGCTGGATAAGAATGCCAAATGTTTATCCAATCTAGTCGAAGCTGGCAGCTGAGGAGTTAAGTGTAGTCCATCTCTATCGCCCGCAAACATCATTTATCATTACAGGCTATTTTCTCAGCCTTCATTAACATTGTATATTGTAAATACAATTCTGACATAAGACATTTTATTGGAAACAAAGATTTTTAAAAGCGAACGAAAAAATGTAGCTCAAACTCGAAGGTTTCACGTAGACCGCTTTTACAAAAAAAAAAAAGTTTGCTTTTGATTTCCCAAGTCTTCCTTCTTTTTTGGCTCCGCCCCTCTTCCGCCGAGCACTCGGAGGCGCGCCTGTGTGCTTCCCGTCCTCGTGCCGCGTGCTTCCCACTTCTTTAGCCAGCGCCCACTAGACTAGAGGCCATGCGGTCCGGTCTGGCTGATAGATCCGTGAACTCGTACAGCGCTCATCTCTTACCTGACTACACATACTTAATGAATTATTTAGTATCTAAATGATAAACACAAGTATTTAAAGGGGGAGGGTCATTTGTGTAACTTTCCTGTAAAGCAAACAATATTCTGTGTATCTTTTAAGTTTAAATAACAAAGATTGAATGACAGGGGGGACATTTGAGAACCTTTTGATAAGCTCGCTGTACATACTGGTACATAACTACCTTCCACAGCTTCACAACACCTCAATCATTTTGACCATTTTCTTGAAATGATTGAATAATTGTTCTTATTTGTTTTAATTAATTACAGGGAAGAATGAAAGGCCTAAACTCTTATATTAAAATTAGTGTGTTATTAGAGGCACTGCCTCTAATCCTATACAGTGTAAACTATAACGCTAAGTTCAACATGTAATGTAAAAACGACATCATTGTTTTTTCTCTTTTATACAATAAGACAAAAAGGTGTTTTAAAAAACATGTTTGCAGTTTAATGTTAAATTGTCACCTGTCAAAGTAAATCCCGAGAAAATACTGCAAATTTCCCAAATGTGCAATTGATTTGACTTGATTTAGTTGTTTAAAAGCGGCAATATTTACAAAAAATATACTTATTTTCAACATTTTTTTTTATATAGGCCAAGTCTGTAGTTTCCAAATTTTTAAGCTACCACAGTTATTGTCCAAGAAATGCATCAATATGCGGCATGCTTTGACTTTGTAAAAGTTTATTTTATTTTATTTTTTATTTTAAGAAGCAATATTTTGTTGACTGAACTCTTGACAAGTTGCACTTGTGACCAATTATTAGCGTTTCAACCCATATAAATAGTGGTATTTTCCATGAGGTGCAATGGGAAACAGAGTGTGAGGTGTTTTGACCTGGTTGCACTTTAAGCACCGTGTTGTTTTCTTTCATCTGTTACTAAGACCCATTAGCTGCAAATATTGTATGTAATCCAACTATGACTTGTGTAGCTGAAGCAGCAAAGGATTGTCCATCTCAGATCGACAGTCATTTTGTTGTATTTAATTGTAGCCGACACTTGCGCTACTACGTTCATGGGCGAGGGAGAGTTTGGATAAAAACTTTTCAAGAAAAAAAAAGACCCTTGCCTTGTGAAGAGTTCTGGACGAAGGGAGTTCTGGACCCTGTATTGTTATTAAAAACATGTTCGTAGATTTTAGATGTGCTTCACATCAGAAAATGAAAATGAAAAAAAAACTACCTGTATATTTTTGTGATGTGTATCATACAAGTGTGCTCCAATGATAATGTCCATTTGTGTAAATGTATTTATTTCACACTGTATATATTGTTCAATGCAAAAAGAGAGACCTATGATTCTGTAAGTTAAACGACTATTGTTTGAAGCATTACATGTGTTACTCCAGACTATGCCTTTCAGGATTATTACAGTAGAGCAATATCGATTAAAACCAGGCTTCCAGTTTTGAATCTTGTTCTCTTCCTCTTTCAAATGGCATCACATTTAGTTTAGTACTCATGTACTAAACCACTCATGTATATGAAACATACGAGGTTGACTACAATTATTTCAGGTTTTCGTGATGGTCCTCAGTCACGTTCAGTCTCATTGCTCGGTGACACCCAAATCAGCTAAAAATATGTTACAAACAAAATACAGAACATATTCATAGTAAAAGACTGTGACGAAACAAGTAGAATAGAATTTGTTTTCCCACCTACTGTACTGCATTATAGAGGAATTAAGGCTAAAATGGCACACAAAAGTACGAACATGAGAGTTCTACAGTTTGCTCCTACTGTAACATGCAAGTAACAATTATGTCTGCTCCACCTATAAGCAAGCATTTCTACAAGTAAAAATTCTTCAAATTTGCCTTGAATAATCTTTAAGGAAATATGACATTTCACAAAGCTACTTTCCAGTAAAAACTAGTATGGCACTCAAAATGGCAAAACTCCACTAAGGCTAAACTAATAATACAATTTAAAATGTTTGGTGTTGTATGAGTTTGTTTGTCCAGATGTTAAATAGCAGGCTGCCTCCTGTTTTATGGGTTAGGGTGAATTGAAGTCACAAATGTGCCTCTTTATTATTAAATACACTAAAATGGTGTCTCAAAACAACAACAAAAAAACCTTCATATAAACATTTGAATGTTGAGTGTCTCCTTCCCTAACTTTTCCCCTATGCCTTTGTATTTGGGTGACCTAAACAGAGGCCATTATTGGCCTTCTAGGCAAAGAACAACTAACTATAATTAGCATAAAACAACAAAATGTTTTCACACTAATACAAATGTACCTCCACTTTAGCGTCAATCCTCCAAAACAAGAGACTGTGTAAGCCTACATAACTAGCCCCTAAACTTAGCTAGCTCGCAAGATAGATAGCTAGTTCGCTAGCTCCATAGCTAGCTTGATATATAGATGGATAGATAGATAGATAGATAGATAGATAGATAGATAGATAGATAGATAGATAGATAGATAGATAGATAGATAGATAGATAGATAGATAGATAGATAGATAGATAGATAGATAGATAGATAGATAGATAGATAGATAGATAGATAGATAGATAGATGGATGGATGGATGGATGGATGGATATATAGATAGATGGACGGATGGATAGATAGATAGATAGATAGATAGATAGATAGATAGATAGATAGATAGATAGATAGATAGATAGATAGATAGATAGATAGATAGATAGATAGATAGATAGATAGATAGATAGATAGATAGATAGATAGATAGATAGAGGTAAAAGTTGATTAGCCCTTATAAACTGAGGATAGAGTGGATGGAGTTTGGGGGAAGGTAAGAAGAGGTGTGAGGAAATGTGAACAGCTTGCTCCAGTGGGTGGCTAACTACTGTCCATTTGGAAAAAGCTCGATCTTCTCCTCTTGCCAAGGGCACCTCGCACACACACGGACACACACTCAGGGATGTAAGACATGCTGTGTGCAGCACTAAACAGACGATAACATTCAGCCATGTCTGTTGTCTCCTCCCCTTTTTATTCTCTTCTTGTTCCCCCTTCTAATAGCCAGCAGCAGTAAATGGGATGCAGAGGCCAAAGATTTAATGTAGCAGAGAGCCATGAAGCCTTTTAAGAAGCCTTCTTCTAACAGGGGGGTTTGAGGGTGGGGGTCTGACCTGCAGGCAAATATTTTTCAACCAGATGACATGAGAAGATTTCACCCAACATGAACAAGATTTTACTTCTTTTTTTTTTCCTCCCTGTTCCGGCCTTCTCAGATTACGCTCACACTTTTTCTGTCTGCTCGCCCACCTCCGCGCGCATATGTCTAATTTTACTTGCTTTGCCTTTTGGAGTTCATTTATTTTATTTTATCTTTGATTCATTATTATGATACGATAAAAGCTACTTGAGCATTTCAGCTGCCGAGGGGCCCTTATCGTTAACCTTGCGGAACGCGCGCAAGAGTGGGCGCCGCACGCCGCATCGCTAATAGCCGACTTAACGCCTCTCGCCTCCTCCTCCTCCACCTTCTGGCTTCATCTACATCGCTCTTTCAATCTGCGTCTCTCTGCGAGCATCTCTCACTTTCTTATCTGTCTGTCTGATATCAGCTCAATGCTCGGATGGCCTCTGTGAATTTGCGCTGAATTTCTTACAATTTTCATCAATTCAGTGTAGTTACGAATATATACAGTACAGTAAACTTTGAATTATTTGCGATTTGAACATTTGCCAATTCACATATTATTATTTTTACTATACTCCATTAAGACATTTTCACTCTGCACTTAGAGTGCAGTACAATTTGACAGACCTATTTGTTGTGTATTTGCTGCCCCGGCATGACACAGTGTCCCGTTATTAGTTTAAAATGGAAAGGTGACCATATTCACAACTAAGGAGGAAAATACACATAGGCCTTTCAACTATTAGATTTATTTATAATTGTTATTAAATTTATGTATAACCCCAGCCATTGTTTTGAAATGAATTACTATTTATGTATTAGGCACGGAGCCGCAACAAAAAGAGGTGTCCCCCTCACCTCTCTTCCAATCTGGGCAGTGGCAGACAGTCCCCAAGGGTGCCATCTTTGTTTGGGGCCTTGGAAAGTGTTAATGTGCAACTTTGCACCAGTGGCAGTAGCGTAACCTTTGAGTTTGTGTGTGCGTATGTATGTGCCGCCTTGTATCAGTAGGGGGGTTCCCATGGGTTTCACAGACCGAGTGACATGGCCTGATGGTGGTAATGGCCTTTCACGTCACTTAGCCCCCTTGACACACACACAAATGCGCGCGCGCGCGCACACACACACAAACACACACACACAAACACACCAATAAAGATTGACTGATACACAATACAAATATGAACACAGACACAAACGAAATATAGTAAGTAGGTGTAGATTTAAAGTAAATTGAAATGATAAAAAAAAAAAAAAAAAATTGTCTTTACAAGCCCCACCTGGTTCAGAGTAACGGTGCAAAGATACCCCCCCCCCCCCCAAAAAAAATTAGCAATTTTCTACCGTTTTGCAGTTGCAATAACATAGCATAGGTACTTGGACTAGCATAGGTAGATTGGATAAGGTGCCATATTTGAATATGCTCTAATTTTAAATGTTTTAAAATGGGAAACTCACTATTGTTTTTTTTATCTTCACGCCTTTGAGATTTGTTAACTCAAAAGTACAACACACATTATTGAAACTTAATATTATGCGCTTATACTGACCCATTTTTTAAATATTAAATGTTATGAAGTTAAAAGCCTTCTAATATTACTGTATAAGATGCAAATAATGTGCAAAAAAACAAAACAAACAAAATCACTTCCTTCATACAAAGGTTTTTGCAGGGTGTAAATAATGAATTGTCCATTGTGTTTTTTGTTTCTTTGTTTGTTTCTTTATTTGTGTTTTATGTAATTTCTGTGTGTCTATGTGTAAGATGGCAGCTTATGTTATGTTTGTAAGAAAAGAAAAACAAAACAACAAAAAATTGTCCCGACATAAATATGTTTTTGCTTCTGCCTGTGCCGTTTCTGTCACCACTCATTATATGACTGTTGATTGTTATAGTGTGTGTATTGTGGAATATATTACAACACAGGCCATAGAAGAAACCCTCACAATCTCCATCAGATCTCACAGAATAGATCTCGTTCACTTTCAATTGTTTTGACTGCCATTTTGTAATTTACATGACTCCCACCTACAGGATTGGAGGTGAACATTTTTGAAACATTCACATTTACACCCTGCGCGGTGTTCTTTGGCCTTGGCAGAGGTCTGAGCTCTGCTGTGTGCTCTTATTTTGAAAGTACTTAGAGAGCCCCTCATGATGTATGGGTCAGCCACACCCTCCCTCCATTATCTTACATGCTATATTGCAATTAATGTCCACACGTTTGTGCAAACCTTCCATGATTGATGCGCTCTTTGCTCTCTTCCTTTATCTGCCTTTTTTGACACTCTTTTCTATTCTATTCATCATCGCTATAAATTATTTTTGCTCGCTTCTGTCTCCATCCACTCGCGTTTCCAATGACAGCTCTCTATCACGCCATTTCCCACCATTCCCTATCCCTTTCCCATTCCAGCCTCCCCATCCCTCCACCTCCCGGGGTGTAAAGTGGCATTGGTGGCTGCGAATCTGAACTGCATTTGCGAGCTATAAGAGGGTCAGCTGTCTATTTGCACTTTTAATGTCTTAACTCTATACGATGGGCCATTTATTCTCACACTCTCCTCCCTCTTTACCGCCCTCCAACCCCCCCGCGCACCCACCTTGTGTGTCTATTGCGCTCGATCTCCCTCGAAGGACACTAAATGTTTTAACTCTCCATTCTATGGGCCATTCATTAAGTTAGTGTACTTTAATAAATAGTCTGACGTGTCACTGGCCAGTGAATTAGTGGCACTTTAAATCCCCCTCGAGCAGCCCAGAGATAGCCGGAGCTTTTGATATGCAGCCACCACTTTACTCAGTGAACCAATTAGAGCTTAGAGGAGATGCCATGAATGTTTTCAATAACACAATTCCGACTGTAAACATAACAGTAGAGACTTAGTAGTTACTGTATATAGAGTATTTAACAAGTGCAGGGATCGCATTACAGTTCACACATCAGTTTGGTGTTTAAAGAAAAAAAGTTCATCTGATGAATCTTGTGCTAGGCAGATGTGCTAACACCGTGCTGCACAAAAAAATCCACCAAGTATCTTTTTTGTATGATTATGGTTATGATTGCTTTAGTATACAGTAGCATGTGTCACAAGATTGTTCTCCTTGTTGTCAGGGAAGGCAGCATTTTATATGTTGTTAGCCTAATAGCATAATTGCCAAATTAATTTTTATACATACTGTCACAATACTGACTATGAAAAAAAATACTTGTAATATTTAAGCTAAAATTTTGCTTTTTTCAGATATAGTTCTTAATGTGTGTAAATTCTTAGTTATCTAGGTCATTATAATCTGCAAAGGTTGAATCTAGGCAAATTCACACTTAGACACGCAGCATAAAAAACAAAAACGGATCCATCGGGGCACTCGAAAGGTGTTCCAACGTATTTAGTTGCATTTTAGACTACTTAAAACCACGTCTAACTTGTGGCGCAGAGGGTGTAATGTGATTTTAGTGGAATTGATTGAGGCGCTGGCAAACAAATTCTGAGCTCTACGGACGTTTGTTGTAGATGTCACCTTATATCATTCATAAATATGAGAGCAGTGTGGGATAATCCCTCTGAATCATTGTAGAAATCTATTCATTGAATGAATTCCAATCAGAGCTCCCGAATTTCCGGTAAGTGCTTTATGACGTAAAAATACATGGACTGAAAAGGACCGTCTGTACAGACAGGGTTCAACGGACGTAAACCTGGGTCAGTCGGTGCTACGTCCCTGTAATTTTTCAAGGCTTGGCATCATAAAGCAATCACCGAAAGGTGGGCATCTGTCAAGAATGGGCCGGGCCGATGAAACGACAATTTTGCCCACCTCTGATTATAACCATTATCATTTTTAATTTTTATCACTATCATCATCATCAGAGAAAACAAGCTCGGCTTGTCTGAGAAGATCTTGACTCAAGTGAAAAAATTCAATCCTAAATACTATCAAGGTTATTTTCATTAATGAAAACTAAAATAAAAAAAAAAAAATTGTTAACAAAAAAAAGGTTAAAATAAAATGCTTTAAAAAAAAAAGAAAACTAATTGAAACTACATTTTATGTTTACAAAACTAACTAAAACTAACTATAATTGTAGCGAAAATGTCCTTTGTTTTAGTCTTTGGTAATTAATTTAATGTATGAGACTTTGGGGATGATTTTAAATGTGATTTTAAATATATTTATTTAACCGGAATAAGGAGTTTGAAAGAGTGTGACACAGAAGTGATGTCATCTAGCAACAGCCAATAGAAAAGCACTTTCAGATGACGTCGCTAATGGACTATATGCTGCGGAGGAGGCGGGACTATCGACTTCCAGGTTTTCACCCATCAACTTTGTTTCCATTTCCGGTTTGCGATGTGTGGGCCGCGTCCCAGTATTTGCGCTTCCGCCTATCTGTGCGTTCCCGTCGACGAGTGCGAAGCTGCGAGAGTGTAGTGTCTGTCTCAGTGTCCGAAGCATTTCAGATAGCCAAGACACCCTCCCGCCGATGAGCGGGAGCGTAGAGTTGGGGGTCGCAGGGTTGGGCGTGCGAGTGTTGGAACGCGGCCAGCAGTGGCCGGAAACATCGGAAGTCCATGGCATCTACCCCATAGGCGACAATTTTGCATGCTTGACTTTTTGGCTCCAATTGCTCGGCTTGCCTGCTTTTTTTTTTATTTAACTCAGCCGAAATGCAACGCTAAGTAAGAAATTAGTTACTTTTTTCATTTTACCATGGTGTTGATTAAATATTGCGCACAAGGAATACACTTTTTTTTTAAAGAAAAAGAAAAAAAGAAAATAAAACTAATACTTAAACAAACTAAACCTAAGCATTTTTTTAAACAACTAAAACTAATAAAAAACTACCAGAACCACCCTGAAAACTAATTAAAACTAACTAAATTAAAAAAACAAAACTGAAAACAAAACTAACTCAAATGAAAATTCCAAAATAATAACCCTGAATATAAAAATTGTGCAGAGTTTACCAGATGGTGTAAACTAATTGTAAAATCAGCTCTAAAATACTTGACAGGAGAAAGGTAACTACTACTAGCATAATAGTATGTGCATGTGGGTGTGTATGCGTGTGTGCACGTGTGTGAGGGAAGGAATGATTACGCGCATGTGCGTCGTCAAGAGAGGCAGGAGGTTAATTCAATCCTATAGACACGCAGCATGGAGGGGATTGGACGGCACAGCCCTGAGGGTGCCACTGGCCCCAGCCCCAATAAGGGGCACACAATGTGCACACACAATATGGGCAGTGTGACTTGAGGGTATGAAAGCCCAGGAAAAGCCAAATTGTTTTTATATCTAGTTTCTGGTGCATTTCATTTAGAGTTGAGGTGTATGAATGATAAACATGGATTAGAATATATTCATTTATGTCAAGAAAACGATGCATAAAACAGGGACAGAAATGGGAGCACATTTAGAAAATTGTGAGGGATTGAGGGCATGGTGAGGGGCCAGTCGAATGGAGGAAAGGATGAATGGTGTTAGCGAAAAAAGAATTGATATAAGGTTTGAAAGGTTGAGGACAGCAGAAGCTGGAGAGTATAGCAAACATTTGATTCATACCTGTTACTTTCCATTGCTAAGCCACTGAATGACTTACACATGATTCGATTTAGAAAAAATGCACCGTCGCCTTTGCCTCTGTAAAAATAGCAATTACTACTTTCCTATTAGCCCGCACTTTGGCGGTACCTTGTGTCATCTTGGAGAATCACAGAACAAGCACAAAAATTGGCAGATGGATGCGAATCAGAGATATAATAGTTTTCGGTTTTTATAACATTATTTTTGTTTCACAGCTATAGTTTTCTTTTTTTTAATAAGAAGTGTAAGTTTCATGAAAATGTCTACAGTACAAACTGACTAAACTTGATTTAGCATAAAGATAACTACCGTACTGCCTGGATGTGTTCTAATCAGCTATGAGGACAAGGATGGCTCCACATCTCCTTGCTGCTATGTAGATTCAGAGAAACAATACATTTACTGCACACATTACCATATTACGCTTAATGTTATTAGGCCAGCAAACACAATTTAATCAAATGTAAGTCATACATAAGTAATTTAGAAAATGAGACATTATTAATTGGGTGCTCATCTTCCAGTTTTAATCCGGTTTGTGAGATAGCACTTCTCCGGAATTGAATGTGTCTGGCTGAATAAATTAGTGCATCAAAGTACGATGAGAGGAAACATTCTCTTCAAATGTCTTGTGAGGAGACCGAGAGATCTCCTTAAGTGCCATTCATGCATCTGCTTTTTCATCCATTCACCCATTTAATCCATCTAACCTCAATGAAAACGTTCATCCAACATGCATCCATTCATTCATCCAACCAGCGTGTATGTTACTATCTCTCTATCCATTGCCATCCATCTGTCCATTGTTCTACATACAAATATCAATGCAACAGTCCATACTGTATGTACAACCATTATGTAATACACATCCATCAATCATCCATTCATTCATCCCACCTGTGCAGCCATGCATGCATCCATATTGTTATTGTCGTCACCATCCATCCATTTGTTGACACATCCTTTACACCCCTAAAACATCCATCCATCCATCCATTAATCATTAATCAATTCATCTATCCATCCCTATCTATCCATCATCCATCTATTCATCCCCATTCATCCATCCATCCATCCACCCACCCCATCCATCCATCATCCATCAAGCCATGCATCTATTCATCCTGATCCAGTCATTCATCCATCCATCCATCCATCCATCCATCCATCTATTCATCCCCATCCATCCATCCACCCCATCCATCCATTCATCCATCAAGCCAAGCATCTATTCATCCTGATCCAGTCTTCATCCATCCATACATCATGTATCTATTCAACCCCATCCATCCATCAATTAATCCATGCATCTATCCAGCCATCCATTAATCCATTCATCTATCCATCCCTATCTATCCAGTCATTCATCCATCCATCAATCCATGCATCTATCCATCCATCCATTAATCCATTCATCTATCCATCCCTATCCATCCATCCATCAGCCATCCAGCCATGCTTCTATTCATCCTGATCCAGTCATTCATCCATCCATCAATCCATGCATCTATCCATCCCTATCTATCCATCCATTCATCCATCCATCCATCCATCATCCATCAAGCCATGTATCTATTCATCCTGATCCAGTTATCATTCATCCATACATCATGCATCTATTCATCCCCATCCATACATCAATTAATCCATGCATCTATCCAGCCATCCATTAATCCATTCATCTATCCATCCCTATCTATCCATCCATTCATCCATCCATCCATCAATCCATGCATCTATCCATCCATCCATTAATCCATTCATCTATCCATCCATCCATCCATCAATCAATCCATGCATCTATCTATCCATCCATCCATTAATCCATTCATCTATCCATCCCTACCTATCCATCCATTCACCCATCCATCATCCATCAAGCCATGCATCTATTCATCCTGATCCAGTCATTCATCCATCCATCCGTCCATCCATCCAAACCTTGTATTCACCCATGTAGCACTTTTCCCTCCATCCAGTCATCCATCCACCCAATGGTCTACCATTCTTCATATCTTGGATATTGATTTCTCCAATTATAATTCTCATAATTGCTTTTGGCTAATATTTCAGATCAAGTGTGTAGCGTGGTTCCGCCTGTCTCCGGCACGCACCTTCCATTTTTCCTTCCATCATCAATCAATTTTCACTCACCCTCAACTTCCTCTTCCCTCCTACCTCATCTGCTTTTTCCTCCAGTTATTTCCTCCATCCCTTTCCTCCATACCTCTTCCCGAGCCCCAAGTCAACGCCTTCCTTTCCTTCTCCCCTCCTTTTGCTCCTCTCTGCCTGCTATTGATTAGAAGGCGAACCTCTAATCTCCTTAAGGTCATTAGGAACACTTAATTAAAACCTAGTTAGAATGACTTTGTTCAACCAAAGCAAATTGCAGCTGTTCAAACGCGATTAGCATGATAACAAAACTTGTTAGTGTGGCAAAATATTAGCAAGAAAGGCTGCTTTTTTCTTATGTTTTGTTAAAAAAAAATTACATCGTTGAATTGCTTACACACTGATGGGCTGCACCATTTGAGCTTTAACTGTACTTTTTTTTCTTTTTTTTTTACGCTTAATACTTAAAAAAATTATATATGTACATATATATATATATATAGTCCCTTATAGTCCCAATGAGAAACTCAACTCACAGTTTGATGTACAGGCTACTTTGTTTTGTACGCAACACACAGAACCCTCGATAGTCATGTTAACTATATTCATTTCTACATCTGCAGAAAGGCAATTTTTTTTAATCAATATTACTTGGTGAAATGTAAATTACAGCCACCATTATTTTTTCCTTTTGAATACATTTTCCTCACATAACATTTTTTTTCTGAGACTCACGCAAACTATCAACTAACTCAATGGGTCAACAAACTTTTTAAAATAGAGAGCTATTTATTGTGTTCTGATTAATGCAAAGCTGTGATATTCTGCTCAAATCAATTTTAATGTTTGTGAAGAGTCAGACACTGATCATATTATTGAGTTCTTACAATTAATATCAAGAATGATTTTACATGGTAGGAACAGCTAAATATCAATCATTAAAACTTCTACAACATTCATAGGAAAGCACAATGTTTCATCACTGACTTTTTGTCGTGGTTGTCATCATGTGCAGCTAAAACTGCTATAATGCTTGAATATTGATTTTAATCATCATTGCCATTTACCCTGTTTTGTTAATCACTTTGCACTATGCACTTTGGACTAATAACAAAGATATGTGCCGTCGATGGTGGTGTAAGGAGCTCGATAGTTTTACGTCAAGTAATGCAGCATGGCCATGATTTCAGTGTTTGGTCATAATCTCCGTTGTCTAGCAACGGCGGTGGCGTCCCCTCCATCGTGAGAGCCACTTCTGTGTATCTCATCCCACACAGGTGGGGGTGTTAGTCAGAGCATAACTGAATATATTAAACGGGCTGCTGTCATTAGTTTAGCGCCGTATTCTTACCCCCTTTACAGTTACTTGCCTCGGAGTAGTGTAATGTGACGTCTCCGTTACTTTGAAATGAGCGCGGCTTGCTGCGCCGCTGACCAGATGGCGGCTGGTTGCTGCTAATCCACTTAGGAGCACCCGCGTGTGTGCCGCTTGTTGTGAATGAGATTGCACCGAAAGAGGCGTCAGGAGGAGGAGGCGCGAACCCTGACAACTTGTATTTTGTCTTGCGGGCTTTTTCTTCTTCTTCATAAAACCAGAAGTTGAGCCAAGGGAAGTATAAAGGACTGTTTCCCCCCGTCTGGTCGTGTGACAGGTGTTGAGCTACACGTCCAGGTAGCTAAATTGCTAATTAGCCCAAACTACGTCGAATCAACAAGTTGGACTTTTATGGTTTAAAGGGGGAGTGGAAGCGGGAGCCAGCAGCAACAGGTGAGCTACAAACTGTACCCTGCTATTTCTGACCGTATCTGCTTATTTGTAACAAATTTGTGACGACATATAGCAACAAATAGCCACCGTTATTAGATACACTGTGTCCATCCTCTCCAAGGCACATTATTGTGAGCGGGTCCAAGTAATTCAACACTTGAGCCCGACTGCTCCGCTGGCCTCCCTTTGTGTGTGTGTATGTGTGTGTGTGTGCGTGCTTGTGTGTGTGTGTCAAAATGTGAAATTGAAGCTGATAAGCATTGCAATGAAGAGAGATTTTGACATAAGCTTCAATTTCCAGCAAACCAATGCGAAAAAAAGCCGTTGAGTTGTATGAGAACCTAGAGGCCAGATGCCAGGAAGAAACAGGGCATGTTTAATTCAATGGGGAATGAAGAAAAGGTGGGGGAAAGTGATGTAGCAGTATCAGTTGAGCCGTGCCTCCATCAAGCTGTACATGATGGTGTCGGCTTTGGCCAGGGAATAGCCTGCATGGCATTTCACTTGCCTCAGATTTGTCTCATTTTGGATTTTGGTCTGACCACATCTCTCTGTCGCTCTCTCTCCCTCCACAGGTTGCGAAATCCTAGCTATCATGCAAAGGCTTTGGTTGTGGTCGGTGTGTGTGGCGGTCAGAGGCGGTGTAACCGAGGCCTAAGCTTTGCACCTTCACCCCTGGGGGCACTGGCCGGTAAAAAAATGTCTCCGTAACTTGGCCACCATGACACTATGCCAGTCATCACTTATTCAAGCGCTGTCGGGAGGCTTCCAAGGCATCTCCAACTTCCACTGGCCTCGGGAATGTTCCAGAAATTCACATCTTCTGATGTAGAACCTCAGATTCTACCGTCTTCTAGAGTTACAGGACACAAATATGACAGAACAACAAAGAGTGGAATGCTACAAATGAAGAGAACATGGAGCATAACAACTTGTAAGAGGATGGGAAGACGAGATCAACTATGGATTGACTGCAGCTCGGAAGTTGCAAAAGTTGACGATGAAGTTGCTAGGATTTCATTAATTGGAGTAGCAAGAGAAAATGAACTCCAACAGGACAAAAACACGAGCAGGAGCCATGAACATCCTGTGAAAAACAGCACAAAAGAATATGTTGAGAGAGATGATAAAATAATGTTGGTGATGAGGTGGCAACCCAGCTTCTTCTACATATTTGTCCTCTTCATCTGTCTGTGTCTCAAACCGGCTTCATCGCAGGTAGGAAAAAAAAATGTCAAGCATTGTTATTATGTGCTAGTTGTTTAATAAGTCAGTAGAAGTAGGAAATTACAGTAGGAGAAGCCATGACTGTGGGCTAGCATGCACAAATATATTCATCTTTGCTGGTTACTAAATGTAACCAATCTTCAAATCCCTAATTTGCATGAGTGCATATGTGTACAATTACACAGCAATGCTAATCAACTTGGCTGAATGTGGCCCTATTTAAATGTACTTCAATATTGAGCCATTTCTTACAGCTATTTAGACAGGTATTTCTTGGTTACACTTGATGTTACCATCACAACCTATGATGTAATTTTGTCTGAAGTTTGCTTTTTTACTAATGATTTCAGGTCAGACCTTGAAAGTTTCAAGTGGGAGATCATATTTCCTTCTTGCCAGCATACTTGAATGTTAGAGACAAGTCTTTTGAGGATGCTTAGCTTTGAGTATAGCGAGGTTTTTGGTTTTCACAATAGCAGCTGCAATTTAAAACTGGATTTTTACATCCAAGGTCTTTTTAGGTAATGTCGTTGATGTTCAACCAAATATCCTGTTTTTCCTAAATGCTACAATTTGCGTTTATTTTTTTTCTTCCTTTTAGCTATATTTGCTATAACTATTGTATAATTTGTAGTTTTCATATTCCTAACACATTTTCAGTGTATGTATGTGAGCAATCGCTTGGTGTGATTTTAAGACAGGCCATCTACCGGATGAATTCCACATACATTAGTTAACGCACAGGCCGTTAAATTGCGTGGTGCTCAACAAGATTGTCATTACTGTATCCGAGTGTGTCGGGTTACTGCTGATAAGAATAAGTACATGAGGTCCAAATTAAATGGGAATGGTCACACTTGTTCAATCCTCTGTCGTTATTACAGGGACATTTCCCACCAATGGAGAACATTGCTGCCTTCAAACCCGTGTCCACCTCTCCAGCTCGTTCAACTTGTGGCGTTCCGGATCGGAGCGTCTACTGCCAGACGGCTTCCTCACAGGCTGAGCTTCTGATGTGCCATCAGGCCTCCTGTGACCAGGAGTGCCCCTATAGATCGTCCACGCCACCTTATGCCCCGCTACTACTGCCTGCGTACAGGTAATCAAATGTTGAAGACTGTCAGTGACGATATATAACTGCTATTGTGGCTATTTACCCATAGATTTGGCATGCTCACACAATGTTTGAGAGCTAATACAGGAGCTATAACAACCGTTCTACATTTACAATAGTGAGTGTATATAAACTCTGTTCATGGAACAATATTTGCCAGCTTACCTTTTCCCCCTCTGACCCAGGGGTGCATGCGTCAATGAAGATTCTAAAGACACTCGTCCTAGCCTCCATCAGATATCACAGTTGGACAGTTTGACCACCTCTATGCCAAGTAGAGATTCAACTGTATCCGGTAGTGTTGTGTTTCCTCAAGGCCAGCAGGAATGTCTGCTGTCTCCCCCCTCTCAGAAGCTGGGAACTTCAGGATCCCTCACCCTGGCATTATGGATTAAACCAAGCTCTTTTGGAGAGATGTGAGTACGGTGATATCTGTTTCTATGGTTTCATATGTTAAAAGCGTAAATCTGAGTCAACTATATTGTCATCAAAATTGAGACATGGAGGCAACAGGTAGGTAGTTGCCCATATGAACTTGCCTCAAGTATGATATGATTGTTTTTGTATACGAGTTAACCTTTAGTTGCGGGTTTAAAAAACACACACAGACGCATTCAGATAGATGGCATTTGGAATAAATGCACTTGCCTGGAACATGTTTTAAATAAAGACTTTAATTTAATGGCTGTGTGTTGTAGTCACCATGCCGAAATTGTAGTCCACAATTCACGGTCATGTCCTTCTTGGATTGCAGTTTGTTGGTGCAAAGTTCCAAAGTTGAGATCTGTTTTCAATCACACACATGCACACAAGAGTCACACGTCTGCACAAAAGAGGTTCGGCAACCTGACCTGCTCCCCTTTCATACAGTGACACTTAAGGCTGATTGTTTTAGCTCTTGGTCCTTTGGCTTGAATCTAATCATAGGCGACTTCTAGTACACTGTTATGCCGTCTTACATTTTTAAGTAGAAAAGATGCAAAGGCAAAAAGTAAAGCTCAGTGGCTATTGGTTTGATTGACATAAGTGGCCAAATTGTCCAGTCCAAATTTAATGTTAAATGGGTTTGTTTCAGGCTCTGAGCGACAAAACATGTCAACATTAAGAGGACACTTGAGCATTGGCAGAGTATTGTGCAGGTTGCATGTATTCTTTTGGAAGTTAACATACAGTATATTCTGTTCAATGGCATTTGTCTTAATATCTCATTCATATTCGTCCTGGGATTGTGAAATTGTCTCCCTGGACATTCAGATGACAGGCAAGTGTTGTTGTATTGTCCTGCTGAACATGACAACTGGACCTGGCTTTCTGTCTCTTTCCCGCTCTCTCTTTCTGATGTTGTCATCAGCCGACTGCCTTTTGTAGTCGACACAGTCACGGCTGCCATCAAAGAATCCAGATAAAAAGAGGTCTCCATCCTCACCTGCGTCCATCTCCTTTTTTTCTCGATCGCTGTGATTTCAAATCCTTCCACTCATCTAAATGGACACAACCAGCCACCTGTTCTTACTAATCAGAGTTTTTACATAAAAGTGCTGATAATGATGTATATAGCATGAGATGCTTCCAAATATCTTATTTACGGCGAAACACACGTCGAGCTAATCATTTTTTTGCTTTGAATGATGTCTTGCGCATTGCTTTTGGAATATGCGCTAAGGTTTCATCACGTGAGATGATGGCACAAACTGGAGTCATATTACCTGATGTCAGACACAGAAACGGAAACGTTTTCTGTGACTTCATGGTTTTGATTTTCACAAATATGGATATTATGACCTGTATAATATATCATCTACTCTGTTGTCAATACCCTTACTCCTCAATTATTGTATCAATGTGTTCTTTAGCAGTGTCACATTTAATAAACTTGAACACTTGTTCATAATTTCAATCGGAAAGCAGCAAAACATCGTTTGTCAAAGCATTTTTGACTTGACTTTATTTCCTGTTCTTTTCTTACGTAGACATACATGTGCAGACGTTTCACACAGATGCTCTTGTCTCATTCATCCATCACTGATTTATATGGAGGGCGTCTCTGGGTTCATAAAAGCCATGATTTCCCATAAAATGTCACTGATGGTGGTTAATATGACACGTGGAGGGTGTTCGCCTGTGCGAGTCTGCAACCCGTGTAGCACCAGAAACCTAGCAGTCATGTAAAATATTAATATTACATGTATAAATGTCAAAATGAGAGACTGCATCTCGTGGTGCTCAACTCAACATGAGTTTTTAGATTCAACTCTTCATTCTGAGAAACCTCTTTTCACGTCCACCTTTTTCATGCTACGGAAATGTTCATATCATGTAATTTCTTATTGATGTTTGCATTTTTGTTTTTCTTTCTCAGGATGCTGCTGGAGAAAAACTCAAGGGACCAGTTAGTCTTTTCATTGACAGTGTCGGAACAGGTTGTCAGGATGCAGTACTCTCGGTCCAGAAGTTCAACTCCCGTGGCCGTCAGCTTCAGAACAGAGGGGCGACTTGTGATGGACAGGTGGACACACGTTGTTTTACAGGTAATATAGTTAACAGGCCAGATAATATTATTTGTCATTAGCTGAATACTGTGAGTTTGATCCTTGAATTAAGAATTGGTCCAATGCTATTAGTGTATGCCGGGTATTTTCAAATGGTACATATTGTGGTCTACGTCTGGACCAAGTCAAGGTCTCATGTGGACCCACTGTCAATTGCTGTTTATGTGCATTGTCACACCATCGTTTTTTTGTTCTCACATAGGCCGTACTAGGGATCAACGATTTATTGTTTTTTGATTGTAATTGATCAACAACACGATCTTGTGATCATCAATGCTTGACTGACTGACCCAGAATTTTAATTGAAGATGCCAGCTCTTTGCAAATGATAACGCTATTTACGTTGTTGAAAGTTCATGGCTTGAACCATTAAGCTATATTGGAACCAGATAACCTAGGCTAAGTGGGAAATACCTTATCAAGAATCAACCTGTTACATTCTTTGAATGACAGGCTAATTCCAGCACGTAAACATTTGCCATTTAGTTTAACTAATATAATACAGTAGTTGAATAAAACATAATTATGTGTTTTGTTGGGAGTTATTTAAGTAAGGTCAAGTGGATGCAACGACTATAAATATCAAAGGCATTGTCTTCTAAGAACACAAACAGTCTTTCTTTAGCTCTAAATCTTCTCAAATGGCGACACATGAAGGGGCGGGACATTTTGAGGCTGTAAATGACTCTCACGGTGTGTTTGTGCTTGGTTGAGAAGTCTCGTTTTACAGATTGCCCTGCTGAACAATATCCCTCTTTCAGCATCTCTGAATAAGATCGGTGCTGCTGTGGGAGAAAACTTGTTCTTGTACCTGTTACTATTGTTTATCACGCTTTTGACTTTAAAATGTGATTTGATATTTTTTCTTTACATTTTGAGAAGTATCGTATAAGTGCCATTTGAACAAAGTTGTGGTACAAATGTTAAGCTATTTTTAGGCAGATGCATTCTACATGAGAGTATTGAAATGTGTGCAGTCCATCTGGTTCTTGTGTATCTCCAGTGTCTGTGTATGTGTTGTGAACACTGTATATATATATATATATATATATATGGGCTTATGATAGTGTAACCGTTGTAACCAATTTGCTGCGAGGGTGTTTTGTCTTAGAGGTGTTGCGTGTGTATTCCTATGCATCAGTCTTGCCTTTTGTTTAATGGCGTGGTGATGTGATCGGCTTTGACCATTCCAAGTCGTAACATAATCATCCTTGACATTCAAACACCATTCGCATACTGCCATTCTCATGCCTGTGCACGCACACACACACACACACACACACACACACACACACACACACACACACACACACACACACACACACACACACACACACCCCCCCACACACACCCCCACACACATCCCCACTAATACACACTCGCACAGCAACTTGCAGTTCAGTGTGTCAGCCACGATACAGATATTTCCCTATGAAGGAGATGGGTAATTTAGAAACATTCCCATACACGCACACACACCAGTCATCTGTCGGTTTGAAAAGATCAAAACACCAAAAAAGACAGTCTAAAGGAATACGGGTTTCCAAGTGCCGGGAGCAATTCACACACTCGCACACACACAATCACATGTGTGTGCACACAGGGCCAGGAGCAAGGTGCTGTAGGGAGGCTGCTGTTCCCAAGGTAGTTGTCTCATCTGATTATGATAACAATGTACAGAGTAGCGGTGGAAAAGGTAGCCGGGAGGGGACTGAGAGAGAAAAGGGGATGGGGGGGGGGTGAAGAGTAGCGTAGTGATAGTTCACTTCAAAGACTCTAATCTGTGGCTCATTTGAACATCGTACCAGGATTTTGCAAAGGTAGCAGCACATGTTCATGTGTTTAAGTTATTAAATGCTTTATAGTACCGTCGATGATGCCTTGGAGCTTCTTGTTGTGCAGTACTGTTTGGTTACTGGAGCAAAGTCTAGAAGACCTACAGTAAAGAAGAACCCAATCAATTTTGGGAGACTGTTTCAAAACGCGTTTTGCCATTGGTAAAATAGAATTAGAGGGAAAGTGACGCTTTTTACGGCATAGTCTATATTATTATAATATTTTCACATGTTTCTTTTTTCCTATGCTTCTTTTAACACCCCAGATTAAGGTAGATCTCTGTTTTTCGGAATTAGTTTGGCCAAAAGTGTCATTTGATGCTCACTGAACTGATGTCTGTCAGTTATGCTTTTGTGTAATACGCAGACGTCTCAAATCACCTCACACTTTTGACGACTGTCTGAACTCCCGAGGTTTTGGACAACCTCAGAACTGTTTTTAAAATTTTGCTTGAATTTTGAAATTGTATGAGTTGTTAGATGTGTTTAACTTTAGAGGTTCCGCTTAGGAGTGCACTGATAAATCGGCCCCGATTTCCTTTGAGTTGGGGGATCGGTGATCGGCCGAGCCCTTAAAAATAAACCGATCTTTTCCACCAATCTCATTTCTTTCTTCAGAGGTCTGAAAAAGTATCCTCTTCTGCTGAGATGACTAATAGGATTTTATTTTTATTTGCGACAAATACATAATGTGCAGTTAAAACAAACTGTATTATTTTATTTAATAGATATTGTTCAATGTTTTTCAATAAAATAAGATTGGAACACTGAAGGTGACTGCTTATTATGAAAAAAAATCGGGATCGGCAAAAGTCATAATCGGCAGGTCAGACGTTTTAAAAGATCAGGGGTCGGTGATTGGCTGGAAAATTGTCATCGGTGCACACCTACCTCCGCTGTATTTCCAAAACCCGTGGTAACAAAAATTGCGCTGAAAAAGAAATCTCCTCACCAAGTTTAAACTAATTTCAGTTACCAAAGAACAGCCATCCGGCGGCACAATGAATGACTGGTTAGCACATCTGCGTCACAGTTCTGAGATGGGGGGGGGAGGTATGAATCCAGGTTCCGGCCATTCTTTGTGAAGTTTGCATATTCTTGCTGGCTGATTATAAAAATGCTACAACAACAAAAAACGATTCCACTGTATATTTTTATGTAGCTGTATTAGCAGCACAATCACCAACTTGGGTAACGACAATGCTTTAATATAGTCACTATGGTAACGCTTATCATAAATAGTCGTACGAGGGGTATTTTCAGTAGAACATGAAACATGAAGCCATATTTTTATGTAAGTATTTTAGCAGCCCGGTCCAAAGAGGTCGGTCCGCGGCCCGGTGGTTGGGGACCACTGCTATAGGTGACATTCTCTTGTATGCAACAATGCATTCCTATAGTTTACCATTCTCTTGGTTACGCAGCGGCTTGTGTTGGTGAAGGGAAAGTTCTATGTGGTGGGTATGGTTGACCCAACTGTAATATGTGCCATCATAAAGAACCCTAAATGTGTCCATCCTTTCTTTCGCTGTTTTTAATTATTTTTTGTCAGTGCATCCCCTCATTGCTTCCTGCATTGAAAGAAAAAGTCTTCTAGACTAATGGTCTTTATTAAAAGGTTGGCATGTCACCTTATATATGCCCTCGCTCTCTTTTTTTCCTCTCTGCTTCTTTCCTTTTCTCTTTCCTAGTCTCATCTATCTCTTCAGAGACCCCCCTCCCCACCGCCGCCGACCACCCTTTCATTGTCTCTTCGCCTCCACCTTCTACGTCCTTCCCCCTCTACCGCTCATTTCCTTTACACTCACACCCTGTTCCTCTCTCTCCTCCTCTCCATCTCCCTGGGGACAATTTTCTTTTCTTAAATAAACTGTCATAGCTAG
Source organism: Leptonotus elevatus (assembly GCF_054856555.1). Taxonomy (NCBI): domain Eukaryota; kingdom Metazoa; phylum Chordata; class Actinopteri; order Syngnathiformes; family Syngnathidae; genus Leptonotus; species Leptonotus elevatus. The sequence continues at coordinate 12,516,733 of NC_141241.1, read as the reverse complement.
TGTTAAAATATGGGCCTTACACGGGGCGAGCGCGACGAGGCAAAGGCACGGGGCCCTGGGCTGGTATAAAACATGGATAATATGCTGTGAGAGGTAATTGTATCTTTTAGCACTGAGATGAGTAGAACAAATGTGTCTTCCCCTCTCTTTCTTTTTCTCTTTTTTTATTCCTTTTGCTCCTCACCTCCGCTTCCTATCTCTTACCTTGCACACTGCACACAACCTAATACGATAGAGTGAATATTGGCTGTACATCAGAGCTGCTAACAGTTCATAGTGGGGGGCAGTCGGGACTAAAGAGAGAAGCTTGGCGAGTGAAAAACAAGAAGAGAAAGGGCAATAAGTGGGGAGAGAGGGTGAGGAAAGAGGAGCAGGAAAGGTGACAATGTGCCTGGAGATTGCAAAGTGAAGACATTGCAATAGTTATAATCATATTGGACTTTTAATTGCGCCCTAAGCTTCCTCAAATTATATTAAGTTTATTATGATTAGTTCCATTGTAATGGCATTAAAGAGAGATCATTCAGTGGTATTATAAAATTACACTGCGGCCTTCAGGGCTTCTGTTTTTCTGGTCATTTCTGAGGACACGCACAAGGATATTGGTGAAAGAGTAGAACCACTTTCCAACTTGGGTGCATTTTGTCCTAAAAACATTGCATGTATGCATTCGCCAGCTGTCAACTGCAATCCAATCAATCAGGAGCTTGGAACATTGGCAACCCACATCCTTAAGTATAGTGAGAGCTCTATCCATACATACGGTAAACACAGCCCAGAAACAATATGGAGTGCATACTATTTCGCTATAATCCATTGTTCATATCAACTGTGTGCACCACTGTTGTCATTGCAGAGAATGCACCAACACACATGAGGCGATGTCTATGAATTATAATGTTTTTGCAATGTCACACAGTATAATTTGTATGTATATCGGTGACTACTAGAGTTGAGTACTCGTACGGGTATCTGTCGGAAAAAAGTGGTATTGAACATCCCTACAAACATCAGTGATTATCCAGTAATGTAAAGTTTAACTATGCATATTTGTCATTTTTAAAAACATAGTCTATAGTATACATGACATTTTGTCATTCATTCATACAGATCAACAGGTATCTGCCTTTCCTTGAATGCTCTCCAAAAACGCCTCTGTATGTGTTTCTTGTTCAGCTCTTTCTTTTATTGGACCTTTCATTCCAATATCCCTGATTCACTCACCACCCCATCCTTCTTTTATCTCACTCGCTTCCTCCTTATTGACAGCTTCCCTGGCTGTGTTAGTATTTGTCTTATCAGTGAGTGGCTTGTCACTCATTCAGCCTAGGTAGTAGAGCCTCAGGGGGGTTGAAGAGAAAGTGAAGCAAGTTTGTGGATGTTTGGACGCGGAGATTTGATGTTTGAGAGGAGGTGAACGAACATGAAAAGAAAATAGAAGTGTCTATGCACAGAGACACAATTATTCAATGTGCTTGTTGCTGTTGGATATCTGATTTGTGTCCCTGCCTCCAAAACAAGGCATGTGCTCACTAATAAAGAGATATAAAAAAAGAAGAAGAAGACAATTCATTTTTACACAGGCCGGTGAGTTTCTTTAACGAGAAAATGTGTGTGGTGTCTGCACAGCAAAGCCGGCCTGTTTTGTATGTAGTGTTCTCTTCCGCCTCCTATATCTGTAGCTCAGTACTATCAAGTGAGCTTAGAGGAAACACTGTGGTCCACACTGCGTACCGAGCCACAGCTTGGCAGAAGTGTGAAAATGGAGAAGAGCTTGAATCAAAATGCTCCTGTACAGATCACTAAAAGCTTTCCACTCATGGTTTGCCTTCCCTCGCTTTTACAGAGGCTTAGGTGCTTGCCAGCCCCCCCAAGGACAGGTTTATTTAAACGGCCTTAGAACAATGAATTATTTAGGAACAAACTTGAAATAATCAATTATGTTGCAAAAAAAGGCCTTTATTATGGCAAACTGTAACATTATTTTTGCGTCTGTGGTTCACTCAAACCTGACTATAGTCTGACGTGCGTGTGTAATATTGAAAGGTGTGTGAAATTGCATGCAGTGATTGAACAGTTAACCTTCACAATTCATGGAGGTTGGTGATCAATTCCCAAAACTCTAATTGGGATATACAGTACAATGTATACAATAGAGAACATTCACAAGGCCTCGCCCTCTAAAAATGTTCATAATTGCCTTCATTAGTAGTTTATACCCTAAACATAACCCAAACTATGATCACAAAAAACAGTAATCATAAAACAAATGGCTTTACATGATTTGATTAATAAAAAAGCACTGAAAATGTGTTCCTGTTTTGTAACCCATGTAAATAATTACTAGTTTCCTCCTAGCAGTTTGATTAAGGTTTATTTTTTGACACAGACACATAGATTGCAATCACCTATCTCTTGTTTTGCATTGATTTACTGCACGTACCTTTCTCTGCATCATGTTGAGAGGTTTACCACCCTGTTTTCTCCGATGCTCACCACAAAAAGCCTCACCTGCCAACAACAACATAGCATCTAACAAAAATCTGCGAGTAGGTGAATTGCAAAATGCTGGGGGTTCACTTACTATTTATGTTGTGTTTAGAACAGAAAATACTATAAACAAAGAAAGGACTAGGTACCTTCAAAGTACTGTTTTAATGTTACTGGACTAAATGGCATCAGTCCAAATGAGACTAGTTTTCACCACTTAAGAAAATAATGTGTAAAATAAACTTCTGTCATTCTCAAAGAGTTCTAAAATGATTGGAGTGGAGAGGTAAGGGAAATAAAACAGCAAAAACAGATGAATTGAGGATAGGAAAAACCTAAGTGTTTATGAGAGCTAACAAAGAGGACTTGGCTGTGTTTCAGAAGGACGCGTGGCGGCTAAGGAGGATGAAGCGCTTCACTATTCATTTACATCAGCTCTGACAACTGCCTCACATCTCCCCAAGAGCCACACTGCTCGGGCTTAAAGATTCTTAAAGTGGGCCCTTCTTCTGGTTCTCTCTCTGACTTTCCCTTTCCTCCCTCCTCCCCTTCCTTCGCTTACTCCCATTCTCTCCTGAGCTCTCATGTGCTTGCCAGTCTTCAATCAGCCATCATGAAAGTGTCTGTCTGCGCGTCTTAACCATCCTCTGAGAGGCAGACACTTGTCTGGGACTGCCTTCATCCCCTAAAGGCGTTTTTTTTTTTTTTTTACTTGGTCTTATTTCCATCCTCACACCTTTTCAACTTCCCTAAAGAGCTGACAACAAATGAGAGGGACAGGGCGGGAAAGGAGAGGTAATCATTACTGGGAGAAGTTGTGGTCAGAGAGCGTTAACACTTTATAAATATCCATTCAAATTGTTTCATAAAGGTCCTAAGGCAAAGACGAAACAAAAGATGGTTGAAGAAGTCAATCGAACCGCCATGGACAAAGCAAGATTGACCAGAATAAATGAACGATGGAAAAATGAGGAGAATGGAGGGAGGTCTTAAGAATCACGATTATCAGCATCCACACAGAGTGTTTCCCAAAAACGGATTTGGAGATTGTGCAAAGGGAAAAGAGTACAAGAGCACACATTAAAGTTTTTCTTATGGAGGTGTCTTTCTTTTTTGTCCCCTCCCCTGTGGGTTTGATGTGAAAGGGAGCTGCCACTGCTTTGACGATGTTGTCGGCTGCACCGTTTTCCATATTCATGCTGCAGATCGAGAGAGGACAGAGGCAAGAGCGCAGAGATTTTTGGTCAAACAGAAAGCTCATTTGCGCTGAGGCAGTTTAGCCCCAGGCTTTCCTGCTACTGGGAAAATGAGTTGGAAGATTAGTCGTATGTATAATTCACACACGCGCGCGCACAGGCACACACACCGGGTCACGCAAAGATATGCGAAAAAAAATGTGTGTACACTTTTCGAGATTGATGCACAAGTTGAATGCACAGACAAGCTGCCCTTTTGTGATGAAATGAATTCGCAATTTGGTTACTGTTGAATATCTTTGGGTCCAACTTTTGTGCTTAAGATCATTGATAAAGTAAAAGCCAGTCACATATTAGAACATTCTCACAAATACAATCTATTCACATTCGATCCAATAAGACAGCAGTATCACAATTTTACATACAAAGAACAATGCTGAGTCAGAAAAGTATTAACTTAATTCAGTGGAATGCCCCTAAGGTATTTTTTCAGGAAAAATTATGAAGTCCCACACCATTTTTCAGTTTTAACTGCTGTCATGACATCAACATCAAACATTGATATTTATGTCTGCGTTTTCCGAATTGTTTGCTGAGCATCATGGGGCCAGTCTTTGCCATTTTGCTTGTTTCCAGGGCATTTATTTTGGTTCCTGCCTAAGATGCTATTGCTGTACACGCCTGTGATATTGAATGAAGACCTCTAACTTAGATTTGTTACTCTGACTGACTTTCAGGTGCACGACAGACATGCCAGTCTGTTCCTGGATGGGCTGGAGGAGGATGGGACACCTTTTGAGACCCAATCACTGCCCACCAGAATACATGACATCAATGAGGACAGCACCATCAGGGTGGGACTAAGCTCCAAAGGTAATGATGGCACAAATATTGGCAGGTGATATTTGAAGAATTGGCAACAAATGTTACAAGTTAACTACCTACCCAATTAAGCAAAAATTATTTTGTTATTCCTTCTGTTATGCTCAAAGTATGTTCCAATAATGTGTCTAGAGTTCAGTTATCTCAAAAAGTAACCAAAGGAAGATATCAACTCATCCACTATGTTAGAATTGACCATTCTAATACTACACATCTTGTAGTATTTTTTCATATGATGTCAATGATTACGCTACCTTTATGCTCCCCCTCTTTCAACGACGCATTTGTGATTGATTGGTGGTGCCTGGGAGCCGTCTTTGAGTCAATAGGAGAGAAATTGAGAGAAAAATGATATCCGTTCATCTGCAGAGTGATAAACGAGTGTTTTTCTTCTCGTTTATCAGGCATTGATCCCTGGTTCACTGCAGGTAGCATCTGATAAGTTGAAGATCACATCAGAAGTTGTGATCAATACAAGTGATTGGCTCTGCCGTGTGTGTGTATGTGTAGCTGATCGTCAAACCCCGGGGGCTGTGTCTGGAATTTTGATCAGTGAATTGATTGTGCGAATGCTGATCATGTATTGATTGACAACTATGTCTGTTGTTAGTGGGAGAATTCTGTGTCTGATGAGTAACAAGAAACAAATGCATAACCGGGATCACTTGTAAAAGTTTTGTTCAATAAGCCAGTGTACTGTCCAGATTTGAAGGGGAAGTCAACCCCCCAATCTTTTTCACAATAATATGTTCTATGCAGCCCCACTAGTCACTAATATGGCATTCTGGTTAATATTGCATTGGTGGAATGTGAGTTAAGCAGCAAAATCCATCTCAGGGCGTGGCCATTTTGCCACTTGCTGTCAACTGAAGATGACATCAATGTTGCTCAGGTCTCAAGTTACAACCAATCACAGCGCAGCTTCAGAAAACAGGTGAGCTGTGATTGGCCGTTGCCTAAGCCCTGAGCAACATTGATGTCATCTTTAGTCGACAGCAAGTGGCAAAATAGCAGCCCATTAAGATGGATAAAAACGGCTGGATTTTGCTTCATAACTCATATTCCACAAATGTAATATTAATCAGAATGTCATGTTTAGACTAGTGAGGTCACGTATAACATATTATTGTCAAGAAATGTTTAAGGTTGACTTACACTTCAAATAAATGCATCATGACATAAAGATCTGCTTCTTTAGCAGAGAACATGTCTTGCACATCATGGCCATAGTAGCTACTCAAAGAAGTATATGAGAACAGCACTTGTTGTTAATACTGGTAATCAAGTTTGTCATAATTCTATCAGGTATGAAACCGAAAAGAGTAAGAGTACAAAATGATGTGATTGTCAAAACAAAATGCATACGAATCACAAAAACCATGCGTTGCTGCTGGTATCGGCTGTCAACAGTTCCTATAACATGAAATACAAAAAAGCCACTTAGCGATGCAGCGGATGACTGAAACACGGAGTTTGGAAGACAGAGACAGAATTAAAGCTTATACCTTGCATCATCCCAGTAACAATAGGCAGAGTGCTTTACAGAGGAAGCCATAATCCCATTTCCACACGCTAAAGAAATCCTCAGCCAAAGCCCCAGGCTGCACAACCACACACTGTTCGAACACACTTAGATCCCATAACGCTCTCGCACTCTCATTCAGTTTTTGACACACACAACCACCTCAGCACGCACGCTCATAGTTGGACAATGTACTCGAGCCAAACGCAGCAAAGCCTCCCTCAAATGCAAACGCGCACACACACAGGCGTGCACATGCATAGGCTCACGTTTGCAGTTTGTCGGAATACACACAGTAAAGCTTCTAAACACACACACTTCGACAAAGCTAGACATGGCAGGGCTTCTGTCAACACTTAGACGATATCCTTTTTCTAAGAGTTGTAGTCAAACTAGACAACTTTGTTGGACACTAAAACACCCGAGCTCTCTTTGGACTAACATCATTGCCCGTGTGTGTTTTAGTCTTTCATGTTCAAGCCAGCATTGTCACGTTTGGAGGCTTGTGTGTTGAGATGTGTTCACTTCTGGGTTTGATGGTGCCTCTTGTGTAGAGTCCAGTCATTTTCTCGCACGCCCTTTCTTCTCTGCATCAGTCAGCACCACACTTCATCACATTTTCTCATATGTGACTAATTCCTACCAGTTTCTTATGGCTAAATCTTATTTTGAGGTTTAGAGCTGTTTGAAGTGTTTGTTGGCTTTATGGAGCTTATGATGGTCAACTATCACACTTGTGAGGTATAAAGCCCAAAGGCAAATATCTTCGCGCATTTCTTAATCAGTTAAGCAATCGACCAGTTGTTGAGTTACATCCCTTGAAACTTAAATCTGGCAGACATTTTACACAATTCCATCCTTCAATTTTGCATAGGACCCATTTTATGTTATAGCATGAATGTGCATGTGTGGATTAATTGATGCTGAATGTCCAAGAAGCCAAATGTTAGAATACAAGTACATAGCATTTTTGCATATAGAGTAAGAACTGTGCGATAAGCACTATGTTTCTCAGTAATTAATGAGTTTCCGGTGAATGCCAAATGCTTTACATCTTGCCAGGCTAATGCAAAGGCTTTTAAAGTCCTGCTACTCTTTAGTGGCACTGAATGCAGACTGTGATTGATCTTTGTCAGCCTTGGATCATGAACCAAGCTTATATGAGTAGCATATGGGCAGCTTCACTTAGCTGTTATCAAGAAACCGATAAGATAATCTACTAAATACTGTGAGATCCTCTCACTCTGCGACTTCAGTGCAAACCCATTAACACCTTACCGGAGTTCTTTTCATCTCTCCAGGGTCCAATCAGTTCAGGGGGCGGATGCAGGACTTCAGATTTTATCCCGCCACTTTGACCAACAGGTGAGGTGGATAGACACACGTGTCAATGGAGGCTTTTGTGAATGAATCAAATAAGACTGCCTGATGCTTGGAATTGAAAGATACCGAGTATTTGTGAATGCTGAATAGTTGAAGGAAAAAAGGACAAGTCTAATCCTTGTATTTTAAAATCTATACTGCTTCCAAGGGATTTTCCTTCGAAATTCAATACAAGGCAATTAGTGTTACTTTTGGCAGTCATGCAGACAAGTAAGGACTTAAACAAGACAAATGATGGCTATTGTGTGCTTTGTGTTTTGTCAAACACCAATTAACAAGTGTTTAAGGATTTCATTTTAAACATGAAGACTGAAATTTGTGTTCATCCTTGAATTAAAATGTATTGTGCTAAACGTTAAGTGGCTGTTTCAGTCAAAAATAAGTGTAATTTAATCATTTTAATCATGCGATTATTCTACCTTATCAAAGACTTCCATTGCTTTGTTTAGCTCTACTTTTTTTATTTAACAGGGAAATAGTGGAGATTTATTCAGGTGTCCTGCCACAGCTCCATTCCCAGTCTGAGTGTCGCTGTCCTCCCACTCACCCCAGAGTGCACCCCTTAGTAGAACGGTAAACTCATAATTTGTTTTTCTAATTCATTTTATTACTATCGTGAGCATTAAACAGTAGCTGAACATTTAAATGCTTTTATACATTGACATTGAATTTCCATTCTGTTTTGATTTCTCATACCTAAATGTTGATTACTACTATGCCATTTTGTTTTGTTTAACTGTGAACAGATATTGCATCCCCAATGCTGTTGAGGATATCACCAACGACCGAGTCCTAAGACTAAACCTCAATGCGCATCCACTCGCTTATGTCAATGATCAGGACATGGGCACCATATGGCGCTCAAAACTCATGACCACACAGGAATTGGACGAAGGGTTCACTATTACCGTGGATCTGGCAAATGGACAGTACCAGGTAACTCAGTGCTTACTTCATGTACCCTCATTATTTTCATCTCTTTATACACGCTTCATTTTAACACCAATTGTTTAAGTTTCTCCTTTGCAATGTGTTTTTGGTGGTACAATGTTGTTGCTGTTTTTTAATTCCCACTCTCCGTTTCAGGTATTCTATGTCTTAGTTCAGTTTGGTGGCCCATTGCCTGAGTCACTTTTGATCCAAAGGCGAAGACTCCCTGATCAACAGAACAGAACCAACAGAGAGCAGCCCTGGTTGGACTGGCAGTATGTGGCTAAAGACTGCAGTGTATTTGAGATGCGGAACAACGGGCCGCTGCTGACACCTGACTCAGTTAACTGTCTTCAACTGCCCAGGTAACCCACAACACGTGTTTGAATTCTAAATTAAAAAGTTGTAGTTCAAAGATAACATCTAGTTCTACACAAAAAGATTTTAAAACATTTTATAATCACTAAGATTATATTTGAGACCATAAAGCTTTAATAAAAGAAGTAATAATTGAATCTTAAACATTAAATTCCAAAAGAGCACATTTTAAAATCCGACTTGTACATCAATGCAAAGTGAACGTCTAGAACAGAGGTGGGCAATCTCGGTCCTCGAGGGCCGGATTCCTGCAGGTTTTGGAGGTTTCTCACTTCCAACACAAGATGATTCCAATCAACAGGATCATTATCAGGCTTATGCAGAGCTTGCTGATGAGCTGATCATATATCAGCTGTGTTGGAGAAGGGTAACATGCAGGACTCCGGCCCTCGATGCCCACCTCTGGTCTAGAAGTACACTTTATTCTGACTAGATATTTATCTGCCTACAGTTGCCTTTGGCAGATTACTTTTTCCAGGCCCTCCTTTGATACCAGATACACCAAACTTGGAACACAGTCTCACACACTCGCACACACACTGTGTCTCACAGGCTACATTTTGGCAGATCTGCTGGTATCAAGGCCCGAGTTGGCACAAGATAGAATGGCTAGGGTTACCTACCTGCGTGAGATCAGAGATTATGTAGTCATTGCTCATTTTTTGCTTGACTGACAGATGATATCACATAAAACTGTGCCTGGCACACTCGCAAGCATCAGTTAATTTGGCATGAGAGCAGTTGTACCTCGCGTTGGCATCAAAATAAAACACTTTCTGACCTTTGCGGCTGATAATCATATCAATAAGGGAAAGCTTTGTTTGATCCTGGAAGATTTGCGTTGCTTATCTTGTGAGATTTATTTAATCCTGCAGGAGACTTTGTGCCCTGTGAGTTCAGTCGAGTGTTTGTAAAGATGAATGCAAGCACATTCTTTTAAGTGTTTTCTGATCATCATGACATGCTCTGCTCCAGGGCATCCCTTTTTACGTCTTGTTTGCATGTAAAGATAAAAATGTATTGTTTTATAGATAGCAGATGAAGAGTTCACCTGAAGCAGAAGGACGTGTTTTATAAAGTTTAGTATTTATAGTTGACAGCTTTCAGTGTGTTTTTGGCAATTATGGCATTTTTAAATACATTCCAGTGAAATGCACTACTCCGGCGGGAACATCACGATCAGCCTGCTGAGCCCAGAGCCAAATATGAGGCCAGGCTATAATGACTTCTACAAAACACCCGCCCTTCAGAAGATGGTCCATGCCACACAGGTGCGGATACATCTAAGAGGACAATACCACACCAGAGCAGCCGGGGTGGACCAACAACACAGACACTATTCCATCAAAGAAATCACTATCAGTGGCAGGTGGGTTACATATATTGAATCAAAATATTTGCGGGGGATGCCAACTGAGCCTTGCCACCAAAAGGGGGGGAAAAGAAGTAGTTAAATATTTAGAATCGTCTTTATAGATAGTTTAAAACGTAAATGCACAACAATAGTCCTCAAACACTTAATATAATTTCAAACTTATCTTAAAAAAATACTCTTCAAAATTAAATGCTTTATAGATTATTTGAGTTTGAAAAGATGTATCATTTTAACATATGACCTGAAACGTGGTGGTTCCTTTGGTTACATTTTTGAGTGTGGTGTGAATGTACTGAATGATAATTCTCAATTATCAATCATTATACTGTAGTATCCTTCCTGATCTTGTATGTGAGGAACTTCAGTAAATTTGATATGGTAGTATTTTTCAACAGCTTTATGAACACATTTGGGCATTAGAAAGAATAGCCATCCAATGCTGAGTTTAATAAGAGCTTTGAGAGTTACTTTAAATACATTTTTCTATTAGACAGACAGCATCCATTTTTATGACTGGTAATTATAGGATTATACAGGAGGCAATCATTTCTTACTGTCCTTCTATTCCTACTTAGCTATTTTAATTAGTAGCTTGTTACTTTTTAGTAAGTAGCATTTCGTCTTTGCGTCTTCTTAATGCCCCCCATTCCATTTTCATCAACCGTGGAAGTGGTCATTTTGTGAGAAAGTTTAGGGGGAAAAAATCCTAATGGAAAACAATATTATGTAAATTCGGGATGTATATATACACACAGTAGATAGTGCAATAGTGTTCTGCAAGGAAGCTAATGTGAAAGTGGTACATGCATTTTTATGACATTTCCTGGTCATAGAAAAACCATTGAGTGATAGTTGACCATAGATGCTTTATTAGTAAAAAAAAAAAAAAGCAGCATTCAACTGTTTTAAATAATTTGCCTCTCTTCCTATCTATTGTCTAACAACTGTCGCCTGCTTGTTTTCTTGTAATTTAAAGTTGGAATTCTAATATGTGTATTTTTGCTGTTTATGTAGTCATAATCATGTCATTCACAGAGAAAAAATTAAGCCATTAATTTTAGGTGCAGACAAGTATGAGGCTGTAGATTTTGTGTAATAAAATAACAATCCCAAATGCTGTACATCTCAGGGGCAGTCAGTCGGCTGCATCATAACAATGCCACTTTCTGCAAACACTTGTTAATTATGAATGGAAAAGCCCCTGTGTGCTAATGTGCATCACATTTCATTAATCCAACCACTGGAGAACAAAAAAATGGCACAGAAAGAGCAGGAGGTGAAAGGATACACAGAAAAACGAATAAAAGAAAGAAAATCATCTGAATGTCTGAATGAATAATTAAAGGGCTGTCTCGTATGGCTGTACGTGTGTGAAAGAGAGCGAGATGGTTGTCTGCTGCATGTTATGTTGCTCTGATCATTTCCACCATGACATTTATAAATGTTGAATGGGAGCTTCCTAATGGCCCTTCTATCATTCCATGAACGTACTGGTCAAAGCCTAAACTTTGAAGCAGGAAAAGCGTCTCATCTATTTGCTTGGTTATTACTGTAAGAATTGTTATTGTTTGTGCAATGTTGTACAGTATAGTACCCATCTCATATTTCTTGCACTTTCTGCCATGGAACCAGATGTGAGTGTCATGGCCATGCGGATCACTGCGATACCAGTATGTCCCCCTACCGCTGCCTGTGTCTGCCTGCAAGCCACACTGAGGGAAACAATGTGAGTAGCAAACATTTTAATTCTAAAATAGGAAATGTTTGACAAAGTGAATGCAGTCACAGTCGGTACACTGTGTATAACAACAAATACAGCATCTCTTTATTATTAGACGCTTAGGATGGCAAGAAAAGCTTAGAGGCTTGTCAGGCCTTTGAAGCACTGGGGGAAACCCTGTTGTTGTATTAGTGTGACTCAGTTTAGCGAATCCATGTACAGTACATATAATGATAATTGCCATTAGTGCTAAGTGATATGAATCTGTGTGCTGTTTTTTCATATCAGAACCGTAACTGGCTTCACAATGATATTTTTCATCACTCACAGGGTTGCGTCATAGATGTTTTAGGTCAAAAATACAATAGGCCAACGCGCAATGACAGACTCATTTAAATTATTTTCAGATGTTCAGAGCATTTGTAAGTGAGTAAGTTGTCATGATTCAGTAGTTACAAATTGTGCACCCACATCTTTCACCTAATCTTGCCAACTGAACAAAGCAAACACTGTAGGCTCTCTTCATAGACCTGCTGGTTGATTGTCTGGCACTTTGGTAAGAACAATGCTCCTCACATTGAAGAATGCCATCAACATGACTTTAGACCTCAACTACCAGCTTGGTCTCTTCGGCCTGGCAACATCCGAGTCTTCTACTGATGGCTCTGGCGTTGGGTCTCCGGGTTGTACACCAAGATCCATGACTTGTACGCCCATTTTGGGATGTCTGACGTCAACGTCCGAATCTCTTTTGGTTTCATCATTATCGACTCTGATCATTGCTTGGTGACCCAAACACAGGATTTGCATTGAATATAAAATAATGTGGATTTTTTTTTTAAATGACTGCAGAGAGCTGAGTTCAAATGTACCATATATACTCCAGAGTGATTACATTGAAGGGGAAATCTGGCAATTTGGGTTTGTAATCCATCTTTTGTGACTTAAGTCCTACTCCTGGAACTTTTCTGACACACCCTATAGTTCAGAGGTGCCCAAGTCCGGTCCTTGAGAACCACTATCCAGCCTGTTTTCCATGTCTCCTTCAACGCAGCTGAATCCAATGATCAGCTCATCAGCAAGCTTTGCAGAAACCTGATAACGACCTTGATAATAAGCCAGGTGTGTTGGTGGAGAGAAACGTGGAAACAGGCTGGATAGGGGCTCTCGAGGACTGGACTTGGGCACCCTTCTCTGGTCAGCAGCAGGGTTATTATAGTGTTGGAATTTTCATTATAGTTAGTTTTTATTTCGTTTTGAGTTTTGTTTTTTAAATTTAGTTAGTTTTAATTAGTTTACAGGGTGGTTCTGTTAGTTTTTAGGTATTTAAAAAAAAAAAGAAGCTTAGTTTTCATTATTTTCAGTATTAGTTTTCATAAAAAAAAGAAAATTGTATTACTTGTGCGCAATATTTAATAAACGCCATGGTAAAATGAAAAAAGTAACGCATTTTGTACCTAACATTGCATTTCGGCTGAGTTAAATGGAAAAGCAGGCGAGCCGAGCCATTGAAGCCAAAAGTCAGGCAGGCAAATTTGTCGCCTCGGAGCGTCATCATCTGAAGGTGCTTTTTGATTGACTGCTGTTAGATGACATCACTTCTGTGTGACACACTTTCAAACGTCCTTATTCCAGTTAATATTGAAATAAATATACTTAAAATCACATTAAAAATCATCCCCAAAGGCTTATGTATTAAAGTAATTACCAAAGACGAAAACTAAGGACATTTTCGCAATAATCATAGTTAGTTTTAGTTAGTTTAGTAAACATAAAAATAGTTAACAAATTTGTTTTTTGAATTTTAGATTTAGTTTTTTAACTCTGCAGTAAAAAAAAAAAAAAAAGTTCTGTACGCCTGCACCGCCTCACCTGAGCAATGCCTGCCTTGTGTGTTGGTTGGCTTTTGATGCTAACCAAACGTCAAACCTTGCTTTTATCCTTCAAACCTTGCCATATTGTGACTGCAGACAAAAATGTAATTTGTCACATAAGGCGCACACTTAATAAGACATTGTCAATTACGTTTTGTCATCCTGACTAATACGCATGAAAAATCTCTGCTTCTATTTCTCTTTTCCACCCTTGTTATCTCTTTTACCACCACCATCCGTTGTCGACTGCTCTGTCTCTCCTGGGTCTCAGTTGAAATAATGTCTTAAATCGACTAGAACAATGACATTCCCTCAGCATGCATCTCTAATCAGATGTCTTTCTCTCAGTTTTTCTTTTGCTCTATTTCACTGCACTTTTTCTTCAGCACTCCTCAATTCACATTGCCTCTTTGTATGCATTTTATTCATTTTAATCCGTCTTTTTGCCGTCCCAGGTGTGAATTTGTTTGGGTCATAATCAAGAAATGTCCTTCAATGAATTGTTAACATTGTTTATTTTTGCAGACATTTATTCTTAAATTCTTAACATACTGTATCTATTAATGGCAGAAGATACTAGATCGGTTTTTTTGGTAAGATTAAGAAGACAAAAAAATGCCCATTGATTAATAATCATGACCATCCTAGAGTCTTTCTGATTTCTACCTAAAATTCTGCAATTTAGATCTGCTTTATTGTACCATGTACATTTCTTTCACTGGAGGTTTTGGTGAAAGACTCTAGCGTTCAAACATACACACACACAGGTCTGTCTGTATGCGTGCATGCGTGCGTGCGTGTCCCTGTGCATGTTTCTCCCAAAGCCTCTGCGCGTCATCCCTCACAGTGAATATTCAAGACCTTTCTTCTACCTCCGTAATAAAAGGCTGTGGGGAATATTAGCGTTTAATATTGCATGTGTTCTGTTGACTTGAATTGGCCCCGCACTATGACGGATGTTCAACTAATCTGCAGAATTTCCACAGTGACATTAAAGTGACAGAAATGCTCAGACATGTGTCAAGATGATCAACGGGGGCCTCGGAAGACATACACTTATAACTCGCAGAAGCTCAAACACACTCAAACATGCACCCCCTTCTTCCTCACTGTGTCTTTTGATGCTTTCTTATGAGCACTCTGAGTCACACTTAATCTGTCATTCTGTCCCTCCGCATCTGATGGATTCAGTCACATCTGAAAACTATATCATGTATTGTATTTCATATCGCGCCATACCATACTATGCTGTGGGCTTGATTAACCAAGATGCCAAATAGGGAGTGCTTGAATTGCATGTTCACTCCGATTACACACACTGTTGGCAACAGGTGTAAACGTGTTGGGGAGGGCGCCATTTTTAAAAGCCACGTTTTGCACCTTATGCAGATCTGATTGATGCTTTTCACTATGAACATTTTCAGAGAGCACCACAAGAGCAAAAGTATAGGTGTTAGTAAACTAATATGGCTGTATTAACATGGCTGACATTTCTATGTGTTGTGTTTAGTTTAACTTGCCACTTTTCTGTATGCGTTTGCATCTATGTGTGATGGATATTGATAGGCAGTGACGTTAAGAAGGGCTGCCCAGCATCTCTGCTGTAAACATCTGCTTCAACAGCAGATTTGCACCTAGGCAGGGGTTCACCGGGTTAACTTTAGATACACACAAGATGAGCGTGTGCACACAAACACACACGCACATACACACACACTCTTGGGGCACGACCTTTCCAGTGGGAGCGTGAAATTGGTCATGGCTTTTAGGATAAGATGAGTTGCCCCAGCAGATTATCGCACACCGATGCTGCGCCTGCACATGCTCCTGCGTGCATACACACACAAACACACACACACACACGCACATGGACAGTTGCTTGTGACAGGCCATCTAAATGTCCACACATCCATTAGAGCAGGCTTCTCACTCAGCAGGTTTTTACGGAACATTCACAGGGAAAATACGATTTACTGTATATTTTCCTTTCCTACATTTTGGCTTAACTGTAATCTTTTATCTGCATGAAATGAACTTTTCAAATAAGTTGATATGTAACATAAAAATAAGGTTTTCTAAAATTGATTTTAGCCAACATTTATGCAGCAGATGGTATATTGCTATCCAGCTTTGTAGTCAACACAACCTTAGAATCAATGACCTCTTCTGCATTAGATACATCTGCTTGGTCTAAAGACATCCAATAAGATTAGATTAGATAATCCTTTATTGATCCCCAGGAGGGGAATTATGTGTAGTGGGTAAAGCAGGATGCAGATAGTTTGCAAAACAAATTAGAATAAAAGTGTGTAATAAAAAACTGTTGTATAGCATGAGCTGCATGAGCTGTTAAAAATAAGGCGCTTATTGACGTGCATCTAATGGTTTTCTTCCTCTTATATAGTTAAATATGTTAACCAAACATATATAATAAACCACAAGTATGACACATTGCAGTTCTATTTCACTATAAACTCCAACCTCAGTAATAAGATAATGCCCCTGTGGCATTATAATCAAAACAACTGTTGTTGTACATTCAATAGAGAAGGTTTTGTTTTTGCCTCCATTCCACTGATGATAAAAAAAAAGAACCAACGTCCTTATTGTATGTGACTCAACCAATTAATTAGAACAGTTACATTTTTCAAGTGTACATTATGAAGTCATATAATTTATCAATAGTCATAACTTCATATAGATATTTTTTTAAACAATAAAATAGAATAAGGTATTTCTGTAATATTGTCCATTTTCAATCAGTCATGTAAGAATGTGTAATTTTGCAAAGATATAGTAAAATCTGAACCTCAGGTTATTTGTAGACACATTACATTGGGCTGTCTTAAGACAAATGAGAATCGATACCATACAAACTTAAAATTGTGGTACTTCTTTGTCACCTATACTGTTTGCAGAAAACAGAGCGCCATCAAAATCTTTTGATATGAAGAAGAGAATAAACGTGCACTTTTAACTCCCAAACACCAATCCCTCGACTAATTAGCAGGCTGCGAGAGAGGGAGGGTAATGCAACATTGAATAAAAAGAAAGGGGGGGAAAAATCCTCCTCGCTTTTCATTTGCTATGGTAATATTTCCTGCTCACATACTCCATGTAGCTATGAGAACAAGTTGTTGGGGGACGCCAGAGATGAGGGGGAAGTCTGCACTAAGGAAAGAGGTGGGAAAATGAGCAAAAAGACTTGAGAAAGGCGGGTGGGAAGATGGGTGTACTCAGGTTGAGGAGACGAAAGGGGCATGATAAGGAAAGGATGTATATGGGAGAGTCTTGTAAACTGGCTTCATCTTGCTCTTGAACTCCTTCCCAGTGGATGACACCGAGAAAAGAAAGCTACAACGAGAGCTGTCTATTCAAAGTGCAGAGAGGAAAGTACTTGGATTCACTTTGATGCAGTTTTAGGACATTGAGATGGCCAAGTTGAATAGATTTGGGCATGAATAAAACAGTGGCAGATTGTGTTGTGACGACTGCACAGACAGGAGCAAGCGGGAAGACCTGCAGGAGTTCCTAGTGTCTGCATAGGAGGGTCTTGAAAGGCTTTGTCTACCGCGTTGTTGTATCCTTTTGCGCTTAGTCTCCAGAGAATATCCTGCTGCCTTATATGATTTTGTTAATAATCACCCCCAAGGGAACAACCATCTGAACAAAAAATACAGACATGCAAACAGCTTGTTTCTTCTTACATGCTTCATGTGACATGAATGAATTAATTGCGACAGAAACAACAAAAATATTTATTTAATACAGTGTATGGAGTTTGTCTCCCCATTTTAACACCTTTTGTTTTACAAGATTTTGGACCATCTCTGTGGAATTTCCCTCCATTTATCTGGTCGCCATCATTAATGTTGGGCCAAAGAGAGGGCCTAGCTCGCAGTCTCTGTTTTTTTTAAGGTCTTCTCTCTTACCAAACTGATCCAATCTCGCCTCACTCCCCCAACACATGAATACAACTGTCCAAAATGTATTAAAGGGATTACATCACGGTATTTTAAGCCCTTCCGCAGTAAACTATAGGCATAAAATGATTAAATCTTACCTTTGACACATGGCGATTTTTTGATGGTTCTTTTTTTAAAGCGGAAGTAAAACACCCGGTTCAGTTAAAACCCCGCCTCTCCCCGTGTGGTTGCCACGCCCCCAGTGAGCCGGCTGCAGCCTGCTGTTGAAGCTCTTTGTTTGAGCACTCCTCCGAATAGCCACTTAAGCCATCAATTCTTCAATAAACATTTGAAACAACACGGCTCTTTGCCGCAAGAAATCGTGGAGAAGGAAGAAGAAGGGAAAAAAACAAAAACTTTGAGTGGATCGCGAACTGCAGATCTGCTGCTAACAGGGCAAGCATGCTAACCACTTCACCACTTGTTCAGTTAGGTTCAACAGTGCAAAACTTCTACTTGTAGTCTACACAAGTGCCAGCCAGAACCTGGAATTTTAAGATGGCCAATTGTCATTCCGGACCTAATGACATCATACAGTGAGCACCCGCTCGTTTTCTCCGGTTGGGAGGGGCTGGTGCTTGGAAAGTAGAATGACGTAGAATTTCTCATAGAGGGGCGAATGGAGGAAAACACCACTTCAGTGATGTTTTTGGTGAGGAATTAGCATTTTAACATGGCTAGGAGCTCCAAAAAGTTTATTTTTTATGTTACTGTCCCTTTAAGATCTCCATCTTCTATCAATCATCTTAGGTTGCAAAAAGGAAGAGGCTTAGAACTGATCCCTGTAGCTGGTCCACTTTATTCCTCTACATTTACCACAAGTCTGCACATCACCCTTGTTCTTAAAAATGGACACCAGCACACTTTTTCTCCATCCATCAGACATCTTTTCAACTACTACAATTCTATTGAACAACCTGGTCAAAATTTTGACAACTAACTCCATGGGTATGTCATCAGCACCAACCGCCTTTCCATTTTTCACCCTTTTCCATTATTTTTAACTTCTACATTACTAATCATTGTTAATTCCTGGTCCACCTTTAACTTCTTCCACTCTTCCTTCTTTCTCATTGTCATCAACTCCTAAAAGTATTATTTCCATCTATCCAGCACATTACTGGCATCGGTCGTCCCATTTCTATCTGTATCCTTAATCACCTTAACCAGCTGCACATCCTTTCCACTATCTCTCTGTCTACCCAACCTGTAAATAACTTGCTTTCCTTCTTTACTGTCCAAGCTGGCATACATGTCATCAAATGACTTTTGCTTGACCTTTGCCACCGCCACCATTGCCCTTCGTCACATCTCCTTGTATGCTTGTCTTCTTAGTGTCCTCCTTCTTCTTTCTATTTTACTGAAATTCTTGTTGTCTTTATTACCAATGAATTCTCCCACTTTCTTGCCTCATCTATTTAACAGAATGCAAAGGTATTTATTTACCTCATTTCTGTTCACACCATTTTCCTCCAGCCCCATTACACATAATGGGGGCCCACCCTACCCCCATTTCCCTCTTCTTTCTTTCCTCCCACAGTTCATCATCCTCTGTATGTCACACCTAATAGGCCCAGTGCAGGTCTGCATGTGTCACATAAGGAAGGAACTCCTGTGTTTTTTAATACATTTTTAATCCCCCCATTTGATGCCCCCCTTGTCCACCATAATTTGTACTGACTGCTGAACAAAATCAAAGGCCTTGTACTTGCTGTTTCTCGCCTCTGCTGCTGAACCTTGCTACAGAAAAATGCATTTTTTATTTTACACACCCCCACCCTGTGCTCCACACACACACTTTGCTATGTTTATTTTGACATGAAAGTATGCCTGTGAGAGAACGCTGGCTGTTACAAGTCATTCCTCATTAGTGTTCAGATTTCCCTGTACTGTGAATGAGTTGATTTGTGTGTAAATGCATGTCTTCCTATTATAAAGTATATAATATCTCATGGTTATCTGTTCAGTTGTGTATTCTTCTCTCGCGCTTTCTATTTTGATTAACAAGGGCCGCTGATTTTTGTCTTCATTTTCCTCCTCTCGTATTGTGTCTCATTCATTCTTTGTTCTTTAAAATGAACTGTATGTCATGGGACAGTTTTTTTATGCACAATGAGAAAAGGCCTTTGTCATTAACACAATGTTTTATTTCATGCTGCTCGTGTGTGGCCCATGCTTTGACAAAATCATTCATCGAATGTGGGCTGATTTATTCAAAATCCTTCAGAATAGTCCTAAAACGACGGCACTTGTAGCAATTAACTAATTGTTGTCAGGATTGCGCGACTGTAAAATAAATGTAGCTCAATATGCTTTATAAATTAACACGCTTTGTCCAACTACTTTCGAGCCCCTGAAATTGATGGTCCTCTACAAATGGCTTTAAATGATTATTCCTTAAGTGTTATGTTCTTAAATGAAAGTTCACAATCTGCACCTGACTCACATAAAGGATGTTTTAATTCAATTTCACATCCATTTTGGTGGTATATGAAGACTAATTTGACTAAATCTTTTGGCCATGGTTTTGAATTACCAATATACAATTGAAAAAAAAGGGGGGCAGGCTTTTTTATATTTTGATTGTTAAATGCATGTATTCATGATTACTATACATTCTCTGCAGTGCCAGCATTGCGCATCCCTCTACAATGACAAACCCTTCCGGTCAGGTGATCAACTCCAGCCAATGAATTGTCGGCCGTGCCAGTGCCACGGCCACGCCCACTCCTGTCACTACGATGCCCGAGCTGATGACCAACCAGCAGAACAATATCTGGGAGGAGGAGGAGTCTGTGACAACTGCATGCATAATACAATGGGTACTGTATTAATTAACCACATCCCCCAGAACTTGTTTTAAGCCATTTGTTGAAAATATAAATATATTTGTTACAGTACCAATGTGGAAAAGGGTGGAAGTAGATGACAGGTCTTAGCTTTTATGTGATTCATCCTTTGGATATGACATGTTTTAAGTGGTTGTACTTTGTAGTTATTGTACACATTATTGGAAGTGCCAAGGACCTTTTTTCAACCTGCTTCTTTATTGGGCTTTTTGTACCTGTCAGTCCTCTATTTTTTCCCACCGCAAAGTCACTTTTACCACTACTGAGACAAATGAAGTTGAAACATAAATGGTTTATAGACTTAGTGGCTCTCTTTATTTCTAAATGGTTTCTAGCAAGTCCCTTGATTTCTGGCTTTGTGCTTTTTACACACTTTTGTCCCTGTCTTGATTAGGTAGGAACTGTGAGCTCTGTATAAGTGGCTTTTTCAGACTGGAGCAGTCAGATCCCGCTTCAGTCCATGTGTGCCAGCCCTGTGAATGTCACACTGCTGGAACTGTCAATGGCAGCGCTGAGTGTTTCCAGGTAACACATTTATTTGACAAGTGACAGTTTCACTTGTCCTGACGGAAAATGTAATTTGTTTTGGAATAGCAGTTGAAGTTGAATCAATATGTGTTTTGTTTTTTTGTGCCATTCTGCCATTACTTCCCTTCACCAACAACACCTCCTGGATTTCACACCTCCAGGTTGGAGGCCAGTGTCTGTGTAAGGCAGCTGTGGAGGGGCAACGCTGCGCGGACTGCTCGCCTGGCTGGTACGGCCTCCAAGCTGCCAATCCAGAAGGCTGCACTCGCTGTAACTGCAGTGACACGGGGACTGTCAGCTCCTCCACAGGAAGTGTTGGCAGTTGCAACCAGCATACAGGGCAGTGTCAGTGCAAATCTCATGTGACAGGTACATTTGCTCATCAGCCATGACATTAGGTACACCTGGGTAGTTAAACAAGAAAATATATAAATTGTCAATAAGTGTGAAAGGTTGTCTATATGTGCCCTGAGATTGACCGGTGACCAATCCAGAGTGGTCCCTGCCTCTCGCCCCAAATTAGCTGGGATGGGCTCCACAATGCCCTCATGAGAACAATAGCATAGACAACATAGAAATTAATGCATAAACTTTGGTCAATTCCGAATTGTCCAACGCTAAGTATTGAAATGTCAATTGATACATCATCTGCTCCGTCATTGCCCTGCATGCTTAAGCAGGCGAAAGTGCATAAACTGTGTGTGCCCTCAAAATAGGCATGTGTGTACACCCTTTCATAAACACACACATCCATAGCCCAAAGTGTTATGCCAGCCAAAATAAACAGGCTTTTCCGCTGGCGGTGCTTGCAGCCGTTGTGCGTCTCTTTGTGATAAATGGTTTCACTCTCTCCCCTGTGTGTCTTTGAAGAGCACGCTTGTATGAAATGCAAAACTGGCCAGCGCTCCTCAACTCAACGCATCGTGGTTATTGCTAAGCCTCGCTATCAAGGGCCCCTCGCTTGTGTGTGTGTGTGTGTGTGTGTGTGTGTGTGTGTGTGTGTGTGTGTGGGTGTGTGTGTGTGTGTGTGTGTGTGTGTGTGTGCGTGCGCGCGTGCGTGTTTGTTCAAAGTTGTTAATGTGTGTAATGTCCGTTAAAGTATATGTGAAAGGGGGCGCAAGCGGATGTGTTTATGCAATTTTGTTTTTGCCGAGCTGTATCCTTTTTCTGTGAGTTTTCTTTTCGTGGGTGTGAATGCATTCCATCAAGGACTAAGCTGCTATTTAATTCTCTAATTCAATGCCAAGTTGATTAAAACAAACTGCTGCAGCCCCTTGTATTTACCCCCCCTCCCCCGCTTACAAGACCTCTCCTTCCCTTTCTTCTGTACTTGTTTGTTTGCTCGCTCCCACAGGTATTTTTCAGAAATGAGATTTGATTATGGCAATTTATTACCGCCAAGCTGATACTTTGAGCGGTGCGATGGCAGGCGCGCTTCAGAGGGACGCCACTGGAATGTGTACAGGCGGGCACGCATTCAGACACACACTCTCTTAGCGTGGTGCCAGGGTGCAGTGTGTACATAATAGTGTTTGAAATAGTGATGCATGAGCCTGTTAACCAGCTGGCTACTGATAAAGGGCTGGGTCATATCCTCAAAATACACACACCCAGAAAAAATGGGCGCTATAGAGTAGTGGTTAGCCTGTTTGCCTCACAATCTTAAGCTCACAGGTTCGAATCTTAGCTCAAGACCTTTGTTTTCGTGTTCTCCCTATGTGTGATTTGTGTTTTCAAAGCATGCATGTTCGCTCAATTGAAGACTCTAAATTGTGCTTAACTATTAATGTGAGTGTGAATGGTTGTCTGTCTAGGCTCCAACTCATCTGCAACACTAATGAAGTCAAGCGCTATATAAAAATGTATGCATATATTTTTATTTTATACTGCCAAGATTTGCCTTTATTTTCTTATTTTTTTACATATAATTTTCTCATGTTCTACTTCAAACTCCTCTTACTTTTCTGTATCTTCTGCCATTTGTTGCTGCTCCAGTCTTCACTTGTAAAATACTTGAAAATAATGCCAACATAGGATCCATGGACACGACTTAATGGTTTTGTGATATAAGATTGTAGTCTTAAATTCTGTAATTATATTGTCATTTTATTGTGAAGGTCTGGTGCCGTGCAGTATATCATGATACAGTTCTTTACATTACCACCACGCACATACTCATAGTCACAGTTTTTTAGTGTGGCTGTTAGTATGAAATATGATCTATGTTGAGAAATACTCATATCTATAAAGTCATTAAAGTGGGAGCACTGGGGGTAATGCCAAGTGTCTGCCACACACTTAGCAGAACAGGACACACACGCGCGGCCCTGTGCAATTGCTCTAATATACACTGCGCACACACGTACACATTCATACCCACTACATATGAATACAGGCTCCTTCATAAACGGCTGTGGGGACTGTGTTGCCCCCAGGCATCCATTTAGGGACAGATTGCCTGTCATGGAATACGTATGGCATATTCAAATAAGCCCTGCTCACTCATACAACATATCACACTTTAACTAGCCCAGTTATATTGCTGCGCTAAAACCTCTTCCGGTATGATTCAGTCCTCTGTTATTAAGTGTTCATTTAAACAATCAAAAAAACATATATTTGGAAGACTTTAAAATGATGAAAGCTGTGTCGACGCTTTATATCATGTTAATGATTTTGACAGTGTTATATACACTATATTGTTTGATAAAAGGCATGCATGTCTGTTTTAAAAACAACCAAAATAAATGCTCTTAGTAAAAACAAAATGAAGATTCATGTTTTTGATCATTTGGTTGAGTTAGTTGAGTCATTTATCTTTTGGCATTTCAGTATAAGTTTGTTGTACCAATTAATTACTTTGGTCCAATTATTAGTAGGCAACATTTCATTATCAAGTATACTTTTATCTAGATTTAGAGAAAACATGTTTTCTGTATTTAGCATAAGTGTTGGCACATGAATACTGCAGGTTGCTTCTTGACATGTCAAAAGGACCTCCCCTCTTTTCGTTTCAACACAAAAATGGTGGTAGATCATAACTGAGTGTATTTTTAGGTGCCTCCATCCATCTCTGTTTCCCTCCATCACCTTGCCTTTTCCCCCTCCATTCTTTGTAGTTCCTTAATTTATTTATTTTCCTGCTCAGTGAAATTAAGTGTTTGGCCTTAGGTAAGTGATCCATCATATGTAGAGGGCCCGGCCCTAATGATGGCAGTTTTATACACTCAACCACCATTTCTCTTGCTCTCACACTTACCCTGATATATGCATACACAAGTGATTCAAATCAGAGAGCGACTCAACTCCTTTTTTTCCCCCCAAATGGCACTCGTACCATTTATAATGTCTATTTTATAGTTAGTGCTGCTGTCATCATGTTGCTCCTTTTTTCTGCTCTCCTCACAGGTCTCTCCTGTGATCGTTGTGAATTTGGTTATTGGAACCTGTCCCACTCGGGCGGCTGCGTCCCGTGTAATTGTGACCCTTCGGGATCCCTCAGCCCGTTCTGTGAGCCTGAGGGGGGCCAGTGTGAGTGTAAGCCCGGGGTGGGAGGGCAGCGCTGTGATTCATGTGGCCGTGGTTTGACTGGTTTGAGGTTGGAGGGAAACTGCACCCCCTGCAACTGCTCAAAAGAAGGAACAGTAGCTGGGACAGACTGTGATCCTCACACAGGTCAATGTGTGTGCAAGGCAAGTCAACATGTTTTCATTGTTCATTATTAATTATATCACACGGTGTTGCTAAAATCACCACGTTGAACAATCAAAAAGTCACAGCTGGGCACTGATTTATCTAAATTGGGCTACTGTTAGAAAAATGTTGACTTTAGAACAAAGAAAGTTATTTTTAATTTTTTTTTTTTTGTTTCGTTCCCACCAGCATATGTCCAGGCTCTCGACTGGTATCTGATCAGCCTCAACATAACAAATAGCCTGAAACACTTTCACAGTCAGCAGGATAGGAGATAAGACTATAAACAGGCTTATCATTGTGTTATTGTTGCCACACAGTTTGACATGTTGCTACCGCGTTTGCATGCGATTTCATCTTTCATTTGGTTCTCTCCTTTTAGGAACATGTGGAAGGCCATCTTTGTGACTCTTGTCGTCACGGTTACCACACCTTGGAGCGCCGAAACTCCCTCGGCTGTCTGCCGTGTGCATGTGACATCAACGGCACCGTGCCAAAGGGGATATGTAATTTGCAGACTGGACAGTGCCCGTGCAGAGAGGGGGTGGAGGGGATGCAGTGTACCAACTGTGCCCCCAACTACTTCAACACAAGTTCAGATATCCATAGTAAGAAAAGCCAGCTTTGCAAGTGAAAGGGAAATTATTTACTGAATATTGTGTCACTGTGTCCTATCAGATGCGTCATTGCAGGGCTGTGCGCCGTGTACATGTGACCCAAGAGGAACAGTGGCAGGCTCAGTGTGTGATAGCACGACAGGCCAGTGTGTGTGCACGCCAACACGCTATGGAAAAGACTGCAGCACATGCCGACCAGGTGCGTGTGCTAAATGGATGCCTCAGTCTTTGTTTTCAATCTATAATGTTATTTTCTGTCTCTCTTCAGGTTTCTACCTTTTTTCAGACCAGAGTATGTGCGTGGGGTGTGACTGCCATCCCATGGGGGCAGTAAAACGCAAGTGTGAAAGCCAAACTGGCCAGTGTTTGTGTTCCCATCCCTCGGTGGGAGGGCGACGCTGTGATCACTGTCAGGAGACCTTCTTTGGATTCAACCCTGGATTGGGAAGGTAGCATTGATACACTAAGAAACACATTCTGGATTTATGGTTTTCAGATTGTGGCTTTTCACAGAGCAAGCATAGTAATAATAACATATGACGTGTCACTCTTTCTATGGTGGGCTGTCCATAAGTGAGTGCGAACAAAACACTCTCAACTAGCAGATGATTGTGAATGTGTATATGAGTGTGAAAGTGTGAGGTGGTTGACCTGATGATCACCCACTGTCTTGCCACAGTGAAGGTAACACTACACTGGTGACCTAGACACATACTGCATACCGTTGGTCACACATGCAATCACACACTGACACGGTCCAGTTTTGTGAAGCCACTTTCACAGTTATTGATGTTGGGAGTAGATGGTGTTCAAGGGAACACTTTTCACTCACACAATCAATTGCGGTGTAGCTGGTCTGTCAAAATGGACAATGAAGTACAAAAAACATATGATGTGATATTTAAGGGGTTTATTTTAATGTCTGTAGAGCCATTAGCCGCCACGTTGTTTTGTTTTTACCATCATTTTTTTTAATATATATATTTTTATTTTAATATCAAACTACAGCTGCTAGACACAATGCATCGATCGTGTTGTTAAAGGGGAAGTTAACCTTAAACATTTCTCGACAATAATATTATATGTGACCTCACTAGTCTAAACATGACATTCTGATTAATATTACACTTGTGGACTATGAGTTATGAAGCAAAATCCAGCAGTTTTTATCCATCTCAGGGGCAGCCATGTTGCCACTTGCTGTCAACTGAAGATTACATCACAGTTGCTCAGGGCTCAGGCAACAACCAATCACAGCTCACCTGTTTTCTGAAGCGGAGCTGTGATTGGTTGTTGCCTGAGACCTGAGCAACAGTGATGTAATTTTCACTTGACAGCAAGTGGCAAAATGGCCACCTTCTGATATGGATCAAAACTGCTGGATTTTGCTGCTAAGATCTAACACAATATTAACCAGAATGCCATATTTAGACTAGTGGGGCTGCATAGAACATATTGTTGAGAATTTTTTAGGGGGTTGACTTCCCCTTTAAGAAGTTGTTATGACCATAAACATTATGATGTAATTGATGTCAAAATCACACAATATTTTTGTGTGTTAACATAACATCCTATATAATGTCTCTAGTTAGTTAGTAATAATATATGCTTTGATCTTGTTCAACATCCTCCCACTGCTTGTCCAGATGCCAACCATGTGCATGTGACGTGCTGGGCAGTGTCAATGGCTCCTGTAATTCCGATTTAGGAGTGTGTGAGTGTAAACTGCTGGTTATTGGGGACAAATGTGATGCGTGTCAACATGGAGCAAGCCTCTTACGTGCGGAGAACGTCTATGGCTGCAGTAAAGGTCTGGATTCCAAGACACACATACACACATGCGCACAGATTTCGGATTTTGTTTGTCACAGTCATTGGTTATTGTCTTGTCTATTACATTTGATCCCATGCTCTTTTTGTGTCCATGCAGCCCCATCTCAGCAACCTGCCCCTGTAGCTTTTGCTCTCAGCTTTTCTTCCATTAATCTGACTTGGCATCAGCCTGACTCCCCAAACTCAAATATACTCAACTACACTCTCATAAGGGATTGGCAGCCCGTGCACAGCATACAGCGCAGATATCCTTTCAGTAAGTGTGCACACTGGAAGATACCTTTCTATATTTCTAGTCATTTTTTAAGTCCGCTAACAACCTTTCTCATGTCATCTTTTTTAAGGCTCTGAATCATTCACAGACGTCAGCTTGTCTCCCTACACCAACTATTCCTACTGGCTAATTACGACTAACGTAGCCGGTGAGACAGTTAGTGCAACCTCCTTCTACCAAACTTTAGGAGCACCACCTGCATTGGACCAGCTACATTTAAACCTTGTGGGACGACCCGGCCCCACCAGTGTTAGCCTTAGCTGGAGCGCTCCACCGAATGACACAGGCCCAGTGGAGAGGTACGAAAGTTCAGGAGCTGAAAGTATTGCATATGTACCAATGATTTTGTCCAAGATAGTGGTATTAAATAAGAAGAAAGGGACTTAGAAAACGTTATTTAGTTTTTTGTCTTCCACAGGTTTGTGCTGTTGTCCACAGAATCTTTTAGTGGAGCGGAGCCTGTCATCCACTACACAGGGTTATCAACTGAAGCAGTGGCAAGTGGCCTAAAAGCCTTCACCCAGTACACTGTTACTCTGGAGGTGGGTCAAAAAACTGCTTCTTTAAAAAAAAAAGAAGAAGCATTTTTTATGTCTTTATCAAGGATTTTTGTACTAAATGAGATATTTCCTCCTCTCTTGTAAGGCATGTTCATCTGGAGGCTGCACTTCCACTTCACCTTTGTCACTTCTGACAGCCGCTGCCCCCCCTCAAAACCAATCCCCACCCAAGGTCACTGCCACTGGACCTCACACCCTCTTTGCTTCATGGGAGCCACCCGCTCAGCCAAACGGTGAGTTATCTTGAACAAACTACACAACTGTAAAGTTTCACGACTGCCTCATGTACTGTTGTGATGCTATAGCGGTGACACAATCTCTCTATAAACGGACAGACTCTTAAAGTGTATTTTACTTGAGGCAGAACCTGCTTGGGATGGGCATGATAAAGCATGTGGAACGTTCTTCATCTACTACATCTACAGGTCTCATTCACACCAACAAGATTAAATTGTATAATCCACAACAGTCTGAAGTAGGTTGCAATTAATTCATGCCCTGACATCCTAATTCCTAAATAACTACCATACAAATCTAAACAGAAATAAAAAGGGAATAGAATCTGATGTAAAATTTCATGTACCAGTGTTCTGCTACTACTGTATGTTTTTTTCACTTGTTGACATGCTCATTATACTCATTAAGAATGACCAGGGTTGTTTGTCACTCAAGTCTCAAGTCTTACACGAGGCGCACCCACCCACTCCGTTTAACAGGACTACACAGAAGTCCAAGTGCTTTTCCTAAATCCAGAGAGCTTTGTGGTGGCTCTAAGGCTCAGTGTCATACAAAGTCAGGGTTTTCCACACCATATGTGTCTGTGTCTTTTCAGTCTTTCTCTGTTAATCTTTGTCATATATCACACCTAGTAACAGTGCTTCAACTTTCATTTTGGTTGTCATCAGTTTATTAAGATTTAACCCTAAACATTTTCGTGGTGTTCTTATTGTCTTATTTTGTTCTTCTGTCTTTCATTTCATTATCACATTTGTGTGGTGTCCTTATTCTAAACTATAGCGCTGTCATTTTCCTACTGGAACAACCCTATTAGAGTAGGTGAGATAGGACAAGTGCAGTTTATTCTTTGGGTGCAAAGCTGTTCTCAGTAAAGCCTGCACAGTGCCAAATATTGACCCTCTATTATGGGCCTTTGACAATGTCAGCATTTGTCAGCATTTAGTAGTAAGCAAGCTTCATGATGCTCTTCATTTTACGATGCCTTTATATATTTAATCGGCAGTAGAGTGGTATTCAGAAACTGTAATCTCAGTACAGTACAGTACACATCATTTGGGAAGAGTTGTTGGCGTAATAAGTGTTATTGTGGTGAGATTGATAATCTAGCAGTTTTGTCACATGTCAGTGAGTGTTGTGGGTGTAAGAGGTACCAGCACATAAACGTGGCCAGGGGGGGGCCAGTCATTTTGTCAGGGATGGTTAAGTATTCAGCAATAAAGTGTCTAGACAGGTTCAGGGTGCGGTGCAGTTATCCACAGGCTGCTTTCGAAGAGAAATAAAGTTCACGTTCATGCAACGTTACTTCCAACATGCTCCCCACCTACTTCACACCTGGCCTGGACTCTTAAAAGCTTGTTACGGGTTCAAGCCAGGACCTGATGATGCAAATAAACATTTTTTATAATGCATACTACATTATCAAATCAATCAATCAATAATGATGAAAACATTTTTGTAGAAGGGGGTAATCACATCAGATTACATTATGTCTCTAATGATGTGAATGTTTATTTTTTATGTAATTATATTAGAAATTTTTAAAGCAAAGTGTGACGTGTCCATCAATGTTGTTATATCTCGTGTGTTTACGATGGATCACTTTTAATCTGCTCCACATAACTTTTTAACTGCTTTCTCCACAGGAGTTATCACAAGGTATGAGCTGTTTTTACGGGGGCCAGTGCAGCCTCACAGCCTGTCAACTTTGACTGGTGAAAAGAGAGTATTTGGCAGCGCTGGATGGCTGGATCCAAGCAGCCCGTCGCAAGCACACCTCATCAACAGCAGCACAGCTTTGCCCCCTGAGAGCAGCACCATTGTGGCCGGTCTGCAGGCCTTTTCCACCTATCAGATGAGAGTCGTTAGCGTCAATATGGCAGGAAATGTCACATCAGGGTGGACCACCGCACGCACTACGGAGGGAGGTTTGTACGCGACTCCTGGCCCTATATATTTTCATTTACCTCATACTTTTTCATTCAAATTCTTTTTTTTAGTTTTTAGTTTTCTATTTGCAGCAAAAAGAAGAAATGAGATGTTGTTGACATGTAACATCGATATAATTATTTTGAAATTAAAATGTGATTGTTGTAACATTTCAATATCCGCGGGGAATATACAACTGCATTGGACTCATTTAAGGTTTAATGTGCATTATTTTAGTTATTAATAAAGTTGTCCATTTGACTGAAATTAAAAAGTAGTCACGCAACAAGATTAGTCTCAAAATTACCAGGATGGTGTTTTTGTTTTTAATCAAGAAAAATCTTTTGAATTTTACAGTTACAAATTAACAGAATTATGAGAATAAAGTTAATTTGTACAAGACGAAACTTGTAATTTTAAAAGGAATAAAAATAATGCTAACATTCTAATATGAGATTTATAATTTAAAAAAAAATCAATTTACAAGATTAAAATTATTATAAGAGCACATACAGAGGACAGGTGAGGATGTTGTGAAGTTTTAAGTGACTGTATAACTGAACTGCTTTTTATTTATGCTATTTTGCTCTTTCTTTCTTATTTTATTCCTTTTAACATAGAAAAATAAAACATGTTGCAGTGTAGCTCTTAACCTAACATTCAGTAATCATCTATTTTTGGCTGTGGCAGCATTTTCTAATTCAGTACACTTGCAATGAAATGGAACATGCGGTGTAAAAGCTTACTGGCAAAAATGAGCCAGTTTCAACAGATGCAATAAAATCTGATTTTTATTTAAAAATAACACAACAGACTGTTAGACATAATGTGAGCGAGAGCGGGGGAAATGAGGGAAGAAATGAAAAATGCGCATGTGTATGTGTGCAATGTGCATGTGTGCTTTCTTAGGGGGGTACTCATTAAGGTATTTGAATTTCAAAGAGATGATATGGCTCATTAAGACTAAGCGATTCCCCTCAACATCACTCTAAGCTATGTGTCTGGGTAATAAGCATATGATAACATCATTTAAATGAGTGGTGTGTGTCAGGGAATCTGTACGAACGTGTCTACAATATACATGCTATGTTCGAAAATCATATTATTACTGAATGTGTCACCCTAGTATCAGTAGCACGGAACAAGTCTAAAGCTGCTGACCAAGTGGGCTTATGTTACAACATTTTTAGTTCCAGAGTTGATGGCTCCTCCAGATGTGACTGCAGTGTCCTCCACCAGTCTCAAAGTCACATGGAATACTTCTGAAGGTCACGGGGTGATTGCCAGAGGGCAGGTCATAGAATATCATGTCAATTTGCTGACTGAACAGACCAACAACACCTATGCTCCTCCGTTTGTCAGCCAGGTTAGTGTCATACATTCTCCTTTATCGAATGATGTGAAGCTCTCTTCTGTTGCATAAATGAAATTGTTTTCTCAGATCCTGCAACGGTTTGGACCCTCAGCCGAGCCTCTTTATATCGTAAAAGGGCTGAAGCCTTACCATGTGTACAAATTTACTGTGACACTCTGCACTAAGAAAGGCTGCATTACCAGTCTTGCAAGATCTGGTCAGACCCAACCAGCAGGTAACACCTAATCATGTTCGTCAATATACAGTATTATGGATGTGTGGATGGATGGATGCAGTTACAGACCTTTCGTATGGTAGCATAGAGTGCATAGAGGACACCCCAAAAATATTTGGCACTCATAACACTAGAGCAGTGTTCACCAATTCGGGTCCTCGAAGTCCGGAGTCCTGCCGGAGTTTTAGATGTTTCCGCCCACTAACAATCCTGATTCATATAATCAGCTCATCAGCATGCCGGATAACGATCCTGATCTTTAGTATCAGGTGTGTTGGTGGGCGGAAACATCTAAAACCTGCAGGACTCTGGACCTCGAGGACCGGTGAATCCTGCACTAGAGTAAGAACCTAAAAATAACTCCCCCCCCCCTTTATTACATAAGCAAAAATACTGCTTGAATGGAAAATTATTTATTACTCAAATAATGGCATAGAATGTTTTCATGCCCAAAGTTGTCTGTGAAAAGAGATACCTGGACGATCACAGAATAACATCCCAGAGAGAAGAAGATGGCAACGCACCAATTCATATTTATTACGTTCAGTTTAACTGAATAAGCAAACTATGTGACGTTCACCTCACCTAACAGAAACTGAGGAAACACAGATGAATCATTCTGCATACTCTTATTTACTGTTGATCCTTCCACATACTTTTCCATCTGTTCACTCGTGGACACTACTTTTAGTCCTCATCTTACTCCTCATTATATCTTTTTCTTGTTGTGTTTATCGTTCTGGGTGAGTAGACAATGAATGGTTGATGCGGACAAAAACAAGCTTTCATCTATAAATAGTAGCTCAGGGATTTCAGCGTTTGAACGCAGTTTTAACAGCTACATCTGTCGACATAACAATATTTTCAGTCCGTTCAATTCTTAAAAAGTCCTTCCTGTGCTTATGATGATGAATGATCCCTCATATTGTTATCGGTGGACTTTTTAAATGTATTTTTAATGGCTACATCTGTTGACACAGCCACAATGTTTGTTTTAAGCGATTCCAAAGACTTCTCTTGACTGTAATACAGTACAATACAATATGGCTTATTGTACCCAGTTGACTTTTTGAATGTATTTTTAACAGCCACATCTGTTGCCTCCATTTTGTTTCATCCAACGCCAAAGATGTCCCTTGTTTCAACTCTAAGAAATGATAGCGACATATGCCGTTTGCCAGTTTTTTTGTATCTAAAACAATTTGCATAGCATGTGTTACACTGTTTTTCACTTTACTCTTTGTAGTTTAAAACTGCAATCATGAGACTCCTCCAGAAATGTCAATATTTAGATTATTCCAATACTGTATATTAACCATTTGTGTATTTTTTAAAAATAAATAATTACTATTTTTAACTGTAAAAGTGATGGCGAATGCATATACCTTCTTACTCTTGTTTTAAGTACAGTGGGTATAAAAAGTCTACACACACCTGATCAAATGCCATATTTTTGTCATATCAAAAAATGACCACCATTAATCATCAAAAAAACAAACTTTTTTCACCAGGTGCATTGTGCTAATGTTAAAGCTTTTTCTACACCATGCATGCTCCTCTGAGTACAAATAGCCCTGACTTTTTTTTTACTCTGACTGACTTGTGACTCCAAACTTGTAACGTTCCACTCTGCTTATATTAAACTATTATCTTGTTTCAGATGGAAACCTCTTAAATGTTTTGTCCAAAACGTCTTTTAATCATGTTAACATAATCAAATGTAGCAAGATGATGTGTACTAAAGAAAACTCTATGGAGAAATTGCGGAAAACGCATTAAGTGGTACATTAAGCGGTACTGCTAGTAAGGTGCACTTGAGTGTGTTACTGATGCACTAATAAATCTAGCATACATATGACCGGGCCATTAGTGGCTGCTACCATCTGTTGTAAGTGAGCAGGCAGCATCTGCAAAACCAGCAGAGCTACAAGGAAGCACATGACCAAACATTAGCGTGCACACTGAGACAGATGCAAACTGTCCATATGTGTTGCAGCATTTGCAATTGTTTCCATGCGCACGTCTCTCAGGGAAGTTATCGATCACGACGTAAAGTGAGTGGCTAATCAGGGGCTGATGGTGATGTTTTATGTATTCTACATCCATAAAGACTTGTTCTACAAGACACACACACAGGGACTTGCGCACATACACGCTCACACTGTAGCACCACTCAACAGAACAGGGACTTTATTGATTTACGCATAATTGGCCTAAGGCCCTTCTTGAGGGGAGAAATATGCATGGCAAGGGATGACCATGTCAATAAGTTGTGTGCTTGTGTGTGCGGTGTAACTGCAAGCTTAAGAGCCTGTTAAGACATGTCACTCGCTGCAAAAAACAGAAAAGTCCAACATGGACTTTGGCTCGCGGGAGCTGCTCGAATGATTTGGCTGCTTCATTACAATCTCTGCAGCTAAAACGAACCTTTCCGATGGACTGTTAACCTTGTGCGATAAGGTAGCTGAACGTGTCAATGTATAAAACACGTTCTTTGGTAAACACCTGAGGGCAGCACACGGGTCACAACTCTGCTCTAAAACTTTGATTGAAAAGCGATACCAGTGATCATTTATTCATATAGAAGAGCATATTGGTGTGGGGTTGTACCTTCAGCTTTAGACTTATCTTTTTATCCAAACTTTAAATTGTTTTAACATCACACCTTTCAATAAGAGACATGTTTTTACCATTATTTTTAAAAATGTAGAATTATTGCACTTAGACAAGATTGTGTTATAAATGTGTTATGATGTATTGGAATTATAGGCCTGTACCAAAAGGAAAATTGTGTACAACTATATTGTTTAGTGCTGTCAAAGTTAAAGCAGTAACTCATTGATTAATCACAAAAAATTATCACATAATCATGTATTAATGCAGATTATTCAATTAATTAATTTGTTTCAAACTTTATATTTGTGTGTGTATTAACTCCCAATGCAGTCATCACTCTCCAAATGTGTCATCTTTTATTTGAGTTGTATTACAAGTTAAAACAAGATATCTACATTTGCTGTGTGTGTACATGTATGTATGTGCAGCAGACAATGTTCCTAATGTCACCATAGCTCAATTTCAATAGACTGGTAAGCTATTGATTGGCAGTAATTTATGGTTCGATGTGCCAAGATGAGACGCTTTCCACTCCCCTTTTAAGAGCTCTATTAGAAGTCACACTGAAGATGGCGGCACATGTGTCACGTAGAGCTAATTTACACCCACCAAAAACCATTTAGACCATTAGAGGGAGACACACACACTCCGAGAAACACAAGAATGGAGAGACCCTTAACGCACACACATCTGTACACTCTTCCGTCACTGGCTGTTTCCCCACTCCATTCTTAAATATATCACCGCTCACCAAGGCAGCTAGTCTCGCTGTGATTTATTTATAATACATATTGAAGCCGCGGTTCCAGTGGCAGCCAGTGTGTTTCAAAGGGACATTTAATTCAACATCTAAAGTGAAAGAAGGAAATTAAATTGACCCGCCGCTAAATGAAACAGTGACATTTGCTAAAAAGACCATATGTCGAGAAACAATGGGGGTCTGAAGGAAACAAAACCATTTTATAGAATATTTAAAAAAATAACAATTATGACACTTTATGTAAACTAAAATACTTGTACTGTGTATATCAGTCAACTTTTAATGTCTACCTCGACCCTTTATAAGGGGTATCTGTAGGTGTAACATGCTAAAAAAAATAATTCATCATATTCATAATTCATCATTATGACCTCTTTTATTATAGATTATACATTATTATTACAGTATACATTTTAATTTAAGTAATTGTACTTTACTGAACCATATATTTCTGACACATCTATAATGCATTTTCCAACATGCCCTTCATTCATTCATTCATTCATTAATATATATATATTTTTTGAACTTATTTCTTCTCAGCTCCAATGGGACTGTCCCCACCTCGAATATTCCCAATCAATGAAAGCACCATTCAGATAGACTGGGATGTCCCATCTCAACTCAATGGACCACACCCTATGTACCAGGTATGTAAACAGGTCAATATTGTCTGTTTTTGCTGGCAAGTCCCAGAGTAATAATGGGAAACAGTTCTGCGTAGTAAGAGGGATGATGTGTTTGTCTTTGTCACTGGCATGACGTTCCAGGTAAGTCTCAAGGGAATTCCAATCCAAACATGCACTTAAAATCAAGCATGAACTGTCCTGAAAGGTCATCAAAGGTCAAGGTCACAGCGGCCTCATGAAACGCGCTCTTCCCCATAGCTGAGTTATTTATTAGCAGATTATGACTATTTAAAGCCAACAGGCTGGAATGGAAGTTGTGCCTCTAGTTGAAGTATTGTTGTGGTTGTAGTCATCTTTGTGATTCATCAAACTCTTATTTCCAGGTGGAGAGGACAGACGTGTCTCTTTCCGACCCTAAAGGTCCTTTCATCAGAGGCACCAGGTTCTCCGGCAGTAGTTACTACCAGTTTCCCAGTGACACCCTGCCCGTTAACACTGACTTCACTGGTAAGAAATCACATCCGGAATCACACATGTCAAAACGCTGAATATACACAACATGGTTAAAGTGACACAATTAGATTATTGTTTCTCTCCCAAGTGACACAATTTATACTTCATGACTGCATAAAGGAAAGAAAAATGCATGAAATGTGATATTTGCAGATCAGAAAACAGTCTCTTCCAAATGTGGATAAGAATCTGATTTGTATCTGATGTCTGTCAATGTGATGGCAGCGGAAACATACAGATCGGATCGCTCCCATCTTTGTGAAAACTACACAACCACGCCTCCACAAACAAATACATTAAATCACTTCCTTTACATTTTAAATATAGTGAAAATGAAATGTATATAAAATATTAATTAAAAATGGTGCATTAGGAATGCAGGATAGAGGTGTTAATATAGAAAATAGTTCATTATTTAATGTAGTATATTCCAAGTGATGACACTTGTGTAGTTGTTTTGGACATCTGAGAACAATGGCTGTGTTCATTGAATGCACACCTTAAAGTTTAAGGCTTAAACTGTAATGTATACATACAGTGTCGTATGTGAGTACTGTATATGTCACGTCACACATAATGCATGATATAAATATAAAATCCCCAAAACTCTTAAGCTCTAGGAACTAAACTGGATTTGAGCACCTCATTCAAGCCTTAGATGCTATCATGTATGCTGGCTTTAGTGGGGTTTTTTTGTTGTGGTTTTTAATTTTTTATTTATTTATGACTAATTAGTCTGCATTAAGGCAGTCTTCTCATGAATCCTTTAGCATGACTTCTGCAGTCATCTTAAAGGACAATTATCTTTCTGTTTACCAGCATCATTAGAGGGTTGAGCTGCTCAGCCAAACATGTTCTGCTTCATCTGAGAACATCAGCCAGTCTGACGCTCATAATTAATGACTGCTGATACTAATCAGTGCGATTTGAGTGGCAAAAGCTCTTCTGTGCCATCCGAAGCTTGTCTACTGCCCTGCATCAACGTATTGCAACTTTGTTCTTTGTTGTTCATATTTTTAACCCGGTGACAGGTATTTGATTTAATATTGCTGAAATTGGCTTTGGAGAAAATTAATGACCAATTTAATGGGCTTTTTTTTTAATCTGATGGTCCCATTAACCTGTTCTGATGCCAGGTTAGTGTTAGCGTGGATGTTCCTCAACTTTCCATAGCTAAAATTAAAAAATTGTCCCAAGACAGCAGCTTAACGTTTTGGATCACTGCATCAGATATTTACGTGTGCACATGTTGTATTTCGCCGACTTTTTGTTGTTGTCGACTCAACTCAACTCAAGCAAGATAATGAGCGGTCTACTTTTTAGAGGGGCTCATATTTGAAAACAAAAATAGGTGCTGTACACCCAGGCTTAAAAAGTTGAAGATGTAGAATTAATTTCTGCCTAATATTTTTCAAAACACCATACAAATCTGAAATTGTGGTATAAAATTAAGCTACTGCTTTTCAATTTGGCAATATTTGTACCTCAGGATTTATTTTCTCGCTTTGTGACCTTTAAAAATGACACTTAAAAAGACGATCTTTTTCAGCTGATGCCAGTCAGGTAAAAATCACCTGACTGAGCCCGATTTCAACTTGTGATCAGTTCAAGACAACCCTTACAAACTATATTTGAGCTCCTTATCACAGGTTCGGCCTATTTCTAAGCAACACTAAAAACCTTGTTACTTTTCCTTTTGTCCTACCCATGCATCATGCTCACAAAGAAAACTTGTTCTTTCTGAGTGGAATCTGCTTCAATCTTCTTCTTCATAAAAGGTAATGGATCAGACAATCACTTTCAGACCGGATCTATTCTGGACCATCAATGTGTCAGCAGTCCTCAAACCATCACCCTCTTACAACCATCAATACTAATAGCATCATCTACAGACAATTATTCCCATCGAAGCGCACGGAACAGCGAACAAATCAAAGACAAATTGGATTATGAATGTAATGCAGTGTAATGCCCCCTCGAGAGTCAATTGATCACAGAGGAGAGAGTCGTCAATCGTTGATGCCTTGCGGAAACCAAGTAACTCTGTGCACTGACAGTTGTCACATTTTGGATTGCCATATACTGTATTGTGTGTGTGTGTGTGTGTGTTTTTTTTTAAAACACTTTTACATACAAAGACTTGCCTGGCGTCCCATTTGAATGGCAACTAGAGCTACAGTATTATGGGCCACTCTGAAGATAGCAATGCTTTTTTTTTTCTTATATTGTTCATAGTCTGTGTCTATTATCTCCTTTCCAAATAAACCCATCAAGGCATCTTTGAGCAGGGTCAATACCTTGCATGCAAAATGTTTTTTTTTTCAATATATATTCTTTACATCTTTACTCCTATGTCTGGCCTATGACCTCCGGTTATTGGCCACTAAATATTTTTTTTTTCCAGAGTAGGTTGTTTTTCATATGCTATTATTGTGATAGGAGAGCTCGAGTCCATAAAATGATTATTTTCAATTGTGATTAATGATGCTTCTTAATCCTGAATGAATCCGGGGTACTTAAGGTTAGTATGTACCACAGTGAATCTTACTTTAGCTAAAAGAGGATTATAAGTATATGCAATTAGTGCACTGATATGAATACCCACTAAGTGCTTGTTTCCATAAATGCATGTTAGTCCATTCATCTTTTCTATGATGCATCTCTACATAAAATTCCCATGATGTGACTTGCTACTTGTACTTTTATCGGTGAAGGGAAATGTGTGGAATACATTACACTGAGAGAAATAATGGATTTAAATGGACACTGGCTCTAAAACAGATTATGCAGTTCTCTCTCCTCATTTGTATTTCTTCGGTATTTGAGCCTGAAAGGGGCTGATTATAATGCATCCTCATATTTTAGCTAATCCAGATGTATTTCTTCAGCCTTCATTAAATGAAGAGAAATGAAACATCACAAACATTGGTTAGAAAAAAAAAGAGAGAAAGAGTGGATGCTGGAACAAATAGACTTGGATCATTT
Source organism: Leptonotus elevatus (assembly GCF_054856555.1). NCBI lineage: Eukaryota > Metazoa > Chordata > Actinopteri > Syngnathiformes > Syngnathidae > Leptonotus > Leptonotus elevatus. The sequence goes on along the minus strand of NC_141241.1, from coordinate 12,477,409 downwards.
CCAGTCACGTTTAATACAGTACAGTCTTGCAGCACCACTGGAGTGACTGAGCAGGAAAGAGGGAAATGTTAAATGATACAAATTATTTCCCCCTAATTAATATGATTGATTGCCAGGCATTGATGTTGAGAGGAGAGGGGAGAAATGTGTGAAAGGAAAGTTTGCACAGACATCATTAGTTTTTCCCCATTTAAAGATTAATCAGAAGAGGCTGGGCTCTTTAATTCTGTCATTTGTATATTTAATGGGCTGCAGCAGAATCTATGGGTGTAATTAGCTAGCTGCCGCGCTCTCATTAATACGCCAAGCTCTGATTAATGCCAGCAAAGAGCTAACATGACTGGAGTTATTCAGGTTATGTTGGCTAGATGATTACACACAATCTCGTTCGTTTACTGAGACAGAGAGAGCAGAAACATTTAACAATATAGGAAACAATATGCGTTTCATTGAATATATCATTGAAGCGGTACCGTTACACATTTTAAAATCTCTTGTTAGATTGTGATAATCATTAATGACAATATTTTTTAATGCAAAAATAAATGAATGGAACACCATTGACCAATAATAAAATAGATTACTCTTACATGGTTTGTTGTGATGCATTGTGCTCCAAATAGATTTTTGATTGCTACCAAAGGAAGTGAACTATGGTATAGGAAAATAGTAAAATGATAAATGGAGTGCACTTATATAGCTTTATCTTTCTACACTATCTCCAAATCTCTTTACAAGTTAAAATTAGGGTTCAGTGTCTTGCCCAAGGACATGTCAACAGCGGAAAAGTCTACTAGTGACCCTTCGGTCACTGCACCGCCATAGGTGTGAAAGCACCCTTAAACGCCGTGCTCCCAGATACTTTTGACGAGACTGTGGTAAGTCTTTTCCAATTAGCTGAATCCTTGTCGTAAAATATTTCAGCTGATTTTGTGTGTCTGTGTTTTTGTGTGTAGCACAGACGCCTGTCATGATGCGTGCTCAGGTCTGTTTGTTGATGGCTCCAAAGTGGTTGTCAGTGTGAAGTAGCACAAGTCCTGGGGGGAATCCCAGGGAAGTAATGCTGAGCACGAGCATGAGTGTTACTTAGCTGCTGTACATTTGGAGCTTCCTGAGCATGTGTTGACAGTCTGTTCCTCCCAATCTAGCAGATAAACACACAATCATTTTAATACATACTTGTAAATGTTCAATTCAATGACAAAAACAGAAAAGGTTTTATGAGTGAGGACTAATTGAGTTGTTGAATAACAATATAATGTAATTACCTCTGCAAAGAAAGTATTTTTTGGCAGGATTGTGCAAAAACTTTCGCCAATCTTCACAATACAATGTGAAGGAGTGTGGATGCAGACCAAGGAAGTGCCCAATTTTCACATTTAAACCGTATATATTTGGGCCATACCAGCACCGGCCGTCCCATGACCATAATAAGTGTTATGGGATAGTTTGTCCTATTTTTATTTATCAATATGAGCAATTCTAATCACTTTTAGGGAAGCATCAATTATTCATGGGAGTTTGCTGTTCGCAGTCTGGTCCTTATCATCCATGAATGGCGGGAGTTTCACTGTAATAAACACTTTAGAATTTTTTTGTCTGGCAATGCCAGTCAAAACTGATCATTGCAGTATTCTTTCTTCATTCATTTTGAAGGCAGAATTTATTATACTGTACTTTGGACGGTGCAAGTGTACTTATATATAGTGTCAATATCAGGAAAGAAACAAGACGCAAACTAAATGTTGATGGAGACTGTCATTGTAGTGGTAGGGTTTAAAATGAAACATAGAATACATTGAAATGCAAAAAAGAAAGATATCAATATATATGGAAGACAGAGAGAGTGCTATGCTAAAGAGGTCAAGAAGAAAAGGACGAAGGTTAAAAGCAAGGGGGAAGATCAGGAGCTTATCGGGGGAAGGTTAAAGAGGAGTAATATAATGTCAGGTATCTGTCATGACTTCACTCATCTCTGCATTGACAAGGTCAGCAATGTAAATGACACATGCCTGCTTGATGTACACAACGCATGTTCAAATGCAAGGAATTTTTGATTATGTCTTCGATGCATATTGTGCACTTTGTACATGTACATGTGGTTATAAAACATTCAAGAGTGACACAAGTCAGTAAGGACATCACAGTCAGCATTAAAAAAAAATCTTTGAGTTAAGTATAAGGGGCGTGTCTAAATGTTCTTTTATGGAACAATAAATTTGACGTGATTTGAGGGGAAATTTTGTTTTTTGTCCTGTATTAATACAATTCAATATTGTCTTCTGTAGACTAAGCCCAGAATGAAAGCTTTTAAAATTAAATACATCGACACAACCTAGTGAGATCAATACAAAGGTTCTAGAAGAAAAGATGCCTTTACAGAAGTGGCAACATTAGACTTTATGTGGTATAAAACTGCACTACCGGTGCAGTAACAGTGCAGCTAGTGAGAGAATGTTCCTTTTCAGAAAAGTGTTATAACAATCTTGAAATGGTTCATCTGCATTCATCCTGATGTGTCTATGTAACAGTTTGACTTTGCTGCGTGTTAAGTGAATTCACTCTCAATTGTTTTGCTGCTGGTGAACCCTGAACTTTTTTCGATTCAACTGTTGAGATCTTCCCACAGTTACTTTCCCTACAGAGAACCATACGCACACACGTTGATAGACGCACTCATGAAGCTGTAGACCTAGTAGTGGATTAAGATTCCCGGATCTCGGATCCATCAGTACATGACAGCACAGCATGCTGGAGGAATTCTTGTGTGTGAACATGTGTCAAAGAGAAAGAAGAAACTACTTCTTACTGAGGACGTTTTGTGCATTCAGGAGGAACTGGACATTTTTATGTGCCACTCAACAAAGAAGAAAATCATGCTGAAGTCTTATTAAATATTGCACATTGCTTATTAAAGTAGTAAAAGTACTGCTGTGGAACCTCTAAACAGGTTTTGAGCAGGTCTTTGCTCATATTAAGGCCTTAAATGGTAAAAAATAAAAATATTAAATATGATATTGACAGGCATTAAAAATGTAAATACAATTGTTGTTAATACTTAATTTTGCGAACAACGTTGTGCAAAGGTATCACTATAGCACAATTTAGTAATAAAGATAAAAATATATGTATTTGTGGGGACCAGTGATTAGTTGTAAGTGTCCACAAGTCCACAAGTTGCTCCATGTTCCAAATACCAGTTGCTCTGAATTTGAAAATAAAAATGTACGGTTCCTGTCACCAATGTCCAACATAAAACACTAATGCCACCTTATGGTATAAAATTACCTCAACACAAATCTGACTCAATGCTATAAAATTACTGTATCAATGAACTAAAAGATAAAACCACATTTGTAATTGCTAACCATATTTGTTCACTTTTATGTTAATTAACAAGAGTATGAAAAAATGGAACAGGATATTTTATTGCACACGTAGAATAGATCAAATGTGTGATTCATTTACGATTAATCATGAGTTAACTACAAAAATCATGCGATTAGTTATAATTAAAAATTCTAATCAACTGACAGCCCTAATATGTACAGCATATTATGCATACTGTATATGGATTTACTGTATGTATATGTGTGCGCGTGTGTGTAAATGCAAAGTTGCATTAAGAAATGGCATTAAAAAGCATTAAATTATATTTGATGATACCTGCAGAAACCTTATCTAAAGCAAATACCCCTGAAGTCATACAATTAAGACAACCGAAAAGACGAACAGTGGCTTTACTCTGAGCCCCTCCCTGATGAGCAAGCTTCTCACCCGCTCTCTAAAAGTAGATCCCGAGAAGCACACCCTACAAGTACACTAAGTGGAAACAGCAAACAGACAAAGTTTGGAATTTCTTGTTTGCCTTCACTTTCTAGGCCATCACTGTGAAGGAAAGGATTGGTATGAAAAGTGATGTGATGCATTTGAGGTGGGATGGAGAAGCCAAAAATCTTTGGAGGATTTTGGTTTTATAGATAAAAGCAAGAGATTACAAGTAAGATCTGTTAAAATAGTGGAATCAAGTCTGTCCTCTGAGGCTCGTCCCTCAGAGCTTCATGTTTCCCAAAGTATCTTAGTGGTAAGATTATCCTCGACAGTTGGCTTATAAAGAAAATTAAGTCAGTTTAGATGGTGTAATTGGGATATCATGAACTTGATGGTGATTTAATAAGAAATATAAATGAATCTGTTTGTGTGTTTGAATATTTTTCATCTAGTTGTGAAACAGTTTTAGAATACAGAACTGAATAACGTTCCGCACAACGTTGCTTTGACTTCCTAATGTGGTTAAATATAAAATGTTTTTTTTTTGCAATAGACTATACATTTACTATTATCACAAAACTCTCACTATGTTTATCTTACTTGACTTTAGGTGTGGAATTGAGTTTCAAGACTCACTCTCCAGATGGCTTGCTGCTCTGTGCCCTGTCTCCTGGAAATCAGGAAGAATTCCTGGCCCTTCAGATTAAAAATGGACGACTCTACTTTTTATTTGACCCTCAGGTTTGGACACTTTTTTTTCACCATCAAGAATATACCAGTAAGATAACACTGGTTAAATATTGTGGAAGCATTCCCACATATGTTATTGTGATTTTTATTCTCCTCACCTTTTTGGCATCAAACAACTCCCACATAATACTTCTGATTTACACTGTTCAAATTTCAACTTGCTTAAAAGATTCACGCCTCCCGGGGTATTTATTGTCTGATTCCACATACTTGCAGTATTCGCACAATTTATCGTTAAATATCAACTTTTCCCCATTCATTTTCAATGGGACAGACATTGAACTTTTTCCAAGTATCACTTTCCATGCCCAATTCCATACATATAACTTAACATCATTACTAGGTCAGGCAGTCTGATACTGCTCGGTGGCACAGATGGTAAAGTGCATTATCCCGTTACCAGGAGGTCACCATTTCATAATTTATATCTCAATTTGCTTCATAAGCATTCCGCTATTAGCATTCAGCTTTCAGCATTCCCACACATTTTTTCCAGGAACTGCACTTTGTCTAGTTTGCAGTGATGTTGAACTACACTCCATCATATCGGATTTTCTCATGATTTTGTTACCATACTTACCCAACATGAGCAAATATTGTAAGAAACAGCTCTCACCACTGAAAACTAGTCACATACAGTCCTGCTTACTGTTATTGGCAGCCCTTCATTTTTTGTGTACGTACCAAATTTATATCATCAAGACCTTTTAATTGGATGTCCAAAGTAATTCCACAAAGAAAATTGTTTTTCAACTTGTAATTCTAAAGAAATAGAAATCACAGCATGTGCAGCAATAATGGCACCCCTCTTTGATATTTGGTTGCACACCCTTTGGCAGTGACGACAGCTTCCAAGCACTTCTTATATCCATCTCTAAGCTTCTTGCACTTCTCCGCTGGTATTTCCCCTCACTCTTCCTTTGCAAATTGTTCAAGCTCTTGCATGTTTGCAGGTTTCTTTTCCCAATGGCACATTTCAGCTCATATCAAAGATTTTCAATCGGATTGAAATCAGGAGTCATTGCTGGCCATTTTAAAACAGTATTTTTTTCCTTTTTAACCATCCTTGTTTGCTTTGAGGACCCATGACCTTTGACTCAAAGAAAGTTGTCTAACACTTGGTAGGACATATCTCCCTAGAATGTCTTGATCATTTTCTGATTTCATGATTCCTGTGATACAATCAAGGCCTCCTGTACCAGATGCAGCAAAGCAGCTTCACAGAATTATGGATCCTGCATCATGCTTAACTGTAGGGAGGGGGTTCTTTTCCTTGGAAGCTTCATTGCGCTGTCTGTCATAAAACTGTTGCCGTGCATTGCCGAAAAGCTCTATTTTTGTTTCATCAGTCCACAGAACATTTTCCCAAAATAATTGTGGTTTGTCCAGGTACTCTTTGGCAAAGGTTAGCCATTCTTTTAAAAACAAATTTTTTTATGTCTTTGCCCATGAAGCCCTATTTTTGCCCATGAAGCCCTATTTTTGTTTCAGTGTGTGGCATATGGTACTTCTTGAAACCATGATCCCAGACTCTTCCAGGTTGGCTTTCAGGTCTTTTGGATGTTTAACGTGGTGTTTTATCCACTTCTGTCATCAATTTGTCTCGTCCCTCCATGTCCATGGATGTTCTTGAGATTTCCATGCTCGTCAAACTTCTTAATAACATTACGCACTGCTGAAACAGGGCTACCAAAATTTGGAGATGGCTCTATACCCTTTGGCAGTCTTGTGTTTGCGAATTATAACACTCCTGATGTCCTCGGATAGCTCCTTTGTTTGGATGATTGTGACAAAGGAAAAGGTGACAACAGGTGGCTTTTTAAAACATCAAAGTCATCCTTCATTGGTTAATTCATGTCAATTGGACAGAGACAATTTAGAACAGGGAATTCTCATTAGTGTTTTAACAAAGGTGAGTCACAATGTGTTTCCATACTGATTTACAGGAAAGGGTGCCAATACCAGTGACGGAGGACGTTTTAAGTTTTCTATTTTTTACGCCCATTGTTTATTGTTTTAAATTGTTTTTTAATCATTTGGTCTTTCAGATAAAACACAAGTTTTCTATAAAAAATAAAATGTTTTAGTTAATTTTTTTTCAGAAGATATTCCACATTATGTACTTTACCTTCATGGGTGCCAATAATAATGACTATAAGTAATAATAATTTCATTAGTGTGCATTTAAGTCAATGTTTCATAGTATAAAATCAAATTCTGCTCACTTGACATGTTTGCTCACCTTCAACACTTTTTTTTCCCTGATCCACCTCTTCTCCACTCTTCTGTCTCTGTCTGTCTTTTCTTCTCTCGCCTGCTCTCATCTTATAAATGTGATCTGTAGCCCGCTCATTGCGTTCTGTCAGGGAGATGGAGCGAGAGGGAGGGGGGGAAAAAACTTTAAAAGTGTGTCAACGTTTGAATTGGACTGCAATTAACTCATTCCCTGCAGTCACCACGCGTGAATACCAATTGCAAGCTAATTAAGCTTTGCACCCTTGCGCGAGCACACGCACCCCCCCCCCCCCCCCCCCACACACACACAGCCTCTCTTCCCTTATCCATCCTTACAGACACATGTAGAGGGGTTGAAGAGTCAATGACTTGGATGATGAAAGCAATGATAGCAGATGATTGCACATATTTCCATGCGGCCACCATCTAATTAGGCTCTCAAACAAAAACATGCATACGGCGCATACAGTAAATCCTTTCCTCATCAGTATCCATGCAGAACTTGTAACTAAATATATTTATCAAATTGTAAATAAAGTACTAGTTATATGCTGCTGTATGCATGATTAAGTGTGCGTGTTTCTTCTGCAGCTCGGCTGACTCTTTTGTTTAGGGTTAGTTTGGGATAATTAACAGCGGGAATAGTCTCACGGTTTATTGGTGTTCCCCTACATACATACATCCTGGCCCATTACTTTTCCCTATTAGCCTGTTGCGCTAGCCTAATGGGATTACTAGTGCACGGTGTGTAATTTAGCATGACTCATACGCTAGTGATATGATTATGAAGGGCCTACATGACAAACATGGTGTACTACAAAGTATGAAATACCTGCTTACTGCATGTGCATTTACACAAACACCCACTGATCTTGTATTTTGGCTGACTATTTCCTTATTCCTTCGGAAATAGACCGTAAGCAGAAAAGCACACACACACACACATATTGCCATAAAGTTTGTACAAAATCTGTTCTATTTGTATTTAATAAATTTAATTAAGCTGTCACCATTGTGTTAAATATGCACGCGAGTGTAAGTGACCTTTAACATGTTTAACTGTCATGCAAGTGTAAGCATAAATTGCTGACAAAGTCGTGTCATGCATTTTTAGCATCCTGGTTAACCACTTTATTATTGAATTCAAAATACAGGTAACAATCAATCATGGCTCACTTGTTTTCTGAAGCTGAGCTGTGATTGGTCTTTACCTGAGCAACCCTGAGCGACTGCAATATAATTTCCAGTTGTCATTAAGTGGCAAAATGCCCCCCCCCCGAGATAAATAACATTGGGTGGATTTTGATTCATTTTCCACAAATACAATATTAATCAGAATGCCCTATTTAGACTTGTAAATATATATTATTGTAAAGAACATTTTTTACTTGACTTCCTCATTAAAGATGTTTTTAAACTATGACAATACTTTAACTGCTTAACAGGTAACTTAAGAGGCTGATAAAATAAGACTACTAATATTTGTGATCCGGCGATCAATGCAACAGATGGCATTAAGTGCTTTTGGTAAGCAAATTAACACCAATTTCTGTTTCTTACATGTTCGCAGGTGTTCTTGTTGGTTTCTTTAAAAGTATTTTAAAACGATGCCATTTGATGTTCCAAGCTGTTGTTCATTGTCAGTTGTTGGTTATGAGACAAGCAGTTGATTCAAACTGTATGCTTAAAACTATTAATCCCTCTACTGTGTAATTTTGCATTCTAATATTTTAGGCCTTAATCTATCAATCAAGTAGAGCTCGGCCTCCAGTGTAGTTAATTCTTGTAATGACTTACTCAAGGGCACCAACAGTGAGAGTTGTTTAGCATTTGTTGAGTATTTAATTGGCATGAATTTGGTCTGGCTGTGTCTCCTATTACAAAAGTGAGGTTGAGGCAGAGCCCCTCTTAGCCTGCTGTCTTGTTAAGAAGAGCCAGCTAGCGTTGGTTGTAAAGATGCCAGAGGCTGATATACTTTGGCATTCATACATTTATTGATCCCATCATTAAATCTTCATCACTGTTTGTGCGGGCCCCTGTGCTGTCAGTGAGTTTTTTTGTGAGCATTTACTGATCTGGTGCTCATGTTTTACTACGTTACTTGTCTCTAACTTACTAAAAGCTGATCGCAACAATGATGTCAGACTTAATGGCGACACTGGAGTGTTCTTATGGTGATTTTACATGAATGGGCATTGATTGCAAGTACCATGTAGACTGTTGCTATTAAGACTGGTTAGAAAAGAAAATCGAAGAAATTAATTTTGTCCAGTTTGTAGTTTTGAGCTGAAAAAATTACCATTACAAGTAGAACTTGTGCAAACAAAATTTTTTTTGTGTGTGGTTAATGAGCAAAGCATTCAATAGTGTTAATTTCGTCAACAAAAACTAAACAAAAATAATTTCGTCAACACACATTTTTCACCGTCTAAAACTAGACTAGACTAAAACCTTCATTAAGAAACAATACCTGGGACTAAATCAGTATGAATTTTCGGCGACTAATGCAGACGAGACGCAAATGTACTTCACTTAATAAAAACTGGACTCAAATCTACGGACATTTAAGTTCATGAACATAAACGAGACGAAAATTATATGATTTTGTAAAATCTTGTATCTGCTAATCTGTCACTGTGACACTTTCATGTGACACACCCCCTTTCAAATATGCAGCTAGCTAGTGCAACATGCACAAATACATGGGATAGACAGGAGATGGATTCGCGGTGAAAGGTTAAAAAAAAAAGTAAATTATAGTTATAACGTATTATTAATCTAATGGCTATAATGTTGCAACAATAATGTTAATCCGACCTTGAACTAATGTTGGCTTATTTACTAGCTCATAGCCTGCCCTGGAGTCATAATAGTCACTTGTTGATATGTACTGTAATTGTGTGTCAAGTTTTTTTTTTCATCAAAAAGATGAGAGAAAATTTGATGTGAAATAGTTTTAAATCCGAAATGTTCAACATTATCTGCTGGGCAAAAAAATACAGGGTTTAAATGATTGTCCTGACTAAAACAAGACTAAAACTTTGACCGTTTTTGTTGACTAAAACTAGACGAATAAAATTGTTTTCTTGGACTAAAATGAAGACTAAAATGATAGATTTATTGTCGACTAAATAAAAATAGGATGAGGTTGACTAACTATGATAAAAACTAACAAATTGGATTGAAACTGGACTAAAACTGAGACTAAATAAAAAAAAATGGCAGATAAAATGAACACTAGCAGCCAACTAACAGCAAGATTTTTGATTTCCTCATGGTTACCCCAACAAAGTGACTAGTCTACACGGTTGTTTTACTTTTTGCTTCTTATCCCAAAAGTTGTTACACAATATGTTATATGTCCTTTTTCTGCTGTGCGTAGGGCTCAGTGGTGGCTGTGAGTGCACAAGGGGACGGGGGTCGTCGCTACGACGATGGAAAGTGGCACCAGGTCGTAGCAACAAGGCGAGGGGCTGTGGGAACAATCGTTGTGAACAATCAATACAGAGGTAACACGTTCATACAGACCGCTGCATGTATCGCCTGTTTGTGTGGGTGTGTAAGTATTCATGCAAGTGTCCGTATACATGCAAATCTGTTTATGTAATGTAGCGTAGGATGTAGAAGTAATTTTGTGTATGTGCTTTGTGTGTGTGTGTGTAAATTTCCCACTTTTTGAGGTATTAACCAGGTTAATCCCAGCGGCTCTTTGATGAATCTGGGGAGGAAACTACTGATTTAGACGTGTGGGCACACATGCACAAACTAGATACACACACACACACACGCACACACACACACACACACACACACACACACACACACCAACAAACACACACACACACACACGGAAACCCACTTGTCTGTGCTGCTCTATTTGCACTGGACTGTTAACAGCAACTGTAGCACCTCATGTCTTGTAGCTCATTAGAAGTGAAGCTTATGTTTAACATTGCGACTGGTTAATGTATAAAATGCTCCACTTTAATTTAAATTTATTTCGTCAAAGAAATTAGAAGTACACCTAATTAAAACTGGGAATTCCATAGTTACTCTTACTCACATTACAATATTACCACCATATATACTACTTTACACCATATTGTCTGTCACAATACAATACACAAAACATTCATTGATGACTCATCATAATATTTTTGCAACTGGAAAACTTCTTATGTAAAATAAACTTGACACCAGAGAAACTTAATATTGCTATTTAACGATTATGTATTTGATACTCTACAATAAGGGAAAACTATAAGATATATTATTATATCCATACTTGGTCTCATTGCTGGACACATTCAATGCATTTGATGCCCTTAAAAAACAACATGTTGCTCTGTTTGTGTTTGTTACCCCGTCCCCAAAATACACGTACCCTCACATTTGCACACGTGCTCTACAATACCAGGCAGGTCTTCAGCCTCCAGTGGCAGCACTGTAATTGGTGAGAATACAGGAGTTTTCATTGGAGGACTGCCGGAAGATTTAATTTTACGGCGGACAGATTCAGGTGAGTCAAACTCCACCCTCTCTCGGAATTTGAATAAAATTAGCATGATATGCATTTTATTTGAATGTTACCATCCTTGTAAACATCTGGTCATTCTCAGGTCAAGGCTTGAACTGTATGTTGAACTTTGGATGCGTATTTTAGACATAGAACCCGTGTTGGAAAAACCTTTTAAGAGTGACAGGTAAAATTTTCTTCTATTCTTGTCTGTGCCCACCAGGGGCTGCCCGGCTGATGCGACAGGGTTTTTCTGGTTGCCTGAGAGACGTGCGTTTCAAGATGATTGACAGCCCCTCGGAGCTGTGGAGATCTCTAGACTGGACAAAAGCCACAAATAAAATGTCAGCCTATGAAAGCTGGGAGGGATGCCCAATTCATACGGTGGATGGAGCCCATTTTCTGGGTCATGGTAGGACAATGTTGATTGTTGTTGATAATGGTACAACAGATTTGTAGCTTGAGTGATGTTATCGTATTTGTCATTTTAATACTTGGAGAAGCAGAGATTTGCAGGTCAGTAGTATATTAAGTGGGGATATCAATCACATTTAATCCACTACCAAGTTTTGGATCTGATCCGTAGGTGATTATTTAGTGTATCTACTAAATGTGTCCATGCTATTCTCTTTTGTATTTAGGTTACCTGGAGCTAAACAGTGATGTGTTTATTGGGGGAAAGGACTTTGACATCTCAATGGAGTTTAGAACAGATCAACTTAATGCACTTTTGCTCTTTGCATATAACACACAAACTGATGACTATATTCTGGTAAGTTGTGCCTCATTGAAATATTACTTAAAATAGATCAGTTATATAAATAATACACACCATTGTGATGTTTCCTCTGTTAATGTGCATGTTTAGGTGGAGCTGAATGGCGGTCTCCTTTCATTCCTTCTCTCCACCGGAGGTCACGTGACTTCGCTAAGCATGTGGGCGGGACTTAGCTACTGCGATGGAGACTGGAAGCAGCTCTCACTGGCGAAACGCAGCTCACTCATCTCGGCCGCTGTCGATGACTGGGCTGAGGAGACGAGGGGAGCTGGAACAGCGGGGAGGCTTACGGTTGACACACCATTATACCTGGGCGGGGTGCCTCCTCAACTCAAACACAGGGCTCTGGACATCCACAGTCACAGACACGGTGCGATATTTGTATGCCCCAAAGAATCAGAATCAACTTTGATCACAATAATTTAATTTATAATGCATACAGTCCATCATGAAATTTTACCAAATAACATGCATAACAGATTAAAAAAAAGGGAAAGTGAGTACAAATTAAGAGGAACCAATATTTTTTCCAAACCTTAACACAGAACAAAACAAAAAGAAAGATTCAAGGTGTCAGTTTGAGGCCAAATCAAACCAAATCATCTCACTCGATCTGTATTCACTCACTCTATCTGAGAGAGAGAGGCAGAGAAAGGCAGAGAGAGAGAGGCTGGAAGTGAATGACTTAATAGAAAAACTCTTAAAACAACAAAATCTGTAAAAAAAAAAAAAAGACTAGGTACAATATTGAGACAGAAACTTTATTCTAATATCCTTTTCTCCTCCTCTCTTTTCACCCTCGCAGGCTTTGGAGGTTGCATAAGAGGCCTCACCGTTCAAAGTGATAAAACAAGCCCTCCTGTCAGTCAAAGTGTTAATCTCTCTGTAGCCTCGGGACGCTCTGTTAGAATCTACCTCGATGGCTGTCCTAACAGTGAAAGTCGTTACAACTGCAGGGGCAATGATTCAGTGTTGGCCTTCACTGGTAGAGAGACACATGCCTTTGATTACAGTCTGCAGCCATTCACGGGTAAGAATTGCAAATCATCTTTTTCATCAACTCTTTCTGTCTGACCTGTCGACTGTATAAGATGAGTGCATTTGGGAAGTATGATGTCACAGTTGCTCACAATTACCAGAGAGTCTCCTCAGTGGAATGTGAATTACTGTGGCGAACATGTGATGCATGTTTCATGCATATTTGAAGGTCACCAACTCTTTTGACAACTGCAGGTTTTTATCTCATACATGTATTACATCAAAACAAATAAACTGAATACGAGGTATGCACTGAGCCACTCCAGATAAATGCTGTAGCTTTATGGGTTAGCTTGGTCCTCTGAAAAAACATTTGAACATCAAGCTTTTTCAGCATGACATTGCTCTATAAACATTACTGAGAGCGGAGATTTACGTGGCTTTCACAGAAAGGCCCGCACGCATACACATGCATTCTCCAAAATTACACTTGACCTTGTGTGCGCTGTAGGCGGAGCGCTGCACTTTTTGCTTTGCTGTGTTTTAAAATTGAAAATGCAAATTTGAATGTGTGTGGGACAAAGTCGAGGCAAATGAATATGAGGCCAAGAAGGCCGCTGGATTCTGGCCAGCTAAGCGACACAAAAGGGAACTGATAAATGTATGCAGGGTTTACGTCCGTCAAATGACAAATAAATATGTTTTCAAAAGAATACGCTGTCCACGATCAAATATTGTGGCACTTTTTCTATCTCTTGTTATTAACAACATGCTTAAAATAAAGGTCGGGATCAAGATGTATGGCATCAGATTGGCATATATTCGGAAAACTTTTTATTATTTTACTCGTCATCGACTAGCTCCTAAACATCTAAAACCTTTTTTCCTGTCTCGTAAAGAGTGTTGTTAATGGGGGCTCTCCATTGTGCTCCTTAAATGCCAAGTCTCATGTCATTTGTGGTTGTGATGTTATTTTGTGTAAAATAGAAACATTTCTGTCTACTGGATAAAAGCTATAAAGAAGTGACAGTTCTATTGATCAACACTATACAATTACTTTAGGTACTCTAAAGTACTTTCATCAAATAGATAAATTCCCTGTAAATATACCGTGGCTTCCCTCCTACTTAGGTCCAGTGTTTTGATGATTTTTGCTCGCTTTGGTTAGTGTTGTCACTGAATGCTTTGAATCATGGGCTTTTCCTTACCTTCTATATGTTTTTCTTACCTTTTATTTATATTTCTATCTAATATAGAATAGGATTCCAGAACTTAATATGTACTTTCCTCTGTTATCGAATGCTACCAATGGTTTGCAGCTTATTAAAATTCTCTCCTGTATTTATATTTATAAACGCATCGTTTTTGACATCGATTCAGTGAATTGTACTTAAATCTTTGCCATGTATTTTTTTTTTCTTATCCCAATCCCAAACCCGTCATGCCACGTGCATTGACACATAAGAATACTTGTACAGGATCATAGCTCTGGGTACAGGAGGCTGGGCAGCATCGCCTTGGCAGAGAGGACGCAGCTGCGGCAAAGGTAATACATATTGCTGTGTAATTTATTGACTTGATTTACATTCACACATTCCCCAACCAAAATGTTTTAGCCCTGCTGTGACTTAAGGCAAATTGTACTACTCCCACCTATTGGAGTTTCTCAAGAGATTTAGGATGAAAAAGCACTACACGGTGTACAGTATGTGAGACTCATCCAGGGCTAGTGATATTACATGTGCCTGACGCTATGAGAGATTGATAAAGCCACTATAAAGGGCATCCCAGTAAAAGGCTGTTAACCCAGAATGGCCCGGGTTCTCCCTTGTGTAATATAAAGCTGCTCATTAGTAGTGAACGATACACTGGTAGGTCTGGTGTGCTGTGACCACTGAGTGGAATGGAGGAGAGGGAGGAAAGATGTGCTAATAAATACATTAAGAACCCCGGGAAGATGCAAGGTTGGAGGATTGAGAGCCAAAGGTGAGAGCTTATGGAGGGGGGACAGCTAGAATGAAAATGGAGGAAAAAGCTGCAAAATGATTGAGTAATCATGGCAGGAGTGGAAGTGTAGAAGAAGTATTGGCACGGTGAGGAAATTACTCTTCAGTCGTAAAATAATTTGCGATTCTAGAGGTATTTTCCATTAAAGAAATGCATGTCAGACAAATGATAAAAGGTCTGCTTGACGGCATTAAAAAAACAAAAACTGTTATACACTTTTAGTATTCTCTGCAAGTTGTTCTGCACCACATTTCGTCAACACATTGTAAATCGTCCTAGTCCAGAATAGGCGAAGACTCGTGACAGATGTACAGAAACACGACGAGATAGATGGAGACAGGAAGTGAAGAGGATGAGCATGACAGTAGACGATCCTACTGCCATGTTCCGAAGGGGAAGGCGAGTACGGCTGAAAAGGAGGGAGGTTGATTACAGTGAAATATAGCCCAGAATGAATGGGTGGCTGTATTAAATCAGCGCTGAAAAAGTTACTACTCTCATAAATAGTATTTATGCTAATGGGAGGCATGATTTAGTGGGTCTATTAAAGCATGTAAAGATGGGGGAAGCTTTTGCTTTAACCTCTTGTACTTCCAACCTGTTGTTTTGACTTGTTTTTGTATATTTTTTTGTTATCCCACATTCACCACAGTGTATTGCTCTGTGTAATGTACGCTATATGGAAAACGCTTTTAGACACACCTCTTAATTATATCCCACCAAGATAGATTAAAATTTAGTTGTCTTTTGAATGTTATGATTGTGTTTGAACATGCTCACATGGTGTGCCTTTACTGATTTCATAAGTCAAGATAATCATTTGATAAATTTGTATACTGTACTTTCTTTTAAAGGAAGAATGATAATACCATTTCTAATTCATCAGTCAGGGAAGGGAATGTGAATGGCTTTTTTTTGTTTTTACTATTTAATCATTTTAGCTACTAAAAACTACAAACTGTTTTATCTAATGTACTTTTCCTCATATCCAATAATCAGCTCCATCTCTCACTTCCTAGCACCAAGCTCCGTTCCACCTCCCTCTGCAATGCAGATTTTGAATGGCTTCAGTGTCAAAGTGAGCTGGGTTCCACCCACTGGTGATGTCAGAGGTGTGATTGACAGGTACGAGTTGCGAGCCTACAAAAGAGAGCAGCCAGAGATGCCACCTGTAAAATCTATATACCTGGCTAATGGAAATTTCACAGGTAAAAACAACTGAGTAATAAAGAATATGTAAAATAGAGAATGTTTGTGTATGTTGTGCTACAAGACTTTGGGTTGAAAAAGTCTCTGTTGGGATTCGACTAATAGCAAAAGTAGATAATCTGTACAGATAGAGTCAGTTAAATGTCAGTTAGAACCTGCTGTTTAGTATTTTTTCATCACTTATAATCAGTTTAGATTTTATTTTAAGTATTTGAACTACAAGCCAAATTTTACAGTTAATATGGCTTTTTTTTTCCTGGGCATGTTCTTGTCACAACTTTTTATTGTATATTGGCCTTCAGTAAAAACACATCGTCGCTGTCCTTTTCACCCACTGCGCGGTCTTCCTGATAAACACAGACACACATTCTTCATCCCATACAAACTTGTTAATGTCTCCTTGGCGAGCCCCCAGCATTCGCAGACTGCCTTCATTTGGAGCAAGACACTCAAGACTTATCCCCATGATGTCATACCTTGGCATCGCTCCTTCCAACTCTCTCTCATTTTTCGATCATTCTTCACTTCATCTTCACTGACGATGATGATGACGCCGTCCGCCGCTGCTATTCGTCCCTCGTCTCGTCCACGCTTCCATGTCTCCAGGCAAATATTAAGATGAGCTTGCCCGTCCCAGTCGTTGTCAGTGTCTCCCGATCGGCTCCGTGTCCCCTCCCCTCGCTCTTTGCCAGACATAATGTCCAACCAAGATAAGGCTTCTTGTTAATTTATGATGGCCTCGACATCTGACTGCGGAATCACACCAACGGCTGGAAAACACAGAACGCAAATGAGGGTGTAATGGCAGTGGAGTGGGGCCCTGGCCTTTAATTGAATTAAAAGACGGGCGGCAAAGAGAGAAGGGGAGAGAAAGGGAGAGCGCGGCTCCATCAGACAAGTAGAGGTTGACTGAGGATGAGTGGGGATAACAGTGAAAAAGTGGATGGGGACAGAAAAAACAATAAAAAGGACACTCCGCTTGCCAACTGCAGTACTTCTACATAGCAACAGCGTCACAGAGAGCTGATGATCAAAGTACCTGTTGACATCAGCTTCAAGTACAAGGAACACACAAGAGGGGGATAGTTTAATACATGTAGTTAGGCCGGCACAAATTATTTTGGTAATGTTTAGTAGCTATTGACTGAGAGCTTACTTTTATATAAAATATGTTTGTTTGTTAATGAAAGTTGAGTTAGTTAGTGATAGTGTAGTGCTACATTTGCCTGTCAGAAAAAAAAGATAAATTAATGCTTTTAAACAATGTATTTCTTTTTTGTTTATTTATTTTTTATAATTAAAGATATTGTTATATTTATTATTGCTATTATTACTTAATTTATTACTCCTCTATGAAAGTCACTTATCCTCTTTTCCAGGTGTGTTGTCCGGTCTCACTCCGTCCACTCAATATGTGGTCACTGTAAGTGCGTGCACTGTGACTGGCTGTACAGAGAGTCTTGGCAATGACAACTCTGATGTTACTGATTTGAGATCAGTCCTCAAAACCCCAGAGGAAGGTACGACGACAGTAAGACAAACACACATTAACTGAATGTTTTTTTTCTCCATCTGTTAGCTGTAGTTTACTTTTTACCTTTTTACACTTCACCAAAGAGGCACACATACACACACACACACACAAATACACACACATCTGGAGTTATTTGTACTTATATGAGGGAAAGAAAAAGTTAGACGAGGAGTGACAGATCCGAATGAAATAAACAGAAGCCGGAAAATGAGGACAAATGGAATGGCGTATACAGGATTGAATGAGACACTTTACAAGTGAGCAAAGGACACGTAGAATGTCGCTTTCTTGAGTGGCGCAGTAAAGGTTTTTTTTTTTCATTTCTTAGCATTTACATTAATCTGCTGTGGGACCAGTGTGCCTTGTTGGGGGGATAATGTGACAGTTGGGGTCAGCGCAGATGTAGCAAAAATGAATTTGAAGTAAAAGAGAGGGGGGGGAATTAGTATTGTTTTACACTGAATCTTGAGTTAAGATGCTGTACAGTGTTAGTTAGAAAATTAACATATCCAATAGTGCAAACACAACAAACATTTAACTCACTTCCCTTAAGGGTCAGAAGGATTTTTAAACATTAAACAGTTTTAGCAATGGGACTTTGGGGATTATGTGATTATATTTGTTTTATTTCACTACAGTCTCTGCCATATTCTTCTGAAACAGTATTGGGAAAGTGTATCAGTCTAAGACATCAGGCAAAAAAAATATGCTATTCATAATATATATTTTACTAAGCTCTCGACTGCATCAAAGTACAGTATGCAGATACTGAAATCATTTTGTTATCATGGTTTTTCCTCGCTCAAATTGAGGCACAGGTGGAATCATCCTGACTATGATGGGTGACTACCGGTACCAGGTATCGTATTGGTGCCAATGCCAGTCTTATTTTAAGGTATCGGTACTCACGGTGGTGACCGATACCATTATCAGCCGCCCTCCTGCGGCCGTTTTACGATCGGGGACAAGAAATTAGAAATGATATGAATGCAAAGTTGCCATTAACTTCATGCAATTTTAAGGAAAAATAATATATTGGGATAGATAGGTCTTTCTTTAAAATTATGTGTCATTTATGGGTGGGGAATTTTATTATGTGTTATCTGTATTTGATATCAGTAGCAGTGACTACTCAAGAGTTGCGTATCGGTCGGGAAAACTGATTGAACATCCTTCATCCTGACCATGTGCCATGACGTTTATGTATTCTGTAAATTCAACTGACTCACTTAAAAAAATTTCAGGCAACATATAATAATTCCATGTTTCAATAATAAGAATAATAGTTCCAATGAGAATATGACTATTATCATGTTAAAGCATTCATTCATTATCAGTCACTCAGGCTGGAGGTGGCGAGCAAATAAGGTGGAGGTGGCCGCCTCTGAATTGTGTACATAGGAAAAACCCTTTACTATACAATAGATGGAAAGTTCCAGGGCCGGTGTAACAAAAGATGGGAAAGCAGCCTCGAGTTGTCCTGCCACAACACTGGCTTCTTTTGTCACACAAAATGAAGCAAATGCGCATCGAAGACAAAAACTTTTAATTTGTCATTTGAGTTTGAAATACAGTATATCTTTTGTGACACCAGTCCTTAAACATTTCTGACACACACATTTGCCCAGAACCATACATCTTGTGAAAATATTGATCATTCTTTATCCTCAGTTCCTGATGCTATTTCTGCTCCATCGGCACTGTCATCACCCTCAGCTCTTTTCGTCACATGGAAACCTCCAGCAAGGTAACATGCACACCTCAATGCACAGTGCTTTTGTCAATGCAGTACACAACTTAAGCTGCTTGTTTTTTCATGTTACACGTTAGTGACTTTCTGGGCATTTAATAGTTGGTCAAGTATGTCACATACTGGCTAATGCATGCTGGGAGTGTACAGCAAAAAAACAGAACTAAAGTACCTTGAATATCGCACACTAGAGCGCAAACTGCCGTCAAGGCTAAGCTATCCTAATTTTCATTAGTGTCGCATAGACTTTTATAGATACCCACCTTTATCACCAATATGTATTCAATATTCATTTTGTTCTAGATGAATACTAAAATTAAAGGGTTCTTGTTAGTACATAAATAAACAACAATGCAATGATTTGGTCTTGGTGGAGGTAATGACAGAAATCCTATAGTACAGTATATCCTATCCTCTTCTGCTTGCATTTTTTTAACCTTTGGATCAATTTCCCAAATGTATGAAGAATAATTTTATAGCATATAAAAGCCAATATTTTATACAGTATTAACTACTGAATAATGTTCTTTTATAGCTCCCATCTCACTTTTTTGTGCCACTGATAGGCCCAATGGCGTCATTATGGAGTACCGCCTCTATCAGAATAACCAAATGGTCTACAGCGGGGAGGGGAGACGCCACAACATTACTGGTAAGCGGAGAGCAATAACGCACGTGTGTGCCTGAGTGTGTATGCATGTCTCAGCCTCGGGACGCGGCCTTAGTGTAAAAAGAAAAAGGGGGAAGAGTGACGAAAAGCAAAATGGAGATATATATTTGCATTTGAAAGAGCAGATCGAGCATCTCTGTTCTTACCATGGGAATAGCACTTGAAACTACACACACTTGAAACTGCGGCAGCGGAGAAACAAAGAAATCGTGGCACAATTGCCAACGCACAATTTGCCATGAAAATGTTCACCAAAGAGACTTAAAGAGGGTACAAAACACATACGCCACCACTGAGACTTGAGATGCAAATAAAGACATCGTTAGACATACAATATTTATAATATGCAGAAGCTCTCATAGGCATACGAACACACAACAGTAAGAATGTCCTCACATAGAGCCACACGAGTGACTTCATATAATGAATTTGATAAGAGTAAATTATCCCCGATCTTGAATTTTAATGTAAACGTTCAGATTCGTACATTATACAGTGTGTGTGTGTGTGTGTGTGCATGCGTGTGTGTCTATTTGGGTCAATGAATGCAAGAGACATATCATTCATACTGGTTTAATAATGTGTCTGATGTTCACACTGATTGCAAGGATTATGGACATAGTAATTATACAGTATGCACAAGAGGGGCAGTGACACACCAAGAGAAACAATCACAAAGGCAACAAGGAATAATCTGGAATATTTTAGTGCATTTATTCTGGTGCTGCAATTTGATTAATTTTGGATGTGAGAGAGTGTGGAAAACCTATCAGCATTATTGTCATTGTAAAGGCAGACCTTTCAATGCAGCTTTTGTCTTATTGCAGCAGGTGTACCTAATGTTGTGGCTACTGAGTGTAGCTTTCTTGTCATGCTTGGATTTGTTTCATGAAACTGCCATCATTCATCCTCTGTCTGTTTCATGCTGCTTCGCTGTGCATTTCAGGGCTTGGCGTCTATACGGCTCACGTCCTGCTACTGTCTGCATGCACTGCTGCGGGATGCACCAACAGTTCAAAGGTCACAATGTTGACCTCCCAGCTTCCTCCTGGGCCGCTACGAGCTCCAACTCTGACCTTGCTCGACTCACGGACCATTCTGGTGGAGTAAGCGCTCACTGTTGTTGACACATTCTCAAAATTCCACTTCATGTAAAAAATGGGACAGCAATAAAGGCATCTCATAGATGTGCATCAGTAGCATATACTGTAGAAGGAGCGAAAGGGCAGCAGCGCTCTGGTGACCTTCTGAAGTTGTGTTTACCATGCAGAATATTCACTTGACACACTGCACTTGACCTTTCCTCTCTAGAGGGAGGAAGATAAATCTCTTACACCTTTTACCGTCCTGGTCATTTGAAAATGTCGCTGGACATTGTGCTCGTGTTTACGAGTGTGGTGTGTCCACGACAAGCTGTTGTCACAGAAATAAATGAAAAAGACTTACAAAAGGAAGCACGGATGCAGTAGTTGCATATTTCTTCTACAGTATTTCTTACGAGCTGAATTGTAAAGTTTTAAAAATATTTAGAAACAATTCCTGTTAATTTAAAATTACTTGTATCATCAAGTATTAGAGTATGTATGGGATTTAACAATGTTAAATTTTGCTTAAACATAATAGTTAATTAAGTTTGTATGCCTTTAGTTGGAACTGGCCACACTTGCAGTGCAGACTTCTTTGATAGTCATCTCGGACATTTGCTGTAATTTTGTCTTTAATATGATTCAGTTTTAACACACAAAAAAAGCAGTACTGCCATTTGAGCAACAGAGTAAAAATACTATACCGTATTTAAACTGTTTTTTAGCTATAAATTCACCTGCTGTGGGAAGGAGTGTGTATTGCCTTGTTAGCACATTGGCAACAGGCAGGGGTTGAAAGATCACATGTGGTCAATATTTCCCTATTGTGTCTGTGAGAAAGGCTGAGGAAGACAGAAATCTGCAACATCTATGAGAAAAATGAAGAGCGGGAAAGGTGTAAGTGATTAATTGAGAGTTTGACGAGGAGGAAAAAAGAGGATGCAAATGCAAGAAATGTAAGGAAGTGAGGGTGAGAGACTGTGAGAAAGGTTGAGGGGGAGACTCCGGGATGAGGATGAAGCAATATCAGCGTATTTATCCTCTGCCCTCAGCTCACAATGCTTGACACAAATGCATTCATACCCGCGTGCAGGATGTTATTTGCACAGAGAAATGCTAGCTTTCCTAAACATGAAGCTTTTTGAGTATTCTAGCTGTATGTGTATGCTTTTTTTGAATGAATGGACAAACATTCTCACATACACACTCACCAGTCTTGTTGTACATCTTCCCAGAAGAAAGGAATCTGTAATGCAGAAAAAAAAGTCTACACACCCCTGTTTCAAAGCCAGTATTCTGTGATATTATTAAAATGAGACCATGATAAATGATTGCAAAACTTATCCCAACATGAGTGGGGCCTGTGTAGCTTAATTGGAAAATTTTATTTTTTCAAAGGGGAAAACGAAATTACAGAAATAATTTGGATGCACAAGTATGCACAACTTTCTTTAACAGGGATGCTATGTTCAGAATTAACCAGTCCAGTATAAATGGGAGTCGTCAATTACCCCATTCACTCCCAGCCATTTTCACTGAAGAAAAACCTTCGCTACTGTCTGTTTTTTTGGATTTTGTCTGATTTTGCAAGGTCCACAGATAATTGTGTTCTAGTGCTATAAAATATGGAACCTACCAAAAAAAAGATTAGAGTTTCTTTTTTCATCAAGAACAAAGTATATTTATATCTGTTTCCGTTTTGCAGCAATTGGCATTAGAATATAGCTAAGTTTCATCATTATTCACAAACCTGTTGAAAACACTGGGGGAAAGAGAGTGTTGCAACATGGCTGATCTTTTATACTTTGCTGCGAACCTGCTGGCCGTTTTTGTAATAGCTACCATTGCTTTAAGCAACCTCTTCATGTTAGAAGCTGTATCAAAGCATTCTGTATGCTCTAGCATAAAACAAAACACATACAAAACATAAAGATGTTTTGGGGAGTGAAGGACAAAGTATTAAAAAACACATTTATATGTTTTGGGGGTTGAATGAGTTAACACCAATTACATTTCAGATGCTCTAGTAGGCTTTCCCTGACTTTTTGTTGTTGTTATGCTAAAACTGACTGTCATTTTGAACTGTTCATGATTCCCACCTTCTTGAAAGCTCCAGTTCCAGCTGAAGAAAATCAGAACTGAAGCATAACGCTTCCACTACCGTGCTTGACTATAGCTATAGCGTGCAGTCTTGTATTTGCACCAAACGTACTTTTAGGAATTGTGAGAAGTTCAACCTTGGGTAAATCAAACATGAACAAAATCTCTCAATCAGATGTGGGAAAATGTGTTCTGGTCTGGTAAAACCAGGACTCAACTTTTTGGCCTCGGTTCCTAAAGGTATGTTTGGAGCAAATACAAGACTGCTCTTCACCAAAACGATTACTAAAGCATGTTGGTAGTAGTGTCATGCTTTGAGACAGTTTTGCTTCAGCTGGATCTAGGACAACAAGCAGAGAATTATGTACTGTTTGAAATGCCAAATACTACCAGTCACTGTTAGCACAAAATCTTCAGGCTTCTGTTAAGATGCAAAAAAAAAAAAAAGTCTTATAAGCCTACTACATCTGAAATATATTTTGGGTTAATCAGAGGCACTACATTTTGTAAAGTGTGAATTGACTCGCATTAACCCTGGGTTTAAAATCAAATCTACTGTATAGATCTCACATAATGATGACCACCACATTATGTTCACTTTCTTTAGGTGTAATCATGTCCCAGCTCTTTAAAACCGTCAGTTTTCCAAAACCGTTTGTACAATCAATTTATACTCCAGAATTGTTCCAACTTGCCTTTGATTGAGCTTTTCAAAAGTGGTCCTACATCACAGTGCCAATAGACAGAGTATAAATCTTATAAAGAATGTGATAGATTAGTCAGAGCGGCTAATTGTGTGCTAACATACGCTCATCAGTCATCCCACAACCGGCGTTTAAAAGAAGAATCCAAGAAAGGAATTTATCACATTTTAAAATTGCCGCCCCTTTGCTATCACCCTAAAGAGAGTTGGCCTTCTTGGGGGGTTTACATGAATTTTAAATCTATTTATATTATACCTTGATGGATTATTTACTTGCTGTGTTCTCCTCGCAGCAGTTGGCATTTATCACCATGTTCAAAACCGGCGTAAAGTAAAAATGAATAATTTTCAGTACAATTTCTACTGAAATCCAGTTTACAGATTATAAAGATGTAAAACAAACAGATTCAAAAACTACCCTACCCAAATGAACATTTTGGAAATGGAATTCGATTTGTTTGGATTTCAATTATGATATTTCTCAGAGTCCGTCTTTTTGTTCTCAAAAGACAACATAATTACAACAATATCTATCTAGGTAATTATTTTGTGTGGAGTCAAAGGTGAAGCACATTAATCCAACAGCTTTTGATGGTAATGTGTGTGTATAAATAACATTGCTGTTTTAATATCATGCTCATAATTTCATACACATGAATTATTATGTTGCGAACCAACACTCTGTTATTCCACAGTCTAATTATACAGTATGAAGCACAGTGAAAAGGCAAACTTAATAAAAAATGCAGTTGTACAGTCGTTACAAAGATGTATGTTGGTTCTTCTCTCCATTACCAGGTGGTCTCGCCCCTCTCAGCTCAATGGTGTTCTGGAGTTCTACTCCATCTTCGTCTCACAGGATGGGGCAGAGCCCACCCAAGTCCACAACAGTTCCGAACTTGTTGAAGACCACACGCTCCGCAACCTCACTCCTGGCACGGCCTATGCCGTCACAGTGGCCGTGAGTCTTTTCAATTTGTTTTGTATCCTTCCTTTCACACCAACTCCTGAATTCTTAAATGAGTTTGTGTGTGCACTTCAGGCTTGCACAGGCGGTGGCTGCACCCGAAGCCCCGCTGCTCAGGCAGTAACTGAGGAAAGCACCCCAGAGAATGTCCCAGCACCACTGGTCGCCCCTTTGTCTCCATTTGCTCTGAACGTCAGCTGGACAGCTCCTGATACTCCAAATGGTGAGGATATACATGGCCTTTTTGGCATATATGCAAATACAATTAGCTACAAATATGAACATGCATTTTGCATTTACTTTTTTTTGCAAGGGACATACAGTATTTTATTTTTAAGGGAAAATAACATACTGAAAGGATAATGAAGTACAATTATGCATACAATCATGATCCAGTAAAACGCACATTCAAAACAGAATGTCTCTGTGTTGTTCAGTTAGACCACGCATGGGGCTAAAACAATGTCCTCGTGTTAAATGAGAGTCATATGAATGTACATCAGGGTTGAGGTAAAAAGAGAGAGAGAGAGAAACCGAGAGGATTGCGAAAAGAGACCATAGAGTGTCATGCAGGAAACTGACACACACGCAGAGTGAGAGGAGCGGGCACTGCCTCCCTTTGCTCCTTTAAGTGGAGGAAAAGTGCTCCCTTTTGACTGAAAAGAGAACTGCAGGCTGGAAGCGCTTCCCCTTTGCAGCATCTCCTTTGCTCCCATCTCCCTCTGTTTGTTACTTTTTAATGGCATCAAATCTACTTGCAGCCAATTTAAGTTTGTTTGCCACAGACCTGGTTCATGTACTCTGAATGAGAATTGGGGGCCTTCATGAGGATCCTAGTTTCAATTATACATCGTAGTTCTGAATTTTGATTTCAATTAGATGAAAACTTATTTAGTATTTATTTTAAATGTAACCAACATTTAGTTGAGTAAAAACACATTTGGAATGCAAAATCCTCAAATATCCATATCATTTTATCCAAGCACAAAATACCCATGTTCAAGAACCTGAGACTAAGCACAAATATTGTGAATTATGAGCTTCTTTTTTTTTATTAACAACCTCCAATATTTGTTTGCCATTCATGTGTCAATATGCACGATTATGCAATGCTGTTGTCGCAATTTACAGTTTTTCCCATCAGGGGTCGCCTGTACTAGTTACTCTCATGCTTTGGCATAGTTTTTATGACAGATGCCCTTCCTGTGGCAACCTACCCATGTTTTTTTCTTCTTTTTTTCTTCTTTTTTTTAAATCCGGGCTTGGGACCGACAGTGCCATGGTATTAGGGCACTGACCGGGACTTGAACCCAAGCTGACTGCATGAAAGGCAGCATCATCTACAACCAGAATTATGCAATAAACAGTTTGAATACCTTTCACAAATATTCCAGTTTGGTCAAGAATCCCTAACATATTTGGTGTATATAACAACAAATTGTTTACCACTGTTAACATGATGAAACTTTGTCATGTGTGACATTATTTCCTTAGTGGTTACTAATGAAGATAAATTTAGGGTATTACGTATGTCGTTCTCCAGTAGAAACGTGTATCATTCTCCATATGTTGCGGGTTTGTTTTTGAAAATAAATCCAAAAATAGAATGATTTTTCTGATTTAAAAAGTAAATGCTTACTATTTGGAGATACTGTACTTGTTTTTTATTGAATAGTGACCCTATGAAGGGGCCACTTTTTCTGATCCATATTAGGAGTGTAGCACAGGTCTGCTCTCTCAGAATTTATGAACCCAATTCATTTTACAGTATGTATGATATCCACTTTTACTAACAAAGGTCTACTGTAGTTTTGGCTAACACCACCTGCACACAATACACTGACATATTCATGATGACTGACTCCGGTGTGATAACAAAAATACATGAATTGCGTGAGGGAAACCATGTGAGGATTTGCCAGCCAATTTCACAGTCTGCAACATACAAACACTCTACCACATATTATCAAATGTTATTGCCATGCTTGTTAAAGTATGTGTAATTCCATAATGTGTGCGCACTGTTTGAATTGTGTGTGTTTTAATGCTTAATGCCACATGAGTGCATTTCGCTCCATAAACCCTGTGATGTGTGCGCATATTAGCCAGGGTAAATTACTTAAAGCTTTCTTCATCTGATGACAGAAATGTATAACAAGGGAGACACTTAATCATGATTACCTGATTTCGTCATTGTTAATAGGCTTTCAGTTTTTGTTGTTTTTTTTGTTTTGTTTTTACTTAAAAAAGGCATACGTCCTTTTCTCCATGCTCTTTTTTTTTGGGGGGGGGGCGTCAAGAAATTACAATGCCAATGGTGATGGGTTACAGAGGAGTGAGATTTTGTATTATTTTCCCTCACTCGTCCTGTCTCTCTCTCCCCTCCTTCTCCCCAATTCCGCAGGGATTTGTGGGGGATAATCCTCTCGGGGATTAGGTCGGGGCAACACGCAGACAAAGAGGGGAAATAAGCCTGTTATGCATTCGCTGCTTCATTTCCCAACCTGTCTTTATTACAGCCTATACCGATATGGGCTTATTCACGCACACACGCGTCCGCACACACAAACACACATGCACCCTCACATGCATGTGATTGGCCACATTAAGAGCTCCCCTGATGTAACTGGTGTCCACAGGGTTTTTGTGTCTTCCTTTTCCTGATAGGTGTGTGTATCTGTATTGAGCAATAATAAAACCCACACATGATTAAAGCAGAATAGACTCTTAGTTCTTACCACTGATCTTTTGAGCCCCCCAGTATGCATTTTTATTACGGAAAAGTACATTTGGGTGCCATTTCCTTTTTTATTAGGTGGAGGTAATGTAATGTAATTATTGGGCCGGCGTGTATGCGTGCATGGCCTTGTACTGTATCTTGTGTCTGTGTATATAATGCAGAGTACCTGTGTGGGCACACACACTTCATGGCAGTCTCGCTCAGGTTATTTTTTTAAACCCCTTGGTTGTGTTAGTGTTGTCTTTGTCTTTGAATCACACGACCGAAGGCCCAGTTTCACTTTTCACAGTACAGGCCTGCGATCCAAAATCACAACACTGACTTCCATGTAGTTTGCTCACAGTGACTACTACTGACTGATTCTAGAGAGAGATGGCTAGAAACTCCATCCATCCATTTTGTATAGTACTATAGTCCTCATTAGGGTCAAGGGTGAGCTGGAGCCTATCCCAGCTATCCCACCTTGGACTGGTCACTATAGCCAATCACAGACCTGCTAAATCATTGAACGATGCACCGCTCACAAAAAGTTCGAGCTGTTAGGCTTCCAGATTAAATTTTAGGGTGATCCTAAAATGCACCCTAACCTTTACAGGTGAGCTTAATTTGACCTTATCTCAACTTTGAATGAACGTCCAACTGTGTTTCAGTACTTTTGCTCAACTTGCTGTTCTGTTACAAAAACAAACATCTGAATGTCAAAATTCACAATAGAGGTTCCATCCATGGATTAACCAATGAATGCCCTGTTTCATCTAGACGTTTTATTAGTCCTCTTCAACATGATGTCCACATTTTTGCAAGGCTCCAAATAGGAACTCCGAATAGGAAGTTATCAGTCAGGAAGTAGTGTCATCAACTGGTTGCCACAGTCTTGCACACAAATTGACATTATTAGATATAGGCCTATGTATTGGTTTATCCATGGCTCCTATTGGAATGTTGACGCTCAGAGAAGGTTATTGGGCATTTTAGGTTTCACCTGAAAGCAAACAAACCTGTAGGATGAGTGTCCTGGATGCGCGCGCACACACACACACGCACACACTGAATGACCACTAATATTACAATACATCTCTTAATCAGTTAAAGGATCTTTGTGCAATTTGTCACTTTTGTACTCGCGACTGCCACCTCTGGCCCAAAGCGTAACTGCAGCATCTATGTCAGGCTCGTTCATGGTGCACGTGCGAGTACGTGCATGATCTTAAAGCGACAGCCACAGTTGACAAAGGAAGATATGAGGTAAGAAAAACTCCGCCCCTCTCCTCCCCAAAGAAACTGTGGAGTGTGCAGGGTTCGCACACTCTACTACAAAGGGTACAAAGATATAAGTTGATAAGTGCAGTCAGAGTAAAACAGTTAGGGCTCTTCGTCTTCTTCATCTGGGCATTGGTAGAGCATGTATGATGTAGAAAAAGCTTTAATATTACCTTTTTGAACGGCACCATGCACCTTTAATTATTACATATTAGGAATTAGGATACCCAACTTTGTCTCCTCCTGATTCCTAATCATTTATTTTAAGTCATGTTGTACAACCTTTAGGGTGAACTACAACAGCGATTGTGAGCCATTCAGCTATCTATGGGTCCAACATCATTGACACATGTACTTTTGGATGAATGGACACAAATTCCCACCGATGCTTTTAGTCTCCCAGTGTAAAAGCTCTTATAGCTGAAAATGGGGGCAGCTCAATTTTTTTTCACTTCCTGTAGATGTAATGAACATGTATCCCAATACTTTTGTCCAACTACAATCCCCATTTACAATGACCATTTAGTCATTCTTTCTTTCTTCTTTTTTTAAATCAGGCATCATAACCAGCTACGGCCTTTGGATGGACAGTGTTCTTGTATCAAACGCCAGTTCCTCTCAGAGTTTCTTTGTGGTGAAGGAGCTTTCCCCATGGAGCAGACACATACTCAGGCTGCAGGCGTGCACGGCGCGTGGCTGTGGCAAGGGACCAATGGTGAGTGAGATGTTACTGGCTCATATCCACATGTGCAACTTATGAGAATTCATCTTGTCAGTGTATTGTTTGTTTTTATTTTATTTATAAGTGTACACTACTGATTTTTCCAATATTGCTACTTTCTGATGGTGTCACTGTCAATTAAAACTGATTATTTTCTATTTAGAGGTATAATTTTATACAGCTCAGTATTGTACCTCGTGCTGTGGTGTCAGATAATGTGTGCAGATATATAATAATAATAATAACAATATAGGTATTCTTACTGCAAGCATTATAAAACGTGTGTGCATTCGTGTGCAGGCGCGTGCTGCCGGATGTCATAAAGGTGATCGATTCTCCCCGCTCAATAACGAGGGTCGGCGTGACGACAGTGACATTTGCTGGGAAATGTCACTCCTTGCTCAACGAGGCCTCTGACGACAGGCCGTATTTTGGGGCATTTTTCCAATACGAACGCCATATTTAGTCCAACGCGCCAAAAACAGCTGACGCAGTTGAAGTGGAAGAGGACACAATGAAAGGGAGGAAATCAAGACAGTATCATGTGTATAGCAAAAATAAAGTAAAGAAAAGGAGGGATTGTAAAAAACAGAAGAATCAGTAAAGCAAACTAATTTAATTCACTTTTTAGATTTCTAATTATGATTCATGCATGCATTGACTGAAACCAAGGGGAACTGGGGCATGACAAGCCACACAAAAGTGAGGAAGATTCCTGGACTAGCACATAAATTATATCCAGATACTCACCCAAATGTACCCTTTCACCAGATTTTGGCAAAAGTTTGGTGGTAGTTTTTGCATAATCTTGCTCACTAACAAAACACACCGGTGATCAGGATACATTGTGCATCTTCATTTTAACCCTTTCTTTCCCTTTTAATCAGGTGGAAGTACGCACATTAGAAATGGCCCCAGAAGGCCCAATACTGCTAGAATTGACCAACCACAGCTCTCGGTCACTACGAGCCCGCTGGACTGCTCCACCTAGACCCAATGGCTACATGAGATATTTGCTGTACTATAAAAGTGAAGGTAATTCATATATTTAATCATTTGTTGGCTTTACCATTCATTGTTAACAATACACTGACCCTGATTGATATGCTAGTAATATTCATAAATGTTTTTATATTTACCTTTGTCAACATTCATACAGTTGAACCTCAAACGTAAATCAGGAAAATTGTGCCTCGAAGTTTGCACAAAAACTTGAATGTCAAACCACCATTTAATTTCAACATATAATAAGTCTTAATGTTAGGAATGTTTTCGTGACGCCACCACATACAATAAGGGTATCAGTGATGGCAAAGAGAAAGTGTGATGGTGACCATAGATCTTGAAATGTTGCTTGTAAGGTTTTGAATATTGGGTACATTTCTGTAATGTCTGTAAACCTTAGTGTTTCAGCATGTTCAGCTTTTCCTGTGAGCATGACTCACTCATGCTTCTAAAATAAGTTCTCAGCAGAGAAGTAAAAGACAACAATATGTCTGCAAAGACACTGTATACCAACACAGTAACTTTGAAAGTCAGGGGGAAAAACAGGGTGCCTGATAAGAAGAATAATCAAATTGTTGCGTTGGTGGAGAAAAACTGGAGAAATGATTTCACCTGTTTGGCTTGGGGAGGATTCATAAGACCAAAGCAAAAAACTGAAAACAAAAGTATGAAGATTGAGTGGAGAACAAAGTCAAGTGGCTGTAAAACAACAGGATGAGAGATTCACGCTTCCATAGATGTATTGGAAAAGATTGCAAGTCGGAACTGGGCAACACATGACAAACAACACAACAATGAAATAGAGCCAACTCAAACAAGAAAAGTCGACAGAAAGGGGTGAAGAAGAAAATTGAACAAAATGAGAATAGAACGACTGAACACAAACTTGCACAGTGGTCCTTTAACTTGCACAGATTCATCAAGTCACGCACATACACACAAATACACACACACTCTAGTCAAGAGTGTTTGATCTGCGCCTCACACAGGAACAGACAGATTAAAACGAGTGGAGGGAGGGATAGAAGAGGTGCACAAGAAAGAGAGATGGTGTCTCGCTCTAGTTCCCCATAAGCCAGTGTTGCTTTGATACACGGTGCCTTCATCAGTTCACACAGGCCTGATATGTGTTTGTGTGCGTCTGTCCATCTAAATATATTGGATAGGCTTGCATTGTGGGATTTTCTGATCCCTTTTCTTTGACTATCCTTGCATAACCTCAATATGGAAACCTCTCTTTTGATCATTCCCAGTTAGTATTCCTCTCTCTTCAACTCTTTCTCCCGCCTCCATTTCCCCATTCCACGTGTGTATGTTTTATTAATCACATTTTCGCCATCGCACTGATGACACTAATAAATAAATGCACCGTGACAATAATGCCACTCGATGTAGGCAACATTCTCAGTCAGATTTATGCCACTTCTCTTATCTGTCGTCGGTCAGATGGCGATGCGTTGCTGGACGCAGGCACGGCAGCCAGCAGGTGGTTGACGTTGACGGACCTGCAGCCGTACACCAACTACAGCTTCTGGGTCAAAGGTTGCAACACACAAGGATGTGTTGAGAGCCCGGCGCTCACCGTTACTACGTCTCCAGCAGGTACCACAAATGCATAAATCTCCTTCAGTAACTATCTGACTTTGGTTGTCCTCGAACCTGATCACAGGGAGAATTTTGTGGGAATCTGTACAAAAGTGTAGTAATTGGTCAGAAATGTTATTAATACACTGGAAAGCTACTTTTTAAATTATTGATTGTCTGAAATTTACCTTTCGAAGCATTTTCAGTGCAACATATTGGTGGGATATAAGACTCATACCCCAAATGTAAATACAATTTGCATAGACCTAGTCAATAGATTGCTGTTGTCAATACCATGTTTTTGTTAAACAGGTTAAAGCTGAAGATCTTCATTTCAATCACATCTAAAACGATTATCACTTTTAACACTATTATCCAAATATCTGCAGGGCAGCACGGAGTGTAACTAACTAACTAACTAACCCACCCGTAACCTTAATGAGGACAAAGTGTTTCAAAAATGATAATGGTTTATTCATGATATATTTTTATTTAAATCAAATTCAGTATCCCCAAATTCCCAATATTAACTTGCAATAAGAATCATGTGTGTTATGCTAACAACCACTTTTTTAGCAAGAGGAACAGAAAAGGTAAGATACTGATTTACTGACAAAAAAAAATAATTGACTAAACTGTACGGCAGATTGTAGAGTCTGCATACTTATATAGTTCAAGCTGATCAGTCAAAACTGAGCTAACAAGGCACATAATGCTTAAACACACCTCAGTGCTTTAGTTAATGTTAACCAAAGAGTTGAATACAGACTCATATACCGCACCCATTTCTCACACAACAAAAGACTCACTCAGGAAAGTTCCAGTGTTCAAGTTCAAAACAAAGACATGAGAAAGTATAAATTTTAAATAGCAGACGTTTCCTCTCTTTCCAACCGGCTTTCTACCTCTGCGCCTCTGGCATCTCTTTAGACGTCTTTAAGGCAAACTGTCTTGATGCGTCCTTGTTCCGTGAAAGAACAGAGGCGAGATAGCCGAGCAGGAGACACAAGAGGAGAGGAGGAGGAGAGCAGGCCCAGAGAAGTGAACATAAAAGTGCATAGTTTAAAACGATTAGTGACACCTCTGATATTGTACCTGCTAACGCAGCACGAGAGAGACAAAGGCTCACGAGTGTGTGTGTGCGTGTGTGCGTGTGTGTGTGTCTAATAGCCATCCTTGTGCTAAGATGACTTGTGCAATCAGTGTGGTTGTAGTAGCGCCAGACCAGAGTGTTTGATTGAAGGGTCACTTCTTCGTATCCAAAGAGCGTCTCTTATTTTACACAGTCAAAACAACCGGCACCCTCATTTTCTCCTCTTTGTGCCATCCTTAACATATTTACATCCCGTCTACCCTTGCGTCCCCTCCATTTCCACTACGAGTGGGGTCATCGCCTTGACTCAAGATGTCATTTCACAGCACAAATACTGTTCTGTCACTCTCAGTAGTAAAAGAGGGTCGCTACTGAAGAATTGTGCTTCTTTCGTTGCCCCTGAGTTTGTTAAATAAAGAGGAAGCTTGTGCCGTCAGTTCATCTTTTTCTGTGATTTTTGTGGGAGGAAAAAGGATGTCAACCCTTTGACATTTTTTGCATTTCTGCATAGTCTGATATTTTCTAAATCACAAGAATAAACAGTTAGTTTTTTATTTTTGTTGTTTTTTTTGTTTTGTTCTTCACCACATCACGGGACCTCATCTGTCTTGAGTCTCAGATGTTAGGCCACTAAGACACCACATTAGTCTTCTATTTTCCCCTCCTTGCTGTGTTCAGTGTTAAACTTTGCCAAATCTCTTGCTGTTTATGGTAAATTGTCTTTCACTTGTATAGCCACCTATTAAGACACTCAAAGCGTATCAGGAACAACTGGGGAATTCAGTATCTTGCTCAAGGACACTCTGACACGGCCGACATGGATCGAACCCACAATCTATGGGTTGGGAGACGACCACTCTACCAGTGAGCCAATACCGCCTCTTTTATTCAGCCACAATCTCTCCTGTTGGATGTACTATCAGCCTCCATGTCAAGGTGATGCGCCATTGTGTCGCAGAAACGCATACACAATGAATGGATTGGTTGACGGTGCGCTGTATTCTGCTGAGAGCAGTGTCTAACCAAAACTACATAATCAGTTTCCGTCAAACACAGAAGCAGGACATTGCCTTTTCCTTAGTGAGCGTTCAGAGAACTGGTGTGGCTTCACATGTTTAGATGTCTGGTATCATCTGGGCCAGCATCTGAGACAATTGCGTTCAACAAAACGGGCATGGCCAGTGGGTCTTGGGTCTTAACATTATTGAATGCAGTCTTCTGGCTGCTGCAATATTCATTTGATGTCTTCTGGCTGAAATAAACTCCTACGTTGGAAGCAATTCTGCACATTGTCTTCAACTTCCTGTTCCATATTGACACCTTACTCGTAGGGTCGCAGGCAGGGAAAAAAAGTTGTGCAAAAGGCCGCTTGGATTGGGCAGTTTGAACCTACTCTCACTCCCTCAAACCTCCTGTCTTTCTGTTCCTTTCTGCATTTCTCTCACTACAGCTCCAGATGGATTGTCCACCTTGAGACTCAGTGGAGCCACAAGCACCAGTCTAAATGTGTCCTGGTCCGAACCAGCCCACTCCAATGCCCCGGGCCCTCTTCACTACGGCCTTCAAATGAGGACATCTCCCCAGAGACCTATGATAAGGCAAGGTGTAGCGAAAAAGATGAGCACACACTTGTCACAAAAGCATGTATTGTACAGCAAACTGTAAGTGATCGACAAATAAGCATGTGCATGTACATATGCATGGATAAATTATAGAGCACAGCAAAATATGTCATATCAAAATGACAGACTCTCAGAAAATTGAGCTGAATGGGCTGCAGGGTTGCAGTTGAGACAAAAAGCCACCAAAAAAGGAATTTCAAAAAGGGCCAGAAGGAGATAGACAGGTACAGAACATGTGATAGAATAAAGAGAGAGGGGCTGTGCATCTGATATGTATTCATTACATGCTTCCTGACAACAAATTGCAATTTAATCCAAGAAGAGGAGGCTCTCATTCTGTGGTAATAAATAAATGACTAGGTACATGTATTATATATCAGACAAGCATGCCCTCCTCTTCTTCTGCTTTAGAGATCTCATTGTTCCCTGATTTATTCATTCATTCATCCCTTCTGTCCATCTAATGCTAAATGGCCAGTGGTCCCTCATTTATGACAACGGTCTCTTACGTTTCCCGAGTTTCCTAGCTTCATCATGTACGAATATGTGAGACCCAACCAGGTACCATGTGGGAATGTGATTAAAAAGCGTGTGAGGATGGTCCATGCAATTAATGCATGGGAGATATCTCACTTAATTTCCAACTGAACTGTTGATAGAATGTGCAGTGCTGCTGACAAATGTCCATGGATTTTAATGAAAACGTGATTATCACCATTCTGTTTTATCATTTGAGTGCTTTCGCATTCATTCATTTGAGGCTCTATGGTTAGCCTTTCCACAATGGTAAAGACAGTAAGCTAAAATCATAAATATAATTTGACATAATTCACTGGATATGTAAATGATATTGATAGAGTAACACTTAGCACAGGTTAAGAGAGGTGTAGCTGAGGTCAAGTATCACATTTCTGTCAACCAACCGTTATTACATGTGCGGGCATTATTTCCAATCATGTATGATTTGAGGTGCTTAAGGTAATTGTGATCTTTTTATAGTTGATTTTTGATCCAGGTTTTTTACAGCCTAATTGAAATGTGTGCCATTAATGGTATTTTTGTTGTGCCTGTTCACGATCAGGCTCCTGGAAAATGCAACGGACACATTCTCCTACTATGTACCGGGCCTGTCTCCGTACACAAAGTATCTATTCCAACTTGTGGTGTCACACACACATGGACAGACTACAGGGCTATGGGAAACTCTCAGCACAGCAGAGGACAGTAAGTACACATTTTGCATTAAATGTAAGTATCTTAAATCCATTCCATTGTGTTTTGCTAATCCCGTTTTAGCTAGCGCTAAACTAACCTGCCGCCTCTGATGTCCAAACTCGCTTTCATATATTCCTGTGTGATGGGGTCATTGAAATAATGATGAAGGTGTTAATACACGGATTCTCATCCGGCATTCATTCTTCACTGCCAATTCACATCTTTATTAGAGTCCCTACCAATTCGTACACAGCCCTAGTACTATTTAACTTTATTAATCTTTTTGCCGTTTCAGCTTGACGACAGCATTTTACATGATTCTGAGAGAATTCCAATTCCAATATATTCTTTCTTAACTTTCCTAACTGCCTATTATCAGAAAGTCATCAATATCTTGCTGAATTTGAAATGTGATATTTTTTTATTTTGTTTACAACAATAGAGAAAACCGAAAGATGAGGAAGTTACTCGTGGTATGAGCAGGCTGAACCTGACAGTGTGAGAGAACGAGACCTGCATACTGTACAGTGTCTTTGTGTGTGTGTGCGTGCGTGTGTGTGTGTACATGTCGGTGTTTCAGTGTTTGGGTAAGTGAGTGTGTGAGTGACCTAGCCAGTGTCATTGTGGGCTAATTGTGGTAATAGAATCATATTAGCCACTGGTGCAGCCTCTTCAGTGAAAAGTTATATATTAATTAGCAGCACATTATTGTGGCATACATAATCATTAAGCTGCTGAGATTTGGATACGTTTGATCTGTGCGCATGTACACAACACAAGGAATGTGTTTGTACAAATCCTAGTGTTGTTGCTCACGTGAACACAAATGCACTTTCACACGCTGCTGCTTTCAGGCTCGCGTGCACATCTGCAGTCATTCAGGATGTATTAAATTATGACCCTGTTTCACTTGACTTAGAATGCAGAATTAAATTCAAAACGCATGCAAAAACTTAAAAAAAACAGCTCTATTTTTTGTCACTATCATCTTAACAATTCGGTCATTGTACATTGCTTTGCAGTAAGTGTCTTGAAGATGCAACAGACTTTTGTGGCTCCCTTTCAGGGATGAGAAACACTGAAATAATATTATGTTATTTTTCCTATCAACTAGAAAAAAAATTGGGTTTGACATCGAAAGATGATTGAGATGAGAACACAATTCAGCTGGATCTAATGTTATACATGTGCCAAGACGAAACAAAATAGCATATTTTGCGTAAGGAAAAGTATTGGAACGGAAAACTTAGATTAGAGTGAAGACTTAATATTGAGTGGAAATCTTTGAGCCTGTGACCCATTGACATCACCAAATATTTTCACCTGTCACCTCCAAACTTAAACCTTATAGAGCATGCATTTTCAAATTAAATTATTTTTCAGCCAGACAAAGTATTTGTATACTCTAAAGAAAACATAATTAGGACTAATTGTGGCAGAAGAAACACAAAACACACTCATTCAAACATGCTTTTGGTATACAGTTCTTTTGCATTTTGTTTACCTGTGTCCGATGAAACTTAGTTGTGAGCTGTGATCCTGCTGCACCCATTTGCCATAATATACTCAACTGGGCAGTATGGCGTACCATTCTTAAGTTCATATAACTTACTCTCCACGTTCCTCACCTTTTCATCTCCTTTCTCCTCTGCCGCTCTTCTTTGCATTTCAACAGAGTGAATTTCACCTTCTTCTATTTGACTGACTAGCCTTTTAACTATTTAGAAGTGGAGATAGAGAGAATAGAGAGAGTAAGACAAGAAATAAAGAGAAGATTGGAGTGGGAAATATGGAAAGCGAGAAAAGGTATAGAACAAGGAACGGGAGACAAAAATGGGGGAGGGAAAAAAGGAGAAGCCTAATGACGGAACACAGAAATTGAGGGACCCACGTTTCCTCCTTTCCTTTTTATCATTCCATTAAACTTTTATATCCATCTTTTTAATGTAATTTGGTCCCTATGAATTCCTGCCGCTGCAGAACAGACAGACGGCTCCTGTGAACATAAACTCTGGCCGTGTTGGACAGCTCCCTTTTCTCTGTCTACTCGCATGTTCACACCAGCTAAGTGATCTAAGGGAGTGTGTGTCTGTCAGAAGCGCGCGCGCGTGTGTGTGTTATTTGTGTGTGTCATAGCATGTTCAAGAGACTTTGATTAAAAGCACCGTTTTGTCAAAATGTTCTTAGCTAGCAGTATTTGAGGGTGTGTATACAGTACATGTGACCGTGAGAGTATTTTCACCAAATTGAATTTAAAAGCTTAGAGTGAAAAGGAGAAGGAGCATCACATATGAGGTGAGAGGTACTGACACTTCACAAAGAATTCATGTTATTTAATGACTGCATTTATAAAGTAACATTTTATCTTTCATGGATAGATGGATGGTAGGCTCACTGTTTTGTCCAGTAATATGACCTAATTCCTTATCACACCTTATTTTGTTGTGGA
The DNA here is from genome assembly GCF_054856555.1 of Leptonotus elevatus. Lineage (NCBI taxonomy): Eukaryota > Metazoa > Chordata > Actinopteri > Syngnathiformes > Syngnathidae > Leptonotus > Leptonotus elevatus. The sequence continues at coordinate 12,438,667 of NC_141241.1, read as the reverse complement.
ACAAAAACTATTATAGAAAATGTATTTATAAATAATATTACAATTAGGGTTTTTCGATACCACCTTTTTTCAGACTAGTTTTCAACTCTTGAGTAGTTACCAATACTGATACCAAGTTACATAAGATTTCCCCAAAAAACAAGGACGCATGAAATCAATGCCAACTTTCTATTCCTCTCATTTCTAGTTTCTGATTGTAAATTGGCCACAAAAGGGCATCGGATGCTGATATCTTAAAATAAGTTTTGTTTCTGCACCAATACTCGCCCGTGCCTAATTATGATAATCATAAATGAATCTAGATTATTCAAATCACCCCAGAATGTATTTTGGAGGAACTTTCATTAACATGAAGTTAGCTGAGCAGTGTTAAAGAAGAACAAAAAACACATCTTTTTTTTCCCTCAATTTCGTAAGCCTCTGAGAATCTTTAGCCGTCACCTGTATCAATCTGACTACTAATTCTACACTGGTTTAAATGATTTTATGCTCTGGCTAAGACACACATTTGATTCTAATGCCATGTATGATTTTCAAATGTTTAGTTCTTTTTTTATATCCCATAGATTGGTCTGAAGGTTAGCGGGAATTATATAAATCCCTCCCAAATGTCAGCTGCTGGAAGTTCTATTGAAAAAAATTTGAATGACTGACAACTCTGAGTTGCTTGCTCACTTGTGGTTTTTCAAAGGATATAATGCACATTAGGTCTACTCTTGATGTGAGGGATACAAATCAAACTCGTGACCTTGGAGACGTATCACGCGCCTTCCCGCTGGCTCCTTTTCCCGTCTCGTCTTGGCGTCTCCTCAAGCAACGTCGACATTAGGAAGTAAAGATATGAAATGCAATGTAAATTCTCACACTATTGCTTGTCATGCTTTGACACGGCTTCGTAAGCATGCCGATAACGCTTAAGCTCAGCTTCTATTTTGACTTTTAGCAGCTCCGTTCACCTTCAGAAGACCCGTCACCTACACTCGCATACACCCAAAAACCTGTGCACACACCAGAGGCCAAATGTTTTATATTTTCATGATAATTGTTACATATTTAAAGATACGCTAACTGATTTAATGCCAAATAATGTACAAAGGACTGGAAAGTAACACACATACAGTACATGCAAACCCTCTCCGTCCATCCTTCCCCCCTCCCCCTTTCCTAGCCTCTTGTCTCTTGATTGTGTTATTACTATGCTAACCAAATCCTTATAAATGTGATTTAGGGCTTGGTGGCCCCCACGCTCCCGCTTTAGCCTTCTGCTACCATGTTTTACTGAAGAGAGGAGGTGTAAGGGAGGGTGCAGAGAGGGGGAGGAAGAAGGAAAGACGGAGGGGCGTTGTGGTACGAGGACGGAGACGGTCAGGGAAAAATGAGACAAGTAAGGAAGTCTTGACAATAAGTATAGTGGGGGCTTACCATGCATTCACTCAACGCCCATTTCCTCCTATCCAGAGGGCAGTAAAGTGTCAGTAAAATAAAAAAAAGGGGGGAAAAAAGCATCACCTGCATCTTAAATGAAAATTTCAATTGAAAAACTTAACAGCCCTTCAAATTGCAGAATTTTACACGCGCCAGTAAAGCTTAAATAACACTCAACACTGGGGGTATGAGGAGAGGGAATGGGGAGGGTGGTGATGACAACGGTTACTTTGTGTGTGGGTGAGGCTTGATCAAGGTGACTGACTTATGTATTGTGGTTTGAAAGACTCTGGAATGAGAATACTGGCCTGAAAGTTCCAATTGATGACTAAAAATGTGCATGTATTTTGCACACAAGAGATGTCAGAATAACAGGAACATTCATTTCTTCCTATTTTTTGAATTTTGTGTCTTCCCCAAGCAGACAGATAGAGGGATGTCTAATTATCCACACAGTTAGATAAAAAGAGAAGCACCCCAATCTGTCGAGATGGAACTGGAAGTAAGGCAGCGGAAGACACAGGCAAACGTGCACATAGAAGACAGACAGTGAGACTGGCTCGTGCGTATTCGTGGGGTTCACTGGACCTTTTGGTGGTAATTGAATCAGTGTGAGTGCTGAGTAGAGCTAGCATAAAAACCTGTTAACCCAAAAGGTCAACTCACTGCATTGTTTATTTAACAGGGAGAGCAGAAAGAATAAGAGAGAGAGACTGTGAGGGAGGTAGAGAGAAGGAAAGGGCATAGTTAAATTCCGTGTTTTTGCATTATTGACAACTGTCAGAAAACTTCCAAGACTGGTGTCAAAAAGATGTGCTGTATTTCAAACCCAAGCTATGAGTTTCACCCTTCAATGTTGGCCAGACGACTCACCGGCATGTCTACAAAGAGCGTGCTCACAATGCCCTGAGCATCTAACAGTTCCTAGCCGAGAAGGACATTGCCATTTTGGATGTGCCTCCCTACTCACTCGACCTTGCTCCATTTGATAAAAAAATAAAATAAAAAATTCCAAGCGCAAGGGGGTGATTAAAGGGACCCGTTTTGAAGATGTGGACGCCATCAAGATGGCTGGGAAAACAGAGTTGTGGAGGATCCCAGAAGAATCCTTCCAAGAGTGCATGAATGTCTGGTATAGATGACTGGAAAAGTGCATTTCACTCCGGTGGGATTACTTTGAAATAGAAACTTGTGGTTTGTATGTTGGATTTGAAATGTAGAGTATCCTTTTTGACACCAGTCCTGGAACTTCCTGGTCAAAGGACTGGTATGAAGTCATTCAATAGAAGGAACAGCCTCAACATAGGGTCTTGGAGGTTATGTTAAATGAGAAAAATTGCATTTTAAGCAATACCACTCAAGCGTCACTGAATGTGCATTGTCCCTTTTTGTCAAAGTTACAAATAAATGATGTTGTTCGTCTTTGTTAAAGATTGTTTGGATGGGACTTGAAAAATTAGCTTTAGTTCAATAAAAAAAGGTATTTCACTCTTTAAAAGAAAATAAATGAAAGGGGACATAAGGAAGTAAAACTTGTTATATCTGCCCCTGATCAATACAAAAAAAAATCTACACAAAATGAATGACAGTGTGTGTGCCAAGACGCTTTAAATATAACAATTATATCAACAGCATGTCCTTGTGCTATATATATTTTTCGAGTAATTGTGCTTTTATAATTTTAAAAATACAGATAGACTGAGAAGATTTTGTTTTACAATCCAGATTGTTCCACAAACTGACACCTTTGAGTTGAAATACATCTCAACTTGTACTCACTTTCTCTTTTTTTAAATTTGATTTGTATATTGTCTGGTTAAAATGTCATGATGGGCTTTGTACATTATTTTGAGTCGGTTAAACTCCATCAATTCATACAATTTTAAAGTATTTAGTACAAATAATGAATTGGTGTGGTCTCTGTATCCACAACCGAAAACAACACGAATAGCACGTTTCTGTAGAAGAAAGATGGGTTCTGTATAGGTTTTGCCAGCACACCTCCACACTCCAATGCAATAGGTCAGATATGGAACAATCAATGCATTGTATAACAATAACAAAGCATTCTTGTTCAATGATTCTTTAACTTTGGGTAAAACGGCTACAGTTTTGGATACCTTATTTGTTTTATGGTAGTCACAGATTTGTCCAGAAACATATTATTTATTTCCATTCTTGCAAACTTTTTTCAAAAAATCTCTCAGGAGCAAATGGTTTGACCTCAAATCCTTGTGATACACTAAGAATATGTTTTAAGTGTGAGTTACGTTCAATGAATGCATACATGTTGCTCCTACTGTGCAAAGCAGTGCTACATTACAGGACTTTTTTTTTGCAAAGCTATGGCTAATGGCTTTAACCTCTGGATCAAGTGTTTTTTTTTTTTATACTTCACTGCAGCAGTTAACTTTATAACATCAAAGTTTCCTTCTGTAAGTCCCTTCAGGTACAAAGTTTGATGAATAAGGATATTAAGAACTAAGAAAAAAAGTAATTACGGTTCATTCCAGGTGAACGAAAATGGGGACACACTGATAAACGGCATCAAATTTGTGCGCGTGCATGACCGTGTGCAAAACACTTACACTGACGACGGCATATACATACACATGCATGCTTGTACACTTCTCTCAGCTAGTTGTACAGACACACACACACACACACACACATACACACACAGGCATCTGCATCTATCTGGGAAAGCCGTTAGCGGTTAGCGGTAGCACTTAGTGGCACAGCACGCTTCCTCAGTCCGCTCAGTCACCTTGATTCGTTTGCCCTTCACAGAGCCCTATTACTACTCTCCTGCATCACCGTCGGTGTGGAAGCATGTGAGTGTCTTACAGTAGGAAATGTCTACAGTATGTGTGTGTGTCCGTTACGTGGGCAGTAGCCCTACAGTGGTATTTAAATGCCAGCGGGGTTGTGGGGCAGACCTTGTGGCGGAAGTGACATCATTTTCGCAAGTTTAATGTCCCACATTTGCTAGCCACTTGATTAGGTACATCTCCAATCAAAATGAGGATGCAATGTAGATATAGAACACTACTAATCCATATTGTCTTCATTTAATGCAAATGCTTAATACTGATCTTTCTATTTGATTAGATATTCTCAGATTTTCGTAGTCCTCCATGAAAGCAGACTGTTTGTATTTAATCAAAATAAGACCTATTGATCAACATTTTTGGCGTGTTACGGAACAAACCAGTAAATTAATGAAAATCTTTTTTTTATTTTCTGCTCTGTCAATTTGATTTATTTTATTTTTTTGGTACCTGATTCATTGCAAAAATAATTGGCAGAGTAATCGATTATTGAAACACTATTTAGCAGCCTTACTTTAAATACTTAAAACAAATATGTGCTTAGATATGGCATTGCTCAGTGGTAGAGTGGTCATCGCCCATCCGTGAGGTTGTGGGTTCGATCCTCAACCCTGGTGACCACGTCGAAGCGTCCTTGAGCAAGACCCTGAACCCCGATTTTGCTCCCAGTGGACCTGGCAGCGCCTTGTATTGTAGCAGCTGAGTGTTAGTGAGCTGTTAGTATAAGTGCGTGTGTGTGCGTGTGTGTATGCGTGGTTGAATGTGAGGCTTCAATTGTCAAGCGCTTTGGGCACCATATGGTGTAATTAAAGCGCTATATAAAAAACAGTCAATTTACCATTTACCAATAACAGCCTTTTGGGGTCCATCCAGAATCCCCTGATGTGATTGTGTCACATGGCCCCTAATCCTCCTGGCCCTAAAAGATGCTATTGAATAGATTTGATGAAAGAGTTGCTTATTATATAAGATAAATTATATTGCTAATTTAAAATGTCATCAAGTTTTCCAGTAGTGTGTTATTTAGCATAATTGTCAAGTTTCCAAATGTCTTTCCCAACAGGTCCAGGTCCACTTGACCCTCCGACTGTTGCACGGCTGCATTCTCGAAATGTGACAATCACATGGGTCCCACCCTCGCAGCCAAATGGCATGATAAGAAGTTACAGCCTCTATCTACACCTTGGCCCTGTGTCGGATTTATATCACAAACCTGCCATCAATTTGGAACCCAACACAAGCTTCACTTCTGACCCAAGAACTGAAGAAGACAATCTTTACTCTAGTCAAAACTCGAAGTCAGCATCAGCAGTTGCCATGCTTGGATCAGACAGTCACCTATCAAAGGCTAACTATACTCCAGAGTCCACACATGCAGGCAATAGCAGTCAAGTCAATGGTTCAAACTTATTACAATCTATTGAATCCACCGACATCGCAGGGGTGTACCAAAACCCAGCAGTGTCACACAAAGGATACACTTCAAGCAGACCGAATATTAAACATTTAATCAATAAAGATGTCCTCCACTCTGCCAATTCATCAAGCTCACTCGCAGGTTTTAGCCCATCCCCTCCATCAGTCAATCTTTCAGGGAGCACCACAAGCTACACCTTCCTTCACCTCCTGCCATACCACTCCTACCACGTTCAGGTAAATATTTGACCCTCCATAAATATGGTCAAACTTGTACTGTTGTTCAACTTGTCAAATTTATCATTCTCCAATCGTCTAGCTGGAAGCATGCACCAGTGTCGGTTGCTCAGTGTCCAAAATTTGGCACTTTCGAACCTTGCCAGCTCCTCCTGAAGGCATCCCGGCACCCCACCTTTATTCTGACACCCCTACCTCGGTTCTCCTGTCCTGGGGTGCACCACAAAGCCCCAATGGGATTTTGGAGAGGTGAGAATCATACCTTTTTGACCTGATTCCTTTTCCCAAGATAGAGCCTTTTTCCCCTGACTGCATTTGGACCAAATCACAAGTGAATCAAATTGCATGTGTGTAGTCCACAAACAGTCTGAATAATCTGTCACAAATTGAAACCGTGCAGGATTTAGGTGAAATATTAATATCGTGTGAACTATGACAAAGGTGGCTGATTGAACGCAAAGTTGCTGGGACCGAACAGATCTCCACAGTAGGCCACCTTCCTCCAGAGCCTCTTCCGCTTTCCTTTCTGGACTCCTCATCGGCACTTAGTCCATGGACAAGTTATCACTATAGACTTGTTCTCCATAATCAGGCTGGCAGATCCACAGGTAAGACTGTAATTGCTGGCCTTCCGTACCTAAAAATGTAATTTCCTTTCAAACTCAAGCATGTCCATACTTGCAGGACCTTGGGTGGGTATCACCACCAGGCCTTCCAGACCTGCTGGTATAACCCCGCCGAGGGTCAACGTGTTGGGACCGGAATCACTACAGGTGATCTCGAGTTTGATTTGACATTCATTAACTTTGCGTCTTCAGCTGTAAAATACACAAAATAAGAGAGTGCAATTGTGGATCTATCCAGTCTCTCTGAGATTGACAGTGTTGAAAAGTCAAAGCAATGTCACACTCATTCCTCTGTCTTTCCTTCTCGGGATTTAATGAGAAAGCAAAAACATTCAACTCAAGGTCCCCTTCACAAAATGGGTGGGGCTGTGACCCTGTCGGAGACGGCTTCCTTCCTGTCGGCCATTTTGAAGGAGGGGCCGGCGTTAAATTCCAGCTCTGGCTAATCCCACATCAAGGCCTATCAAGAAAACACACAGACACTAACGCTGCATGCACAGGCGGCGTGCAAACACACTTGCGCACAGCCTTGCACTAATGCTAACAGCCAAAAAATGCTAATGCTTGTCATTATTCCAGAACCACCCCTGTCATCTCCACAGCTGCAAAGCTTTAGGGGTCAGACATCCAAGAAGGAAAATGTTCTTCCTGGTTGATGCTAATTGGACAGGCTGGCAGGCCGCTTCCTGGTTACCAATTGACCTTGACAACAGAGAGGATTTGGACTACAGTACTTGCCTTAATTCTCTAAATGGTCTCTTGTTCCAGATTTTTCTTCAGTGCACATCACAATTGCAGCACTTAACATTTGTCCTATTGTTGAACAAATGTTTCTAAAAAGTAGGGATGTTCAATACCACCCTTTTTAGGCCAGAGTACTCAATTCTTGATAGTTGATACCAAGTACCGATACCATTAGTACTTTTGATGCATAAAATGTCCTTTGATTTTTTTTAAAAAGACCTTTATATCCCAATATTAAAAAAAAATCATTAATGGCAATTTTAGATTATTCTAAATTTGTAGTTCGTTATTATAAAACAGCCACAAGTACTGATGCCTTGAAAAAAAGGCCTGGTATCGATACTTGCCCATCCCTACTTAAAAGTATGCAAATATATACATAATATAGGCACCTATTGCAGAATAAGGTAAAATGAATAAGTAGCCATTACATGGTATTTTTAAGGCTGTTTATCTATTTAACATTTAACATGAAAATCATTCACACAATTCCCTCTTTCCTTTTTGACCTGCATACTCAAGTCCTGCACTGGCGCTTGTGTGTTGAAAGGACAGAATTGTGCTGTCAGCTAAAAAGCACTCTCTCAATGCCTTCTTTTGAATATAATAATAGCATGATGCTCACACACCTCACTCCCCACATTATCATTTGGCGCTCTCTCGCTCAACTACACATAAGCACACGCTCACGCACACACTGAGACTGTACTGGCCTTAGCCCCCGTGGTCTGTGTCAGCCGAGGGTCTGCGCTGTCTTCACCATCTCCAGATTACATCAAGCTATTCAATCTGTAAATGACTTCTAGCACAAAGCACACCCTACACGCACTTTGGGAAATGAGCTACCTAACTCAACATGACCCTGCCCATATGCGGCTGGCTGTGCATGTGTGTGTGCGCGTGCAACTTTGTGGGTGTGTGGGTGTCCTGTATCACCTCACAGTGTCACTTGTTAAATGAATATCAAGGTTGCATAAGAAATAATTGTTCCTGACATCCATTCATAATATTCTCATCAGCATTTGACCACCTAATCACCTACACTCATAAGTCCCAAGCGTCTCTGAACTGATGACTTATTGTACATGACAGTTTGTGTGCCTAAGTGTGTTAACGCACGCAGTCTGTTAGCATTAAGCAGATGTGCAGTCGTAAGTCATAAGCATAAATGCACAGTCTTTTGTATTTGAATGTATTTATATAATGTATTCGCACGGGTGTCTACGAATTCACATGAAAGATGCGAATGAGTTTGTGTGTTTTAACATTTGTGTGTTTCACTTTACCTTCATCCTTCGCCCTAAAATGCTGACAGCCTGAACAGCTTCCAAATCAGATGCACCGCTCGGCAACTGCAAGCTTTTGTTTTTGCATGCGGCAATTCCATTACCGGCCGCCTTTCATTATTTTAGCATGCCGTTTGTGCATGTGTGCGCGTGCATCTTTATATGTGCGTGCGTATTCACACACCCCGTTTTAAATGTGATGAAAAGAATCGTCTGTCCAAGTCAAAGTCAGGTTATCTCTCCTCGCGAGAGATTTGATTGCAGAAGCAAGTGATGACACATGCACGCTGAAATGCCACCCACAAGACAACACTTTGTAGGACTCCAGCAACATGCTGGCTACTCTGTCCACACTCTGATGAAGATACTGTATGCGTCTACACACACACACACACACAAACACACACACTGTTCTGTGACTTCCAGTAGTTCATCCATCTAAAAGCTTTCTGCTGTTCTCAGCAAGCTGAAAATACAGTGGTACCTCTAAGGACACTGTCTGAACTTTGATTTGTTCATATTTTGAAACAATGTTTCCCATAGGAAATAATGTAAAGTGAATTAATTTGATACATGTGAAACTGTCACAATAATTAAAAAAAAATATTCAGGCAATATTTTTTAACATCATGGGAAAAAACTTGGATTGATTTGGAACAACCAGCTTGATATGTAACGAACATGACTACTGCATAACCGTTTACATTTCTGTGGTTATGATTATTTTTATCCTTTGAGTTGTATGGTTCTATTACCCTTCTGTGTTGGAATTACAAAAAAACACCAAATTATTGTCACATGGCCTCGACAAAAACACCTGACTGCGAAACCTCGATGGGGGAGAGTAAGGCTGGATGAGTGGAAGCAACCTCAAACCCGTTGACGAAGCGCTTGTATGGGAGAATCGAAATAGGAAACCTCAACGTGCTGAGAGAAACCTCCGCAAAGGAACCTTGACGTGCAGACAAAAGTGTCATTCAGTAACTCTTGCTAAGGCAATACACAATTCTATATGACAAATAATGATCTATATGATAAAATAAGAGTAACTAGACAAACTAAGAGAGACTATTAGGCGCATAGCAACGGACCAAATATTATCATCATAAGAAACATAGTAACTGCATAAGACTAGACTAACTAAGAGTGGGGACGGCGTGGCTCAGTCGTAGAGTGGTCGGCTTGCAATCCTGAGGTTGTCGATTTGATCCCAGGCCATTGTGACCACGTCGAAGTATCCTTGAACAAGATACTGAACCCCCAGTTGCTCCTCATGCTAAATCATCAGTAGGTGAATGAGAGGTTAAAATGTTAAAAGGAACCCCGACTGTAATGACAAGTTTGCTCTATATTATTTAATTGGTTGTTACTAACATAACTATGAGATTCATTTTTCAAAAATCATTTCCAGTTTAATACATTTTGTAGAAACTTTATTTGGACGTCATTGTTATTTACGTCGCAACGCATTCAGTGCGAAGTGGCGTAAAATGGCAGCAGGCCGAGCACTGTGAAACGCCCATAAAGAAAGCAAGGTAAGCCTTGTAGCGTTCCTCTAGGGACGATCAAAATTCTTGAATGTGTCTGGTGAATGACGAGAGCACGCCGTGGTTGAGGGTGACTCTCCCGATCGCATGTTGTTTCTTTGGATCGCTACGAGGTTAAACTTGCTTTCTTTGTTGGCGTTTCACATTGCTCGGCAGAGGGCTAGCCGCCATTCTACGTCACTACGCACTGAATGTCTTGCGACGTAAATACAATGGCGGCGTTCGTCCAAGTAAGGTTTCTACAAAATTCATTAAATTTGCAAATGATTTTTGAAAAAACGAATCTCATAGTTATGTTAGTAACAACCAAATAAATAATATAGAGGAAACTTGTCATGACAGTCAGGGTTCCTTTTAAGTGCTTTGAGGGCCTTATAAGGTGGAGTGCTATATAAATTAAGTACCATACCATTTACCAAAAACATGACCCAATCCAAATCCAGTGATTATAAACAAACTAAGAGTGACTAATAGGCACAACTGAGCACTAGACAAACTTAAGAAAAATACAATATAATTTAAACTGATACATTCTCTTGCAGGTCACATGGTCACCACCTTTGATTCCCAATGGTGAGCTCCAAGGTTATGAGATACGTCTCCCAGAGCCTCGCATCTTCCACAATGGCGGCAACACATCTGAGCTTGTCGTCATGATAACAAACCTAATTCCGTACACAAACTACAGCGTTAGCGTGCTGGTGTGTTCCAAGGGGGGTGGATATGTTGGCGGATGCACAGAAAGTCTGCCCTCTCCGGCTACCACATTACCCACCAGCCCCCAAGGCCTGGCGCCGCTGTTCGTGGTGGTCGTCAGTGAGTCCTTCCTTGCAGTTTCTTGGCAGCCTCCACAAAGGCCTAATGGACCCAACATAAGGTAGGACTGACATAAATGTTTCATTAACAGTGATGTTATCTTTTCAGGAGTCGTAATATTATGTTGAACTTCAGTTAGTCAAATCTTTATGTACTCCATAAGACCTTGAATGGGTACCAAATTGGGTATAAATACCTTTACCGCATAATGGTGCACTATTTTGATTGGCATGGTAGCAGCTCTTTTCTGTTCTGACCTGTGCTTTTGTGGCAACAAGTCTTATAATGTAAAAGTCAGTTGTTCTTTACAGGTAATTAAAATGCACGAGCCCGCCTCTGTGTTCTGCACAGCTCAGCTCCGCATGTTTGTTTAAGTGGGTTGGTTAAAAGGTGGCATTAAGCCCTTCTTTTCTGATTACAGCAGAAATTAGCATCACTGTGGGGAGAGGAAAACACAAACCCTGCAGAAAAACACAACAAAAGGAGGGAAGGATGAGCTGCAGTCAAAATAAACAAATAGCAAACATGGAAAGCAGGCTGAAGAGGAGGAAATTAGTGATAAGGACTTAAATTGGCTGAAAATTGTGTACAAGTTTGTTTTTTGTTTTTTACATGCATTTAGTCACGTATAAACTGTGCATGTGTTGTATGTTAACACATTCTTGAACAACTTATCCCACATATTCTTTCTTTTATTAAAATTTCCCCTTCAGGTTCGAGTTGCTGCGGCGTAAAAGCCACCAGCCTCTGGGCGTCGCCGCCGTCCCCATAGTAACATCCCAATCCCATAACGCGTCCGAAGATCTCCATCGCTGGTTCCATGTTTACTCCGGCACCAAATTGTTCTACCAAGATAAAGGCCTAAGCAGGTGAGATTACTGAAATGAGCTCTAGAGCAAACGCAGCCAGCCATGTGTGCAGAGCCGGTCGGCGAGCAGCGGCTGATGCCGATCTTTTTAATACCGCTCAAAGATACATTAAGCAAATATTCCAAAGAATTAAATTGTTTTTCACGCAGCGTCACCCTAATCTCGCTTTGGCACTTGGTGCAAGATGATGTTTTTTGTTGTTGTTTTTTAACTCCCACTTTGCTCACTCTGGGTGGACTTTTTGGCGTTGCGTTTTCTATTTTGCTGCAAGTAATCAAGTGACATACTCTGAACTCATCAGCACTTGATGCACATGATGGTTGCTTTTGTTGATATCTTAAAGACCCCTTACCAATGATTTTTGTAAGGAAAATATAGGAGAACAAAATTTCTGTCAGCGACCAAAGTGTTGTCATGCATAGTTACCGTAAATCATCTCTGCACAGGTATCAAAGCACCTGCTCTAAAGAGTGTTTTGTTTTGTTTTCTGAGTGCCAGTATAGACATACAGTACCAGCACTGACACTAGTATCAGCATACTGTATGTGCATCGCCAGTTGTAAAAATAATGCCATCATCTTTCACCAGATTCACCCACTACCAATATCAGTTAGTGGTCCGTAATGATGTGGGCTTCACTTCGGGGGAAATTGTCACTGCGGTCACCATGGCTGGGATTCCTCTCCGAGGTCCATCTCTATTTGCATATGCTGTCAATCACACAGCGCTTCACGCCAACTGGACACCACCCTGTAAGAGGACCACTGACTTAAACGTTGTTTGACAGGCTCACTTCTTTATGTACAACCTGCTCAGTCTAATACAGGAGAGTCCAAAATTCCTGCTTGTTGTGGTTGGGATTTGTAGTTTGGTTTTGTAATATTTTGTCAACTCATTCACTCCCAGCTATTTTTACTAAAGCAATTCCCTTCACTCCCGGCTGTTTTACTGGATTTTGACTGATTTTGCAAGGCTCACAGAATATTGTGTTCTATTGCTATAAAAACGTGGAACCTACCAAAAGAAAGATTAGAGTCTCTTCTTTCATTAGGAAAAAAAAGTATATTTCTATCCGTTTCCGTTTTGCATCAATTAGCATTAAAATATAGCTAAGTTTCATCATTATTCACATATCTATTTAGAAACATGATTAAAAGTGTTTGGGGGGGTTTCAACATGGCCCTGGTTGATCTCTTTTGTTCTGCTGCCACCTACTGGCCGTTTGTGTAATAACTAACATTTCTTCAACCGTTCTTTGCAGTTAAGAGACTGCATCAAAGCCGTATGCTCTAGCATAATTTTTTTTTAAATTATTTTTAAATATACGAAACGTATAAATACGTCTTTGGGACACTTAAAACGTTTAAAAGAAAACGCATTTATACGTTTTTGTGAGCAAATAACACTGAGCATTACTGTAGCTCACCAAGCCAATCAGGGGGTTTATCTATCTGTTCATCTGTTTTCCGTATCGCAGCTGACCTTGAGCGAGAGGCTCGGTACAGTCTGGACTGGTCGCCAGTCATTCACAAACAGTAGGAAATGACCCTGAGAAAAATAATGCAAATAGAGCAAGATTGTTATGGTTAACAGAAACTAATGAAATAATTTAAATTACAATTGAAAAAACATTTTGTTTATTAAATAAAAACAAAAATGCTTTTAAAAATTAAAACTAACTGAAAATTCATCCTTTAAAGTTTATCTACTCGACAAATACTCCTTATTTAAAAATAATAATAATACTAAAACTAATAAAAACTCAAGTAAAATGATGCATATAGTATTTGAATGAATAAATGCTAACAAATCTGCTCAAAATATTCCCTAAAACTAACTGAATTAAAAAAAATGGTCATTACAAAATGAAAACTATTTATAACCCTGAAATAGTGCTACCCTCTCTGTTAAAAAATAATAATAAAAGAACGCAGCTCTTGTATTGAATCTCATTGGATTTTGCAGGTGTACCTAATGAAGTGTCCAGTCTGTGTAAATAACAAAATAATTACAAAAGAGAAAAATAAATGAAGTATGATTTTAACCGATTGTAACTGTCCTTCCCCAGCGTTGCACAACCTGCAGGGTGAAGTGGAGTCGTACTTTCTTTCAGTCGTCTCTGCCAACTCCAGACAAAACTTTGTCTTCCCCCCAGAAATCCTCTCCACAGTTGTGACTGACCTTTGGCCCAGGACCACCTACACGGTGTCATTACACGTGTCTAATGGTGCACATAATACAACTCAGTCGATAGTTAACGTCACCACAGAGGATGGAGGTATGTGAATTTATGCATGCCTATTGGGGCTTTCAAGACTTAATTATTAATTTACCAGTGTTTTTGTGTTCAAGTTATATTGTTTACAAGTGTTAATGTGAGTGGTGCGATTGCATTGAGTGTGTAAATTCAATACACTTTTGCTAAGTGTCTGTGTTAATGTGCATTTCACTGTGTCTCGGTGCTTCACGGGAGATGTTAAATACATGTAGTCAGGCATGAAATCAATACAGAGTGTGCATGCGAGGCAGATTTAAGGTGTTGTAAAAAGCTTGTCAGCAGACGTAACAGACACACAAAGTACACACAGCGCCAGACAACAAACATGGCAACCCAGCGACCATTACTTGAGCTTTCTGTCAAGGTTATTGTTTATATATTTGAAAAGTGCGCAATCAATAATATTACGCATTCACCAATGGCCATTGCATTAGGTACTGTACATCTTTTGAGGATTTAGTTAGGTTTAGAATTGCATTGAATCAAATTAAAAGTTTTACCTTCTCATGAAGATATTATATGTAACTGAAACATTTTAAATGCTATGTAGTTCTGTATCACTATTATCAACCCAATAATCCATCCACCCATCAATTTTCTTAACCACTTAGTCCTCACACTTTCTGTTATTACTGTATATATTTAGGGAAGATCTTCTCAAATAGCGGGTGTACAATGTGATGCTTTTGGGGGGCATGTATGACCTCAGGCCTCAGGGAACTTTTATTTTTTGCCATATTGGAATAAAGTGTAAATGCACATCCACTACAGTAGGTGGCAGTGGCACTGTCATTGTCAGAAAGTTCAAAAGTAGTATCATCTTTTCCTTTTACAGACAAGTGATAAATTGTGTGTGTGTGTGTGGGGGGGGGGTGTTGCAAAATGTTGTTTTTCTTCCTAGGGGTGCGTAACCAAAGAAAATTCTAAGTATCCTGTCTTTGATCGTATTTAATCAGGGTACTATGTTCCTAATTTTGTGGTCATGACGCCACCCCCCCCCCCCCCCCCCCCAACTAACGAAGACATTTCAGTTACAGTATCTCATTTGTACAGAACAATACTCTTTTTGAAACTTTCAATAATTAACAATTGTACTTTTGTTTGTTATTTGGGTATTTCTTTTTTTTATTTGGTATTGGCCCATTGTGGGACTAATGAAGGTTATCTTGTCTTTCCTTTCCATTCACTCTGACCATCGCTTTCTCTTTATTACCTTACAATCTTTTGAGGTATAATTGCACTTTGAAGCCTTTCTTTTCCTCTCTAATCTGAGCAGTAGACTGAAAAATGCATTAAAAACATTAGATGATCGTTGGGAGCTAAATGCAAAGCATGGCTCGTTTAACTGAGGGTCATTTAGTTTTTCGTCTTCCACCTGCAAGACGTCATATACTCACATCATTGTCACCAAATATAATTGAACTAAAACAGCCCGAACCTACCACTTTTTTTTGTGAGACAACAGACAATAGCAAGATGCTGCCTCTGTTAGCTTGTGCAATATGTGTTCAGGTAGTGGCGATCTATTTACAGTTTTATTTAGAGAAATGAACCAAAACAGTTCCGAGGTGGACAGTAGAAATGAGAGGTTCAGGTATTATGACGAGTATTTTGCTGCACTGTGTGGACTTTTGGTTATAACTTACAGGTTTTTGACAGTTTTACAAGTCTGGCCTTATGATCTCAAGCTTAGCACTGTTTAAGGGCATGTTAAAATTTTAGCACTGTGGATTTTGTGTAATGGTTTATATGCGCCGTCATCAAATCGGTGTTGTGTGAATATGTGACAAGTGATGTTGCATTATCATGTCCTTGTGCTGATGATCGTGTCATTGAAGTTTTTGGGTCTGTTTTGTCACGCACCAATCTTCAGAGCCAGATGGGATGTCTGCCCCAGAGGTGGTTCCGGTTAACAGCAGCGCCGTTCGTTTGCTCTGGTCACCTCCTCTGCAACCCAATGGAGTCATTACTGGTTACCGAGTTTACCTTGACGACCGCCTCCAAGTTGGCGTAGACAACAGCTCGGGGTCCTCCCTGCTGGGGAATCTTCTGCCTTTTACTGTTTACAACATTCAGGTACTCACACTGACATACAAAAAGTGCAGTGTTGTGTGTTTCTAATGTGTGCGTGTATATTTCAGGTGGAGGTGTGCACCGTTTATGCATGTGTGCAGAGTAATGTTACTCAGACAACCACTGTGGAGGACTTACCCGCCGGCATGACCACACCGAATACTCAAGTACTCGGTCCAAGGTGATGCTAGATATATTTTGAATTTAATTGAGTACAACCACACCTCACCTTCATCATCACAATTTTTGTCTCCTCTCAGGGTTGTCAAGTTGGACTGGTCACCTCCAGGCCGACCGTGTGGCATCATGCGTGGTTACGATGTCTTAAGACGGACCTTTGGGTCATGTGGCTCTCGGTCCGCGGGAGTCGCGTCGTATGTGAGCTGCTCCTACTTGCAGTGTCCAGCTACTCATCGAGTGTGTGGGACGTCATGCTTCCACCCTGACCAGCAGGTGATTAGATCCGTTTGTATTTTCCAAAATGTGACATTAGAGGGGTCTCTACATTTTGACATTCTGTTCCTATGGCATTTGGTTGTCGCATGTTGCAAATTCAGTTAGTATACAGTCACATCTTGTGACTAAATGAATTGATTAAATTGTGATAAA
This sequence comes from Leptonotus elevatus, assembly GCF_054856555.1. Classification (NCBI taxonomy): domain Eukaryota; kingdom Metazoa; phylum Chordata; class Actinopteri; order Syngnathiformes; family Syngnathidae; genus Leptonotus; species Leptonotus elevatus. The sequence continues at coordinate 12,421,910 of NC_141241.1, read as the reverse complement.
TGCACACACAAATCAAAGTGACTGCACTGCAATTAATCAGTCACTGTGTCAAACAATCTCTTTCAAACTCAATGCAAGAAAGTGAAAGTATGCATGAAAGTAGTTAAAAAGGGAAATTACAAAAGAGCGATTAAGTCATGTTTGTAATATTTAGACTTTACTCTCTTAGATTATTTTTTTTCTTGTCTTGTAAAATCATAACTGTAACTTTCAGAGCATATTTGGATGAGTTATCAAAAATAGCCTCCATGATTTTAGAGGGATAATAAAAGTAATCGATGATTGAATTAACCAACTTTTGCCAAATTCTCTGATGTAAGCCTTCCATTATTATTATTATTATTATTATTATTATTATCATCATCGTTATCATCATTATTCTCTGATTTCTGTTGTCCTTCATTAAAACAGACTTTGTGTTGTGTTTGAAAAAGAGTACATTAGTCCCTCTTGTGTGATATTGCTTAATTGTTGTTGTTTTTGTATCACTATTAATACCAAATGAATAACTAATTGGTTAATATACAGTAATTTTGAGGGGAAAAAAAGATTCTGTAATACACTTAAATGCAAAATAATTTAAAATTTGTAATAATTGTTCGATTAATAATTTCATTTCATTTATTTGTTTATTTTTTTAAATAGGACAGAACATATTAATGAACATTTACAAATGTAAATATGTATGGTATTATAGCCGTTTGACTAATCGATGGAATAATGATTACCCGATTATAAAGTTACTCAAATAGGGACAGCCCTACTTGATTTCCAGATCTACCTAATGTCAAAGCTCGTTTCAGTAAATGAGCGTTGTCCTCACCTTTTATTGTAATGCTAACTTTTTTTTTCACTTTTTTGTTGTTTACTTTATTTCCTCATGGTTTTCAACCAGGTTTGCTGCGCTGGAATATTGTACCCGAAGATGCCACAACATCACTGCTGTGCAGAGCACTATCTGAGCTTTCCTAATTCCACCAGTCCAATCTGCTGCAAAGGCAAACTGTTGCCACCTCTCCCTCGCCACCACTGCTGTGGAGGGTACTATATTCTCCTAGAAGCTAGTAAGTATGTTCCATGGGATTTATTCTTTTCTACTTGTGTTTGACTTTACAGCATTTCCCTTCATCTGACCTTGTCTCTGTAGATGAATACTGCTGCCCCGACCACTCGCAGGGCCGTGTCTCAGTGGGGCCTGGGGACAGCTGCTGTGGGGGCGCTCCCTACGCCACCAAAAGCGGACAGCTGTGCTGCAGTGGGAGCCTCCATGATGCTTACCGAGTCCAATGTTGCGGAGGCCATGTTGTAGATCGTGCACTGGTCTGCTGTGGTGGAGCTGAAGAAGGACAAGTGCATACATACATTCCAGGTGAGAGATGTGCCCCAAACAAACTTCTTCGTGAATGCTGGATGAATATGAATGTCAAAATTGAGATGTACAGTTTTTGGGTGTCTGTAAAGGTGTTCAATTCAGTGCTGACCCACATAAGAATGATTCTGTCTATTGTAGTTCAATTTGTATAGGAACACCAAAAAAAGAGGGCCGAGTAGAGAAAATGACAGAGAAGAATTAAGCATCAGGGGAAGAGGTAGACACATGGCGCAGGAACGTGGGGTCGTTTCCCTTTCTTTCTTCCTGCAGTGTCCCGAAGCACCCGGATACCGTGGCACAGATGGGACTATGTGTGTGTGTGTGTGTGTGTGGGTGTGTGTGGGTGTGCACGCGCGAATATATGTATATGTGTGTGCATATAGGTGAATGTGTGTGTCATTAGACATCTTTGTCATGGCAGATGATGATGAAACACACTCTGGATGGCTCAGTTGAGGCCACTGCCAAGCACACAGCAGGACAAATAACACACACATTCTCGCTCCCCTTCACAACACACACAATTTCACACGTATACCTTATTAGATACACACACACAAACAAACACACACACATAGACAGAGTCAACAGGGTACGCTCTGCGGGGTTCACTTAGTGTTGAGTGCCAGAGATAGACACATGGACTCTATTCATCACGTACTGTATGAGCAATGGCCTCATATGTATGGGCCTATAGTTCTTTATTAGCTATTTACTCGGGATGTGCGATTACCGATACCAATGGGCCGATACTCGCAATGGCGGCTCTCTTGTGGCTGTTTTAGGGTCAAATTAGAAGAATAGAAAATTGCCATTAATTTCATACACTTTTAAGAAAAAATGCTATACTGGGATATTTATTAACTCTTTGACTGCCATAAACGTTATAAAACGTTTAGCATAAACCTAGGGAAGGGCGCCGAGGACGTTAAAAGACGTCCCCTATGTTTTTTTTTTTTTTTTTCAAAAACGGGTGCAGGAAAGCCTTGGGCAGCTGTGCTGAAAGAATCAGGCTGATCTGATTAGTCAAAGACTCGTTTTGGCCCCTAGAGGGCAGCGATGACTCTCTTTGCACAAGGTTGGATGGGCCGCCCACCGTGGGCGTCAGTAGAAGACGTGAGGCGGAGCTAGAGTGTTGAGGAGACAATGGCTGATCCAAGCCACAATGGCTTGACCAAGCAACCGGTTACAAGCAGCTCAGCTTGAGCATTTTTTTCAAAGACGGAAAGCATCAATCAATACTAAAAAGCGCATTGATGTCAACGATGATGATGACAACGAGCTCTACGCCAAAGTTGGAAGCTTTGGCGTGACTGTTATGAACACGTAGTAAGCCTCACGGCTAAGCGCGGCTAGCGCGGCTAGCGCTGCTAAGGCCGGAAAACGCGCACAATAGCCGGCCGGGTACTTCTACACAATCGGACATTCGATCGGGCGATGGAGAGTTGGCATCGACCAATGCAGATTGATGATGATGATGAAGATGACTCTACGCCAACGTGACTGTTATGAACACGTAGTAAGCCCCACCGGCAAAGCGCGGCTAGCGCGGCTAGCGCTGCTAAGGCCGGAAAACGCGGAGCTGCACAAGCGGACATTCGATCGGACAATGAAGAGTACCCCGAGTCCAATGCATATTCATCGGAGGAGCGGGTACAGTCTGATCACGGAGAAGACACTGTTTCTGGACTACGATGCCACCATGAATGGAGTGGATGAAATGGATCAGAACATCTACCACTCGGTATAGCAACTGAAGGACACGGGGAAGCGAGACGTAACACCACCGTAACGTAACCGTAGCATGATCCTGATATTAGACTTGATGACACACTGCAGTATATACTTGCTATTCCCCGGAAAAAAACGGCCGGCAAGAAACGCGAAGAGGCAATCTGTTGTGCAAATGCTGTTGCGTCTCTTTGCACGCAGGAGAGTGTTACAAAAAGAAAAACTGTCGTTGAAACATCCACATATTTGTAAATAGCACCACAGTTGCACACATTTGTAAATAGTTTGCCAAATTGTTGTCAAATTGTTACACTGTTGAATGTAAATAAACGTATTTTGCTATCAAAAAACACTTTTTCATTCTTGGTGGTAGTGTTTTATAGAAGTAAAGCACTATTTAGGTGTTTGTGGCATCATTCATGGACAAAAAGAAGTGTCAAATTCACTAGAATGCATGAAATAATATCGTTTCACTAAAAGCTTGATTTCTCCGTATTTTGGTCCAACACGGGCGAAATTGGGTCAAACTAACCATTTTCTATTGTTGATTACTAAAGAACGGAATAAGGTAGAAACAAACTCTTTTTTTCTGATGAAAGATGAAAGTCCAATCTTTCATTTGGTAGTACGTGTGTTTCCATAGTCCAAACAGAACATTTTCTGTGGACCTTGAAAATCAGTCAAAATGCTTAAATCGGCTGGCACTGGCGGCATCCCTTTTCTGAAAACGTCTGGCAGTCAAAGAGTTAAAATGTCATGTACGAGTTATGATAACCCACATCAGGATTTGTAAGGATAGTTTTTAGGGACACACAGATTATTGGCCGCGCCAATTATTAAGCGGGAATATTCAGCATTTTGATGAATATCGGCATGGGCCTTTTTTTTTTTTTTTGAATTGCCGATCGATAATAGATCAATTGATAACTTCAGGGAAACAAGCACCTCTCTGCACTTTTTGTTTTTGTTTGAACTTAAAACTAAGATAAGTGAAAATGTAATTTTAATTTGTGTAATTAATTAAAAATAAATAAATATTTAATATTTGGAAATTTTGGGAAACTACTGTAGAAAACAAAAGGGAGCTATTGTTTAAGTTTTCATTTAACTTTTTAAGACGAGCTGATGACCACAGCAACTACATGAACTTTGTGCTAGTATTTTAAAGCAAAGATGTCTATTGGCTAACATTAAAAAGAAAACAATTTGCAAATCTGAAATGTTGAACTAGTAATAGCAAAATTGAAAAGTAAATATATGCTTTTTAAAGAGTTTGCATTTTTTAAAGTGATGCAAATATTTTCCCTATTAGTGAAAGTATATATCGACTCCAAATATTGGTTATCAGCCTCCTTGACTACAAATTATTGATATATCTAGAAACAAAATTATGATTCATAGGAGAGACCAAATTTTGAGTAGCTGTCCAACGTAGTGGCCACTTTCCCAGAAACAGTTAAAATTCTGTGACATTGTTTTTTGGAGACATTTTATGTATCAAAAGTACCAGTGGTATCGGTACTTGGTATCGGTAACTACTTAAGAGTTGAGTACTTATACTGGTATCGGTCTGAAAGAAAAGTGGTACAGAATCTCCCTAATTTTTACAAATGAATGCAAATGTCAACAAACAGCTATTTCTATCACTTTTCCATTTTTTCAACCATTCCCCATTATGGGATTGACATTAAGCGTCACCGTTGCTTTCAAATTCTTATTGCAAATATCACCTTTCCTATCTAACTATCCTCCTGCTCCATCCTCTGGCCTCGTGTTCATCTCACCACCTTTTCTTCCTCCTCCTCTCTACCCCCCCCCCCCCTTCCCCTTCCCCATCCCTCTCCATTCACAGCCACTCATCAGTCATTAGCGTTAGCTTCCCCATTGAGAGCATATGGTATGATGGATCGCAGGGCTAGCGGCGCTAGCGAGGCTAAGGGCCATTTGCCGGGTGTGCTGCGGTGTGGGGGGAGCCCCGGGGCCAGAGATGCAACCTCGACCCCACACGTCTGCTTCGAGAGCCTCCCAAACACAACATGCATAGCCTGCTTAACCTTGGCTCGGGTCACTCACGATGTTCGCACCATGTTGACGGATTGGTCGCTTTAATGACAGGCAGATTAGTGACAAAAAGATGTTGCCAAAAGTGTCAGGTATCACAACGTAATTCAGGTGCGGGATCAACCAACAGAAAATAAAAATGGGGGGGGGGTGTTTTTGAAATAATAAAACGGGGGGGGGGGGGGGGGTAATGCATCCAAATTCAAATGGCAGCCCCAAAAGAAGAAAGTGTGTGTGAGAGAAGAACTAGATGGAGCAGATTAAAGGAGGAGTGAAGGGTATCCCATTGTGCCCAGCTGATAGACTAGGTTAGGCTGATGTGATTACGGGGTCCCTGAAGTGCGATCTATCACACATTACCGTCCACACTGTCAACAACCATACAGACGCGCTGCAGGGGAACGCCAATGCCAGGAGACAGCCGTCTGGCAACCGATACGCTGGCCTGCATGCACGTGCGCACACAGAGAGAGATGCTCACACACGCGCACACTCACAATCAGTAGAAAGAATGGCAAAGCGACACAATCACTGGGAAAACATGCCTGGTTGTAAACGAGACTTTAAAACACAATATGGAGGTATTACTTGTTTTGGGACAAAAACATATCAAAATGAAATCACAGGAAATAGAGACGAGGTCAGAAATGTCAGCCACTCCACCGCATTGCCTCCTCCACATCAAAAGAAGATTCTATTCCGCTTTGTCTTGTCAGCACAAAACTGCTGCAATTCTCTATTGTTATACCTCAATCATTCATGTGCTGTTGATTTTTGCCAAAGTAAGAGCCTTGTTTATTTTGAAACATTAAATCAAATCCATCTGTCCATTTTCTCTAGAGCCTATCCTCATTAGGGTTAGATGATTTGGGGTAAGAGACAGGATACGCCCTGGACTGGTCGCCAGTTAGTTGCAGGATGCTATAGGCAAACAGCCATTCCCATTTACAGCAATTATGGACAATTTAGAGTCTTCAATGAATCTAACATGCATTGTTTCCAATGTGGAGGGTTAGCCGGGGTACCTTATGGTCAAAGATTTACTTTGCATGTTCCTTATCATCTTTCTGGCAGTCCAAGTTGCGATCTTAAGACATTCACAACACAGTAAGCAAGATGATGTTGAAACATCATTTAATACAACATGGACAAAATACAATAGAGGGGGTCACATTTTAGATTGCCAGCAGCCAATGATCTTTAAATGTTTTGGGTATATTTATCTTAAGTCAAACAAAGAACCACTTAATATTTATATACAATCAAGCCAAATTATGTTCATCATGTAGCCTCTCATAGAACTTTCTTCTCTATGCGGAGGCCTCACTTGACGTCCGTTCGACCGCTGGACTTTAAAGGCACATTTCTTTCCTCCCCATATAACGGTCTGATTGTGAAGTGTAGTGACTTCAGAGGCATTCATTCCACATTTAAGTTGTTCATCCTTATCGAGTTTGCTTACATTTACTACACTTTTATGGTTGTTCAAAGTAGGTTCTGGGCAGTTAATCGAAAATGTCATTGTGAGTTGGATTTTTACTTTTCACGATCATAAAAACACACTAATCGAAGAAAAACGGTTAATGTGCTAAGTGCCGGTTGTGTGTTAGTTTGCAAGTTCAAGAATGCAACCTGATTGCAAGGCATGTGACAAATGTTATTCTACCCTCGCTGAACCTAATATTGGTTATTTAGTGACTCCCCACTTGTAGTTTACTGTAAAACTAAACGCCTAGCAAAAATAATTCCACACATTGTATATTTAAATACAAGACATATGTTGTTTTAGAAACATTGAAGATGTTAATGATAGCAGTCTATTTTAAATCCCATTGACACGTTTTTTGAAAATTAGCATTGAGTTCCAAGAGGGATATTCCTTCAAATAACAACTATTCACACACTTAATCGTTATAGTAACACACTCAAGCAGGTAATGACGCAATAGCAAAAAACAATATTCAAAGGTATATAGTTTTCCTAATCTGTTTCTGTTATATTAATAAAGTTTGATTGTGACTTTCTTATTCTACTATTTTTTTTATCCTTATCCATGTGTGCACGGCACCACACTGCTCCCAAGAGGTGGTACAGCAAGGAACAGCCAGTATTCACTTTATTTTTTATTATTGTTGTTGTTTTTTAATATATTATTTTGATATATTATGGTTTTACTTAAATACTAATTTATTTTCTGGTTCTTTCAAGTTATATTCAAAGTTGAATTATGGGACTTGAATTTGAAGTTTTGAGTTTAGTGAATAATCTTGTTTATTAATCATGAGTTCATTGAAAATAGTTTTTTCCATAATCACACAGCCCTAATTCATAGTCCATTCATTTTGGGAAAGATAACAAATGACATACATGTTAATATTGCCCCACTTTTTCCTCCATCTTGACCTGTGTGGTTGAAGTTCAAGACCAACTTTTAAATTCTTCTTTGGCCCTCCCCGAGTTTGCATGCTAGATGTTCTTGTAAAATTTAAGGTGAGATTAGATGGTATTTAAAGATACGTGTGTGGTGTCTATGGCCTCCCATTGCTCCCTGACTCCCCCCTCAGTCTCCGCCGTAGTGTGAGCTCCACTAATCATTTCCCCTTCACACTTACACTATATGCTGTGCACTCGTCCACTGACCCTTCAGCTCCCACCTTCGCCATTTCTCAGTGTGCACGCGCCACTGTAAATAGCCTCCCCAAGTTCACGTCTTCCTCTCTTCAAAAAATCTGAGCGTTTCTTTAACTCCTTCACTGACTCCCTCCCTCTGTCCCAGCCCAGCAGGCCCCATCCAAACGTTCAAGGACAAATCTGAATATCCCTTTTCACCGTTTAAGTGTTAAAAGCCTGGCGGTGGCGGGGTGTTATCTTAACGCGCCTTGCCGTGCCATCATCAGAGCGGGTGATGAAAATGGCTGTGATGATGCTAAAAGAAGAAAAAAAGAGGAGGGGGAGAAAAAGTAATAATCAAATATGTTTTTCAAGGGCACAGTGACCATTTGCTGGGAGGAAATTATCCTAGTAGTTAAGCTTGCTCAGTCTGAGCCGAGTGGAGTTGGGAGAGTGGATGCATGTGTGTTTGTGTATGTGGCTTTGTGTGTGCAAGAGTTGCACGGCTTATTTTTTGCATGCATGCTTCCATATGTTGTAACTCCTTTCTGCATTTTCTGAATATGTTTATGTAGTTTGATGCCACTTTATAGCCAGAGAGAAACATTCTTTTATCGTTTCTGCCAAAAAAACACTCAAATTCGAGTGAGTATATCAGTTTGTGTGTGTGTGCGTCCGTGCGTGCGTGGGTGGGTGTGTGTGTGTGGGGGGGGCGGGGGGGGTGTTTGTGCGCGTGTGCGTGCGCATTGCCAAACTTCCCTCATCAATGATGGGTAGCTAACAGCCAACAGTAGTGGATTCCAAACAGCAGCTCTGGCTGATTTTTTTGGGGGGATTTTTTTTTTTTAAGATAAAGTGCTCTTTGAACACGGGGAGACATTTCTCTCTCTGTTAATGTACTTATGATGATGAATTTTCTATTACATAGTGTTTAATGACTAGCGAGAATAAATCCAAAGGTTGCCCGCTGCATACAGAGTTGAGGGACAGTCAGCCTGTATTTATTTTACATTTTACTGCTCACATTATTCCGTACATTTTGTGCAGATTTAGAACATTTATAATTAAATAAGAAAAAATATTTACATACTTTATTACATTTGGCTGTCATTGTCAAATCTACCGCGCACAAAGGTTATAATAGTTTTGGAATCAAAGTTAGTTTTTACTTCATTTTGTGGGATTTTTGTAATGCCTTTAAAAAATATTTTTTCCATGGCTCACCTCAGCAAACTGAGCCGTGGTTGGTAGTTATCTATTTCCTCAGCACAGGTGATGTCATCTTCAGTCGACAGCAAGTGGAAAAAATGCTTTTTAAAGGTATTAATTATACATAAAAAATAATGAAGTTATCACATTAATTATAGACAAAATATTAACTTTTTACTGCTGAATATGGCTCAATGTGTCAAGTATCCCTTTAATGACACTAATTACCATTTAAATTGTATTACACACATACAGAAAAATATATTACAGTACAGGACACATTCTGGTAATGTTGACATAGGAAAGAACGTCATTAAGACAAGAGGACAAGTAGTCACATGGTACACGTGCAGACATGTATGGTGTGCCCTTGCTGGTCCAACTTTCCTAGTGTGTGTGTCCACTGGGAAGAAGAAAAAATGTGTATCTCGTCTCTTTACTTGTCATCCAATGCAAGTGTGCACAGTCATTCAAATGAAAAACAAAATTACATGACCTCTTTTGTACAATAAACATGTTAAAAAGTTGACTGTATAGCATAGTTGTCTGATTTGACCTTTAATTTTAGTAGGAATGTGTCACACAGTGTTGTCCACCATTTTGTGTCTATATATATTTTTTTCTTGCACCGCCAAAGCCAAGGTAATCTATTCAGGTATTTAAAAATGTTTGATTTGTTTAAAGTTGTAGAGGGGTTTTAGTCTCCTAGAGAGCCCGGATAACCCTAATCCACAACACACATTTTTATCAGTAGTTCATTGGCAGGGCTAAATATTGACTTATCATTAAGTGGAATGACTGAAACCCTAATAATAATTCACGTTGTCTAAGCACCTTGTGTTGATGCAGCGCTCCCGACGCTGTTAATGAATGTATGCAAATCCAACGTAAATCTGAAGATTAGGGCCCAAGCGTTCCGCGATGCTACAGAGAAAACAAGAGGTGTGTGTGATAAGTCGCTGTCAACACGTACACAAACACATTCACAAATACACACAGTGAGGATGAGGAAACACAATGCAGGTTTCAAAACGTGAACATAGATAATGCTTGCAAAAGACAGGGATTGTATTTCTGTTTAATGCGCGATAAAATAAAACGAAAGTTTAGAAGTACTATAGTAAACAGTGGATGCACAATAGGAACTTTGTGACGTGATTTTTTTTGTTTACTGTAAATAAAGCAGTGTGCTGATAGCGTGGCCAGTGGAGATTATTGATGAAAAATTTTCACAACAGTGTTTGGAGGTAGAATGCTGTCCACAGAAATTGAACTGGCAAAACAAGTCATTTTTATGGTATTTATTTTTTAGATATATTTTTATTTTCATATTCATATTGAACGATTTGCATGTGTTGCCGAAATTGTTGTCCACCCTGTCATTATGGAGTATAGCCACCTTTTAAAGAAATGTGCCGATGTTTTTAGTGACAACATTGTCTTTCTTCAGTGGAGGCTGAAACGGTTGGTAGCTGCAGATTTATTTTTAATTTTTTTTTACTTACGTAGCTATACGGTATTTTGTAATTTTCATCATCGTTGTTGTCATTGGTTGTCATGGTTGTTGTCAAGCTCGGTAAATGTAAAGGTAATGTTAAAGCTTTTTCTACATCATGCATTCTCCACCAATGCCCAGATGAGTACAAAGAGCCCTGATCGTTTTACTCTGACTGCACCTATCAGTTTTTATCTTCCCTTTATAGTAGAGTGTGCGGACCCTCACACTCCACAGTTTCTTTGGGGAGGGGCGGAGTTTTTCTTACCTCATCTGTGGCTCTCGCTTTAAGATCGTGCACGAGCCTGACACAAATGCTGCAGTTACACTTTGGGCCAGGCTTTGGCCCTGCTGCTTACAGGGCAAGCGCACTAACCACTACACCATTTATCCTGTCAGATTCAGCAGCGCAAAAGTTTTACTTGTAGTAATTTACTTGTAGGATTGCAATTGTCATTGCACTTTGGCATTGCAAATGTGAAGGATAATTGATTGCTTTGAATTCATTTGGACAGAATGTTTACTGATAAAGGCTACTTTTGTCACTATCCCATGGAGGTCTCAGAGAAAGTGGGCGTGTGTATAGTCCGCAGAGGCGTTGCAAGAGTGGGTCCTCACCTAATGATGTCACAAAATGAGCATTCCCTCGTTTTCTTAGGTTGGGAGAGGCTGGTGCTTGGAGAGCAGAATGACCTAGAATTTCCCATAGAGGGGCGAATGGAGGAAAACACCATTTTGGTGATGTTTTTGGAGAAGAATTAACATTTGAACATGGCTCAAAGAACCAAAAATTTGATTTTTAACGTTACTGTTCCTTTAAGACATGTTTCCCTCAGCCTGATTGTCCTTCAAAAGGCAGTTAAAATTTTCCTTTGCACTGACCTTATTGAAACCTTATTGTTTTGTTGAACAACTTTTATGGCCCACACCGTATCAATTGGAGGATGCCCAGTAAAATACAATATGGTTCTTTGCAACCATAAATTTTCTAGTTAGTCTGAGGGATTATGCGCCACCGTGTTGATAACTCAACAATAGAGCCATCGTCATGTGCAAACGGTAAATGTAGAAGGGTGCCATCGCCGGGAAGAAGGACCGGCGGAAAGGTGACGATGGCGAGAGGACAAGCGATGAGTGTAGAAAAGCTATTTGGAAAAGTGTTGAGCTGTTTATTTGCTCGTCATTGAAGCTGAAGTAAGTCGCTGAGGGAATTGGCCGGCGAGCCTCTGCTCTGCAACAGCTGCCGCCGCTAAGTGAGTTACCGGCCGTCACACTGCCTTTATGTCACACAATCACAAACACGTCCACGCGCGCATATTGCGCTGTCACACGGAGCCGAGGTTACAATGCACGGCGACGCGGCGGCAGACCAGAAATGAGATTCTCTGGCTGATTGTGTCGGTTAATATAGTAGCTCCACAGCATTTGATTTGCATGAGGAGTTAACACTGATGGAGGTGTTAGACAATAAGTTATTTATCACGCCACAACTAGCTCGAGCCCCATTAGAGGACAAGACCGTGACACAAAGCAATGACTTGGTTGGTGTTTAATGTCTGCTGTCAAATAAAATGAGCTCCACAGCTGGAGGCCGACGGCACCACGGATCAGCATGCCATCAACTGTTAGGATACACTTACTAAATACCTCATGAAAGTTGCATTATTTTAACCAGAAGCTGAATAATCAGCAAAGACCAGAGGCTCCAGGTTCTTATAGTTTTACCCACACTGATTTAGAATGAGAAGCTTTTACTCTTTGACTCTGGTTAAAATGCAATTTGTCCTTTTTACCATAAGCGCAAGAAGAATATTGAAGTCGTTCTCTGTGTCGCTCATTTCAATTTCCAATGCATCCTCACTGCAGGTGACTTGCTGACTCAGTTTTATAGCAGGACAATATTATGGCCCTAATCCACTGGAAGGCCAAAGCATGACAATCCCTTCAGCTAAGCTGTGTTGATGTCTCACTAACCTGATTGCCTCAACCCGGGTAATTACCAGGGCCACAGGAGAGACGCTTTGCCGTCTTCAGCTCCCTCTGACTTTTGTTTCACCCTCACATGTACGACCTCACCTTTCGCAAACACACACCAATGTCACACACTTTTGCCGTGATGTTATTTTGGGAAAATTTGCACTTCATTTTTAGTGTTAGATTTGAAAAAAAACTGGGGTTTCTAATTTGCTTTTAAAAATCACACTTGATATCAGGATGTAAACATAATTAAACATTCAGATGTTTGACTTTCATTGAACATACAAACATTTTGGAGAAAGAGATTTAAAAAAATACATTATTAGCATCAAGTTATTAAATCAGGCGTGGGAAAACTCAGTACTAGAGGACCGGAATCCTGCAGGTTTTAGATGTTTTCCTTCTTCAACACGAGCTGATATATAATCAGCTCACCAGCAAGCTCTTCATAAGCCTGATAACGATCCTGTTGATTGGAATCAGCTTGTGTTGGAAGAGACGGCAGGACTCCGGCCCTCGAGGACTGAGTTTGCCCACCACTGTATTAAATGATCATAAAAAAAAAAAACATTATATGTTATAGTTTTCAAGTGTATGTAGATACCTTATATAATCAGTCTTCAGTTAATTGTTCACTGCAATGAGGCTCCAAATGTATATTGGGCCATACCGTAGTTATGAAGCTATTATTAGTTGCTTTGCATATTCAAATACAATATATACTGTACCCTGAACTCCGTTTCCAAATGTTATTTTTTGTTGTTGTTTTTTGTTTGTTTACTTTCTATTATTTTTACTTTGTTTCTCTCAGTATCTTTAAATATCAAGAATACAATATAGAACCCATATATTAGTATTTTTTTAGCATGTTCCAGTGCAATGGTTAAGTGTGTGTTAACGAATTTTGGGAGCATGTGGCAACTCCAAAACGTGTCTAATAAGACAAACAACAACTGCTATTTTGAGGTGTAAAAAACAAATCAAGGTTAATAAGCATGAATTTCATCAATTTGTATTAAAGTTTAGTCAATCCCAAGGGCGAATTTTTATGTCTTTTACGTTTTTTCTTTGTTTGTTTTTTTACATGGGAGAGTAAGGGAAGGTCTGAAAATGTCAACTTACGCATCGAATGTGATTTAATTGGCATTTGTTTCTTCCTCAGGTTTTTCCTGCTGTGGTCAAGAGTATATCAACTCGTCTACATCACTTTGCTGCATGGACAGTGATGGAATTCCAACAATACATCCTTCGGGCAATAGCACAGTCAGACTGAAGTGCTGTGGGTCGAAGGTTGTACTTGAAGAACAAGAGTGCTGCAATGGAATTGGTTTTGACTCTCAATGGCATGTGTGTGCCAGCAGGCCCACACCAGGCCTTCTGATGGAGGTTTGTTTAGTCACATTTTGTCAATTCAAACATGTTACACTGCTTAAATGTTTTCATTGCACATAATAGCATTGAGTAAATTCAGGTTTTTTATTTGTTCAACCATGAGGTAGGCGTGGGCGTTTCACAAAATGTTCTTGATCAACTATGGTAAAATTAACATTCAATGAATACATTTGTTAACTTCTTTAATTAACCATTCCAATTGGCAATGTTGGAACAACAGTCATATGCTGTTAGATGAGATCAACCCTTGGAGATGTCTTCCATTCATCATTTCAGGTCATGTGGTGTCAGCACACACACATACACACTTGCACACCATAGTGAGTGCACAAGAGGACAAAGGGTAGCAACCCATTAGCTGTAACAATGTCATTTAGGTCATTGCATCACATACCTCACACAAGCGCACTTTGCCTCTTGCTACATGGACGGAAGTATTGGGACACTTTGCCATTGCCTCTTGTTTTCCTTTCGGCTTTTCCCTTCAGGGGTCGCCATAGCAAATCAGTTGCCTCCATCTAACCCTGTCCTCTGCATCCTCTGCTTTCACACCAACTACCTTCTTGTCCTCTTTAACTACATCCATAAAACCTCCTTTTGGTCTTCCTCTGGACCTCCTGCCTGGCATTTGGAAACTCAGCATCCTTCTGCCAATATACTCACTATCTCTCCTCTGGACATGTCCAAACCATCTCAGTCTGGCCTCTCTGACTTTGTCTCCAAAGCCTCTAACATGTGCTGTCCCTCTGATGCACTCATTCCTGATTCTATCCATCCTGGTCACTCCCAAAGAGAACCTCAGCATCTTCATATCTGCCACCTCCAACTCTGGCTCCTATTTTTTCCTCAGTGGCACTGTCTCCAGACCAAACAACCTTGCTGGTCTCACCACAGTTTTATAAACCTTTCCTTTCATTTTTGCTGAAACTCTTTACAACATTGCCACTACAGGGAGTAAAAGTAAAAGTAAACATTGAGGAAAATATTTCCCTCCCAGTTATAATCAGTTTTTATTTTTCTGGGAATAATCTTTGTCCAGTGACCAGTAATCCCAAAGAACATTTGTGAGGTCAAAGGTAAATGATGTTGCACCTACGAGCGGGTCGGGCTCATCACACACAAAACTCAAAACTCATCAAAGCATCTTTTTATTGAACTTGCTTAGAGCGCTGAGAACACATACATCCATTCATTCATAAGAAAAAGTATAATAAAAGTTGGAAGCATACAATTTTCGCAACAATGTCCCTTATTGATGACTGAGGTGTCTCTTTCCCCTTTTCTTCAGAGTGTTTGTTTGCAGGACGCCGTGTGTCCAGTGTCTGCATCGGCCACAGCCTACTGTGGCTCCTGTGACATTGACCCATCCACGACCGCCTGCACATGGGTCACGTCCGCACGCTCTAACGCTCCCTTCGCTACATCCTCGCCTACAATCGAAACCACATCTGAGCCGCTCATCACAGGATCCCACACACATGCAAACATCAGTCTTCTGAACACTGGCAATCCGGGTTATGAGGGGAGCTTGTGCCCATCTCATGAGGAGATAGTGTACAGTGGAGATGCCAAAAAATACACCTATACAGGTAAGTCATTTTTCTTTTTGTGGCACTGTTTGGTTTGTTCTCACTCATATGTTATATTAGTGAATTTTAGGGGTGTCAAAATTAGTGTGTTCTTTTAGAGTTAATTTAAAGTTCCTTTAACACCACAATTTTTTTTAACGCACGATTAATGACCGTCCCTCACTTGGAAAGCCTGTACTGAGCAATTCCATTCGCAACACAGCAGACACGTCCACGTCAAAATTTAGCAGTAAAACATTTATTAATAATGCATATATTTGTGGAGACTGGGGTCAAGTTGTATTTTACAATTTTAAAAATGTGCAGAATTTCAAAACATGCACTGAGCTGTCGCCAACGTTTTACAAATGATGCCATCGAGTGGCAGAAAAATTACCTCAACATAAATCAATATCATGCTTGTTTTTTTACAGTACAGGACATCTTTTTAATTTTAACTCGTACTGTCAAAGTTAAAGCATTAACTAATTAATTAATCACAAAAAAATATTGCAATAATCATGTATTATCGCAGATTAATCACACTATTAATTTTGAGCGCAGATGATCCTTTAGCTGACAGCGGATGTTTACGTTAAAGGTAGCACAGTTTGTGTTTAAGCAATAAACATAACTACATGCATTAAAGTAAAGCATTTAATAAATATTTGCGAATGACATTCAAAATATTTGTTGGTGTCAAACTATTGGGGTAATTTTTTTCCCATTGTAAATTATGCAAGTAATTAACTGATTAGAAAAAGAAGTGGATGGGCATGTGCAGTGGATACACATTTTTGAAGACATCTTCATAACATTAAATGTCAAAAAAATTAACACGTAAAAGGTGCTTTTTAAATTTGGCAGGCAAAATTTTTTGTTAAAAAAGCCTTTTTAATTAAGCGATTAATCGTGATTAATCAAAATTCTGAAATGTGATTAATCTGATTTTTAAAAATTAATCGTTTGACAGCTCTAATTTTAACTCAAATTTATGAATGATTATGAAATTACCATATCAATGACTAAAAGATGTAGCAATATTTCTATTAGTTTAAAAAAATGTCCCACTTTTATGTTAACAAGAGCATGAAAACTTGAAAAAATATTGTATTGTACATTTTATTGTACAATTAGAACAGATATAAAATTTGTGATTAATCATGAGTTAATAACTATGAAAGTCATGCGATTAATTAGGATTAAAAAAATGTCATCGCCTGACACTCCTCGTAAATTTAAAGATGTGAGACTAGAAAATGAGGAGGGCTCCTCAATAGAAATGATAAGCATCTCTTGTTTTTATGTCACTCCATCCATGTAAATACTGTATGTAATCCCTGATAGTGTAGTGGTTCACTCACTTGACTCCCAGTAGAGTCCAACTGAAATCTTGTGAGCTTTTCGAAGCCTATGTTTTCCAAATCTGAATTTTGGGCCCAGTGTGCTTCTCTGTGCTTCCTTTTGTGCATGAGGTGGTTAAGATAAGTTTCTAGGCGATGCTGTGACACCATCTGGGCAGAAGCACATAAAGCTGTCACCACCCGCCATCCACCAGATGTTGCACACATGCACGCACACACCAACTATCATGCTATACTTCCCTTAGGTAGAAGCCTGAACTTCTGTATCACACACAAGCTATAAATATGTATTGGCCAGAAACATGGCGGCGCTTACCGCAGTCACTTCTTAATCAAATACATAAACAGTTTTGAGGCATGTGACACCCATTGTGTCATTTACATGTGTGTGTTTTTGCAGGCTGGATTTTCACAGTAGTAAAGACAATAGTCCCAGACTGGTGGTTAAAACATGCTTTCTTTTACAGCAGCAATCCCTTAGCTCTCCTAAAAGGCATGCCACATATGTGTGTGACTGTGGGCGAGTACGTCGGTCTTTATATGTACTCCTGTACTCGTACCCCAGCAGAAGGGCTGTAACAAGGCCCCAGTCACCGTCTCACATTTACAGCTTGTCGAGCGGTGAGCAGTGCATTTATTTGTTATATGTTCATGTAAGGTCTGCTGCCATTGGCGATGCTCCCTTAGCGGTTTCAACAAATTGAACTGCTGTCACTGTAACCACATAATGTTTAGGACCTGCACATTAACATGCTCACTAAGTTGTACTTTAGTATGCAATTGCGCCCAATATTTTGACAATATGTTATTATAGTAGGCGCTTTGCAATGTGCAACGTGTGTCGGTTACCTTATGTAACATGCTTGAAAATATTCAACAAAGTTGAGAGTTGCTTCTTATTTTTTTACGCCAATATTTTCAGCTCCAAATATCACTTATCGGCTCCTTTGACTGTTATAATCGTTATCTGCCGTGAAAAAAACAATATCAGTCTATCTCTAGTCCAGGTCACCGTTATACAATACGTCACATGCACATGACTGTTAATGATTAATAAAAATGTATCTTGTGTTATTTAAGTGATACCATATATCAAATAAACACCTACTAATCTCTGCAGCTGAGTTGCTGAACATACCCTGCTATTACTTCAGGAAATTTTGCATGATTGATTCCCCCTTACCATTATGTAGCATTCCATACATTGCACTTTCCGTAGATTCCGACTTGGAGCCCTTCACCACCTACGAGTATAGAGTGCGGTGCTGGAACAGCTTCGGCCGAAGCTCCAGTGATGTTATCGCGGTGACCACGGCTGAAGACAAACCATGGGGAGTGCCCCCACCTCGATGGAGACGCATGGGTGAACGCAGTGATGTCATCCAGTGGCATTGGCAAGCACCTGCTAGACCTAATGGTATGTTTAGACATTTAACACTTAAGTGGTTAAAGACATGTCACCTTTTAAATCTACCAAATGTTTATAATTTCTCTGCTGTTGTTCTCCTTTGTGCTAGGTGTCATAACACACTATGTGATACTGCGTGATGGACAAGAGCGTTACCGCGGCGATGAGAACAGCTTCATTGATATGAGTGGGATCAGACCTTTCCAAGAATTTAGTTACCAGTTAAGGGCTTGCAACAGGGCTGGTTGCACTGATAGTACAAAGGTAAGACTGTGTTTGGATCATTTAGATTTGTTTAGTCCCCTCGAAGTGACTCAACATGCTTCTTCCATTGAGCTTTCCTGTAAAAGCTTACAATTATCGATACAAGCCAGAATACTCTTGAACGGACAGAATTTGTTTTTGGGATGCACCTGTAAAAAAAAAAATTCAATGAAGTATGAGTACAAGTAGCCCAATTAAGATTTGAGATTATAAGAGAGATTAATACATGAAGTAAACACAATTTGACTTTACATTTGCAGTACTTGTGCAGGGTCAGAAGCTAAATTAGAATTTTACTTTTTCACTAGAATTGTATGCAAGAGCATGTTTTACATGCTCTTGCATCTGTGTCAAAGACCCCACTTTTATTTTTTTGTGCTTTAGTGGGTTCATGAAATGATCTGAATTTGCTGCATTGAGAATTTCCTCCTCCCAAACTTTCAAGTTCTGGTTTGTTGTTGCAAGTGACAACTATTTAGGCCTTGGTGGAGGTCTGTATACAAATTCTTGAGCAGTCTTGAATGATATCTGACACAAGAATTAGTTTAATTTCCTTTCTATGCTCTTATATAATCTATTGTGTGGGTTGTTTAATTAAATCAATGAATCATCCTCATTTTGACTTTTTTTTTTGACTGAACTCTGTAATTATAAGGTTGTCTATCAACTATATTTACAGCTTTGCTTACTTTATAATGTGATGTTTTCACACTTTATAGATGTTTTGCTGTTTCCTTGTCAGAACACGATGCCGCTCGTGCGCTCCCTCAGTATGTGAGGTTGTGGATTTGCTGAGTCCACCTGATGTTTGTGATAGCATCCATAATAGCTTCACACAGTAACTCCCCTGCGCTATCTCTCGAGCTGTAGCTGAGCTGATATCGACACAACAATTAATTTCGCCGGCTTAGCACAGATGAAAGCTCCTGTTGAAAAGTGTCTGTCTTGCTATTATTATTTGGCTAAAAGTTATGTAAAGAGGCTGATGCGTCACCAGGAGGGCTGCATGGAGGATAACGATGCGGCTGAGGAACTATTGTGAGTTTCAACTTGCGTTTGTAGATAACTTGATGATGAGTAGATTAGTGTTTACAATAAATGACGACTTGGAAGAATGATAGAATCGATGGTTGCAGGAGAAAGATTAAAACGGGGGATAAATGGTTAAAGAGATAAATGGTGAAAGATGTGTCACCAAATATTGCATGTATTTCCTCATCTAGTGTTTGGTCACAGTGAATGGAAGAGTGGATGAGGGATCAACATGAAATTCTGTGGACATTTATGTTTATAACAGGATGCTCCAAAAATACTTCTAGGACCAATGAACTAAATTGAGCAGGATGTCGGCCATATTTTGTTTGAAGCTGCCATTTCTGACAATACAAAATGCAAATTCCATTATTACAAAAAAGTGAAATCTTCACCACCACCAGGAGAGCCCTGTATACACCCCCCAGTAAGCAAGCACAGTTAAACAACAAACTCAACGGCTGTAGTCCACACACATACACACTCACGCAGAGCACAAAACCCTAGCGCGCGCGGTCCCAGTAGAGAGTGGAAAAGGGAGTGACTTGGATTAGTTTGTACACCAGTGAAAATTGGCCAAACATTCCCAATTATGGAACAAGGTGGGCTAACCTAATACACCACTGCAATTACCTGGCATCCACACACACGGCCGGCCGCCTACCAGCAGACACGGACACGCACTCAAGTGCACACCTGCCGCGACAACAGAAGGTGCTGATCTAATACGGTTGGTCACTTAGAGAGGTTGGAAGAGCGATTGGTCCTCCTTTGTCTTGAAATGCTCGTGTCCTGTTGCCTCCGCTATTTGTCTGCTGTCATTGCTGGGATGGGGACGTCAAGCTCTCCCATCTGTTGTCCTTACTTTTGCGTCTTTTCTACTCTCAACTATGCGCCTCACATCCACTCTTTGGACTCCTGTTTCTCTTTGATGGCAATCACACCTCCTCGTCTTTTGTTTTGCCTTGTCATGATATTTTCCTGACTTACAACATTTTTGGCAGTTGTGCTAATTGTTACTTGAGTCTGTTACTTTAGGTTTTTTTTTATTCTTTTAATCGAATCAAATTTTAATTTTAGCCCCTAGCCAAAAAAGGCATTTTAAAAACCAAAACAAAAAACAAATTTCCAACTTTTATAATTTTTTTCGCCATTGTCCAACAAAACAAACATCTCCAAATAATAAATAAAGCAATATATAAATAAAGATGCGTTGAGTTAATGTGTTTGGGTATCAGGACTGAGTGAAGGCCGCTAGCGGACCTTATTTAAAGGAATCAGTACTTGCGACGGTATCCGGTATCGGCTGCCCTCTTGTGGCCATTTTATGATCAGCTAGTAATTAGAAAACTAGAAAATTGCCATTAATTTCATGTAGTTTTAATTAAAATAGCTATACTGGGATATATAGGTCTTCTTATCTGCCATTGTTTTCTGGGAGGAAATTTTATGTATCAAAAGTACTACTGATATCCGTACTTGATATTGATATTGGTAAGTTACTACTCAAAAGTTGAGTACTTGTGCTGGTATTAGTCTGAAAAAAGTGGTATCAAACATTCGTAATTCCAACATTACTAGAGGATAAAAAAAATCATGGTCAAATCAAGTTTTAATAAGCGAAAAAAACAACAAATGGATATTTTTACAGTGTTCAAGGTATAGTAAATTCATCTTTTTATTCAATATGCTCTCAGATCAATGAACATCTTGCTTTCCTGCCACTTGCAAATGGCAAAAATTCTGTTCAGATAATGGGGGGAAAAAATATATAAAATTGGTGCATGTAAAGTAGAAGAAGAAAGTAATTAAATTAAATCAGTAACACAAAAAATATATATACATTTCAACCATGTCACGTGTGACATTTTTGTTTCTTATTTTGTTTTTCTTTTTAACAAATTGTTGAAGCCATTTTAGTTTTGTTTTTTTTGTTTCAGTACGCATATTCGCACGAGCGTCTCTTTAGCTGTAGTAGCAGTGTTCTAATTGCATCGCACTGTGCGGGACAGGTGGAGGAAGTGCCCGTGACAGTCTATTAAGGCAGGATATCCCTGTTGCCATTAGCAACAGATTGCCCAGCGATTCTTTGGTCTCACTAAAATCCGCCAGACGACAACTGATACCGCAACAGCAGCGACCAGTTGTAATCCTAAATATATATATATATATATATATATATATATATATATATATATATATATATATATATATATATATATATATATATATATATGTATATATATATATATGCTCAGCCTATTGTTAAGTTATGACTGAAAGTATGAATTTAGGGTATACCATGAGGACTTTTCAGAACTTTTTCTTTGCCATTTTCATGTTTATGGTCATGTTTTTTTCCCCCCTGCATGTCGTCTGCGTGTTCAGATGGTGGCAGTAACAGTTCAAGGAGTCCCAGAGGGGGTGCAGTCTCCAGTGGTAAGAGCTTTGAGCCCCTCCTCTCTTCACGTGAGCTGGGTCCGACCTGCACATCCCAATGGAAGAGTGCAGTGGTATCACGTGAACCAGACTGGCGTTGGCACCACATTTACACACACACAGGCACCTGGGAATTTTACACTGACTGGTAAGGAACAGTTTGTCATCTTCTTGTTACGTCATTTTTTTTCCCAGTTTGTCCTTTCTGTTGTTTTCTTCCTCGATCACCATCCTGTTATATTCTGCCTCTCACCAATTTGTTTCCTTTAGCCTCTTTTCTTCTCATCTCCTAGTCCCTGCAACACAAACGTCGCCCTCTTGTCACTCCCCTTAATACTCTTCCATCTTCCCTTCTTTCCTTTGTCATCTCTAAACCGTCTCCTTGTCTGTCAGCTCCTCCTCTCCCCTCCCTTCCTCTCCTCTCACCTCTCTTCGCCATGCATTTATGTATGTATGCTGCTTTGCTGCAAGCCATCTAATGACCCAATATACATCTGATTTTATACACTCGCTCTCTTGTCCAGTCCTTTACGCACAAAAAATGCACATGTCAACACAAAGCACAACCCAAAAGTAAATAACACACTTTCAAATCAGACTTAAAAACAATGAAAAAAGCTGTGTACAGTTTTATAAAATAAAAACACACCTGGAAATGTTATCTCAGTCATGTTGCAAATGATTGGTTAAACTGAATCCATGTAGATTTCAGGTCATGGGCAAATTTTAAACTAAAGTTTAGGAGCACTTTCTGATCACTTTTCTGTTCAGGCATTAGCTTAGCCTTAGCCAGCAGCCACTACACTATTGCCATGGTACCTGTTGTTGTGTGTGTTTGTGTGAAGCAAACTTTTAATGCTTTTACCGAAACTATACTCAATTAAATAATAAATTTTCCAATTCAATTCAATTAAAAAAAACAAAAAACATTCTTTATCCCAAAAAAAGGGGACCGAAAGTATTTAAAATACTCATCTGCTGTTTAACACTTTATAGCAAAATTTACCATTACCATCACCAAAATCAGAAATTCATCAACTTTGCTCAATAAAATGAAACGTGTTAAGGCCTCAAGTAGTTTTAAAAGGGCATATTCAAAAAGGAAGAAATGAAAATCAATGTTACCAGTGAAATATGATCACAAATACTGTAAAAGCCTTATTCTTTACAATGCATTGAGTATTAAAAAAAAATCACATAATAGTATCATGGTATAGTTTTTAGTTTGCAGAAAATTTATTTAGCTACATATTATATACTGTACATATTTCCAATTCAACAATTATATATATATATATATATATACACACACACACACACACACACAGTACTTGTTTACGACTGCCAAATTTTCCTGCCTAATGTTGATCAATCTGCTCCAGGAAAAGCAACAAATAGGTTCTTTATTAATCGCATTTCTAGCTGTTTACAATGATGACATCTCATAGACAAAATGAAGCTCTGCTGTTCAAAGGTACCCCATGTGAATCGATATTAAGCATTGCCATCATTAGCTTGCAATGAATGATTGCCTGCAATTATATAGATTATGGCATTAATCATGTGTTTAATTGGCCTTTTGTAGGCTCATTATTAATTCACAACGGCAGGGAATAGAGTATGTTCTTTTATTTATTCATGCGCTCTATCAACCTTTTTTTTTCTCCTATTGCTGGCCGTAGTGTGCGCTCTGATTGGTGCATGCTCTAAGGTGTGTAGATATGACAGGAATGTTTCTCTCATCGTTGCCAGTGATGTATGTAGTAGAACAAAAAAAATTTACTTCATGTGAATTCCACTTTGAACTACTAAAAGAAACAACAATGAGCTGGGACAGATACTGTATAGGATTTTGATCTATTGTACTATTTGTTGTAAACATAGCTAAACTATTTAGTTTCAAACACATCATCAATCAATGACGCAAAACTAAAATTACAAATAATTTACATTTTAAGAAGGAAATGTGTTTTTCAGAAATGAAGTAAACACATTTCCGTTTATGTACCTGAATAGACTTTTACATCTGTACATGTCCGTGTGGGTATGTGCATCTGATCTCAGTGTTCCATTGGAGAAACATCAGAGAGGCACAGACAGGAAGTCAAACTCTTAATAATTTAGCAGAGGTGTTATCAAAGCAACCCTCCCTCCCTCCTTCCTCCCTCCCTCATTCTCATCATCATGATTTCACTCATCATCAGAGTAGATCAATCTCACCTTCTTGCTGTTACTTAAGCACACATATACGTTATATTTGTCCTTTTTCTTCCTCTCACGTCGTCTGTCTGAGGCTCCTTGCGCTGACAGTTGGCCCCATCATCTTATCATATTCTCTGACGCAAACAAGCATTGGCAAACTGTCAATAAAATTACATTTTGGATCAGTTATTTTTAGTCTCCTTCCACAACACAAACACACATCAAGTTTGAGATTATTTTTTTTTAGCTACCATCAGTTTCTTTGCCTTGCTCATTGGTACCAAGTTGTCAAAGTTCTTTTAATCGCTCTCTCTTTCGCTCTCTCTCCCTCTCACACACACACACACGCACGCAGGCACACCTTGGAATGACAGTCTCGTCTTGTCCCGCTGGCATCACAATGCCCTCCACCCGCTTTTCACTTGCTGGTGATCACTGTTAAAATGATTGAAGCTTCCTCTCCCTTTCCATAATCAGGCATATAAGCATGCGAGTGGATGTATGAGAGTGCATGTAGTCTACCCATACACACGCACACACACACAGCAGTGGTTTAGCAGCAGAACAACACTGCCCTCTTTAGGATGAGCGATAAAGGTCATCCTTGTGCGTGTTGAGTAGAAAGCACAAAAATGAAGTTCCATCCATGCATTTTTTTGAACTGCTTATGCTCACTATGGTAGTTGATCAAGTTAAAAAATAAAGCAGCTGGCCGAATTGTTTGATTTTGATTGTAGTGACTTTGTCATCATCCTTTTTTACATACCACTTTTGTACACAAATGTTCTTTGCATTGCTTACTCGACTAAGTATGATGTTGAATTTACTGATTTACAAGCAGTGTTTTCTATGCTGGAATGCTCACACGCTTACTCACACACATGCTTAGTTGCGCGGCTAAATGGTGCGACATGGCCTTACAATTCAACCCCGGCTGACAGATTTTCTTTATTTAACCAATCGTGAGAACACACGCACATTGATCAGTGGTTGTTAAGCACGGGGGCCCACAAGGCATGTTAAGCAGGCCAAGCAGTAGGGAGTGACGTGAAGAAACTGCGGTGAAGCTCTCCACTGTGCATTTTTCGTGTGATTGTGTGTGTGTGTGTCGACATGCTCCGTGTCTCATGTGTCCACACCAGCTGAGTGCAACTCGCAGCTGAAACGCACAGTAGGGTCTCCTTTTCTGTCCCCCCCCCCAGCCTCTAAACATGTACCGTGTGGAGGATCAGCAGCAGATCAGTTAGATTATGAACTAAATTATCTCGATAAAATGTTTCTTTGTTCCATTCTAATCAATATCACAATGCATATTTTTGTAGCTTATTAGGTATTTTGCAAGTTTAGAGTCCTAACATCGCACATTTAAAAGATCTTTCTAAAGCATGTCCTAAATCACTTGGGAATAAAGAATTGATTCACTGTTTCTCTGTTTATCTATTAAATCAATATTATTTATTGGTTGACGTGAATATATGTATAATATATATAATATTCATATTTCTACAGCGCATATCATGGTAGTGCCACAGTCTATCGTTGGGGTCATCATTTGAGCTTAAACCATTTTACGCCTTTTCGTTTGTGGTGAATTTGATTTGCAAGCTGTTGTATGCAGTCAGCTGCTAAGTGAATGACCATAAAACATTCCGGCAAGTCCCATCACACCTTGTAGCATTTGCATTGCCCTCTTTGGATTACTCACTGTGCACCAAGAGAAAGGAATAATGATGACAAACTCAAAAGTTTTCAAATGTAAAATAAAAATGCACTTAAATTTCCCCACAAATAAATCTCATATTCACTTAAAGATGCACTCAAGTGGCTGCGTGATTTCTTTAAGGCTGCATAGCAAAGGGGGCCCATAAATAAATCATGTCAGGACGCCGAAGCCTAAACGCATAGCAAGGTATCATAATTATCATAGATCAAAAGCTGATGACATTACAGCGTCGGAGCGCTTCCATCCCGTGTCAGCGCCGCAGCTGCCCGTCTTTACGTCGTTTCATTATTGAGTTATGGCATGCATAATTTAGCACGGACAGATATGGATCCATCCGTTGAGAGTGGCAAGAACGGAGGGAGGGGCGAACTCAATGCCGAGAACAGATATGTTGTGAAAACTGTCTCTTTTTTTACTTTTCCACTCATTTTGCCTTATTTAGCTTTATACATTTTTTTTCTTATGTCCATTCGTTAAGAAAAAAGCTCATCAGAGCAATTAATGTCTATTGAATGACAAAGAAATGTAATTTACATGTATATGCTGTACATATGAATCATCCAGTTTATATGCCGTAGGTTTGCAGCCATTCACAGACTACACTTTTGTGCTGGTGGCCTGCACAGCTGTGGGATGTGGCGCCAGTTCACCTTCCACAGGACGCACCCTGCAAGCCTCCCCCACTGGTACACACACACACAAATCTGTTTCCATCGCATACAAAAGTTCTGCACACTAAATGTTTAAATGTGCATTTTATTTAACGATTAATTCCCTAATTTAACATTTCATGCTCTAAATTTACACTATCTTCTGTTTGTAGAAATACACTTGTCTATTACTATTACATATTACACACCCCCAAGATGTATTTTGCATTAACCTATGCAATGTATATACACCACATAATTTTGCCACCCCTTTTTCAAAATGGTGTTCTTGTGCTGCGTTCAATGTCTTTAGTGACTCGTTTGTCCCTTCAAGCCCCTCCCTCCACTTATTCCAGTGTCTTCATGTCACTGACGGCGCCGCCACATAAATCAATCACATCAACTTAAATGAATTAAAACTGTGTAATTTACAGTATCCCATTCTCTGTCTAAGACACGCGGGTTGATCATCAGAAAACCGTTTTAATTGGAAACTGAAAAAATGGACTTGCATCATGAAAATATCATAAATTATTATTTTTAAAAAGTGCAGAAATCCCTCAGGGGCGGACGTGATTTACTCATTGTCTGTCTGAGCTCACGGAGAATGATGTCTTGTCTGTTTCTGTCATTGAAACATGATGAATTGTTGCCTGTGTTGTTCAATAAACTGCACTTTGTACATAATTAAATGTCACAGTCGAAGATATCAAATACAAACCAAGTGGGGCGATTCTCAGTTAAAAATCATTACTTACTTGCCATACAAAATGTATAAAACTGATGAAATTATGATTATTATAGCTATTTGTGGATGACATGTTTAGGGCTTTTTATAACACCTCCTCTGATATTTTGTTAGTTTTTAGAACTACATGTGCTGGATCAAAAGCTCTCCAACAGCCCATCTCTGATCCACAACAACTAAATGTGCTTTGTGTCCAACTGTAGGTGTATGGTCGAGACCCAGACACGTGATAGTCAACACATCAATGGTGGAGCTGTTCTGGGATCCGCCCCCCAGACCCAATGGACTGGTCTCCCGGTACAGACTGCGCAGAGGCGGTCACATTATTTTTACCGGGGACCACCGTGACCAGAATTATACCGACGCTGGACTCCTGCCAAACCGCAGGTACACAAGCACGTCTGAACATAAGCACGGCACCTGCAAAAACGCACTACACTTGTAGATTCATTGTTAATTAGATTCCACATTTGCATGCGTGTTTATGTGTATTCTTAGTCTGGG
This sequence comes from Leptonotus elevatus, assembly GCF_054856555.1. NCBI lineage: Eukaryota > Metazoa > Chordata > Actinopteri > Syngnathiformes > Syngnathidae > Leptonotus > Leptonotus elevatus. The sequence goes on along the minus strand of NC_141241.1, from coordinate 12,394,161 downwards.
TGACCCTGTTTTAAAGGCTCCGCTATCGGCCCGTCCGTGTCTCCCTCTGAGGACTGCACTCTATATACGTCTGTTTGTGCCATTTAATGGGCAAATATTTGACGTGCCAATGATGCAAACACACAAATCACAAATCTGATCTGACTTTTGCTTGCAGACAGCGGCCAAGTGTAGATTTTTATGTATTTGTTTATTTTCATTTAACCTTTATTAATCTGTGCTGCATTCCCAGAGGGATTTGCCGTTTTAATTACGGGGGTCTAAAGTGATACCCTGGCTCCCTCCACCTGTTTTCCCCATCATCTCTCTGCGTATGAATGGATGGATGGACGGACAGATGGACAGACGGACAGATAGATCAAATCTGAATTCTGGTGTACGATGACTAATTTATAGGGATGTTTGATACCATTACTTTCAGACTGATACCAGTATGAATACTCACTTCTTGAATAGTCACCGACACCAAGTATCGATACACTAGTATACAATGACAGATCCCAGATATATCCCAATATAGTATTTTCTCTTAAAATTTCATAAAATTATTGGTAATTTTGTAATATTCTGATTTCTAATTTGTAATTCTTGATTGTAAAACGGCTACAAGAGCGCGGCCTATACTGGTATTGGGAGCTGTCGCGAATAGCGATAACGTGAAATAAGGCCACATATCGGCCCGATAGCGATACACGGTATCGATACTCGCCCATCCCTACTCATGTAGGCGTACAACAGACAAAGAATTTAAGGACTTTGCGTGTGTGACGTTTAATTTTCCCTAATTCCAAAGTGTCTGCCAGAAGGCATCCCTGTCCTGAACCCCTCCACTTCTCCCCCCTTTCCTTCCCATCCTCTCACTCTCACCTCATTCCCATCCTCCACCTCCTTCTTTTCCCAATTTAGCCGCGCAACGGAGAATTACACCGGGAGCAGCGGCCCCATTATCCAAGCAGACTCGCGTGTCCAGGCATGACTTTGTGCGCGTGCACGAGTCTGCTCCAAGTGGCCATTGATTATTTATGACAATGTTGATTAGCTGTCACTTTGCTTCGGCACTCCAGGAAGTGTCTAAGATGACGAGAGAATTAACCTATTCCCTGTGCCGGGCCCCACAGGACACACACATGCACAGTCACAGTGAAAGGGGTGCAAATAGTCCATTTTATTTTGATATGTCATGACAGTGTTTGCATTTAAGCAAATATCTTTCTGTGATAATGTGTTTAAATTGATGCTCTTTCTTTCTTCATTTCCATCACTCCTTGTCATGGTGCAGTGTGTATTTTTCATTTTTTTAATGTCTATGCCAATATTAAAATATGAGTCGCTTCAATACCTTTTTTCCTGACAGGCTTCTAACCCTCCACCGAGGTGCTAATGGCCTCCTGTTTAAAATGTTGAGCCCAGGAACAATAACCCAGCACCACCACCTATTTAATGCATGTGTGCCCGAGTTTATAGCAAATTAAAGGCTTTTAATGTTAAATGGCGGCCCACTTACACAGCTAATGTAGGCTTTAGCGGCAGCCAGCCGCACGCTCTTAAAAGGGAAATCTATCTTATGATGTCATGGCCAAGAGAGGTAGCAAGCGTGCCGGTCAGAGGCGGCGGGACAGATGGAAAAGTGCATGAGGATGATGAAGAGAGGGACGTTTACGTGATCGTTCTCTTGAAAAGTAAAGCTTTATTTACAATGCACTTTTCAAGGACGGAATGCTTAGAGTGGCATAAGGAAATAATTGCGGTTGAGTCAAATAGAGACAGAGAAATACTAGCAGTGGTTATTGTGTACTGTGGTTATTGTGCAACATTGATTAAATAAAACAAGGATTTAAGAAGTGTTGCACTCTATAAATTGAATGAGGAACGTGAAAGTCCCAAATGTTGTTAGGGGTGAGGTCATGTCAGCCTTAAGGGTAATGATCAGGCTCTTCTAATTAACTCGGACTTCTCCGGCCAATGGAGTGAAGAAAGAGCAAATATATTGTGGAACCCAAGGCTGGTTCAGGTTAAAAGTGCTCAGCCAACTTGCTTGAATGTTTCAAAGCAGGCTTGCTGAGAAGCTTTATGTTTGGAGGGAGTTGAGTTATCAATAACTATTGTGTTACTGCCGGTCCCCTCTCATGTACATTTTATTGCCTTTATGTTAAAACATATGTTATCTCAGTGATGTGTGAACAGCTAGACCACTAAGCCTAATAAAACATTTACTGTGGAAATAAGAGGGGCTCAAGAACAGAACCCTGAGGGACACAATATTGGAATTAAGTTAAAAAGGGCACACCAAAATAAAGTATCTCACATGAGTGAATCCAACATAAAACAGCCAGACAGTTTAAGAGCTTAAAACATTTCTCATAAGAATGAAACATGCACTTTACATATAGAAATCAATTGTTTTGTGTCAACTCCAATCGTTTCCTCTTTAGGTATGTTTATGAACTGGAGGCCATCACAGGCGGCGGCGCTGGTTTGAGTGACAAATATGTTATAAAAACACCATACTCATGCCCCACCGGGATCCCAGCCCCACACAATGTGACAGTCACCGGCCCCCACTCCATCTCCTTGGCCTGGACCCCTCCTGGTGAGTAGCAGTCCAAACAGATGGATGGTCATTTTCACAGCGTCTTCATCAAAATGACATGCAGATTAGTCACCATTGTCACGGTGTTTAATGATATAATTAACTATGAAATACATATTTGTCTTATCATGACAGCTATGTGTGTGTATGAGGAAACATTGCTTAAGATGACACTTTCTTTTTATAGACACCATGATCTAATATCATTAATAAAAAAAAGTGAAAGGTCTGTGATGTGTATGTTGATTGGGGGAAAAATAAGGCAATATGGTTGACATATTAAAACCAACTACATAAATTAACTTTTTTAACTTTGTCTGAACCGTCACAACTATATTAATTAGTACTGGATCTAACTATAATTTTAATCAATTGATCTGTTGGTTATTTTGTCGATTTATCAGATTTAAGAAAACGTTTTGTCCAACCCTTTATTCAAAAGCAGTAACCTTGCCAGCAAGCTGAATACTTGCGGAATCCATCTTGTACTGCTTCTGCTGATACGTTCGCAACTGACCATTTTTTAGGTCAGACCAATCAGGCGTTGTTTAAGGCGGGAGATGCAGCAGTGACGAAACCAGGAAGCGCAGACGCCTGCGGAAACAAGCCTAACATAGACGAATGGACGCTGCAATTAATTCTGTTCTCGCAGAATAACTCCCCGTTTCCTTGAAGCTTGAAGTATTGTACAGAATGTCCCGCTTTTCCAGAGCAAATCACCGTGGAGCAGTCCCAGATTGATAATGTGAAGAACTCTCTTGAGTGAATCACAATTATCAATCTGGCTATTGCCAGGTTACAAAATCTGTGCTTTTTTTCAAATTGAAACTGCATTGGTCCGTAATATGTCAGAAAATAGGCTAAAAATATTATTCCAAAATAAAAGCAGATGTTTGTCCATTTTAAAATTCGTTCATTGAGGACTAAAGAACTGTGAGAATATTTATTGTCAGCAGGCTGAAGTTCTGAGGCTTTGGACAATTTTAGGTCTGTATATGATCAATTATCCAAAGTAATTATGGATTAATTTGGTGATTGATTACTTGTCCAATAATAATCATTGTAATAGAAACATGCATCACAGCACACTGAGCAGGTCATGTTTCCTGTTTTAATGTAGTCTAGTTTAAAAAAAATTGACAAAACAAAATCCCAAAGTAGTTTACTAGTCACCTTCTGGCCTCTCAGGACCTGTGCACACATACTCAGTCACACACACACACACACACACACACTGTAGCATACACTTTGGGCTGAGTTTCTTGCTTATGGGCTAGTGATTGTCTGCCCTAACCCATCTATCGCCGCTCATTAGGGTCTCATTAGCATGATTTCCCATCTCGGAAACTGCTTATAGGGCCAACCAGCACAGACACTTCACTTTGTTGAGCTCGTGGCTTTGTGTGCAGTTTTGCTTGGGTATATTTCCAGTGTGTGTGTGTGTGTGTGTGTGTGCACATCACTGTGGAGATATTTCCATAGGCAGGTCTATTCTATTGTCATTATGGGTTGATTTTAAAGGTGAGGAAATATCTTCTGGGTTCTCACGCTTGGTTAACTCCCGGAGCCCAGAGTCTGGAGTGTCTCCGACGCGTGTGTCTGTGTGTGTGCCTCGCTCGCTGACAGTGTGCTTGTCTGTGTGTACGCACATACACATATGTTTGCATCTTAATATGCATACTAACCGTCAAAGCAGCGACGTATGGCTATTAAAAGTGTGGTGGTATGTGTATAAGTATACGGCTATGTTTTGAGGAATGACTTGAAAATCACACGTCAGATTTACTGTATGTAGAGAGGAAAGTGGCATATTCATAAAAATCCCTCAGTGTGTTTGGTGTCTGTCAAAGTGTGCTAATATTAAAAGTCCATTGTAGCACACACAGAAGTGCAGACGTGCGTGTTGTGTATCTGGGTGCATGTGTGCATATGTAAGTTGGTGGTGGGGGTGAATAATTGAAGTCTTTCATTTGTCCGGTAATCAGTTCATTCTCAAAAGATATCCAGAGTTCATGAATGTTGAATTACCCATCACAATACAGTTGGCCTGAATTATGTAAAAACCTCCAGGGAGAATATTAACAAAGTCTATAAGTATGTGTGTTTCTGTATACATCCATGGTGTGTTTCTGCCTGGTTGTGAGCCCTCAATTAGGACTGCCAGTTTCCAGGACAACATTTAAAGCAGACTTTGTATGGTCAAGTTGAAAATGTTTGTGGTAAATATATGCAATAGGGACTTTGTTTATCTGTAAACACTGATTTAAATTAGCTACTGAATGTTTATTCTGGACTTGAGTGTACCTTGGTAACTTTTTTCAGAAGCTTTGCCTACAATATAATATTTACCTTTACTGCCAATGGAAATTGTAATGGAATTATGAAATTGTACCGATGATAGTATTGATTATGTATGCTTGTTATCCCTTTTTCACAGCCCGCTTCAACATTAGCCAGCCTGTGAATTACAACATCCTCTTGAACCCTGGAAGGGAAGGTGCCACAATGCATCCCACAGGCCAAGACCAGAACCTGACTGTGAAAGGTCTTCAACCTTTCACCGCTTACTATATCCGAGTGCAGGCCTGTCAGAGTGGTAAGTGTAAGATGCCAAGTTAAAATTTGGTGTCATCCACAAGCCCTACCAATTGTTTTTATCTGATTCACCTCGTAAGCCCCACACCCCCAACATTTGAGACGTTCTTAACTTAACATTGCAGCCATTGCGCAATCTTGCATACCAACAAACACAGCCTTCTCAAAAGTCAATTTCAACTCTTGATACACTTGCTAGTAGGGATTGAGGTCATTGTTCCTGTTGTAAAGCTCCTTGTTGTTGTGCTTGGAGAAAGCTCTGTACAACTCTTGACTGTATATTTGGCGTTTTTGACTTCTTGGTGTGGCCTTTTCAAATGTCACAAAACTGTCTTATCTTCCGCATAGTGGGATGCTGTGTAGGAGAGGGCGTGTATGTTCGGACTTTAGAAACTGCGCCAGAACATCTTTCGCCACCCTCAGTCAAAGCAGCCGGTGCAAGTTTCCTGGAGATCCGTTGGTCTCCCCCCAAAAAACCCAACGGCATCATCACCTCCTACCACGTATACAGGTAACTCACAAAAAATACAACACTATATGTACTTCATATTTTAATGATGGCAGGTGGAAACTCCGCCAAGTGTGCCCGCAAAGTTCAAAGTTCCCTTTACAAGTGTGTCACACATGCTTCATAAAGACAAGCATATAGTGCAGATTAGCCTCAAAGTTTTGGGAGAGATTTATCTTCAGGCAGAGCCATCTCTTATGTGCGCACGTGTGCTACCGTGTGTGTGTTTTAAGTCCCAGCGAAGGTCGCGCTCTGCTTGTTGACCAAAGAGTGTGTGATCTGGATGCAGGGTCAGATTGGACTAAGCCCTTTAAATCCTCAGGAAACACACATTAGCATAGAAGCATACATACGCACTCTGACACACCTGGCGTGATGAGATTTAGCCAGACAGCCATAAAAGTAACAATAGCTGTCTGCTCAATTACTTCGCAGCCATCATTACAAACATTCATCCATACACTTTCTATCGTGGCTGTCCTCATTACAGATGGTTTCAGTGTTTTCCATATTTTCTCAGTCTTCCACTAAAGAAAAAAATCATCATGTGGTGTAGAAAAAAATAGGTATGTCTAGACCCCTAAAATAAAAAGCAGGAGTTTATCCCTCATGGAGGATCAATGCTAGCCATTCTCACAAGAGTAAGTGAATTGTAGTGAGCAAACCCGAGTTTATATACACGATATGATGTTGTTGTTGTTGTTGTTGTTGTTGTTGTTGTTGTTGTTGTTGTTGTTGTTGTTGTTGTTGTTGTTGTTGTTGTTGTTTTACTGTCCCCTTTACCTTAATTAGCTATTCCATACAAGTAGGTTTCGTAATGATGTCACCAATTGTTAGTTTAAGCCACTAGTGTCCAAACTATGGCCCGGGTGCCATTTTTGGCCCGCCATCCATTTTTAAGCAGCCCACAGCATATGCTAAAAATGACATCTGAGAGTAATAAATGTTTTCTATACTGTAGAGCTTTTCTACATATGCAAATGAACTATTTACAATAAAAAAAAAAAAAGTAACAGCATTTATCTTCATAAAACTATAGTGAATAAAGATCATTCATTTTTACAAGCAAACATTGTTTCCTCTCATTTAATGCTTTATGTCAAGGTCTAAATTGTGAAAATATCACATAAATGATTCCCAATTAACTGCTTTAAGAATGGTCATCTTACAATAGATTGGACCTGTTTTTGTTCTGAATGTAGAGATGGGTTTTGCTACTATTCAGTGCAGGGGCTAATATTTTTTGGTGGGTTGCAGGGTCTCGACCACCCCAAAATCTTGTAAAATCCTAAACTAGTTTCTTTATAGAAAATTGTTCAGACAGCAGTTTTTCAAAAACTCTTTAATATATGAATATGAATGCTAACTCACTAGAGAGAGAGAGAGAGAGAGATGGGGAAAATTAATGAAATAAAAAAATGACTGCTATATAGTCAAGTCAAAATCAAAAAGCATCCTCAAATCATGCTGCTTGATATTGTCTGGTCTGATTTAGTATGTAATTGTTACCTGCTGTACCTTCAAATTATGCCGCAGATCCCCAATGGAAACAGAGGAATTGCTGCTGGTTTTTATCTGGTCTCGTGGACCACTCGAGTTTTTCGATGCCAGCCCCTCCTTGCAGCCCTTCACCAACTACCAATACAGGCTTCGTGCCCACAACTCTAAAGGATCAGTTCTGAGCCAGCGGACGATAGCTCGGACTCTGTCAGCTGAGCCAAAAGATATGACCCTCCCCACTGCCACACCCACTGGTGAGTTGTATGAAACTTTTTAATTGACACTGTTCGATTTTGCATGTGATGAGTCCTGTATGTCGTGCACAGGTGCATACTCTATCCATCTGAAATGGAGTGGACCAAAAAAGCCCAACGGTGTCATTTCTCACTATAAACTACTTTACAAGAAGCACCAGCTGGACCCGACATTCAACTCACCTGCAGTGATTGCACTCACTGTGGAGGTAAAAGTGCACACGCACACATTGACACTCACAAATGCTTTCTATTAAACACTCAATACTGAAAGTACCTCTGCACACTATGTAACATGTACACGTGACTAGGTATATTAATGAAAGGACTATATAAACGTGTTAACTTTGTGCACGTGTACCTAATAACAATTCATGTTTGTGTGTGCGTACCAGATGACAAGGTCTAAATCAAAAAGCCCAAAAATAGTTGTTAGAAGAATACGTAATGAAGGGATATTTATACAGGAGGTGAGAAGGAGAAGAGGAACAATGTCAGTCTAGAAGTAAAAGAGGCGTGTAGGAGCGAGAGAGGGGTGAGGCAGGGTGATAGATCAAAGGAAAGAGGGAAGAGAGTGAATGGAGGAGAAGAGATACAAGTACAGATCTATATTCTGTCCAAACGCGTGGCCTCTTCTTCCTTGGTGACCTTTGGCTTGTCACTCATAATTAATACAAGATGTAAATGGAGACCTTTCACCTTCTCATTGATATGGAACACTCTGTTTGTGTGTGTATGTGTGTGGGCGGGAAGCTCATTGACATGGCATAGACTTATTTTGGTGGCAGTCATTTGTCACGCACCTGCCTTCGGCGCAGATGCTCTGCTTTTGCACAAACACACACAGACAGAGTGGCAATAAGAAATATACGCAAAGTAAATTAAGCAGGGATTTATTTACTTGCTTATAGAGTGGCATTCAAGACTGATGGGAAGTTTTAGGATGTTAGGAGTTTATGAGGAGGTTTGTGTTTTTGTCAAAGGTAGACAAGAAACATGGCCGACAAACTGATATGGTAGTATTTAATAATGTAACTTTCTATTCATACCTCAATTTGTTGTGAGTGTGTGTACTTGCACACAAGAGTCCATTTGAAGCTGTGTGTATTGATCTCGAGCTGTGTTGGGAACTTTGCTCTGTGCCAGCCTGGCTGATTAATGGGGTCGTCATGGCAATCGGACGGAATGAGGGTACGGAGCGCAGGCGGCCTGCTTTGCTAGACCCCGACACGCTGTTTGGCACTGTCTCGCACACACAGGCACATGCGTGCAATCTCACAACACACATTTTCTCTTGCAACTCAGTGACAGACGTGTTAGTCACTCGGACATGGCTGTCGGCCTTATTTTCTTGCATTCTGGCTCTATTATTTTTTTTCTTTACTCTCTTACGTAAATCCTATTTAATATCTGCTTTTTTTCGCCAATGAGGGAGTTATGGCTTACCTGTTATTTAGCAGGATTACGCAAAAACAAGTCAAGCAATAATTTGTATTCACTTTTACAATTTTGAGATGTTTTTTTACATGAATGTTGGCAAAAGGATGGCTTATAAATTCAGGAGACATTATGTTGACATGACAGGACTTACCTCAACTGGCTTTTCGCAATGTGAAGAAGCAGTCATCTTCCCCAATCTGGTTTCCATATCATGTAAAATCAAGCTGTCACGACCTGCCCCAAAGTGAAAGGTAGGCTCAGGAACAACAACTCAGCATATTTAATGGCTGCCTAGCGGGTCCGAAGAGACGCACAGGCTTGGGTTTGTTCAGCCTTGGCGGAGGTCTAGGCTCTACTGCGTGCCATTCTGCTTCTTCCCAAGCTTTTCTCCCTCCTTTTTACTGTATAGTTAATTTCCACACTAGAACGATTCTCATTACTCAGGTTTATTTTTGCTTGATCACCACATTCTGAGAGTGGACTTTAGAGGACAAAAGTCGCACATTTGTTTAGTGGAACTCGCTTCAGGCCCCACATTGCCCTCACTGTCTCTCTTCATTTTCCTTCTCTGCCTGTCTACTTTTTCTTTTGCCTTCACTACATTGATCACATTTCTTTTTCCTCCTTCCTTCCAGCTCTGCCACCTTCTCATTTCTGTCCTTTTGGCTCTGTCGTTCCCTTCCTTTATCTCCTCTTTACTGTCCCGTCCTTTATATCCCTCCATCCCTCCCTCCCTCGGCTCCTCCAGATGTTTCACTCCGGCCCTCGGGACCCCTGGGGAAAGGAGACCATTTGTATGTATGTGTGAATTTGCGCTCACTTTTCTGTGGATTAACTCCATGCGGTTATGGTTGTGCATGGATTACATCTTTTTTGCATGTGTTTGTGCATGTGAATGTGTCTCTCTCTGTATGTGTGCCATATTAATACATGCCATTGATCAGAGCAGGACCCCTGACAGTCATCATCCCTGAGAACCATCTGGCCGACGCCTGACGCTCCCTCACCCAAACACAAGCTGACACCCTATTAATCTGCTCGCGGCATGCATACATACATACATACATACATGCATACATACATACGTGTGTGTGTTTGTGTGTTCGTGGAAGACATTGTTTAATGTGGATGTTAGAGATTAAGTGCAAGTGTATGCGCTTACATTTTCGCCACGCACCTGCCTTTGCGCGCGCGCGCGTCCGTCCGTGTATGCTCCCCGTGCACACACATGCATACGTGCACACACACATCATCCGCCAACAACAGCCGGTGCGGAAGGGAGCTGAAGGGTGCTTGGAAATTAAGGTTATTACACAAATTGAGCCATATGGTCTAAATATTTCAGAGCTGAAATTTACTAGGCAATAAAAATGGCCCCTACCTCGGTAATGGTGTAAATTACAGCTTAACCACCAGCGCTAATGATGTCCTTCTGTACGCCCCGTAACCAACCGTACATGAAGGACACATTGTTTAAAAAACACCCCAGGAAAGGCAGCGGAGAGAGAGCGGAAGAGGGAGGGATGGGAAAGGGGCAGGAAGGAAGTGGTGATGTCATGAGGGAAGGAAGAGGTGAGGAGAGCAGGAAAGAAATTAAAATGGCAATGGAAGTGGAATTAGGAAAGAAAAGAGGAAGAGATTGATGGAGGGAGCCGAGTCAGAGAGAGAGCAAGCAGCATGTTTACAATCTGTTAGTTTACCATTAAGGGCCCATCAGAGAGCACGGGCCAGCCAGCCAACTGTGTTTCAAGCCAACATGAGCTTTCAGATATGGCACGTGTGCACTTAATCATACACACTTGGAAGATGTGGAATATGTGGCAGCTAAACAAATGATAGCTGTAAACATATGCCATAACCTGAGTACAAACACACAGGATGGGATTACTTAAGCAGGGCAAATGCTACTCTGTGTGTCAGTATGAATGTGACCATGTGGATGAATTGGCTGAAATCGCTTAGTTTTAACATAGCATAAAAATGGGGTAGTGAGTATCAGCCCATTTTGGCCCTTGAATACATCGGCCAAAAATCATCAGCCAAACTCAAACCATTCAGAGCAGTAACTTGTACACAAGCGATACTGATATTATTTACTACACATAATTCTATACCATAAATTTGTATCCTTAAACGTATATCATGAAATTTGTTGATAAGGTGGCTCTGTCATTCAAAACAAAGTCAAAATAAATGTTTACAAGCAATGCTTAGATGAGCAATGCAAGTTGTGCAAGGAATTTACCTAGATGTCACTATTTTACACACAACCTAAAGTCAGATAGTTTAACACATTAAGGCTGGGAGCGCATGACCACACTTCTACCGTTAAACCCGGGAGCGCTCCAGCACACCTTCTCCCTTTCAAGCCGGGAGAGTGGATACGTCATTTTCGTTTTGACCAATTCTTGGTCTTTTGGCCAATGAAATGCATCAGAATATGCACGAGAGGGTGACGTGGGCCTCGTAGCATGTCCTGGAATTTTATTCGAGCATTCATGGCAGACGCAGATTTGCAGGAGTTATGAAATAATTTTGTGACACGTCACATTTCCGTGTTTAGCAGCAATGAATGTCCGTGCGGAAACACAAAGTATTGGTTATGGCATCTTCCACCTCGCGCAAATGTGTGTGTGTTTTTTTTATTACTGTACAAACAATTTTGATGTACATATCGACTTTGACGGTGAAATCTTTCTTGAGTCGAAATTTGGCTTACATCGAAATTTGCCTTACATCGCCAGTGTAGGAACGGAACTCGTCCATAACTCTCAGTATTTATTTTTAGTTGATTTTATGATGTTCAATCTCACTTTTTTAATATATGAGTTATATTAATTGGCCGATTAATCAATATTCTGTATTTTACCTACCAAAAATAGTCATCTGCCTAAAAAAAAAAAAAAAATCCATGTCAATCAGGCCCTAGTAGTGAGTTGTAACTAGTTACGTTGGTTAGACATAGATGAAAAAGACAAGAGTTAACCTTCAGCCACCTTCCATTCATTGTTTTAAGTGTCTACAGAAATGTTCACTTGTTGTGTTTAACCCTCTAAGCCTCTGCTGATGCGGGTGTCCGTTGAGGTGCGGAAGCATTTCAGGCTAGCTTCGGGAATAAGAATGACCAGGCTTTGCCCTTGCTTTACTTTTTTTAACAAGCCACAGTCAGGAAGGACTGGAGAGAAGAGGTGGCACGGCGAGAGCGGAGAGCGATGAGGAGGATGAAGACAGGTGAAGAGAGAAGAAGGGATAAGAGGTCTTGCACACAGAGTTCATTAGGGCCTCCGGCCTATCAGACCCCTTCGTTAGAGGTCTTCAACTGTGATTGGAGGGCTCTCAGCGTTTTGCATAAGCAGCCAAATAATCAGGCTGCTGCTCTTCGCTGCAATCTCCATCTTCTTATGTTTTCTCCAACTCCTCCCTCTGCAGCCATGCATTTCCATCTGGCGTTTCTATACCTCACTTCCAAATAATAGTTGTTATGTCTTTCTCCTCTTCCATACCGCTCACACTCAAGCGAGTGATAATTTCTTAAGAGAGGTTTTATACGGCTTCTTCCTCCAGCTCGCCCGCTTTTTCTTACTCCCAGTAATAACAGGTTGTGTGTTATTGTGTCTTTTGTGAAGAGCCGACACCAGCCAGTGAGCTGCCCCTCCACTTGTCCTAATGGCAGCCACTATATGATGGTCATCACTTCAAAGTGTGAGAGCGTGTTTGTTTTTTTGAAGAAGCTCCTACTTCTGGAGGAATCTTCCTTGTCTCGCAGCATGGACATGAAGACAGACGGTCTTTGTTTTTGTACATGGTGCTATACATGACTGGTTAGTTCATTTGTTTTATGTCCAGCAAGTAGTTAAGGATAAGTGGTTGAGAAAATGGATGGATGGAAGTTAGTGGTAACTACCCTAATGGTTAAAAACCTTTTTGCATTAGATTAGAGTTGCCATGATGTGTAATTGTAGTCCCTGTGAAGAAACAAGACTATGACCAATATTTGGTATTGGGCTGTTTTGTCCACTGGGGTTTCTTGTCACCACTATGCCAGTCAAAATCCACAACCAATCAATTCTATGGATTTTTAATGATATCGAGCACAATATGTTTGAAGTAGTTGGCGTCTAAAGAATTTTGGAGTCTTGCATGATGCAAGTAAAGATACCCAATTGCGTTAGATGTGCTCATTATCACTTTGCAGATTTTTGTAGTTCAATCATATGAGTCATTTAGATTTCAGAACTTGCATTCACATTTTCTTATGTTATAGGTTCAGGTTATAAGAAATGTTAAGGACAACCCTAAACCTGTCAAATTCCTACGTTGTTCTTATTGCCATTAGTTGGAAATGAAAATGGAAAAAAAAAACATTTTACTTCAATCTTCCTCAATAATCAAAAACGTTCACTTCAACAAGTACAAAATGATTAACTTTGTGTGTGAGTTGTGTATCATTTTGTGTGTGTGTGTCTTTTGTGGCATCAGTACTCGCCCATCCCTTATTAAGAACATAAAAGCTGACATGCACATCCACGATGACACTCACCGTAATTTTGCTACTTTGTTTATCAAGATGTTAAGACTGACAGAATGTTAGAACGAATCATTTTCTGCAACAAGTCCTTGTTTTATAATGCTGTTGTTTCCAACCTGGGAATATTTGGTTTTGAAATTTGAATAAATCCAAAGCCCGACATCATGACAGATTGTGTCCAGCCTTCTACTCTATGCGACTTAGTGGATATTGGAAAACCATCCCTCATATCTTACCAGACTTGCTTTGACTGGTCTTTAACCACATGTCAAACGCAAACGGGCACAGTCAGAATAGCATGTACATTCTGAATATGGTGTTCCCGAGGTCGGGAGCCGCCAAAGCTAATCATGGCTGTCGGTGTGAAGTGGGTATGCCTGGTCCAGACCCCTGCAGCCCCTCGCTACCTCCATGCTGGCCACCAACACAACACATGCCTAATGGCAATCTTTGGGTCTGGTCGTGTGTGTGTGTCACAGTTTGTCTAACTCACACTGACTAGTGGGGACACCCATGCAGGGCATTTGCAAACATACATGGGGCAATTGTTCCAGCAACATCGAATTAGGCATGCACAAAATAAATGTACACACATACACACACGTTGTAGAAGGCTTGCCAGCTTGGCATGGGGCACGAAAGAGCAGCATGCAGTGCTCTGGCTCACCTCGGAAACCTCCAAAAACAATTACAGCTCACCCGGCGCCGCTCAGGCCACAGCTTGTACTAATAGACCCGACTCCAGGACACGGTTGAATTCAAGTCCAACGTGATCCGTGCCTGCGCTTTACCACAAAGACGACGAAGCGCGACACATGAGAAGAGGCGGGCCAGCGTGGTGCTTTGTTATCTCCCCGGGACTTAATATAATGGAGCAGGGAGGGCAGAGGTGGCCTGTGGAGCAGGACATATCCGAGGCCCACCGGTTGGTCCACATTCACCATTCATTAGACACGGCTCTCTCATGTATGATCACTTGCCTGCTACCTGTGCACGCGTGTCAGGGAGAGAGACAAAGAGAGAGTGCACATGTGAGCGCGTGGCCATATGCTAATGTTGCTCTGTCCCCGTGTCTCTGCAGGACCCAGTGCTGGGGCTTTTGTGAGATAATCAGCATAATTCTTTTGACAAATACACATGGTTACTCTTAATTAGTATCACACACTGGTCCCCCCGGCTGCACTATGCCTCTCCACCTGAATATCATACACACACACGCAGACATGTGCACTTTTGGAGACAAATGCAAAAACAAGATGCATGCAGATGATGGCTTGTTAGACTGTACATGCACATACATTTTTTTAAAAGTCTTATATTAAGACACAATGATCTTCTTGTGATGCGCCATCATTCTATGTTCTCTCGTTTACACTTTATCCTCTCTCTCTCACCACCCCCATTGGTCATGATTAACTGGGGGCTGTGGTCATTCCCACACGCATGTGCTTTTGCACATTGATTTTTGGTTAACCTGAACCTTTCTTTTCATATCTCACACCAAAGGGAGTCCAGTTTTTTTCACGTTGGCCTGCGACCTTTGATTATAATTACCATAATTGTAACTCACTTTATACATGTGATTATATAGTTTGCTAATGCTAGTAAACCTCTACGGTTGGCCGTACTCCATTTGGTCCGAAGCACAATTTCTCATTCAAAATAACGGAAATAGAGTCTGGTCACAGGCAAGGTTATTATCAAGGAAAAGTATCGAGATAAATACAACTTAATTTAAATCGGAGGAGAAAAAAAAAATTCTGTTAAATGATCTTTGTGCAGTTTTGTCACTTTTTTTTTTACTCTCAACTGCCACCTCTGTTCCAAAGCATAACTGCAGCATCTGTGTCAGGCTCGTTCATGGTGCGCGTGTGAGCACAATCTTAAGTGCACGCCACATGTCCGATACTCTGCGGGGACGCGCATGACGTCACCCTCCACAACTCCACCCCTCCCCAAACAAACTGTGGAGTGTGAGGGTCCGCACACTCGGGAAGATAAAAACTGATAGGTGCAGTCAGAGTAAAACAGTCCGGGCTCTTTGTACTCATCTGGGCATTGGTGGAGCATGCATGATGTAGAAAAAAATTTAATATTACCTTTTTAAACGGCACAATGCATCTTTAAAGTAACATACAATATGCTTTTTTTTTTTAAATAACTAAAACTACATCTTGATATTTTAAAACTATAATTATAGTGAAATTATTATATTTTTTTTTTCATCTTTGTCACTCAACATCATGCATGAGGTTTCAGAGATCATCTTAAATGTGTTTATTTTGGCATTGCTCTGTCTGTACAGAAGAAGGAAGGTTAACGGTCATTTGACAATTGTAGCTTATTCCACAATACTTAGCGATAATTTTTTCAACTTGCACTCAACAAAAACTACATACTATATTTAAAAGCAAACTAAAGCTAACACTAAAATTAATTTAAAGCGAAGCATTTTCAAAACAAATAAAAACAAGCTTGTTCTAAAATCTAGCGATGTTCAATACCACTTTTTTCATACCAGTACCAGTACGAATAATCAACTCCAGTAGTCATCGATACCGATACCAAGCACACTGATACCACTTTTTCACATGTAAAATTTCCCCCCAAAAAACATACAGATCCTTTTAAAGAAAGACCTATATATCCAATTACGGCATTTTTTCTTAAAATTGAAAGAAATTAATGGTAATTTTCTATTGTTCTCAAATCTAATTTGTAGTTTCTGATCGTAAAATAACCACCAGAGGACAGCTAATACTGGCCGTCGCGATGGCGATACCTTGAAACAAGGCCTGCTATTGGCCCGATACATACCTGGTATGAGTACTTGCCCATCACCTAGATGTGAATCATAAACTGCCAATATGCATTTTGAAAAAAAAATTAAACGGGAAAAAACGAGGATTGCCCCCTAGAGAAAAATGTTTAATATTCAAAAAAAATTGCACAGCAAATTTGCATAAATTGCCAATCCTGTGTGCAAGAACATGTTTCGTGGCAAATTTCCTTCCACTGAAAAACACAAGTAGGTGAATTTGTGAATGGCTAACAAGTGAGCATTTACTATAGCACTATAACATGTTTACACAACAGGAAACTGCAAATTGCATACATGCAGCACTATATTAAATCTGTAACGAGGTGAACCTCATTTGTATTGTCCTTCACAGCACAGTTCTGTTCGTCATCAGCTTATTTTCTGTTGCGCACCTCCAACTTTGTGTTACCTCATCTTGTTGATTTCTTCAAGTGTTTGCGTCCGTGTGCGTTAGGGACAAATTGTTATGAAGGGGGCTGTTAATGGAATGTAATAGTAGTGTGCTTCCGTGTTAAAGCGTTTGATTACAGCCTGCTCGTGTGTGCGTGAGCAGTTAGCGGGCTGATGTGCTCAATTTCCCCGCGCGTGCGTGCGGCGAGGAGGCCGTTAATGCGGTGCGTTTTGGCGATAAAGTGTTTGAATGTATTGCCATCTAGAGGCGTGTAGCAGAGTCTCTGTGCTCCTATAAAAGCTGCCAGCGCCAGATGCTGCTATTGACAATGTGCATATGTTAAGCGCTTTATAGGCCACATGCCTCACATATTTCACTGGCTTTTAAGGTGGAGAGATCTCTCATTCGCGCTCACTTAATCTGTCTCTCCCTTTTGTAACATCTATCTCTCTCTCACCTCTTATCGGCTCACTCGTTCGGCCTCCCTCCCTCCGTCTGTCGCTCCACTTTTTATTTGCTTCACCTGTTATTTACCTACTCACCTATTACCTTTTTTTCATCACTCTTGCCTAATTCCCTGCCCTCTATATCATTACTTATGTACTTTGTTTTATTTGTCTTTTCATGTCCCTCCCTCTCTCTTTCCGCTGTGTGATTTGCAGGAGGATTTAGCTTGCGTCTAGGGGTGTCCAGGGACTTATTAATCCTATTTCGCTGCGTATGACAAACATGCTGGCTGGTAGACATGGAGACAGTCAAGACATGCATTGGGCTCATTGTTCAGGCACTTCATCCTCGGTGCCACGCCACGCTGATTTGTCTGGGTTCTCCTTTGATTCAGTTTGAATCTGAGCCATTTGAATCCCTCGCCACATAGAATTGGCCTAACGGTTAATCTCTTTATGTGGGAGCCTGAGGAGAGAGTTGTTTGTTGTTGTCTTTTTTTAATTACCGATTGAACATGTGAAAAATTATTTCTCATGAACACATATACAGAAGTTGCTTTCGATCTCACGTTTAAGTGTTGCCATCTCATCCCGCATCAGACAACAGTGCATCCCTTATCAATTAGTAAATGATGTTACATACACACTGTCGCAGTGAGTGCCAGCTTTTGGGGCTGGGTCCCGTTGCCTAAAGCTACTGGCAGGCACACTGTGTCTCTGTTTGTTTGAGAGAGAGGATGCACGTGTGATACAAACACTCAGCAGGCTTTGAACGCAGCCTTAAGGGACGGCCGTCTGCCAGTCTGCCGCTGCCACTTCTTCCTCGTTCAGTATGTTGTAATGTCGATATCGCAAATCCCCATGACACATTATTTTAGCTTGTCATTGTTGTTTCAGTCTTTCCTTGTTGTGGAAAAATATTTACACTTTGTTTGCATGACTATGACAGTCTGCTTATGTTTTTCCACCATTTTCATCTTCAGGGTTTAGCCCTCGAATCAACCATCTTTGGCCTTGAGCCCTACAGTGAGTATAGTCTACAAGTGGAAGCTGTAAATGAAGCAGGTTTGTGACTTTAAAATTGTTAAAAACTAGGGGTGTCAAAACTAGTGCATTAATTTTGATTAAAGTTCCTTTAACGCCACAATTTATTTTTATTTTTTACGTGTGATTAATGGCTGCCCCTTACTTGGAAAGCCTGTACTGGTGGGAATTCCAGTTGCAACGCAGCAGACATATCCACATGAAAATTTATCAGTACCGGTAATACATTTAATGATAATGCATATATTTGTTATATGTTAATAATGTTATATTTTACAATTTTAAAAATGTGCAGAATTTCACAAATTACTTCATGTTAAAGATTAGATAGCTCTTAATATGAAAAGAAAAATGCACTGAGCTGTCACCAACGAAATGAAATTCTGCCATCTAGTGGCAGATAATTACCTCAACACAAATCAATATCACACTCGTTTAACTAAATTTTATGACTTATGAAATTACTGTATCAATAACTAAAAGATGCAGCCATAAACATTTGTTCTACTTTTATATTAACAAGAGTATGAAAACTTAAAAAATATAAAAATATTTTATTGTACATTTAGAACAAATGTAAAATTTGTGATTAATCGCCTGACACCCCTACTAAAAACATCTCATTCACTTATTATTTGTACGTTTTTGTTTTTTGTTTTTGTTTTTTTTAACCCTTCAGGCAGTGTGTCAAGTCAATGGGTTGGCACAAGGACCCTGGAGGCTTCTCCTGCTGGACTGGCTAACTTCAGTGTGGAGCATAAAGAGCAGGGCAGGTCGTTGCTGCTCAACTGGGATCCACCGAGTTCTCCAAATGGAGTCATCACGGTATATACAGTAAAATAATGGACAACCAAATTGTGTAAATCTAACAAATGTTTTTATGAATATAATTATAGTTGACACACTGATTTTGTGCCAGAGAATAAGATGAATTAAAAGACAATTTATGGATGGATGATTGAGCCAAACTTCTAAATCTATGGCAGCAAACTCGTTGGCTTGTGCCAACTGGGCCTTCCTGCTGGTTTTTGCCATGCCTACACAACTGGCCATTATTGTTTCCCCCAATCTGTTTGATAAACCTCCCCGCCTTCTCTTCTCTATCAGATGTACAATTTGTACAGCGAGGGCAACCTTGAGTTCAGCGGGCTGTCACGCAACTTCCTGTTTCGGCGCTTGGACCCTTGGACTGCGTACACTCTCACTCTTGAAGCTTGCACGTCAGCAGGGTGCGCGCGTAGCCCCCCTCAGCACGTCACCACTGCTGCCGCTGCACCTGCCTCGCAGCCCCCTCCCACACCTCTTTCTGTCGGTTCAGACCACGTGTGGCTCACCTGGGGACCTCCCGCTCAGCCGAATGGGCCCATCGGCGAGTACTACTTACTGGGGAGAAGTGCGGATCAGGTGGGGTGGGGAAGAAGTAGAGAGGAGGATGTTCAAAGAGAGAAAGTATGTGGAAATATGCTACATGGTTTATTTACTTATTTTACCAACTTGTCATTTACCATCTTTGTCAACCACCCACATTGTCACAAACAGGTTCTGTTCCGAGAGTCATCCCCACAAGAAAATGACACTTTCTCCTACACAGTGACTGGGTTGCGTCCTTGGACTCAATATGAGTTTGCCGTTCGTTCTCACAACCCCGCCGGCCACACCCAAAGCTCCTGGTTAACCGTGACGACCAGGCAGGCCCCCCCTCGCGGCCTAGCCCCACCCACTGTAACTCACCTTCAGGGTCGACCCAGTGAAGTTTTGGTGTCATGGACTCCTCCTCTAGAACCCAACGGCGTGCTCCAGTCTTACAGGATCCAGCGAAACAATATCAGCTTCTCCTTTAGTTTCGACCCAACAGTGCTCAGCTACACCGATGAGGATCTTCTTCCTTTTGCAAGCTATAGGTGAGGCTTGTTTAGAAGAAGTTTGACAGTAATAAAAAAAAATACCCTGAATCCAAATCAAAATATAAAAATATTTATTGTATCCTCTCTTCTAGCTATTCAGTCATAGCCTGCACATCTGAGGACTGCATTACAAGCCCTTACACTAACATTACCACCTTAGAAGCTCCCCCCAGCACTGTGGAACCTCCCACAGTGATTTTGGTCACATCCAGCAGTATGGACATTTCCTGGACTAAACCAGCCACCCAGAATGGGGAGGTGACTGAATATGTGCTCGAGGTGAACAATGAAGAGGCTTATTGTGGTAGAGAGCTGAAGACTGTTCTGGTGCACCTTCATCCTCACACGTCCTACCAGCTTGTGCTGTTGGCGTGTACCAATGGTGGATGCACCGCCAGTGCAACAACATCCACTGTGACAGAGGAAGCTTCTCCTCTGAATATGGTCGTCCCCACTCTGAAGGTACATTAAGTGTGTAAAGCTGGTATCTACAGCCCAATAGTTTTCATGAACTTTCCTACTTAAGGTCACTGGTCCCGAGTCAGTGGAAGTAAGCTGGGGACCACCACAGAATCCCAATGGCGTCATCACAGGCTACGAACTCCGCAGAGATGGCCAAGTAATCTACGTGGGTCCGGAGACTCATTACCACGACTTCACTCTGTTGCCCAGTGTGGAGTACAGCTACTTTGTCAGGGCCAACAACAGCCGAGGAGCGGTGAGCAGCGCCGCCGCCTCAGCCAAGACTCACCCAGCGGCCCCATCGGGTGTTGGACCCCCTTTGTTGTCACCTCTGGGACCCAATCAGGTTAGGTCAAACTCACTGTTTCAGTGGCCGCTATGTTAGGTGCACCTTAACTCATTTATTCCCAGCCATTTTCACTGAAGCAACCCCCTTCGCTCCTGGCTGTTTTATTGGATCTTGACAGATTTTGCAAAACCCACAGAATATTGTGCTCTATTGCTATAAAAACATGGAACCTGCCAAAAGAAAGATTAGAGTCTATTCTTTCATCAGGAAAAAAAAGGATATTTCAATCTGTTTCCATTTTGCAGCAATTAGCATTAGTATATAGTTAGGTTTCATCATTATTCCCAAATCTGTTTAAAACTGTGGGGAAAACAGCTTGTTGCAACTGGTTGATTTCTTAAACTCTGCTACCACCTGCTGGCCATTTTTGTAATAACTACCATTGCTTCAAGCGTTCTCTTCAGTTCAGAAGCTGCATCAAAGCCTTCTGTATGCTCTAGCATTAAACAAAATAAAAACAACATATAATTACATATTTGGGACACTGGTAATATTTAAACTAGAACGTATTAATACGTTTTGGGGAGCAAATGAGTTCACAGTCTGTCATCCAGTACGAGAGCTGCCTCAAAAATTCTATTTCCACAAAGAAAATTCTTATATTATTATTTTCAGGAATTGGCTTGTGGAACTGCGCTGCAATTGTATTGATGTTCCTAATCTAGTGGCCAGCGAGTTTATCCTTCTGTTTAATAGTCCTTCTCAGAGTGTTGACCTGTGTTTTCATACCCTGTCTAGGTGAAAGTGGAGTGGAATATTCCCGGCCGGCCTAATGGAGATATTATTAGTTACACAATATATCACAGAGAGCCCATCCAGCTAAGTATGAACAGCACTGTGTACACTCCAAAGGACGCCGTCTTCTCCAAGAGACACACCACTCTACAGGGGCTCGCTCCCTACCACAGGTTTTTGCGCAATTGTTTCTTATTTTACTAAAATACTCTTAGGGAATTGACACAGGTTAATTGCGTATTTCCAAATGAACTTCACACATGATGTGTGTCTTTTTGGTGTCTTGCTGTCTTGCATTTCTTTACAACAGGTCCTACGCTTTAGTTGCTTTAGTTATGGCTCCCCACAGTATAACAAAAGTTAAACTGAGAATTCCATGGAGCAGAATGCCCTTCACGATATTGGATACCAAATTGAAATTATTCATGCAGAATAGTATGTGGACCATACAGAACTGCTGAATCAAGCTTAATTTTTTTTTTTATTAACACCTTCCTAGTTTTGTTGGATTTTATAGCCATTCTCCAATAAAATATTGCATTTAATGTTGCAATATACACTCTGAGCACAACATTAGGCTCACACGTAAAGTGCTTTTCCAAACGTGTCATTGTTGTAGTTTGCAGTGGTGTAGAACAAAACTGCATCATACACACAGACAGATGTTTTTATATTTTGGTTACCTTATTTAAGTGCAATCATACTGCAAAAATGTGCACCACAATTATGAACATTCATATCACTAGTGTCCATCGAATCTGACCATTATTATCTCTGATAAGGCAGAATATCTAATACACACAAATGAGTGATTACTGCATGTTTAATTACATGCAGGTATGAGGTGAGGGTGGAGGCATGCACGCAGCTGGGCTGCTCCTCCAGTGACTGGTCATCAGTCCTCACGCCGGAGGCTCCCCCCGCTGGACAGGCGGCGCCACTGTTAGACCTGCAACCCGACACCCACACGGGTCTGCAGACTACCTTCCTGCTTACCTGGTCCCCTCCAGTTCAGCCAAACGGGAGGAGCCCACGATACGAGGTGTACCGCAGACTGGAACCCACCACGGATAAACTCAGAAATGACGCGACAACACTTGTCTACAATTACTCATCGACAAATTGCAAGGATGAAGGGCTCCTGCCATTTACCACTTATGAGTATCAGGTATATTGCACTATATTTGCACACACACACACACACAAATATGTAGTACCCACAACATTGATTTCCAACAACTGTTCCGCAGCACATTAGGCCTGTGTGACAGTCAATACTTGGCTATAGTTATAATTTCATATGTACCTGTGCTTAAAAAGCGAAGCGTGGAGAGTCTCTGATTCCCAAAAAAACACAAGTGGAGTCAAGGATCGGGGCGATCATTGCCAACAATCTCTCAAATATCCACAATCTCGGCTTTATTTCTCACCCGTTTCTTCTGTTTATATTATTATAGTATAATATAAATGACAGCAGCTAGGGCAATTTGCTTCTTTCTTGAAAATCAATGACATGTTGTTTGTGGTTCAATACAAAAGTACAGTAAGTACTTTGTATATGTGGTACCTGAAAATGTTATTTTTTTGTGATTGTCTATTCCAGTCTCATTCAGCCACATCGCTTGGTGTGCATTATCAAATTTCACTTAATTGGTCCAAACTTTCAAAATGGCAAAATGTACCATATACCATCTGCCTGCTGCCATTCATACAACACAATAATTACTTTGTGTTCAATGTATGTATGTAATGTAACAGGCTCAGATATCACACTTTGTAAGACAAAATCATTTTAGTTTGATGTACTGTAAAATCCTGTGAATAGCACTAACTTTAAAAAAAAAAAAAATCCCAAATTGAGGGGGGCTTAGTAAGAAATGTTTTTTTTTTTTTTTTTTTTAACATTTACCAGTGCCTAGGCAATAGGAGTTGTTAAGAAAAAATATAATCACAGATTAATAGCGCATTTCATCACATCACATATACACAACGTAACTCAATATACTATTTAAAAGCAAAGTAAAGAAAAACAAAAAATGCAAACATTTCTAAAAGAGTGCAAGAACAACAACAACATTTTAACTTGGATTTAAAAGCATTGACACTATTGGTATGCTTTGAATCTTTTTTCATTCATTTTATCCTCCCTGATAATAAAGGATATGCTTTTTAAGAGTGATTTTGGCGGGGGTGTATAAACATATTATTAATGGGATTTTTCGGTACTTTTTGTGTTCTTTATTTTGGTTTTCCATAAGATTTTTCAAATTCCGAACGTATGGCTTGGCTCAATAAAAGTTTGGAAACACTGATCCACACACATGCAAGAGCCAAGTATTCAGACAGGTGGTAAATAGAGGGCTCCATATCGGTCCTGTTGTGTTGCGCGTTGATATGTTAATTGACAGGCAAGCCCTTTGGAAGCAACAATAACATTAGCATCCCCGCCTGTCAGACGTACGAGCCGAGGCCAGAGAGCCTGTGTAATTGATTGAGTTTGCCTGATTGTGGTGCCGTTTTTATTTACGAGGGTCCTAATTTATGACAGGAGGAAGGAGGGAGGGGAGGAGCTTTGGAAGATGACGGGCGGGCAACGGCGCCATTAATCACGGCGCCCTCAGAGCACCCCACTTCCTGATTACCGGCCAGCCAATCGAATTAGCCGTTAGTCCCCTTGGTAACAGTGCTTGTATTGGAAAGACCTTTTAATGGTGACCGCTACATGTCCCCTGGGGATTTTCCAACGGGGGACGATGTGTTGCTATGTTTGTGTTGTCCGTGGTCACATGCGCTCACAGAGGTGAACGCGTGTGTGTGAAGTTACACACGCTATAAATCACTTTTCGATGTTACATTTCTTCATTCGCAGGCAGCGAGTTATCATCTGAGTCAATTGTCGCCAATTCAACGTTGCCGTGTTTACTGGTGGCAGGTTACCGTCTCTGTCTTGGTGTCTCAGTTGTACACAAGGACGATACGTCAGCTCAGTTTAGCCCTGCCAGAGAGAGAAATCATATTAGGCTAATTACACTGGGTCATAAGCTCCTATTGACAGTTTTATGCGTCGTTTTAATTACTGCCCACTTTCACACAACTTAGCCCCTTCACCCCAACTAGATGCACCCGCCAAGTCGCTCCGCCGGCCTATCAGAGCACTTGCACGGCGCCGGCGGTCCAACGGGCCAATAAAAGCACTCAAATTCAGCCGGGAAGTTCCCTGTAGTCGTTTGTTGCCATGGCGGCAAACGGGGTGTATTTTTATTTTGTGTCTCACAAGCCAAATGCTGGCCCAATAGGAGAGGAGAGAACAAGAGAGGAGTGGAAGCAGTAACAAGTCCGTTTATGATTTAAGGACCACGAGATGGATCAAGGTGAATGTGATCTAGCGCGCTTCACGCTGCAACTTTTTTCTCGCCGCTAAGTCTGCGTGACAGCAACTTTTTAAATCACTTTTTGCAACGCAAGACCTTTTAACTGTGTTGCTGCCTTGTTCAGAGCATTGTTGTTGCTGGGCAAACTATGAAAGCACTTTGATTTGCTGGCCATTTCAGAAGAAGATCCAAGTTTAAAAAAGTGCAGTGAAGTCATTTCATGAATAGAATCCGAATAAGTGTTGATAATAATTACACGTCAGATCAGACGCAACACAGCCTAGAAACGGCTCATTAAAAAAATGTAATCAAATATGTTATAAAGATTTATCAACGTTATACTGAAGCCTGAATAACAAAAAATATGTTTCAGTGACAAATAGGGAAAAGTTGTCATGCTTTATCACACCTCAAGGTAACTGCTGCACTGTTGTCTTTATATTTTAAAAGTAGAATTGTACTTTTAAATACTGAGAAAATGTAAAAAGTGCTTTCCATTCCCTTAAAAAAATGGAGAAGTGCAATGTAATTATACACGGCTACAGTTAAGCGCATTTTTAAATGAAAAGCCCAGTTGTAAGACTGTAATACACTTTAATGGAGAAGGGAGTGGATCCTTATGGAGAACCTGGGAGCAGAATCACACAACACACCAGATCCCAATTTAAATTTTATGGGATGTTATATTCAGTATGATATCCCTACTGGGCGTTCATAACCAAATGTGTCTCATTTTGAGTTTATATCAGATTCCAAGGTTAATGCCTGTCTGCAATTATAGTTTCACCACCCTCTAACAGCTACAATGACTTTAGTTCATTTACGTTTATACTGCGATTTAAAATGGTGGATTTTTTTGTTACGATTTCCCTTCCCGATGTTTGATATCAATCATAAAATTGACATGAAAATAAATCTTATATATGGGGGCATAATTCTGAGTGTACAAGTTGTTTGTTCCCAATATTTTGACCACTCTTCCTCCTCTTCCTCTCACTTCTCAGTCCATCTGTGCTGCCACTTAGATCAATCACTCTGATTGATCACACCCTAATTGACTATTATTGAGGTTAATTCAACTCTTAGCATGTTGCGCGCGCCCAGGCACACACACACACCCAAATCTGGACGTCTCTGGCTACAAACAACTCACACGCACACATACACACTTTGAACAAGTCAGCTCAGACCCATCCATCTGCCTGGTGCACTACTTCTGACAGGCTACAGATGACTTACACATGCAAATCTCCACCCTGCGTGACCCTGCGCTGTGTACACCCCCTAATTATAGCCAACACAAGCACACAAATAAGATTACTGTGAGTGTGTGTGGGGGGGGGGTGTTTGTGTGCGTGTGTGTGTGTGTGTGTGTGAGACTAACTCCTTGATGAAGGTGAAAAGTAATTGTCATGCAGATATGTTAGCATGGTGAAAAGGTTTCGCTCTCACGCCCGATGCTAGTTTTGATGGATGATCCGATACATTGACTTATATCCGGTTGCATGTGGCCTAATTAACAGACACTTTCATTAAGAGCCGATAACATGCATCTGAAATTCTAATGCGTTGTTGACCGGCAGCTGTGGGCAGTCAACTCGGCCGGCCGTTCCGCCAGTCCGTGGGTCGGCGGGAGAACCGGCCCCGCCCCGCCCGAGGGTGTCGCTCCGCCCACTTTACGGCACGTCTCGGCAACCACGGCCGTGGTGGAAATGCGTCGTCCGGCCCAGCCCAATGGCGTCGTCAGCCTTTACCGCGTGTTCTCGCTGGACCGTAACGACCACGTCACTCTGGTAAAGGATGAACTACTCTCACTCCTCTACTTTCTTCCTTAGCAGTCTGAAACACTAAAGTGAAATGAACACAAACGCTGTTCTGCTTTTTTCCACAGCTCTCAGAGGGAACATCCCATCAACAGACACTTCATGGTTTACTGCCTTACACCCAGTACAGGGTCGGAGTGGAGGCCTGCACCTGTTATCAGGTAATAACATGGAACAAGGGAGTAAGGCCTTTAAAACACTAACCAACATTTTCTGAATGTTCTCGTCAAGTATCAGTGTTAGTCAAACCATGATTTTGCATAATTGGAATAGCACTTCACCCTCACAATTTTGAGCTTTGGATTTCAAATCTCATGAAGGCTAGACTTTCATGTGTGGAGTTTGTATGTTCTCCCAGTGCTTGGGTGGGTTTTCTCCAGATACTGAAGATTCCTACCACATTCCAAAAATGTGCATATTCGGTTCAAGACTCTCCATTGTCCCTAGGTGAGAAAAGGGGTCAATGGATAGAAATGTCTTGCAAGATAATGCAAAATCTGATTGATGATCATTTTGCTCATATGTAATCACTCTGTCCACAACATGGTCCGACATTACTCATTTTTTTACTTTACAAGATCAACTCGCGGGCCGGATTAAACCCCGTTGTGGGCCTGATCTGGCCCGCGGGCCATATGTCGGGCACCCCTGACATAGGTAGTATCTAGTTTTTATTTTCAAGATGCTTGTCATAGCCTCACCTTCCTAAAATAATGGCCTAAGTCTTTTTTGTCTTTTTTTTCTTCAGGAAAAAAAAAACTGAACTAAAAACTGCTTATATGGTCTTTATTAAATATTTAATAAAAAAAATTGAATAATCTGTTTAATTAAGGATGTAGCATTATGAGGAAATTTGTAATATAAAAACATAATGTTTGCCTTTTTTTTAAACCAAACTGTAGCGCAGTAACTTTAGGGGGGAAAAAACATAACTGTCAAAAATTATTTGTAAATTTGAAATTGAAATGGAAATTGACCAAATTTGGACATAGGAGGTTTGCACTCGACAGTGATGACATACACTTGTGACGGTAGTGCTGTAGCCAGGGACCCGTGGTTGAGCTACACACCCTAGCCGCGCCCCCAGCCCGCCAGCCGCCTCCTCGTCCCGTTACGCTAACCTCACGCTCTGCTCAGCTGGCTTGGTTTGAGCCTTTGGAACCCAATGGAATCATCGAGAGGTGAGAACGTAAACTGCACTTTTGAAAGCAAGCTACAGCTCAGGAATCACATCAATGATGTCATCTCTCTGTCTCTCCGCTTACGTCACATGTCTGCAGCTGCGAGCTCCATCGTAGGACAGCCTGCCCGCAGCCCCCCCAGCCTGTTAACCCCCCTTGTGTTACTGGCCCAGCAGACATCAAGTTCTTTGGAAAGAGGCGCAGCTGCAATGTGACAGGTTACTATGCTGATTTGAAGTTATCCTATTGTTGCACTCAGTATGGTAATATATTAGATATATCACCTAATATTGTGGCCAATCTGTGTATATTACCGTTTTAGTGTACACTTTTAGTGGTAAGATTGTTGGAAGTAAATGTTAAGAACTATTCGTTCATACAATATTATTTACTGTTAACCTGGTTGTGCAGGTCTTCAGCCATATTCTGCCTATGAGCTTCGAGTCGCCTGCTTTAACAATATGGGCAGCACCGCCTCCAACTGGACCACCGTCATCACACTCAGTGAAGGTTTGACATTTCTTTGCACACTCTCACTTCACCTCTTACATATATATCCAGTGTTTATTCGGGCTGGGTATGGGTTCTAATTTCCTCAATCGATTCGATTTCGATTCACAAGAGTTCCGTTCAAATCGATTTTGATTTATTTATTTATTTTATCCCCCGATTCGATTCACTTCAATCTGATATTGATTAATTATGGAACATCGATTCTTCTTAAATATCAAGAACATGATAAAAACTCCACAAACATTACATTTCAAAATAAATTTTGTGGAGGCAATAACTGGTTAAAATTATTTAGTTTGTTAATGAAAGTAACACATTATACAGTAAGTGTTACACGAACATTAACATGAGCAAGGATGAGATGAAAATATTTTCATACTTCAAATTCAATAATTGCAAAAATTATGTTTTGTCTTAAAGTGCAATAAGTCATGTTTTTTATAATTGCAAGAAAATACTTTTGAATTCAAATAAAGAGTAAATTAAAAAAACAGTAAGATGCAAAAAAAATGGCCTTTATAATTCTATTTTCTTGTGAATTTATGGAATATATATATATATAATATTTAAATATGATAAATAAATCATATATTAATATATATTTTAATTTACTGATGTATTATTTATTATGAATGTTTTTTTTGTTTTTTTGTTTTAGTCAATATCAGCCCCGAAAAAGAAAATCGATTCGATATGGATTATTTGACTCTTTTTTTTCTTCTTTTTTTTTAAACCCAGCCCTAGTGTTTATGTAAAAGCAACCGAGTCTTGTCTCTGTTCAGCTCCACAGTATGTGTCGCCCATGTCAGTGGGCAGCAACCTGACGGTCATTTGGCTTGACTGGACCAGCTCCTTCTCCCTGAACGACTACCTGAGGGAGTATACGGTGACAGAGAGCCAGCTCAGGATCTACAGTGGCTTCCACAGCTACCTCCATGTTCCACGCACATCACAAAAAAGTGAGGGCACTTTTATTTTAAGCTAATTAATGGGGTTTTTTGCCATTTCTGACAAAATTATTAGAAACACCTCTTAAACTGTAGAGTTCAAAACCACCACAAACTACAACAATAATCAACATATTCTTTTTACAGTGTCAATCAAACTGAGCATTATTACCACAGCTTTTCACTCAGTATATGTTGCTCCTTCCAAACAATAACATGAAATGTGCTTTCATGTGTTGCCTTTCAACCTTGCCGCCATAAATAGGCACTGTAAACAATAGCATTCCTTTCAGATTGACAGAGGTTTAGTGTTTTCTCAGCTTTCGCAAGGAGAATTCGTCCAACCTTGTGTGTCATTTCTCCAACTTGTTAAAAACAGCTTTATTCACCAGTATTCTCAAACGACATTGTCTTTCTCCCCTTGTCCTCCACAGCGCTGTCATTTCAGGTGACTTGTGCCACAGACAGTGGCAGTGCCACCACTCCCACTGTCAGATATAGCCCCGCTTCAGGCCTAGGTAGCACGCACACACACACACACACACATCTGTACTTCCAAGTTTAATGTCATTAGATGAAAATAAAACATTAGAAATACACTACATGGACAAAAATATTGTGGACAATTTCATTCCAATTTTATGAAAACAGAAGAACAGAAACATTTGATCCCACAAATGTTCTGGACCAAATTTCCACATGACAATTAGCCTAAATTCTGTAAAAAGTGGAAGCTTTTCCAGCTGCAAAGGGTGGTCCAACTCCTTATTTTCTTCTGTTTTCACTTCCTGCATTAACCAGGTGTCCCGATAATTCTGTCCAAATAGTGTGGCGTTCTCCTTGCAGGTCCTGTTGATCCAGAGGACGCAAGTAAAGAAGGAGTGAGCATGTCAGCAGCTCCAGTCTATTCTGAGCTGTGGTTCATTTTGCTGTTGGCGCTGCTTGGTCTCTTCCTGCTGGCTATCATGTTGGGCCTTCTGCTACAAAGGTATAGATTATTAGATTAGATTAGATTAGATTAGATAGATAGATAGATAGATAGATAGATAGATAGATAGATAGATAGATAGATAGATAGATAGATAGATAGATAGATAGATAGATAGATAGATAGATAGTCAGTCAGTCATTATATATAAATTACGTTTGACACCAAGTACAACAACACAATCGCAAATGTTTTTCCCACCATTCCCAGGGCTCTGCGGAAGAATCCATCAGCCAGAGATCGCCCTCCGCTGGTCATGCTCCAGAAGAGCAGGAAGGCTGGAGGCGAGACATACACGGTGAGCGAGTGAGCAAGAGAGAGTATTGATTTGTATTAATTATGATGAGACATTGTTAAGGTATTTTTTGTGATTTATTGGATTTATTGCAACTTTAGCCCATTGGAATGGCAAATCTTTTTACAGCCTGTTTACCTTAATGCCACTAGAGGGAGCTGTAGAAACAATTACCCGTCTAAAGGAGGCAATGTGATTGGGTTAAGAAATTAGAATGCTCTTTATTTATTGTATGTCATTTTTAACCTGAATGTACCTATAATAAGAGCAAAATG
Source organism: Leptonotus elevatus (assembly GCF_054856555.1). Classification (NCBI taxonomy): domain Eukaryota; kingdom Metazoa; phylum Chordata; class Actinopteri; order Syngnathiformes; family Syngnathidae; genus Leptonotus; species Leptonotus elevatus. The sequence goes on along the minus strand of NC_141241.1, from coordinate 12,363,201 downwards.
TTTGCTCTTATTAATGATGATAATAGTCTAAATGTAAAATATAAATAACAAAAATGTGGAAAATCAATTCAGTTGCTTAGTTTATTTTTTGTACTTTCTGATCAGTGTCTATTTTACATAAAAATAAAAAAAATTCTTTCCATATCTGCTGTTTACATGCTACACAACATGACATCATTTTATTCATGTTCACATGTGTTCTCGCCTCCATTTCCTTGTTGTATCATTCACTCAATTCAAACATCTCGTCTAAACGGTGTCTTGATTTGAGCCACTCTTTCACATCACATGATCATCCTCCATCTTTCTCACGTGACCTCCTTCTCTGTGTCCCTCCCTCAGAGGCCTTATCCCGACATGTGTTCTCAACATCATTCCGGCTCTGTGCTTCATCCTGATCGCTTCACAGTAAGACTCCTCCCACTGTGGGGTAACCATAAATGTCCACTTTGTTGTTTCCCTCCCCTGCAGTTTGACACTGTAGCAGACTGTGTTGAGATCAACAACGTAACGCTTAAAAGCTACACTGTGTACACCGAGGTACTACGCACGGAGCGAGCATGCTGTCTTTGTGTATCTGTGTGCGCGTGTGCATGCTTTGTGTGTCAACTAGTCAATATGTGCACATTGGTAAAGGACAGCTTACTCCACAAGTGCAGTACAGCATGTGGAGGACTTCAGCTAACAAAACTCGTCATAATGGATTTGTTTTTGTTTTTGTGTGTGAAATTGTGAATACAACACAAAAACAGCCCATAATGTTTGTTTGTTTTCCCTCCTTTTTTTTTTCTTGCCATATGCAGTGAATTCACTGCTACTGGGGCCAAGCCCTACCGCGATTAGCGAAAATATGCAAATAATTGAGGCCCTCCCACAAGATACTGGGAAAGCTCTTAAAATTAAAAGGATCTATATAACAAGTTCATACATCTATAACAAGTTTTTTTAGTGCAATTTTGCACACATTTTTTTTTACAGTAATGTACCTATTTTATAAAATTCATGAAAATTTTAACATTGAGAATGTTTAAACAAGAGAAAAATGTGAGAGAATGCCTCAATGAGAAAAGTGTATAAACTGTGTGGTAAGGGGTTTTAAAGCCTTAAAACATTTATAATAAATGTAAAACATAAAGCTAACAACTTTGCGGATTTCATTTATTGCGGGTATTTTTGGGGGGAACCTAACCCCAGCGCAAAACGAGGGAACACTGTACAGGCAAATTGTAACAGCAAAAAAGTAGCCTACATAAGTTATGTAAGTAGCTGTATTAGGAGCAAGGTGCATTCAAGGACTGCCAACAAAACAGGAAATCTCAAGCACAGGCAAAGTAACCTTACCACAACACCCAAATTTGACCAGATAGTATGAAATTAATTGAATTGTGCCTGAGCTAGGGCTGCAAAATTCCAGGAAATTTCAAAGTTGAAATTTCCACTGGAATTATCGTGAAATTAATGGGAATTTAAAAAAGGAATTTATCAAATATTTTTGTCTGGTGGTGTGCCTTGATATTTTTCTAAAAGATGTGTCTTGGCTCAATAAAGGTGGGGAAACACAATGCAACACAATCATTAAGTCATTACTCACTAAATTTGAAATATTTCAGGGCCTGTCAGACACCAAGATAGTGGGCGGCGGCTCTGCGTTCAAGCCCATGTCCGTCCTGAGGGTCCCCAGGCAATCTGACCTGAACCAGGCCTACTCCCATCAATCCTTGCACCACAGCCTCAGCCAGCTGATTGACAGGAAGGCTCTGGTGACGGAAGACGGCTGCTGGGACAACCCTCTGGAACCAGCAATAGTGAGATGACAACGATAGCCTGTGTTTTTGTAATTAAAAGAAAAAAGACTGAGATGCATCTTTTTTAAACTTTTTCTGCCATTAACTCATTCACTGCCATTGACGGCTATAGACGTAAAAAAAATAATTTTAACTATTTCTATTAGTTAAAAAAATAAAATTCCCACTTTTGTTAACAAGAGAATTTAAAAAAAACTAGAATTTTTTGTGAGATTTGTGATTAATCGTGAGTTAACTAGTGAAGTCATGTGATTAATTACAATTAAAAAATTTAATTGACTGACTAATTTTTAAGAATCTTTTCTTTTTTTTCTAATTGCATCACGCTATTTTTTAAAATAATTTTTTTATTGTAATTAATTGCATGACTTCAATAGTTAACTCACAATTAATCACACATTTTATATCTGTTCTAAATGTACAATAAACATTTTTTCTAGGTTTTCATACTCTTGTTAAAAAAAAAAGTGGAAAAAATGTTAAACTAATAGAAATGGTTCAAATGAATTTTTGACATCTATAGCCGTCAATGGCAGTGAATGAATTAATAAGGCCTAAACCCTGTACAACTGAAATTATTATTTTTTTATCTTTTCGATATGAGCACACACCTGCGACCATTTACTCTGATCTCTGATCAACTCTAAATAAAGCTCACTTGTTCTAGTAGGTTTTCACTGCCATTTTTTTTTTTAAGTCTAGCAGAAGCCTGAAGGTTTTATGCTAAAACTGACTGCTATTTTGAGCTGTCAAGTCAAGGTGGAGGGAATTATGAACAGAAAACCTTCATGGTTCTTCAGGAAAAGCTTATTAGTCCATCTGAAATTTCAGAAATCAAAGGCACTTTAAATGGTGACAGTTGTGTGCTAACTTCTACTTAAAATGAATGTAAATGTAATTAGTATCCACAGTTATTTATTTATATATTTACTTTTCACTCAAATCGTTTTTTCACGTGATTTTACAACTCTTAGTTGACATTAATGGTGGAAAACGTTTTGAAATGTATGATCTTGGTCTCATTTTTTTCAAATCACAAAACACCTGTCATTTGAACAGGGGTGTGCAGACTTTTTATATCCAGGATGGATGAAGGGTGGATCATGTGAATATGTGATGTTGTTGTTGTTGTCATTTCAGTACATGGAGGAAGACTTTGCAGATGCCATCAAGTCTTTAAGTTGTGTGAGAAAGGAGCACGCCACCTTCACTGACACCCATCTTTAAGACACTGCAGCTAATCAGGTATCACAAGCCTAATTAATGGTTGCAATGACTACAGGCGTAAAAAAAAGAAGAAGAAAAAAAAAAGGTCTGATCTGACCTCACTGTGTCTTTATCAAAGCCAATGACAGATAGAGAAGGACAATGTGAAGATTATACATAGTAAGCAGATTGAAATAAAGGAACATTTAATGTAGTTTGTACAAGTGCAGGGAACCGGATTGTTAAATGAACTCAGTTCTATAGTCTGTACTGATAGAAGCAGAATGCACACGATGTCCACATGGACACCTTTTAGTTTGTAGAAAAAATCATATTTCGCATGGAACTTGAATGTGACCTCATTAATGTATTTTAACATTTATATTTCCAGTGACGTTTTTAGTTTGTTTCCTTGCTGTTAGTTGCTTCCACAAGTTTCTGTGCCTCGTTGAAACACTCACCAGTCGTCCTGTCGCTGACTGACAGGACTTGTAATGACCTTCCTCTGAGGTTACTTTTTGATTGCCAACTATTTCTCACAGTGTTTCTGGGATGTTCTACTAGTGAGGTCATTGTTATTGTGCAAAGGTTTTGTGCTGTTGTAGCCTTGGAAGGAAAATAGGTTGCAATTAGAATTGATCTGTGATGCTTATTATACAGTATTTATTAGATTAGTTTTTATGATGGACAAAACTAACGCCTAATGTATTGTTATGACATTGTTTTTGTGTATATAATGTGGCAGTATTATTTATGGTTGTTGTAAATTAATTATGTATAGATGAAGTCAAATATAAGCGATGTGGTCTTTTTTTCTTTTATTTAATGTGCACACACAGTCGAAAACAAGCGTACTCCAGGATAGATAGATAACAAATGCAATAATCTTAATGTAATTTTAATCTTAATTTTTATTTAATTTCTTCCATTACAAAGATTAAAATCTGTTGCATTTATTTTATTTTTTTTATTAGTATTTATTCATTTAAATTTTGTTGCCCCACTTTAATGTTTTAGCCGTCCTTCTCAAATGATGAATGGTTAGAAGACATTTAGGTCACAAAACTTTATTTAGAGGAGTAATGTAACACTTTACAATAACTAAGTTATGTGTAATTATTTCAACTCTCATTGGTTGAATGTTCACAGTGAATATACAATGTCTACACATCTATGTTCAAAGTGGGGGGGTTTCTCCAATGAGACTAAAATAAATATTTATAAAAAAAATTAAATCCACCAATAATGTGACTTTTACCCTGCTCAATTAAAAAATAATAATAATAATAATCATGAGGATAAAGGAGGGGGGTGAGTGTGTTGAACATCCTTAGAATGTGCACACCCTCATAACTGGAATTTGTCTGTGTCACAGTCACATTGAAAGTCATATTAAATGGGAGTCGGCTCTCACCTGCCAACATATAAAGTGCCTTTGATTCACCCAAAATAATACTCAGCTGTTCTAGTAGGCTTTTCCTGACACTTATGTATTTATTTATTTTGCTTTCTAGCAAAAGCCTGAAGGTTTTGTGCTAACACTGTTTTGAATTGTTCACAATTCTCTCTACCTGGTCCCAGTTGCTGCTGAAGAAAAACGTAGTAGCATCGCTCATATTGAGCTGTAGTAGTATAGCAGTAGAATTGACACTGTCACATTCTCTTTCTTTGAAACCAAACCTGCAACTTTTTTTTTTTTTAATCAAACTGATTATGTTTTCTGCTGAGTTCACCAAACAGTGGCTTAGTACACACAAGCACTGACTGTACACACATGTGCATGCGCATACACACAGGAGCCGGTTTCACTATACGAAAAGACGCAGCGTTAATTTACTTTTTGCCCCTGCGTGCCTTCAGGGAGCATCAAGGCAAGTTGGAAAATGAAGAAAAGTGGCAGCGAGAACGACGGCCTCACTCAAGGTCGCCAGTCAAGGGCATGCGCGCGCACACACACACATTCATGGGCATGTTCACAGCTACTGTCAGCCATAGAGGGAGGGGAGAGAGGTGGTGAAATGAGAGCGTGTGGAGTGATTGTAAAGGACAGTGTGGCCCTGAGCTACACACACGCTTACTCACACACACACACACACACTCGCGCACACACAGAGTTTTATTAAAGTCATAAATCATTGTGACGACACTCGCCGTCTCAAAAGAGAAGACTGTCTGAACGAGGAGGTTAGTGAAATGAAGACACACCCACAAATTCAGGTGGAAATTCTGGTTGTGATTGTTTGATTTTTATTTGTTTTTTGTGGGGGTTGTTTTGTTCGTTAACTACATGGACCCACAATGTACTTACGGATGAACACTTCAAAAGTAAACCATCCCAGCCATTTTAATCATCTTCCAACAGAAAAAATAATAATCTTAAAGATCAGCTTCTATATTGTATTGGTTAAATGTAGTCTGTTTTTTTGTTTTTTATAAACGTGGGAACAAGAACGGAGTACTGTATTGATCTGACCTTTGACACGGGTGACAATTTGGCTAACGCTTTAAAATCAGTATGACTATATAATATCTTGGAAATATATTCATATACTGTATCTATATTTAATTTATTACAACTGATTTACTTTTAATCCATTATTATTTATATTAATTTCTATTATATTATGTTCTACAGTATTAGCATACATTTAATTAAATATATATTTCATTTTCATTACTTTTTTATTATCAAGCCTGTTTAGTTCCTTCCCAAAATATATATATATATTTATATATATATTATATTTCTGATTTTTCTTTATAATAATGTATCGTATGTTAAAATTATATTGTTTTAAATTGATCCAACTTTTTTTTTTTGTAAGAACAAGCTTTTTAGACAATGCCTTGGTGTGATTTTTTAATAAGTTAGAAAAAAAACAAGAAGTTTTGCAATTAGGCTAACAATGATGTAATCACTAGAAGGTCTTTCCGTTTCGTTTTTTGAATGACACATGGCAAATTATGTAAAATTGTTTATAAGTTGGGCCCAGCAGAGAATAGCCCATCTTAACCAATAATGAACAAACAACTTGACTGCATTATAATTCTTTATTGGAGTGTCCAAAATGTCCACTTAGGTGACACAGCTGTAGGCAACTGGAAATGGTATTCCAATACAATTCAAGAGCAATGATTTATTATCGTAACACACATATATTTAGCATGTAAACACAACCACGGATCAACTTGAATGTTAAGACATTAAATATATGTATTATTTATTATATACTTGTATATAAAATATAACAGTATGTGCGTTCATAGTGCAAATGCAGTCAGGTCCAATAGTATCAGTTATATGCTGTGTGTATATTATATAATTGTCAACAATACAAAGACGACAAAACATCAGATATAAATCCATCATAGTAGGATTGTTTTTTGTTTTTTTCTATGACAATTTCTTTGAATGCGCCTTTGCAAGGCTTTATGTAACCTGACATACAAGGTGCATCATCTTTACGAATCACATGCAGCTAACTAGTTTGTCACGATTTCCAGTTATAATCGACTATTTACATCACCGATCGTTGAAATTGATCACTATTATGTCGAGTTCTCCACCTCATACTGATGTCATTCTGTAACGTGACGCCTTTTTGTCTTTTCAAGCAGGCTGATAAGCGTCAAAACAAGTTGAATAAGGCACACACGAGATGAGACAAACATGATAAAGTGATGTAGTGTAGGATCTTTGTGAAATTGTAAAAATATAAATAATTTGTGTAATCTTGCACAGGCAGGCACCACTGTGGAAAAACATTTTAAAAAAAACCAGCTTAGTTAAAATAATGCATCAGTATTAAAAGGTAGCGAACATTTTTAAAGTGTTCAATTTCCCTAAAATGTTTTATCTTGTGAGTCACAATACGCTTAATTAACGTTTGACTGTATTTCTTTTTTTATGATACATGCTTAGCACGTGCATTCAATGTACTGTATGTGCCTTTCAATGCAATGAAGCATGAGAAAACAAAGTGGTGAATGCAGACTCGAAGCAGGAAGCAGACACCGTGTGCATCTTGTCACGATGTGTCCATCTTGTCTGTTTGCGCATTGCTGATGTGCATCTTGACAACTGACACACCTTTGTGACCGTCAATGTAAAACACTAGGAATTGTTGTTTTACTGTCAGTAATCATGCTGTAATGAAATCAGCGTGATATAAATATACACGACGAATATATTATGTATTCACCTAAAATGGGAATGTACCATTTGACTCCAGTTTGTGATGTTTCCATTAACATCATTCATCCCAGTTATATTGACTCATCTAAGTTCAGAATCACAGGAAAGTTGGGAGCGTCACCCCCGTTGACTTGCGTTGGATTTCCACTGCAGGTCCAAGTGCCCAATTACGTCATCCCATATAAATAATACATAAATAATACCATTCTGAAAAATTACATAGTGTTTAAGTTGGCTCATTTGATTTTAATTGCGAATAAGAGCAGACCTTCAATTGATTTTTAAATGACTGCTTCATTTCCATAAATTACGCAACCATAGTTTATTCACCTGAACCACGCAGTGTAAATCCAGCCAAGCTGTCGCTCACAAGAATCCGTCACAGGCTGCTGTCCTGATTGGACGACTCAGCGGTGAGCTTCCGGTGTCGCGGCGACGTGCAGGACGTCAGTTTGGTGGGAGAAGGAGACGCGTTGGCGGAGGAGTCGCTGCCGCCACCTTCGGACCCCGAGGAGAGGAGAGGGACCGGGGGCGCCCTCTTCCTCCCCAGAAAGCCCACGTCCAGCACGCCCCTCTTTTTCGCACCTCCCTCCACCTTCACTCCGTCTCCACAAGTTCCCGTGGCGTCCCCCTCCTCGGGTTGCGGGTGCACCTTCCGTCTGACGTCGCCTCCTCCGGGGACAGGGCTGTCCGGGGGCTGCCGTGGAGATTCCTGGCTCAAAGAGTTTGCGTTGTTGCTGCGGCAGGTCCACAGCTCCATGGCGGACAGCCGCCTCTCGCTCTCCTCGGACCCAAAATCACAGAGAGAACGACGGACATCCGCGGGCTGACCGGAGCTCTGATCTGTGCTGTCCAGGATGCCTCGACTCAGCGTGAAGTTCTGGAAGTCTCTGCGGACAAAGATGGAGGTAGGACCATTTTGATTGAGTTCGCTGAAAATAATTATATCGTTTTTAATATGCCGTCCATCCATCCATCCATTTTCCATACTACTTATCCGGTTTAAGGTATTCGTTCAGCACATTTAGACCACGAACATATTCACGCCTATAAGGATTTATGGATTTAGTCTTGTGGGAGGAAGCCACTGGCCATTACGTGAGAAAATACTGTATGTTGACAATTATGACTAACATGTAGATCACTGAAAAAAAATACATACAGGTGCATTTCAATTTAGGATAAGGTAGAAAGGATTTATTTTCGATACACTTTTATAAGAATTTATTAAACATGCAAGAAAATGCATACTTTTCTGAAGACCCCTATTCACGAATACTGGCTGTCACCACTAATAAGCTCTTGTTTTCTTTTTTTTTTATTTTCTTTTTTTGAGCGGACTTCTAAGCAGGGCACAATATGACTGGCTGCTTGCAAAGTTGAGCAAATGAGCCACGTCTTTGTACACGGAGGAGGAGGGAGGGAGCAAGACGAGATACTAAAAGCAAATGCCTCTTTGCTCTGATTAAAATGCATTGTCCTACAAGAAAAAAATAAATAAACAAAAAAGAAAAAGGTGTCAGTAGGTAGTAGCTAACCTCAAGGACAAACTGAGTATCCCCATGGGTCTATTCTAAAAATAACTCACCAGTGATGGGACACTGTGACTTACTAAGAATAATTAAAGCAGAAGGATGTTAACATTTATTTATTTGAACTTAAGCATGATACACATTTCTTCTCTACTAATCTATATTTTATTTACAAATGATAGGTTGTGTTCAATGGGGGGGATGTGATTTTGTTTACCCAAACTTTTAAAGAAAAAAGTTCATTTCATAGCTGTAATTTTAATACCCTGATGCCCATTTCTACCCAATTTATATATTTAAATGGTAAATGGATTGAGCTTATATAAAAATCATTGCTATTTTTTCCTCATATAATGTAAATTATTAGTGTTTCCATCAGCTGTACGTTATAGTCAACATTATAAGAAATAAAATGGGGAAATACTCATCTCTGTGTAGTGAAACTGCACAATATAAATTTCACTTCTTTGATTGAGCTACTGAAAAAAAGTAATTCTTATTTATTGCGCTGCACCAATAAGTAAGTACGTTATCAACACTTGGATGTCATTAAATATTGATCAACCAAATGAATTTGAGCGAAAACAGCATGGGTCGGACACCCTCTCAAATCAACAAGGTGGTTGCCTTGTCAAAGAAAGTTGTTCACCTGTTGCTGTGGAAGGACTCTGTTCTTCTGGCACGGGCCAGCAGGGGGCTCTCCCTGTAGGGCCGCACAGCTCCGTAGGTCACCTGGTTCTCAGGAATAATGGTTTCCTGAGCCTGTAACTGCACACTGACGGAGGACAGACGACACCAGTGATGCTGTGACGGTTTTGTCTAGCGGCAGCTTTCCTCTTGGCGCTTTCTTTACCTTGAGCAAGATTCTCTGAGACGCGTGTGTTGCAGCACCGAGGGTGCGGGGCTGATGTTTGGCGTGGCGCAGCGGGAAGTGCTCAGGTCACACTGGTCCAACAGCTGCAGAAGTTCCTCCTCTGTGGGACCGCCGACATCTACACAACAGTTTTAAGGCTCAGGTTCCATTGAACTCTGTCTCTACCTTACTAACTGCTCCGCATAAATAATGTGACGTCATAGCAACGGGACCCGAAGTAATCTGCCACAGAATGGCATGACACTTGCCTTCTTTCTTCTTCTCCTCTCCTTTGTTGGCGGTGTCCATGGCGGTGGTCAGGTCCCACAATTGGATGCTGCCGTTGCCGTGGCCGGTGAAGAGATAACGGCGCGGTCGCGAGCCCATCCGGCTCGAACCTTCGCACTCCCGCACCATGAAGCAAGAGATGGTGGACCCGTCCACTGACTGCACTTCACAGATTCTACGACACATTTTCAAGTTCAAAACTAAAAAGCTGAAAGAGAACAAGGTGGTGTAAAATCCAATTGTCAGATGTCTGTAAAAGACCATCCCTGAGTCTGAATCTTGTATACAAAATGTAGATTGCATCTAACCCAGGGGTCAGCCTGTCAAAAGAGACATTTTAGGCTAAATTTTAAAAAAAAATCTCTCTGGATATGCTGTCAAATTTCTTCAGATTTTAAGGAAAATTTATGGTATTTTTTGAGATTTCTTCTTTTGTTTTTGGACATTTTTTGAATGTTTACTTTTCTGCCTTTTTATTGTTATTATTTGTTGTAGTATTAATAATAATAATACACTTTCTGACATTTTTAATGGTAATTTTCTGCCTTCTGTTTTTGGACATTTTAGGTTACTTTTTGACCATTTATTATCTGCCTTTTTTATTCAATTCTCTGACATTTTGATGGGAATTTTCTGCTTTTCCTCTTTTTGTACAATTTATGGTAACTTTTTTGGAAATATTTAAGTTTTGTTTTGTTTTTTTACTTTTTCATCTTTTTCTGACAACTACAAAATTTGGGCTCTGGCATTTTTTGGAACATTTAATTCTTTTTTTTATTTTTATTTTAAACATTCATTCATTTGAAGAATATTTTATCTAAAAAATACAAACATGTAAAAAATATATATATATATTAATTTCGACAAAATTTTCCTCGCGATCCACAGGAAGCCACAGGAGAGGGACTGAAGAGCCACATGTTGCTGTGTAGAAGGATTTATTTCACTCTGGTTGGTTGAGTATTTGTATAATTTGTCTTACAAGTCATTCACCGTACGGAATATGACAGGAAGAGTTTCCCACGGCAATGCAGTTACCAGATAGTAATTTATAATTTTTCCCCTTTCACCAATAGAAAAAGCAAATAAAAATTTGATTATTCCAACTAACCAAGTTCTGCATTAATTTTTTTCCTCTTCTGGGATTTGCTTTGAAATATTTTTTACCCAGCTTTTTTTCGTATGAAGTAAAAAAAAAAATTAAAAAAACACATTTGTATTAATCGCACAGCCTAGCTTCTACTCTATTTTTCTACTAGTACTCTTCTTTGTCGTATATGGAAGTCTGGATGCACAAAAGTCTGTTATTGACGTACCTTTTCCCAGTGGACGAGAGCCTCACAAAGAGCTTGTTGGTGATAGGGACGACCTTCTGGATGAACACCTGCTGATCATCTCGCTCTCCAAACGGACCTGAGAGCACAACGCGTCAACTGGAGGAGATAATCCTTTCAACAATGTTCAGGACACCAGGATGGTTCGTCTCACCGATATCGTTCCCTGAACAGTAGCTGCCGTGACTCTCCGTTTCCTCCAGGGAGAGTATTTTGAAGGAGGCCAAAGGCGTGGAGCCCGGCTGGGTGGAAATCATCCCTCGGAAGCGGGTCACCGTCCATGTGCGAACGTGGTTGTTGTCGGCGCATACTGACGCCAGCGGAGAATGAACAAGAGAGGATGAAACAACCGTGATATTCACTTTCATTATTCGCTCTGATCTGCCATTGTGGCTCCGCCCACCTCACCTGAGACCAGGTGCTTCTCAGACAACATGATTTTGGTCACGGGGCTCCTGTGCACAGTGAAAGTCTGGAAGAGCTGCGGGCCCGAACCGACCGTCTCTGGATGCTGCACGATGACTCGCACTGCGCCGCTGCTGGTCCCGTATGCAATCTCGATCCAGTTCCCGCTCACACCTGGGAGAAGTAAGCCACAAGTCAACAACAACAAAAATACATTTTCTATCACTAGGCTAAATTATCTTTACTGTCATAGCACATTAAGGTCCCTAAAGGGATTAATAAAGTAATTTTGGTCAACACTGAATCATTCAGAAATCATCAAGGAAGTCAGTTGGCTGCACTGAGAGAAAAAAGGGTGAATAGATTTCACATGCGCCACTTTTCAGTTCTTTGTTTAAAAAAACAAAAAAAATATTGTATAAATGTCGTTCCACTTTATGATAGTATACAACTTTGTTTTGACTCTTCACAACAACAAAAAACAAACCCCAACTTTAGCAAGGCATTGCATTTACTTCCTCTATGTATCTAAAGTTGCAAAGTTTGCAGCCTTTGTACATTTCTTGTGTAAATAAAAATGCCCTTTAACTTGACCGTAGAAGTAGTTGCCGCTTTCAAGAACAAACTCCTAAAAATAAATTGACTACTTTTCATTTGTCCTAAATGTAACATTTTATTACTAACTGGTTTTAGGTGTGAGGTAGACAGACAGCGCAGTGATGGCATCATTTGAAGGATCGTGATAAAGCTCCGTCACCAGGAGATCGTTGTCTTTCATCCTCAGTGGAAACTTTTGCATGTCTGACAAGAGCAGAAATATGAATGTACGTCTATTACAGTTCAAGAGATAATATGTTGGCGACTTGTCAAAAAAACATCCGCGTGTGTACCAATATAGTAGATGGAGCCATTGTTGCAGCCCAGTAACAGGAAGGACCCGGCCGTGTCACAGCTGGTGATGGGAACAACATCTTGAACCTGGGACATAGACGTACATATTTATTTATTTGACTTATATAGCATGTCTTTTAGAGTTTTATATGACTTGAATGTTTTTGCACTGACTGGTTTGGCACTTAAATTTTCGTTGTACATGTTACAATGACGATAAAGATTCTATCTATCTATGCACACAAAAAGCAACCACCTAATATAATTAGATGAAACGTTGTTATTACACATCACAAGTAAAAGAAAACAAAATGTAGATTGCATCAAACCCAGGGGTCAGCCTGTCAAAAGAGTCATTTTAGGCTAAATAACAAACAAAAATCTGTCTGGAGCCGCTGTCAAATTTATATTTTGGGCAATTTTATGGACAGTATGGTCATGTTCTGCCTTTTCCTTTTAGGGGCATCTTTTCTGCCTTTTTTGCGAGCAATTTTCTGACATTTTGGACATTTTGTGGTAATTTTCGGGATTTCTTCTTTTGTTTTGGACATTTTTTTTGAATGTCTTTTATTATTATGTATTATTAATAGTAGTAAAAGTAGTATTAAATAATAATACATTTTCTGGCTTTTTTTGGCAATTCCAAAAATATGTTATGATAATTTTCTGCCTTTCTTTAGTTTTTGGACATTTTAGGTTACTTTTTAACCTTTATTTTCTGACTTTTGTTTTCAATTCTCTGGCAATTTCATGGACATTTTGGGGGAATTTTCTGTTTTTCCTCTTCCTGTTTGGGCGTTTTATGGTTACTTTTTTGGAAATATTTAGGTATTTTATTAACTAAAAATGTTTGATTCAGAATTTTTTTTGAACATTTAATTATTAGGTTTTTTTATCTAAAATATTATTATATTATCGAAAAAATACAAATATATATATTAAAAAAATAATATTAATTTCCACTGTTTTTTTTCTAGCAATCCACTGGGAGCCACAGGAGAGGGACTGAAGAGCCATGTGTGGCTCCAGAGACGCAGGTTGCACACACCTGACCTAACCAGAAGTGCAAAAGCAGGCTTTAATTACAGAATTTGAGGCAGAAACAATTAGCAGCTTCATTTCACACAAAAATCTGCAATGTTACAGGACTTTTTGAACAGAATTGTGGTACAAATATAGAGTAGTATAACTCTATTTTATATATATATATATATATATATATATATATATATATATATATATATATATATATATATATATATATATATATATATATATATATATATATATATATATATATATATATATATATATATATATATATATATATATATATATATATATATATATATATATATATATATATATATATATATAACAATATTAGTGCAAATACCATTGTTTGTCCATCCAGGACACAATCAAGTTAAGTGAAGAGCACACAAAGACCTGCCAGTGCTGCGTCACAGCATTCCACACGCCAACCTTCCCAGTGTGGCTCGTTGCCACCAGCTGGTTTCCGATGAAGAAGAGATCATCCACAGGCACACTGAGGCTGAACACGCCTGGTGGGAGCGGATCAAATATAAAGTAAGTCTATTTTAATAAAACCGATCAAGCATCTTTCATATTCTTCTTGTGCCCTCGTTGACCTATCTCGTTGCCGCTGCCTCCATCTTGGATGCTCCAGAGGACGATGCTGCTTTCGGAGGCGGCGGCCACCATCTTGTCCTTGTCTCCGTGCGGACCGCCCACCACCTTGGCGTTCAGTGCGACGCGTTCAATGGTCCAGTCAAGGCAGGGAGACGAGAACACCTGCTGCCAGCCGGTAGATTCCTTTATCCTGTCGGGAACATGTCGTCAGCATTTGAGACTTTCTTACAGATGTGACGTTTGTAGAATTACCTGTAGCAGATGACAAAGTGCGCATACGCCGCTACAATCCAGTTGTGGTGTCCTGCTATGATCAGCACCTTGCGAGGGTCTGGTCCTGAACAGGAAACGGACCACGTGACAATATAGCACACACGTACACAAGTGCACCTTCTTCCAGTCACTCACCAAGTTTATGAGCGTCATCTAATTCCGGTGAGCAGGGGAGGGGAGGGTGAGGAGGGGCACCGACATAGCTGAATCCCTCCGCTCCACTGGGACCCGGACGCTCGTCACAGGACGAGGTGGAGCTGGACTTGCGGCCGGGGATAGCTGAGAAACGACACCGATCTGTCACGTTTACGTTCTCACAAACGGGCGTAAGTGGGTTTTACCTGGTGGCGAAAGGTAACCATGGAAGAGAACGCTGCCACATGACGAGCGGTCCAGTTCTTCGCACAGCAGAAGGCGCCGCACTAAACACACACAAAATATTTCTTGTTGTGATAAAAGTTCGTTTATTTGAAGTAGTTCAATTCAAAAGGTGAACCTCATTTCTATTTTTATTACTTTTATATCACGCATGCATGCGCCTTGATTAGTGACCACAAAGGTAAGTAACCTCTTCTATTCAAGTGCAATGACAATGACGGGAAGTTCCAACAGTGAAACAGGAAGTAAAACAATCAAACAGTTCCCTTGGAAGTGCTAACGTCACTTATTATAAATCAAATTCTATTGCAGTTGTTGCCCACGTTCTGACAAATGATGAGATGAGAACATATCAACTGCGGGAACACAATAAATGACATGTCAGTTACTTTCCAATTATTCTGAGACTTGCCTAAGGGAGTTATGCCGTAGAATTCAGATTCATGCCGCAGAACGCTGATGTTGACGCCTCTGTGAAGAAATATACAAGTAGATTTATTATTTTTTCCTATAAGACATTGATGACATTAGAGCATAATGTTTGAATGGCTTCTTACCGCAGGTCCAGTTCTTTGGTTCGGAGAAAATTTAAAATTGGTGCAAAGGCTGTGGGGTCTCGGTCAATAAATATCTAGACGAGGACAAAAAGATGTTAAGAATAATACGCTAAACTGACTGAGATTATGACCATTGCTTGAAATGTTTAATTATGTATTTTAAAGCAATGCATTTTTCAACATAAATTTAAAACAAAAAGACATTTTAATAATTGAGCACTGTGGATGCTGCGTCATAAGAAAAATGTATTCTCCTCGTTTTGGATGCAGAAACAATGTCTGTACTTACAGCTCCAGTTTCATCCCGAAGAGTGGATATTCTTCCACTCAGCAAACTGCAACATACACACACAAGCATTTTCATATTTGTTCCTTGCGTGGAGTTTTTCCACTGCAGGTCACTTCATCTGGTCTTAGATATAACAAGACAAAACTTTAATGGTGTCATTTTTGTTTGTTTTTCAATGTTGATGCCAAGGAACTATGTTGAGGAGCTTCATGTAGTGCTTTGCTGCCATCACCTACAACTTAATACGCATGTTGATGGGAGCATTAATACGTAATCTTGGGAGAAAAACAGTGTTTACATTGCATATGATAGATATAAATCATATATAGGTGTAACTGATTACTATTTTGCATAATCTTCCAAACCACAGAGCAACTGGAGCCAACAGTGACGCATAAAGCGTGGACAACGATGAGATAATAGAACATGTCTACTTCTCTGCAAATTGCAATAATACAATCTCTTGACTGGACTGACGTGTTTTTGTGGGCGTGTGGTGACGTCATCTGCTTGTCCTCGGATAACCCACAATTTCTCATTTCCAAAAGAATAATCATGACAAATGAATGTTGTTAGTACCTCGAGAAGAAAGAGTCAGGGATCCACATGAGGGTTTGTCTGGAGGTGCTGAACCTACAACACAAGTGACACAGCTACGTTGCTATTGATATTAAAAAAGCAGTGATGTTATGGCTAATGCAGAATGACATTTGCATGCATGCATGAACATGGTCCAAGAAAAGGAGGACTTTACTGCTGCCAAACATAAATGAAGTGCAAGTATGTGTGCAAACAGCATCCATGCACATCTCATCTTACACGCCAGTTTCTCAAATTACCCCCACGGTGACCATCATGTCCACGGAAACGGGACTTACCGCGTCCCACCCACGTTCAGCTGGATGATTTCCCCCATCCCCGTCGTCAGGTCGCAGCCGCTGGTCGCCATGATGTGAGCCCGGCAACGAGCGGTTCAAAGTAGATCAGCGTCAGCGCTTCATCACATCAGCTAGCATGCTAATATCACGCTAAGATCGGGCGCCTCTCGGTTAGCTCAGCTGGTGTCACTCCAGACCCAACAGCCTGACACCCTCCGTCGCTCCATGAAAACACCCCTAATACGCGCGATCGAAATGTGGACGACCTTTGTTTTTCTATCCCAACAAACACAGTGGGCTTTTAAAATCCAAAATGGTAACAGCGTAGAGCTCTCTTGTCGTCCACGGGCGCGTTCGCATCACTGCCAGACTCTCGTGTTCATCGTAAATAACATCTTGCGCTGCAACGTGAACCAGCTGTGTCGGGAGTACAACGCGTTGAATACCGAGAACGAGAGGCTCATCTTGAACTACTTCCGCTTTCGCCTGAAGACACTTCCGCGTGCCAGAGCTCTCGTGTTTTCTAAAATGTATTGTATGGTTCTGTACTACTAAATATGGAATTATATTGATTGACGTACGACACGCATACACCGGACAATAACATAAGTCAAGTCATTTGCATTATTTGGGTCAATTCAAAATGTGTACTTCTTCATCTCATCACACTTTTGTTAATTTAATTAAAATAAAAAATGAGAACGAATGACTATTTTAATATTGAAGGGAACAGCTTGATATACATAATTAAGTTGTTTTTTTGTTTGTTTGTTTTTACATCTTCAACGAATAACCTGGCCCATCTGTCTGTTATAAAAATCAAATGGCACTAAACAACCGAGTAACCGCTTTTCTTCCTATTCAAACCAGGTGGTGCGAGAGGTTCACTATCTTGACTAGACTTCAAAGTGTTCTCCTGATTATTTGTGTGGTTGTTTGTTTGTTTATGCGTAGTTACAGTGGATACAAACATGTTTTAAATGTATTTTATCGTTAATTTGACTGTCACATGTCTAACGTATATTACGACGATGACCTACCATTTCAAACAAAAACACTAGATCTGTTACACAACCACTAGGCTGACTGTCACGGATGTTTATGCAATTATTTATAATACTGCAAGTAAATTCAAGTTTTAAAATTGTGAAATTGTGATTTCCTGCGTTGGTCGAGACATTGAAGTTACATTGCGTCGATTTGCGCAAAGAGGTGCTCCTCAAGAGCTGTCCTGCCCCTCCCACTCCTGCCACAGGAGACTTGAAAACTAACAGCAAATTTCCCGACGAAGTCGTTTAACTCTCCCTTTTTGCTATTTTTGCTCCTTTTTCACAGCTCTTTCCACCAACATGTAACGCCGCACTACTTAACGTGGCGTCGACTTTGTGCTACACGGTAAAGTTCTTCGTTTACGGCGGACTAATGTCATGCTAGCGCGCTGTTTATTTACCTTTTATTAGCTTGGTTAGCAGTGAAAGTTAGCGAAGGAGTGCGCGACAACGCTGAATGTTGATAATAGCGAGAGACTTACGTAAATGATATTGTCTGGAGTCTTAGAATGCGTAGTGTTTGAGCAAAGCTCGTTCTTTTTTTCGCAACGAGCTTAAAAGGACGTCCAGAGAAGAGAGAGGTGTTAATGCTGAGTGTTCTTGTGTTTATGAGCTCCCACTTCATCCTAGCTGTCATGTGTTTGCAGCCTCCGATAATAGAAAGGCAGGCCTTCTGAGAAGATGGACGTGTAAATAACTCAAAAGAACGAGGCCCGCCGTCACTCACGCAACTCGGTAGCAGGAGCGGAGAGGAGGACAGTCCAGCCTGGAAAAGTGGTACCATGATTGCGGAGGCAGAGGGGAAAGGACCCCCGCCTGCAGAGGCCAACACAGCCGAGTCCACGGCGGCAGGGCACATGTCTTGTAATGCGCAGCAGGTACAAAGTGGGGCCAACACACAGCCCCCTGCCTCTACCACCACTGAAGAGGAGGAGGAAAGTGAAGACGAGTCTGACATCCTGGAGGAGAGTCCCTGTGGCCGTTGGCAGAAGCGAAGAGAGGAGGTAAGGCACTTGGAAGGACAGACTTACAGACAGGTAGCTAATTGTATTATTTCCAATTCATGTCGTTATAATGAATTGATCAATTATTCAACCAAATTAAACACTCTTTAGTTCATGTATTGACGTTGTGGTTGCTGTTGTCATGCAGTTAAAAATAGAATCTTGTGATTGAATTATTTTTAGGTGAATCAGCGAAACGTTCCCGGGATAGACACGGCATACTTGGCCATGGATACCGAGGAAGGGGTGGAGGTGGTGTGGAATGAAGTCAAGTTCTCGGAGAGGAAGAACTTCAAGCTGCTGGAGGTCAGGCCTCATTTCACAACAAATGGATAACTGGCTACAATGGGTCGATTTCAAGATTGTGATTTGTGAATTTGTTTAAAAACTTCATACATTCACAATGTGTTCAGGAGAAAGTGAAGGCTGTTTTTGATAACCTGATGCATTTGGAGCATGCAAATATTGTCAAGTTCCACAAGTACTGGATTGACACTAAAGAGAACCGGGCCAGGGTGAGTCATGTTAACTGAATACACATTCTAGTGTCTTCACATATAGATAAATACAGTGCGGCTACTTATAGTTATTCCTTATTAAATATTCAAACAAGCATTTATCATCTTCTCTTAGGTGATTTTCATTACTGAGTACATGTCATCAGGAAGTTTGAAGCAGTTTCTGAAGAAGACCAAAAAGAATCACAAGGCCATGAATGAAAAGGTAATAAATGACTATGGATTTGCGCTATCAAATGAAACAATGCAAACATTCAGGAGGTATAACATGTAGATAAAGTAGTTGAACATTGAGGACATTAGTGTGTGGAACTTTAGGCACAACCTACGTTTAAAAAATTAATGCTTGATGCACCACAGGAATTCAAGAATTGAAATGCAAAGTCTGGGATGGAAACCGGTTCTGGGATATGAGTTAATCTGTGCCAAAAAAGACCTGAGGGGTCCCAGTGCAAGCACAGACGTATTTACACTATTATGTCAATGCACACAATGCAGTGATTTGAAAGGAGACATATGGGTTTGTTTGTTTTCACAATTTAAAACTGTTCCCATTTGTTTTTAATAGCGGGTCTGTGAGATGTTTTCATCCAAATACCGCAAGGATCAAGAATTATAGAACACTTTACACACCCTAATTCTTAGCCCTTTTGAGAGCCTTGTGTCACGCAAGTCCACCCATCTTATATGGACCAATTGTGAGTATGGATTTCATTACCATGACGACTAGCTGGCTGCACATAGAGCTACAAATCCCCCAAAAAAGCAACTGCTGGCCTCTACAAGACAGTGTGGATTTAATTTTCCCTGACGGAGGCAGCACTTCCTTACAAAGTCACACCATTACACTTGTCAATTGCTACGCGGACTTGTGTCACTAAACAACATTTTAATGATGTTGACTTTATAATCAGTATATTTACATATTTTATATAATTTTGAAAAAATCACATTTAGGAGGTTTACATTATTTTGGGTTAAATTGATTAATTGCAGATTTAGTGTGTGATTATTTGCAGCGTTAATGCACAGTAGATACTAGATACAAAGTGGCGTTTGTCAAAACAAGTCTTTTGATGATGACGTGTACTTCTAACAGGCTTGGAAGAGATGGTGCACGCAGATCCTATCAGCTCTTTGGTTGGTCTCATGCTCTTCCACTCTCATGGTCACATGCACACAGAAGGAAATAATGTACACGAGTCATTGTTGTTGCTGTCCTGCAGTTATCTCCACTCATGTGACCCCCCCATCATCCACGGCAACCTGACCTGCGACACCATCTTCATCCAGCACAACGGGCTCATCAAGATCGGATCAGGTATTTAAAAAAAAAAGGGGGGGGGGACTTTCACTCACATAGTTTTCATTCGTTGCGAGACAATCCTGTGCATTGATTGTCATTGCGTAATTGTATAATATGGTTAGAAACTCTATTTTAATCTGGGTACACAAAAGACTCTACTTTGAAGACCAAACTACAAATGCTGTTTGTGCTTTTTCTACCCAACTCGATGAAGTTACTTTTGATCCTCAATTTTTTTTTCTTAATCCCGTTTGTTCTACAGTTGCTCCAGACACCATCAACAACCATGTGAAGACATGCCACGAGGAGCAGAAGAACTTGCATTTCTTTGCCCCGGAATATGGAGGTAAGAGAAGGCTAAACAACACAACTCGTCTGCATAAATGGCTCCAACACTGAATGAGACCAATTCAGACTAGATTATGTGTGAAAGTCCGCACAGTTAAGGCTAGAGAATAGAATATAGTGGTCTTTATTGCAATTGCAGTGCACCACTAGGTTCTGTAGAAAAGGCGTTCTGCTCAACTCCACCAGCAGAGGGTGCCAGAGGAAGATTTACATGTACAGTAGTAGTTTTATTATACACCTTGTAATCCGCTGCTTTATATTCGTGTTGCACACCACACAGAGATCATACACATGAAGGTTGCAAAAAAAAAGAAGATGTCATAGGGAAAGCGGCACGTAAACACGACTGGACCTCTTTTAACGGTGGTGTGGTTGGATTGGTGCCTTGCTCAAGGGAACCTCGACAGTACTCCGGAAGC
Organism: Leptonotus elevatus; assembly: GCF_054856555.1. Lineage (NCBI taxonomy): Eukaryota > Metazoa > Chordata > Actinopteri > Syngnathiformes > Syngnathidae > Leptonotus > Leptonotus elevatus. The sequence continues at coordinate 12,342,020 of NC_141241.1, read as the reverse complement.
AGACAAGAAACTCACTGACATTGTGCTGATGCTTGACTTGTGGTGGACATTTTTGTCTCTTATTGTCTTCGTCCTCGTCTCGTTGCAGCCGTCACCGACGTGAGCACAGCTGTAGACATCTACTCATTCGGCATGTGCGCCCTCGAGGTGCTGAAGTGACCCACAAACAGAATTAAAAAAATGAGGCGTGCTCAAGGCCAGCGTAAGACGTTAATATACTATTGGTGCATTGCAGATGGCTCTTTTGGAGATCCAAGGAAATGGAGAGTCTTCGTACGTGTCGGAGGATGCCGTCAATACTGCCATACAGCTGCTGGAGGACCCGCTACAAAGGGTAAGGCCGAATATCGGTGTGAGCGTATGTCAGGTGTTTGTCTACAAGCGACAATGATGCGGATAAACTATAGAAAATGGGTGGCTGGATGGATTTTACAGCTTAAGTTTAGTATTAAGATTGGCTCTGGAAAACTTGACATACCATGCCAAACTTTAGTTATATTTCCTCATTGAACAGATTTTGTGTCGTGCGCTTTTTAGGAGCTCATTCAGAAGTGCCTGGATTGCGACCCGTGTACGAGGCCCACCGCCCGAGAGCTGCTCTTTAACCAGGCTCTGTTTGAAGTGCCACTACTGAAGCTGCTTGCCGCTCACTGTATTGTCAGCCATCAATGTGAGACCCCATTAAATAGGAGATGTTTGTAGAAACAGAGATAATACAGATTGATTGTTGCTGGCTTGTAATTGTCCATCCAGACATGATCCCAGAGAACGCCCTGGAGGAAATAACCAAAAACTTGGACCCTAATCTCATTATCGCTGACAGGAAAGATGATGTTCAGCTCAAGTAAGGGGACACCCTTACACCGTCTTTGTCACTGGCTATGAGAATCATCACATCGAGTTGGCTTTTGAATGGCAGTTAAACGGCTCATATTTCCAATGTTTTTTCCTCTAGACTCTCACAATTTCCTGCCTTGGAACTTGATAAATTCCTGGAGGATGTTCGGTAAGAAAAAAAAGTCATGTTTTGATAATAATGTAATGTTTCCATAAGGTTGTCTTGTTCAAGATTCTGCTCACAAAAGATGACCCTGTCCCATTTCTCCACTTGGGGGCAGAAGTGATCTGTTTCATTTCCCCTTTTCTCTTTGTTATCCTCAAACGGTGCTTTCACTTCTTTACACATTAATAAGCCTTGTTGACCTGCACTGGGTTCATTTTATTTTCCTTTCTTATGCCACACTACTTTTATATTGCAGCCTACAGGTTGGGTTGCTAAGCAATAGGCGCATACTTTACCAAGTCATCTTTCTTCTGCATTGTCGAAGCCTCTGAAAGCCAATCTCTGTCCCCGTTCTCCCTCAATCAGAAACGGGATTTATCCCCTAACGGCGTTCGGCCTTTCCTCTCCAAAGCAGCCCCAACAGCAGAATGTTAAATCTCCCGTTGTCGTTCCTTTGGTCAAGTCCCCCACGCCTGAGCCTGCGGAGCTGGAGACACGGCGGGTGTGTGTGTGTGGCGCCGTGCATATTTCTGGATAGGAATGTGAAAGTGCCTATTATATTAGAAGGGAATGAATTCAGCTTTCTGTCTGCCTCCTTCAGGTCATCCATATGCAGTGCAATGTTGAACTCATTGAAGAGGGACCCAAATATCATGTAAGCCTATTTACCCTTGGAATTATAGGACATGCAAAAGGATGATTTACAAAATGTAATGCTTCCTCTTCCTGGTTGTTTAGCTGACGTTGCTGCTGAAGCTGGAGGACAAGCTGAACAGACATCTAAGCTGTGACATGTTACCTCGTAAGCCTCGCACCTCTAGCGCATACGCACGCTAAAAGTACATTTAACACCAAGCGTAGAAGGGTTTGTACAGCATTTGGTGTTTATGACATCATTGCCTATTACAATTGTGCTGTCATTTTTTTTCTCCTCTCACAGTGTTAATATTGAGGATGTGTCCATATGTGTGCACCGAGGCATGTGTGAAAGTGAGCGTGAGATGCCTGACAGAGCGTGCTAACTATTTTCAGCAGAGACTGCCTCCTACAACCTCGCACTTTGCGTTTCAGCAGATTGCATGTCGGATTTTTTTTTTTTCTCTTGACACATCTGTTTAGATCAGGGGTGGGCACACGAGATATAAAAAATAATACATTATTAGCATCAAGTTATTAAATCAGGGGTGGGGAAAACTCAGTCCTCGAGGACCGTAATCCTGCAGATTTTGGATATTTCCCTTCTCCAAAACAGCTGATATATGATCAGCTCATCAGCAAGCTCTGCATAAGCCTGATAACGTTCCTGATTGAAATCAGCTGCCTTGGAGCGGGGAAACCTGCAGGAGATCATTATATTAAGCTAAAAGCAACTATTTTAACTCATACACATTTACATATGTGACATCCTGTGACAAACGGAATGGAAATGACAGAATAATGAATGGACTTGCACACGCAGGTATGTGTGACGTGTAACGTTCCAAGTGTGTCAGGAGGCGGCCCTCGAGTGGAGACTGCAGCTGACAGCTGTCACCTCTTGTGTCGAAATCTGTCCGTCTCTTCGCCGCTTGCAGTTTCTTGTGTCACTGACACACTTGGACACTTAATCTCCTCTGCTTTTACGCGCACGCTCTTTTTTTTTTTTTTTTTTTTCACACTGCATGTACACGCAGAGGCAGAGCCGAGCAGTTTTTGCTGGTTTTAACCCCTTTTAAGAATGTCAGGCTTCCTTATCGACAAACTATTTGATCCCCTTCAATGTCTGCATGGACCGCACTGCAGGCCTGTCATGGGTTCTTTAAATTGTTAAAAATTTTGTCATTAGGTTTGAGAAGCACTTATTAATTCTGGATAGTGGTCATCCTTCTAAGATGTACATCAAATGTATCATACTTCAAAATAAATCTCCATTTCTAAATGTAAAAATGGGTATTCCACAGGGCTCAATACTTGGACCTTTGCCCCTTTTGTCTCTTTATAAATGACTTGCCCTCAGTTTAAATTTGGCATAAAAAAAAGTTGTCTTGAAATGACTAATTACATGTCCATCCTTGCTATGAAAATAAAAAATAAGATGATAATGTAAGAACAACATTTCTTGAGTAACGTATATGAAGTATAGGGGCGAGGGGGGGGGGGGGGGGTAATGAAAATGTCACCTGGGCAGGATTTTGTGAGCGACATATTCTAGTTGTGTGAAAGGGATGTAACATCTTTACGACTTTGGGTTGCAGATGAAAATGTTCAAGATTTGGCTGGAGAATTGGTGCAACTGGGCTTCATCTGTGAGGTGTGTATATTGTACTTTTTTTATTTATTTTTTATGAGACTGACTGTGTGGGTGGGTGGAACTGTGAGGAAGAATGACTGCTGACTGTGCTGCATCCCCTTTAGTGAGTTCCACTTGAAGAACCTGATTTAAAAAAATGCTATTGCATATGCATATATGTACACTTTGGCCCACTTTCCCACCCACACTAATGTATTGTTCACGCAGCTGAGTGTGCAAGAGTGGAGGGACTTTGGGTCCATATTTAGTGCAGTAAACCGTGCATTCAGTTGCCTTGGTAGACATTTGTAGGCAAGGAAGTTACCAATATAAATACTTTTCAGCAAGCACCCTAAGGAATGGAATAGGTATGACGAAAAGCATAATCTTTTCCAAAGCAAAGCTCAACACCAAGAAGGCACAACACAAAATGGTGGGTGTCGTCAATTGTTTACCCATGGTAATTTGCTGTATTTGTTGTAATAGTTGGCAGCTTACTACAAAGGAGCAATATGGCCACAATGAAGAAGGAAATTAATTTAGATGACATATTTTATTGAGAGAAAAGTTACAAATTGCAACATTGTGACAAAAAAAAAATATATATATATAGAGCTGTCAAACGATATATTTTTTTAAATCAGATTAATCACATCTTAGAATTTTTATTAATCACGATGAATCGCTTAATTTATTTTTTTAAAAAAAGCCTTTTTTATCAACATTTTTTTTCCCAGCCAAATTTGAAGAGCACCGATTAAGTGTTGATTCTTTTGACATTTAATGTTATGAGGACGTCTTCAACATTTTTTGATCCACTGCACCATTCATCCTCCTCTTTTTCTAATCAGTTAATTACTTGCATAATTTAAAATGGGGAAAAAATTATCCCAATATTTTGACATATATTCTAAATGTGATAGGCAAACATTTATTAAATGCTTTACTTTAATGCGTGTAATTATGTTTATTGCTAAAACACAACCTGTGCTACCTTAAACGTAGCCATCCGCTGTCACGCTAAAGGATATCTATGGTCAAAATTACTAGTGCGATTAATTTGCGTTAATTTATGATTAATGCGATAATTTTTTGTGAATAATTTATCAGTTAACGCTTTAACTTTGACAGCACTAATATATATATATATATATATATATTTTTTTTTTTTTTCATGGAAATAATGTTTTCAAGAGCTAAGAAGCCATTTTGTGAGTCAATATTATGGGAATAAAAGCATAATTTTATGATCCTCAACAGACCACATCCTAATGCGGCTGGACATTATTTCCCCCTTAATTATATACGTGTTTCATGTGTCATCATGTATTAAGTTTTCTGTGTTCTCTCCGCAGATGGACCAAACCAAAATAGCCTCATTCCTTCAAGAAAGCTTCAGTCAAGCGCTTAACTAGCACCAGGTGCTCCACAACAAGTCTGTTACATTTTCCCTTCAAAAGCACTCGACATGCTGGATTCTTGAAATTGAATGTGACCAAAAACAAAACGAAAAATGTGTACGTTTCTGTGACATCAGGGTTGAACTTCACAAGTGCATTTAAACGATACCAAATAAGCTAGGCCGTGCCTTTCCGTGTCGTCAAGTCACATGATCCACCCCGTTGATTGATTCTCATTGGTCTTTTTTTCACGACAGCACATTCCCAACTCTTTGACCCATCCTGTCAGGTTCAATTGAAAGTGTTAGTCTCACAACTGTAGTGTGCAAAAGCAACAAACGTTAACGGTTGAATGCTCAGTTGTTTAGCGAGCCTTTGGAACAAGAACACGTTTCAGTTTGACGTGTTTGTGCTGACAATCTTGCAGAGAATATGGAAACTGTTACTGTCAGGGGGCTGTGAACTCAGTGTTACTGTTTTTCTCTTGCTCTTTGTTTTTATATGTCACTCCACTTTAAAAATCTCTCATCTCACTTTGCTTCCTTTGTCTTATTCGTTGTTTTACCTACAGTACTTTATTATTGGCTGTGCCTTTTATACTGAAATCAGCTGCCATATACTGTTGTTAAAAAAAAGGTTTTTAACGTACATCCATTTTCAGGAGAGAATTTCACACATTGTATTTATGTTACAGATAATGAGTGTAATATGTGTTCCCCGTTCACACCGTCATGGTATCTTGGCAATTTTGCAAACTTTATTGGCTTTTGCCTTTTATTTTCATTTCACTTTAGTTGAATGACAATTTGATCCATTTGTTGCCTTTGACATCTTCTTGACGTTGTGCTTTGCAACCTCCGTGTCCGCACATGACAGACATCAAGAACACCAAAACCAGAACAGCCCGTTACCTCCCAAGTCGTAACAATCCATTCTATTGATCATTTCCAATGTGTTACCATTTGGAAACTATTTTTGCAATTGGGATCAGTTATAAAAATCTGTTACATAGTCAATTGTACAGTAGTTGAAACAGAACTGTAATATATGTAGTCTCCCTTAACTTTGAGACACGATGTATATTGTGTTGTTTTTATTACCATTCTTGACTTATTGAGTTAGCCATATTGTACTGAGCAGCCTGGACAGATACCGGAAAACCGACCACGTGGCTATTTTGCACAAAGCCATGAACGAGTCAGGTGGAGTGGGTCCGGTTATGTCATTGTTGCTTTCGAGAGTTCCTTTACAATGTACATTCCAATCTTCTTTTATTACTGTCAATATTGTTCTGTACAATCCGGTAGCACTTTCCAATATCACGCATCAGTTTCTAGTCACCGCTGGTACCCTTCTGTGGTGGCATTGCTCAATTCAAACCTACAACGCCAAAAATAATTGTGAAATATACTGTACTTGCGTAGTTGGTCTTTAAGATTCTTCCTGAGCTGAACTCTCATGATGAATTTACCTCCAAATGAGGCGTATTCCCCAGAAAATGTTGTTTAAATTCCAATTCGATTTTAGAGGTTGCATTATAGGTGCAAGTGTTCAAATTGATGAACCCGTCCAACAACACATAGCCAGGAAAAACAGACATCAAGTGAATCAAGAGTACTTAAATTCATGTTATTTCAAGTCATCTCTGTGTGTGTTGATGGTGTTCAACTGTTGTTGTTTTCTTCCAAAGGTTGTATTTGGGTTTTGGTTATGACAGGAATGTCACTGTTTTTTTTCTAATTGGTGTATCTTGACAGAATGTGCAAATTATGTCTGCTCTTTCAAATAAATGTGTGAAAAGCTTCTTTGTTAATTTGCTATATTTGCTGCATCGGTACAATAGTGGCATATTTTGATATAAATCAATTATATTGATAAAATAAATATTACAACTGATATGTCTGAACATGCTGCTTTTAACATTACAAGGGATCATCCGTTTACGACAGTTTCATTTCTACGGCGGCAACATCGTCCAAATTTGTATGAAAGACGGAATGCGCCGTAGTCTATCACAACCGTTTTTATTGCGCTATGACGTAATGCAGTTATACGCTATTGTTTGCAGGTGTACTTATTAATTTGTGTCCAGCAAGTTATGTTTCGGCAGGTAAGCGTCAGGTGGGTTCTGTGACGTCATGCCGGAAGTAGACAACGGTATCAGTGGGAAGAAGCTGGTTGGGAAAGTTTCTCGTAAATAAGGTCGTTATTAGTACGCTATCTGTTTCATAGCCAAAGGAAAACACCTTGCCGAGAAGAAGATATGTGTACTTTTGGTGAGTTGTAAAGTTGAACGTACTATGTGGCATTATCGGTTTCGACGGTTTCGATATATTTTTCCCCGCGTTAACGAGCAGGCCTACTGAGAGGAAATAACAATGTCGGTCAATAAAACGTCACATCATGGATTCTACCAGCTTTACGGCGTGCACTCATTCATTCTGCTTTTTATACTGCTACAGCAACTCAAAGGCACATGATCGGACATGAAAGTCCTCCGATGGGGGGGGGGGGGTGCCCCCTGGGGGGGGGGGGGGCCCCCTCAGGGAGTCAATGAGACGACAAAGGCTGTAAAAACAAATAAGCTTCATTGTGGTGAAACCTTCACATCTCATTAGCAGTCATTTGTAATGCGGAATTACCATGTGGATTCATGTAAAATAATTGGCCTACTTTCGAAGAGGAGATGCGATAAGTGAGTCACTCATCTCTTCAAATCTAATGTATGTATTTGTTGTGAATTGTTTATATCTTCTGACCACTTGGAAATACTGTACTGTGCATAATTTCTCCCCTTCGGCCTACAGTGCCGTTGTTCTAAATTCCCCACTTCAAACTACAATAATAAACCTATTGTTAAAAGTATTATTGACTATTTTGATTGAATTAAGATTCATTTTTAATCTCTTCATGTGTACAGTTTCTGTTTTTAATAATAGATTACCGTTTTAGTTTTGTTTTAATTTGTGCCAACTCCAGCCAAATCCTGAACGTTTTCATCTGCAACCTTAACTCACAGCCAGTCATGGGTTAAGTTAATTTACACTTGTGACTGGCTCCATTATGGCATTAATAGTACATTCGTTTGGGTTTCTTACATTTGTCCCCCCAAAATATATTCTGAGAATCACATTAACTCAATTGTAAACATAAATGCTTGTGCTCAGTGTGATACACATGGCTAATGTTTATAATTTATTTTAGCAACATAAGACGTGCTGAAAGTATGCATTGTAATAATGATAAAAAAAAATGCTCGGTAATAAGTCACCCAATTGTTGTAGCTAATGTGGCCTGTGAGTGTTTATTTATTCTTTAAAATACAGTACATGGACACATTAATAAACAAAGAGACAAAAAAACGGAGTGTTTTGCTAGTAAATCCAAATGTGCACTTTAAGTATGTTGCGCATGTTTGACTTGTGTTGTTTTGACAGAAAAGGAAAAGGGGCCGAGGAGACTGATGCAAAAGGGCTTAGCGCTCATCCTAGTGGGCCACATTAACTTCATTCTTGGCGCCATCGTCCACGGCAGCGTCCTGCGACACATTTCCAAACCCAGCCAAGAAATCACCACAGAATACACAGCAGCGAACATCATTTCTGTCACCTCGGGGATGCTGGTAAGTTTAGGTTAGTGGAACTTTTGGTTCTACAATACAGTCACTGTGCTCCATTATATTGTGCTGCCACATCAAACAGAAAGTAATCCCGACGGTATGATTTCCCACTGTATTGAAAGATAATACATGATTTATTATCTGATTTGAAACTGTAATAAAAGGCAAATTTCTTTACTCGATTGTTTTTCTTCTGCTGAGACCGTCATGTTTGCGATTCCATATTTCAGAGCATCGCCACTGGGATCATTGCTATTGTGGTGTCAAAGAACCTTCGCGTGTCGAAGTTGGTAAGACCTCGAATCACATCATTCATCGATTGGTCGCCCTTATCGCACGTTTAAGATGTTGCGTTCGCATGTTTCCAGCACATTGGACTTCTGCTAGCCTCGTTCCTGAACGCCCTGCTGTCGGCGGCGTGCTGCGCCGGTCTCCTCTTGGCCATCGGCGTGACGATGGCGCATAACGGGCAGGGCCTGATGCGAGGGTGTAACGACACAGTGGTGCCCGCTAACGCTCGCTCTCCTGTCAGCGCGCAATGCCCGTTCGACACCACGCGCATTTACGTGAGTCTGGTCATTCTCAGGAGTTCTTTAATATTTGTGTTAAAAGATACAGCTGTGTAGAATTTGATTAATTTTTTTGCCATCTCGCGATAAACTAATAGAATGCAAGTTCGAAGCCCGTGCATTTTTGAAGCATGCGCACTACGGTGCCTCAGAGACCACACTTTGCCAGACTACCACCATTTACTACATTCAAAGTTATTCTCCTTCGCAGAAAGATGGTGACAAAATATGTCAGCCTCCTGTAAGGTGCTACGCGACCTATTTAACTCATTCACTGCCATTGACGGCTATAGACGTCATGAATTCATTTGAACTATTTCTATTTAACGTTTTTTTCCACTTTTGTTAATAAGAGTATGAAAGCCTAGAATTTTTGGGGTACATTTAGAACAGATATAAAATTTGTGATTAATGGTGAGTTAACTAGGGAAGTCATGCGATTAATTACGATTTAAAAATTAATCTCCTTACACCCCTAATTTTTTATCTTTTCTTAAAATGTTTTTTTTACTATTTGTTATTTTATTTTTAATATTTTTTCTGTTCTAATATAATTTTTAAAAAATCTAGGTTTTCATACTATCGTTAACAAAAGTGGGAAAAACTAATAGAAATAGTTCAAATGAATTTTGGACGTCTATAGCCGTCAATGGCAGTGAATGAGGAAATATAATTAGCAATTACAAGACCTATACGATTAGATAAAAAAATGTACGTTGATGTGATAGAACATACTGGGTTTTTTTTCATATTATGTCATACTCCCATCCATTTTCACTGAAGCAATCCCCTTCACTCCCGACTGTTTTACTGGATTTTGACTGATTTTTTGCAAGTCCCTCAGAATATTGTGTTCTATGCTATAAAAACGTGGAACCTACCAAAAGAAAGATTAGAGTATTTTCTTTCATCAGCAAAAAAGTATATTCCTATCTGTTTCTGTTTTGCAACAATTAGCATTAAAATATAGCCAGGTTTCATCATTATTCACAAATCTATTTAGAATTGTGAGTAAATTAGCTTTTTTTTCAACATGGCCCTGGTTGATCTATTTTGCTCTGCTGCCACCTGCTGGCCGTTTTTGTAATAACTACCATGTCGTTTTTTGCAGTTGAGAGGCTGCATCAAAGCCTTCTGTATGCTCTAGCATAAAAAAAAACAAATAAAAAACGTATAAATACGTCCTTGGGCACTTAAAACTTTTCAAATATTTATACATATTTATACGTTTTTGTGAGCAAATTAGTTAATAGTGGGTTTTTGGAATGAATGGACATTGAAAAATGAATTGGTTAATATAATTTGTTTATTCATATTATTATATTTATTGTATACATTTTACTGTAGAATAATGAGACTAAAAAATTATTATTTGTTGTTTGTTTTGTAATGCTTGGATTAGATTTAAATGTATTTTAATTCCTCCTTGATGCTTCTCTTTTTCTTTTTCCCCCCATATTAGTAATACAAGTTGTTAATGCGTGAAAATATTATGATTTCATGCTTCAGTGTGCTTGACTTTGTGCTCTGCCTTCTGATCTTGTGCGCCTTGGCCACCAGGGGGCAGTATAAACACTACACAAAGAAGACCGGCTCTTCTAAGCTTAGGAACGTGCAGTAATTTTTTTTTTGTAGATCCCTATGACATTGCCTAATGTAAACCCTGTAAATTGTCCCTATGTATGTTGCTGTTTTCCACCATTATTCTTATTATTTTATTTTTAAAACAACTTAGGACACCACCCTGGCGATATGGTTCCCCAGTGCTGTGTTGGCAGCAACGGAGTGTGGCCTTTCGGTATGGTGCTTCATTGTAGGACTCACTCTCAGGGGCCTGCTAGCCTGCGGAAAGACCTACTACAAACAACAGGTGTGTGCGTGGGTGTGCGTGTGCGTGTGCGTGTGTGTGTGTGTGTGTGAGCAGTGATGTTCGAGGGCCATAAAGTGCTGTCGATTATTTGTTTTCTCACACATTTACTTTTCGGTTCCTCGTCCTTCCTTTGTCACAGATGGAGGAAGAGGCGGAGAGCTCGCCACACAGCACACGCCTGATTGGCCAAAATGTCAACCCTGACGCCTGATGGAACAAAATGCTGGAAGTACAATACTCTATTCTTTCACATCCTAAAATCTTGGAAGTCGTTGGAGAGTTCTTAGTTGATACACAGTATTCATGTAGTAACAGCAGGACCACTTTTTAGTGTGGGAGTTTGCGTTGAATTATCAATATCATTTCATGCTGAATTTAATATGAAGGAATCTCGTGTACGTTTTTATTCATGTTGAAGTTTTTTTTTTGTATTCGTGTAATTAATTAGCAAAATGATATGTCTAGACCTTACAGTTTTTAGTATTTTTGACGAACATTCTGAACCACCCGCCAAACCTGATCTCGTTGAGGACTGTACACCAGTTACGTAAAACTGGAGTGGATTGCTTTTGTTTTACTGACTCGTGTCTGATTACTGTATGGACCAGACTGACATAATATTTGGCTTTAAAATAGCTTGGACCCATTAAATTGCACTGAATGGACATGATTCATTTTAAAGTTTGGTTTAATGGAAACGTGCGTTTTTTTGCTCAGTGTGTATGTATGCGGCTGCGTTGACCACAAAATTATAGATAGATCCGTTTAAAAGGAAATGAGAAAACACTCAAAGATAGAGAAAGGTTTGTTCTTAAAAGTTTTTGGCACATATTTGAGTTCTGACAAGAGTAGACAATTAACGCAATTAGAATTTCTATCATTGAACAAATATTTTTCAGATATTTACTGGAATAAGAGAATTGACCTACGATTGACTGGCGAGTCTGAAGCAACAGCGCCTCCTCTGGTTCAATTGTTGTAGTGCATGCCATTTTGCCACTTTTTATTAGCCATTCCACACAATCGATGGATGAGCTCATAAATGATTAGTTTGTAATAATTTTGTATTCTTGTATTATATCCATTCCTTGACTGAACAAGTAAAAAAAAGAGTATCAATGTTTAGCCTGTAAAGATTTTAATTTGTGCATGAGCAAGTACAGTGTCATGAAGTTGTGTACTGTACATTTGAGTACTCGCTGAACACTATTTTTCATGTCTAGAGGTTGAACCATTATGTGGGCCAGCAGCCTTAGCATTCACAGACCACACGCACGCACGCACACACACACACACACACATCCCAGTGACAGAGAGGATCACATCAGATCCGCCATGAAACGGTTAATCTAGTGCTGTGCTCAATCGTGTGGAAGGGAATCATAGCACGCAGCACTAATCCTGACTGTGTGAGGAATAAATATTGACATTGTGCTGCCTGATACAATCACTCAGTGATCAGTCTGTGAGGCCACGTGCCATCAGGCTCACATTGAGGTCACCACATAGATCTTTTCATGTAAAAAATAAAAATTAAAAACACCAGCGCTAATGAAGACGTCAGGACGATTATGACTGATGCCCTGGAAACATTTTCTCTACTTAATTTCCACTGAACCGATGTTGATTTCAAGTTGTGGACAGGTTAACAGGAAAATTTTAATTTTTTTTAATTTGCATTGTTCATTCCAGTCGTGAGACAGCTCCTGTTTGATCATGTCAAAAATATTTTTTTAGGCATATTTTTTTTCCCCATCATTGCTTGTTTCTAAAAGAACCCTGAGAACCAAGTGTTTATGTTTAATTGAAACTGAGTTTTTGCTTGCATACAAAAAAAAATGTCTTTATAAATCAGCAAAATGCATTCCACAATATTAATGCACAACATATAATTTGATCCAATCTACAAAATAAAGAATATAGACTGTTGGGAGTGCATTAATACCGTTTAATGTATGAAATATTAGATTTTAAATTCTTCTGATAGTGTTTTGGCCAGTAAGGAAGACTTCTCCACCACTGCATATTCCGCCATTTTTAAATATACTGTGGATAAAATGAAATGGTCACAAACGAATGTGGCTAATGTAGAGCTAAAAGCAAACAAACGGAGATATCGGTCGAGTCGACCTCCCTCAGCGTGTGTCCGGCCCGCAGCCTGTCTGTCCACTCCAGCGGGGCGTGCGCGTTCACGTTGATTGCGCGCTCTCGCTGCACGCGCTGCAGCCAGGCAAGCAGGCGAGCAGCAGCGGCGGACAACGACTGGAGCACCGCAGTGGACGGAGCCACCGGTGCACTCGGACCTTTCGCCAAGCTCCCCAATGCGAGGTAAAGTGCATCTAATAGCGATTATTTCCGTCTTACTTTGACGTCGCAAACGCCTTTGAAATGGTTTCGTGCGCGGCGGTGATACGTTCACGCGACAGCCGCATGATTGATGTGCTGCCACACCGAGCGTGGCTCGTCAAAACCATCGAGGAACCGAGTGGCGAAAACGGCGCCTGGCTCGCCCTTTCGAACTAGTCACGCCGACCCGCTGAAGGTTAACGAATGTACGTGGGCGACAGGTAGCACTTTTACAGACGTGTTCTAGTCATTAGCATAAAGGTAGCCGCTATCCGGACAAGTTGCCTCGCGCATGAAGGTTTACGAAAGCCTGCTTGGCGCAGGTGGCCTCTAATTAACCACGCGCTTGGTTAGCGTTGTGCAATTAAATGTGTTTATGTTTAAAATTAAAGCTAAAATGGTTGAAAGTGACGCTTGAGCCGCGGGGAGCGTTAGTGTTGCCCGGCCAACCTGACATAAACACGAAAGGTGTTGAGGGGGTGTCCACGTAATTGTTAAAAATGTCATTTGTATACACGAAATCCCGTTTTACGTCGTCGTGACAACAGGTCTGCTCCATCAGTGTGTTTGTCAACAGGCTATTGTGAATTGACGCATGATGCCAAACAGTCTGCTAGATTGCATCCAGGATATTTAGTCGCTGTTGTATATTGACTTGGACTGAACGATTTTGAAAAATATTCTAATTGTGATTTATGATGCAATTTACCCCTCCCAAGATTCTCTTCCCATGTATGTGTTTTTTTTCTTTTACAAACACAAGCATTCAATTATTACCGGTAATCTGTATTCCAATGAACACTATCAGACATATTATACAATTTATGAATGTTTTGGTTTTATCACTTAAGCTTACACTAAAATAAAGGCAAATAAATCATGAATTAATATGTAAGACAGTTCATGTACTTTAATTCTAGTTGTTACCTTCCAAAGCACTTTGACTTGTGATCTTTTAAGTGTTCACTATACGACGACTTCACCAAATTCTACCAAACGAGTGTGGCGTAAACGTACTTTATAATCAGTGAGTCATAAATGGGATTACAACAATAATGAAAACAAATTTATGGTTATCACTTTAACTTTCAGGAAACAATGATGTGTAAATACGGGAACTGCACTGAAATACTGAACTTATCTGGACACTAAAATAAAAACAATATACATATGGATACCTCCAAAATCATCACTTTTCAGGAGACCCCAAAAATGCCATGTTTGTTCAACCATTAACATTGCATCATCAAAGAACGCAAGCCAATTTCAACACTTTAGATTGATCAGTAGTTTAAAATGACACCCACGTGTCGACTGACCAAAAGTATAGATTTTTGAAAAAATCTGATATTTGCCAAATTGTGACTTATTAGGTTTCAGCCCGGCGCCAGCTGTGGGCTATCTATTAAAAAAAAAAAAAAAAAAAAGCATACCGTTTACTGACCAATCAAAATGGAGCATTTCCCACCCGAACTGCAGCCTTGGTGATTTTGAAAATTGAGTTCTACTCCATTACAATGTTAATTTGAATTTGATTCATTGCTCAGGTATTGATAAGGGCTTGGTTCGCCAAGCAATGTAACCTGACACAAAGCCCATTCGGCTTGTTTGATCATTGAGCCTTCCTCTGTGTTTGTGTGTGTGTGTGTCTTTCTAAACCTGCAGGACCTGCTTGAAGAAGCCAGAATGCAAGGGACCTTGAAGATAGCGAAAAATCATTCAGAGGCGGTGGAGAAGGAGGAGATGGATATCGCGGCCTTGTGTGTTTTGTCGAGGTGTTGCTGGAGGCGAGGTTGAGCAGACAAAAGAGGGACTGACAACCCAGATGAGCTGTTCTCTCTCTCCCTCACTGTCACCATGGAATAAACCAGGAGGTGGAGAATGCGGCAACATGCTCTATGAGCCAGTAGCAAGCGGCGGCGCAATCTGACGGCTGAAAGTAAATAGTGGCGAACAAGAGGCGGCTTCTTTCGTGCTGCTTTGTCTTGGCGCGCCAATCAGTGGGGCCTCCATCTTCCTCCATAATGTGCCTCTTATTAAGAGGTGGGATTCTTGTTTTGAAATCCCCACTGAGGGTGGACTTGGTTGCCTCCAATGCAAAGAAGCCTTAAACCAATTATCAGCGACGCTCCAGGCGACAGTTGATAGTCCGGCCTCTCCGCTGTATAACGATGCAGGAATCAATTCAAAATGAATGTACGAGAGACTACAAGACTGCGCCCGTGTCCTGCAGACAAACTGTCTGTTTTCCGCATTTCCCCATCCCGCTTTTCCTGCTTCTCTTATTCGCGGCTCCCCCGGCTGGGACCATACACATGGAGGCCGCGGAGAGCCACAGCGAGTTCAGCTGTGAGCCCATCCGACTGAGAATGTGCCAGGATCTGCCTTACAACACCACCTTCATGCCCAACCTCCTCAACCACTACGACCAGCAGACAGCCGCGCTCGCCATGGAGGTACGTGCATTGTTTGCCTTGTATGCTTGCGTCGCTGCGAAATTGGATAGCCGCTGCGGGGTATTTGGGAGGGGGGGGGGGTGTAAGGTTTGTTGGAAACTGTAAAGCAACAGCCTGCAATGTTTCACATAGTCGTGTTACGCACCTGCTGAAGGGAAACAAAAGAGCTCAAGAGCTCAGATGTGATTACGCATGTGAAAGGGGGGGGGGGGACTCGACAATGTAGCCACAACCAATTCCTAGTCGACAAATTGGTGGGTTTGCCAGGAACAACAACCGTTTTCACCTCTGTATTGATCTGTGTCATGAAGCATTGTAATGTCCTCTGCTAACACAATCAAAGAATCCATCATTCACCCTGAGAGAAAACAGAGATGCTTTGTACAGCAAAAAAGATGTTGCCATGCAGATATTGTTTTTAACTCGCTGACTCTATCGGTAGCATTAGAAGATATATTTGTCCACATAAAAACACATTTGTAATCTGTCAAGTTTACTTATAAGGTACCTACCTTAAGACGATGTTAGCCAATCCAAACCCAGCACAACAGGGGTTTCAAACTCATTTTTGTCATAGGTCACATCGGAAATCACAATTGGCTTGTCTATGCAGGGCCGTTACCAAAATAAACGTATGATCGCCTCATATTACAGGAACACAACAAATTGATCAATAACTAGTTTGGAAATCAAAATAAGCAATAGTAAATATTCAATAATTAATAAATATGTAATATATTTATTGCTAACAAAACATGCTTGCAATATAAAAATTAAGACAATTTTAGCAAAAAACATGAAGTGGATGTGCATAACTTGCTTTTACACTTATGCTGCACAAAGTCACATAACGCTAGCGAATGGGAATCAATAATCAATGTCATTATTTTCTGAATGTCACACTTCTTCATTTCAAATAAATGAGTTGTAAATTATTTGTTTAAAAATGTGTGTAGATAAAACATATCCTGGTTAAGTATGAGTAAAATTGTCTGTTTGTAGAACTTGATCACTGATTTTATCATTTTAAACAAATATAAATGGTTAATAAAATGTTTATATAAAAAAACAGAATAGAGTAAACATGCAACTAAAATCTGATTATTTTACAGTATCTGTGCTTGAATCTAAATGCAGTTGAAATTTGATCATTTTCAACAACAAAAATTGAGTGGGGGGAAAAAACTATTGTTTTGACAGTTTGCTTTTATAACATAATTTTGAGAACTGAAAAAGACCAATTGCGTTACTGTTATTGTCTGGAAAACGACTTTCCTTCAAAGTGTATGTCACCCCAAAAAATGTAATGGCGAAAAACACAGAGCTTCTTTGTGTGTTTTGCTCAAGCTAAGTTTGATTTAGACTCTTAAGTTTAGCCATCCACTCACTCCGACATATTACTCCCGTAATGCTCAATTCTTAACAAATTATACTCTAAATGCAGAATAATTTTTTTTACAAAACTTTCAAATAAGACCATCATTTTTGTACCTGATTGTGTTTTAGTACACGTTCCCCCAAACTGGATACGTACGTGCTCTACAGGTTCTTGTCGCCAGGCATTGAATATCAAAGAGTTGAGAGCAGCTGATCTGCCCTCGTCGTGTTACACTTGTGTCTTCCGGCGACATGTTACTGCCGCCGGAGACGTGCATGGATGAATGCGTGCGCTCACTGAAGCACTAATGATTCTTCTTGAATGAGAAACATCGAGGACGGTCACGCAAGTGCCACCTGAGCGACGGCGACAACCCGAATGTTTGGTGACTCGTAATATCCATCGATATCGCATTACACCTCGTTCTTAATCCTTTGTTAGTCCCCGGAGACAAAAGGTGTGGCTGATTAATAGTCGCTAATTACTGTTTGTGCGGGAAGTATTTGTTTACACCACAGGCAATGCATTCTCGCTTTTGAGACTACTCCGTAAACTTGATGATCTCAAAGAGACTGCACTACCGGGAAGCCTGTTTGTTCGAATGGGAACGTCGCGCTTTTGTGCAGTTGTGTTCAATTTCCATCCCGGTCCCACCGTCCCACGAGTGCACATGTTTTTGTCTAGCACTGGCTTGTAGTTCATAGAATGACAAAAACCAGCCAGCTGAAAATTCAACCTGCCTCCAGCCCCCGTTCCCTTTGCCATATTGAAAAGCAGATGAATTTGGACAAGGCCAAGCTCTGTTTGATCTCGGGGCCATTTTGTCTCCAGTTGACATGGAGGAAAAGTCACAAAATCCGGTGTCGTCCATATTGCAGTATTTCATGCGCTGTCTGGTCATTTTGTCAAAGGCGGCTCCACTCAACAAATTAACATTAATTCCCCAACGGCATGTCCGAACATGGCTGACTGGAGTCTGTGAGGAGCATCTGTTAATGAACTCCCTTTGACCCACATGACGAAGTATCCTTGTAACAGACACTCTGCGGCCCTGCAGCCATAGAAAGAGACAGCTCTGTGGAAATGGCCGCGCTGCAACTTGAACCCTTGCGAGCTTTCCTACTGTTAAGACCAGACACTGTAGTCCCGCTGAGAGCACTACAAGAATTTTTTTTCTGCTGCCTGTTATGAAGTTTGCGCTTGTACATCAAAAAGAAAACTTATGAGCACACTTTCCACAGCTATTCAGTACACTAATTCTATTATATTAAATCCTTACACAGTTTCTGTGGTGAAATGGATCATTCACTTGGTTAAAATGCTAAACCTCATACAGTATATTCAGCGTTTATACCACGAGTTTTGCTAAAGGCTAACTGTATACTGGTTCTTCCCGCGTGTGTGAGAGTGTTGCGGAGGTCAATGGTGCCAGCTGCCATTCTTCACTCCTGCTAACTAGCTGCTAATCTTTTTCTCAGTTCCACAATGAAGACATTGATTTTTTTTTCTTTTTCTTTTTTGCCACCCAATCTGCCACAATAGTCTTTAAACCCTGAGCTAAAGGGTGCGAGAGACGTCAAACTAAGTGCTTCTATAATGGCGGCTGGCTGTGCAAATGGTGAAATTCTGTCTTTGGGAATACGTCACCACGGCCAGTCCGTCCATCTGCCGTGGTATTTTATGGTTCCCTGTGGGTGTGCCGTAGTTTGGGACAGTATTTCACTTGCATGTACTTTGGCTGTTGGACATTTCTACAGACGGGAAATAGCTCTCACTTGAGTAATATGTGAGATTTCAATTGTGAGCTTTCAATATACTGTTACACAAAATGTACATTTAGATTTTTATTTATTTTTATGTAGTTGTGTCTGATTTATGCACAATGAATATTATTTTATGGGTAAATAACTATCAACAGTCTGTGGTATTTGGATATTTAATAATATTTTCCTCCCCAAAAATAATACAGACATGAAAGTGTAAGCTCTTGTTAAATTAATTCTATCTTGTAACCTATTCTGTTATTTGATACATGTGCAGTGCTTAACATATTTATTTCACTACGTGTCTTCAAAAGATCATTATGAAGTGTCTTTGGGCAGATTCTTTCCATTTCATTGAGCTCTTAACATTTTATATTGAGATTAATTAAATTCACTTTTATACACAAATTCAGGAAGTCAGAAATTAATCAAGCAAAACATTCAATTACTAGTGTTTTTATCTATTTATTAGTGCAAGTAAACAACTTTAATTTGGCACCTTAAGAATCAATAATTGGATTTCATGTTCAATTTGTTTCTAAATGGTGAATTAAAAAAATATATATAAATAATTCAATACATTTGACGTCATTTTCATTGACCATTAAAAAAAAAAAACAGTTATTAAAACCTTTGTGGCTTAGTGGTGTTTCAACCATTTCAGAAATATAAAATCAGATTTTTAAAAACATTTTAGTTTTATTTATTTATTTATTTATTTATTGTAGTTTGTCAATGTTGTTAAATGGCGTTAGCCTAACATTTAGTGGTTGTGTATTGCATTTAATACTTTGGCACAATAGCTGTATAGTATCATAGTCCCATTTGAGCAAACATTATGAAACTAATGCACAACGTTCATGTGTTAAGTCACTTGAATTTGGTTTTAACAAGACATCTTACAAGATCTTTATCCTGTATTGATACGAGAGCTTGTTAGCACGGAGATGAGAAATTATATTCCTCCTTCTCTCAATTCCCCCTTTTTTTCTTTTTTTTTTTTTAAATATGGTAACTGCAGATATTCAACCTTGACACCTTATTGTGTGCGACTGCAGACGGGCATCCTTTATTCAGGTGAGTTCTGGTTACATTATACGCGAGTATCCATTTGACAGTAATGGCATGCTAATGTGGTTTGGAAGAATATGATGCCCCGTTAGGACTATTGAGCTGAGCAGGTGCTCTTTCTATCGCACTTTAAATTGACAGTTCTCAACCCAACTCGTAAAAAAACCCTGATACAATTGGATGATTGACAGGAGGGCAGTTATGCAGTAAATCAGTGTTAAAAGACACTTTAGAGCTTTTCTTACCCCCACAGGACCACCCATGACCATTAGCTCCGCCTACATAAGACAAAAGAGCTCAAGGGATCAGATTTTTTTTTGATTTTTTTAACTAATACTTTGAGCTATTCACTAGATCGCAATAACAGTCTGTATACATTCTGTATTGTGATTTATTTCAAGTTTACAGCGTAGAGGTATTTTGTTAGTTTGCACTGTCGTCGAATGGCAAAGCTTCTGTTGTTGAAGTATTGCAGAGACCTGAAAAGATTTGCAAGGGGGAAAAGGACAAAGTGAGTGGAAGATCATTCTTAGTGCGTTGGACCCGAAAGTGAATTTAAGGACTAAACGGGAGAAAAAGAGTAAGCAGAGTGACATGTTGTGTAAAGTCTTTAGAGCCCTACTGTCTCCGCTGTTTGTCTTTCTCTCAGCATGGAGCCTGTCCTTCAAAATGCAACTTGCTCGGTTTAAGAAGGGCCACCCCGGGGCCACGAGGTCCCCGCAATAGAGAGCCAGCTTGTGTGAGAGAGTTCACGACTTGTTGTGCTGAAGTGTGGTCCGCTGTGTCTTTTATCCCATTGTGCGTGAAAGAATTGAGTTTTAAAACGTGCCAGTGTTTTTTCTCGCCGTGTGTGTGTGTGCGTGCGCGCCGGGTACATCTGAAGAGGCGGACTATTCAACCAAGGCGAGGACAGACAGGTCCTCATCTCGTTTTAAATGTTCCTGTTTATTCCCGTTGAACTCTTGATTATCATGCTCATTCTCACAGAGTCTATTGAAGCTGCCAGCCCAAATGAAGCAATCATTTATTTATGCCCAGAACAAAGGCGCTGCCTGGCGCTGCTTTTTTGGCAGACTGTTCCCATCGGCATAGCTGCCACTGCCGCTTATCCGGATCCACAATGGCCAGTTAAGCGAGATTTAGGGAGACATTGTTGAGCTTTTTCACGACGCTCACCGGGCCTCACTGTCAATTACTGCTTTCGAATGATTTCTGGACTCTCTGGAATCTGGACCCGCTTACTGTACAGCAATACAGAGACATAATAACTTGTACAAGAGCATAGAAACATAGCAGTTGAGAGAACAAGATAAGTAATTAAAATCAAATTTCATTGGAAGAAATGCTTGAAATTGAACGGCTAGCTACCACAAGCTAATGCGGTGTTTCTCAACCTTTTTCTTTCTTTTTTTGAGCCACGGCACACTTTTTTTCATTGGAAAAAATCTCGAGGCACACCACCCATAGAAAATGTAAAAATAATAAATAATAATAATAGTAATCCTAACTAAACTAAAATGGCTATGGTGTTTCATTTTTTATGTTTATATTATAATTCACATAACTTGAAAGCGCAATTAATTTCTAAAAATCAAAAGTGCAAATATTCTTACAGGTGCATTATGCAGATTATAATCAAACAATATAAAATAAATATGCAGTGCTTAATTCTATCATGGCCAACATTGCTATAACTTCTACTCCTCAAAAACATCAGCTTCCACTTGATCTCTCTGAAAAACGTACTTTTGTGCACTTTCAATTAAGAGAGAGTGGTTTATAATTCTACACATTTAAAGACATGTTTAATGATTGATTCAGGAAACTGCTCAACTCTAGGCTTAACCCGCATCATTCACAATTTCATATCCAAATGTTATATCACTGCGCACTGTTTCTCATCCTAATTCGTTCTGTGCTCTCAACGGACTTGGACTCCATCGCCTCCCTGAGTGTGATTTGCCGAGACTGCATATTTCTTTCAACACTTTTTACGTGTTTAGCACTCGGTAAATGCTTGTCGAAGGACGACTTATAGTTCACCACCCGTGCAGAAAGTCCGAATATTGGTTTGCACGGTCATTTAATTTGCCGTGATTCCATCCATCCATTTTCCGAACCGTTTCTCCCCACGAGAGTGAGGGCTTTCGTCTACCGCCCACGTAGCCATTTTAGGCGAAATAACCCAAAACATTAGTGAAGCGTGCATTTAAAAAATATATATAATTGTTGCGGGAAAGGTGCGATGTTTGGACAAAGTTACGTGTAAGTGCGATTTCGCAGGATTTTCTTGAGTTACTCGACAACGACACACTATTTGCAGATAATAATTCATATGTTGTTACCAATTAGGTAGAATTGGACAATTTCCCACGGTACACCAGGCAGTATTTCACGGCACAGTGGTTGAGAAACACTGAGCTAATGTACTGGATGAATTTTGTTTGGCAACTTGTAGTCAAATCATGCCATGATTTCAACATTAGAAAAACATGCCTAAGACTATATCCAGCTCACATCATCATATTTTTGAATAACATCTTTATGCTTTATGGACTCTGTTCTGTTGTCAACTCGAGTCTACTGTAAGTGGAGTCCTGCCGTGTTCAGCTTTGGTTAAACACATAAATAAAGCTTATCCATGTCTTATGGACTTAATCTGAACCCGTGACCCAGACTGGAAAATAACTGTGTGCGTGTGTGTGCGCGCATGCGTTTAACCCTTACAGTTGCTCTGCCTCAAAACTAGCATCCACACTGTCACGTGTCAGTTTCCTCACACAAATGCCATCACAAAGCAACGGTGATCTGCAGTTTGGGACTATCGGAAGCATGGAGACTCCTTCGCCCCCTTAGAGCTAGGCGATTCATCAATTTTATCAATTGGTTCATTTGCAGGACAATTGTTTTTTGACAACTCTATCCCATTGACACATACTTACGGTATACTAAGAATTACACTTCGAGACATATGGACTGTTTATGGTGTTAAATTGTTGAACATTTAACATGTAAATTTATTTAGGACCATGTTTATATGTTCATATTTTTCCAAAGAGAAAACACTCTTTTCCAAAGCTTTAAAGAAAGAAACGTGTTATTTCTGTGGCAACTGATGTTGGTAAAAAATGATATCAGGACTAATGTAATTTACATTAAAAAAAAATTAAAAAGTGTAAATTGGATTCATGTAAAAAATTCAGAGGTTCATACCCCCAAAAATACTGCCGTTCCTTCGTAGTCAGTAATAGTCGGCTTCAGCACGTCATGATGAGATCGATCCATGTGAATGTCAATTTGAGATTGAGATTCAAAAGGAAAATGTTCCAAATCATAATGCTGCAAAATTGCTGCACCCCCGACACATTCACGTTTTCTTCTCATGAAAACCCAATGTAGATTTACCAGCAGATGGGCTCACTAAGGCAGCTTGGATTGCGATGGGATGTGCGTGCGTGGGTGCCATCAGATTCATCTCCATTTTCAGCATCACTCCTCCACTACATCGCTATCATGATTACCTCTTGGATGGGTTCAGCTTTTTTTTTTTTTTTTTTTTTTTTAAGGGAGTCCTGCTGCATTGTGCGCGCATGCTCGTCCTTTACCCTGTTATCCTCCAAAAGACAAGGGCCTGCTGGAGCCGCCACATCACCTGTTGCCATGGCAGTTAAATAGGCAGGGAAGGAAGGACAGGAATGGAAGAAGGCAAACATGCGGGACGGGGAGGGGAGCAGGATAATGAGTGCATGCTGAAAATGAAAGAGGGAGAATATTATATAGGCAACTCGATTCTTAATTTGAAATATTTCAATTTGGGTGATGAGGAGGATTAATACCCATTTGTTTACCTACGGTCCAAAACATAGACTTTACTTTAGAGCTCAATAATTTGGAAGCCATAGTGTTGACTTCATACAGAATTACTGAAACTTAAGAATGGCTATAATAATGATAATAATAATTATTATTATTAAAGGGAGAAGATAGGCAAAGTTAATGAATACTGATGTTAGTGGGCTAAAGGAGGGTGGACAAGTGCATATCCAGTATAATTGCCGGGGTGAATGGGAGGGACGCAAAAGACGAGATGAATAAAGGAAGAAAAAGATGAGGAGAAGGAGGGGAAATGAACGTGAGGGGGAATGCCATTATCAGCTTTGTCCGGCCCTCCTTACTGAAGGCTGGATGGACATGGATAAGGGAACAAACGGATGAAAAGCCCAGAGTGTGAGAGGAGGCTGCTTCTTTCCTAACTTGCTTTTCAGTGATTAGTGCGGGGAGCATCGCGGTGGCCTCAGTTTGTCTGTTCTCAGCCAGCGCCTGCATGGCGACTGCCACTCTTTGAGAGCATTTTGGGTATCTTGTGATTGCTGTGCATGTCAAATGGAAGGATACAGACCTCGGGCTGCATCATAATTGTCTCTAATGCCCATGCACTAAAAAAAAAGTAGGAGGAGGTCCAAAATTGTTAGGTGGGGAGGGAAAATGGTGGTGAGGTTAACGGGGAGTGTTTTAATCTGGACCAAACGGAGTACCGAGGTGCTAAAAGCAAGTCAACCTCTCCTGGTGAATGATGCAAAGTGAGGTGTGTTCTGACAGTATTTGCACCGCAGGGCCTCACTGACAGATTCCTAGTGTGAGTGACATATTTATTTATTAAAAAAAAAAAAAAGCCTGGAAGGGTGTGAGGTTGATGTCCAGATGGTCTCTGCTGCGGTTTAGTAGCAAAAGCCCACATTTTGCCACAAAATATCAACTCCTGTTTAAGAGAAATACTTTGCATTTAGTCATTTGAATGTGTGGACTTAATGGATTACGTTTCAGATTTGGTTCGTGAAAGACAGTGTGTACCTTTTTTTGTTAAAAACCGTAAGAACACTTTGAGTTGATGTCTATTGCCTATTCTTTGGCTTACGACCATGTTAAGCCCTTAAAACTTTTTTTTTATGTCCCCGGCCAACAGTTCAGTGGCTGTTAGCAAACATAAACACTTGAGCAAAAACGGAATCTGCAGATAAAAATGATCAGATTGACTTTTTTGTCAGGAATGGATTGTTGCCAGGTCTGGATTTGTTTCTTTGAAGGCTTCAAACCAGTCATCTGTCATCGTGATTGGACCGCAACACAAAAGCTGCTGACTGCTTTCAGGAAGTGTGTGTGTGTGTGTCATTCTCACACCTCTTCCAATCCATTTGACTCCCTAATCCACTGGCAAACCACCACTTTTTCTTCCCCATTCCACTTTAGTTTTTTGCCCGGTTTGCCACTCTGCCCCTCGCACCTCTTTCCATCCTTTCTTTTCCTCCTCACACTTGACAATGCGCATGCGTTTGTACATTGCTGACAGACTGAATTTTCTGCAGTAAGCACCTCATCACGCACTTACAGCAATAATACCCTGGGGCCTAACAGACTGCTCAAGTACATAATGTGAACCAACTCGTAAGTTCTCCTGTTTGGGTCGATACCACATTGCTCTTTACCTCGCCGCCAAGGGCTTGCCCTTAGGAGAAAAGGTGCCTTACAATATTGAAAAAGTACACTTTATTTTAGAGGCATGGAGTTCAGTGCTGTTTGTATAAAAACGTATAGCGTTTTTTTTTGGGGGGGGGTCTGCCATGTTTGAGTAGTGTCCATTCAGTAGTAGTTTGTGTTAACTGGAAAATAAGCGTTGGTATTTTTTCACTGCACTTCTAGTCACTTAACTGGCATTTCTCCCTTGGATTCCGCTATTCGACTTTTAATTATGTGCCCATGTCATTCTCTGGCTTTCTTTCTTTTCATTTTAACTTAGGTTTTTTTCCCCCCTTCCTCTGGGGGTTCCTCCCCCTGAAAATTGCAGAGAGCAGGAGTAAAGAAAAGGAAACTTAATCCTTCCATTGAACAGGAGTTGAACCAGTCAGGGGCTATTTCTCATTTTCCTCCGTGTCAAAAAATACCAACCTGCTTCTTATTCTAAACGCTCACACTTGTCCCCCCCTCACACACACACACACACACACACTTGTCTTTGTGTCATCGTGGGGACATCTCATTGACATAATGCATTTTCTAGCCCCTTCCCCTAACCCCAACCATCAAAAATGATTACCTACCCCCATTCCTTACCCTAACCTCAACCATAACCTAATTTAAAAACTCCTAAACTCTAAAAGCAAGTCTTGACCCTCGAAAAGAGATCTGAACTTGTGGGTCCCCATAATGGGAGTTAAACCTGGAAACACATGCGTGTATGGGCCCCACAATGTAGCAAAGACAAAAGTGTGTGTGCGCGCGCACACACAATTTCTATTCCTTTAATTGCACTGATTCAATGATTCAATTCAATAATTAGCTTGTATCTAGCTAGCGCAACGAGCTAAGTGCTCTTTTGTTTATTTATATTACTTTTATTGTACTGATTCAATAATTAGCTTGAATCTAGCTAGCTAAACTAGCTAAAGGCTCTTCAGTTTATTTCTATTACATCAATTTTGCTGATTCATTGATTAGCCTGAATAGCTAGTTCAACTAGCTAAATGCTCTTTTGTTTATTTCTATTACGTTATGGTAATTTTGCAGATTCATTGATTAGCTCCAATCTAGATAACTAATTTAGCAAATGCTCTTTTATTTATTTATATTGCTTTAATTTTGCGTATTTAAAAATTAGCTTGAATCTAGCTAGCTAAACTAGCTAAATATCTAAATGCATCATTAGAAAGTGACATGGAGCTCATTGTTTTACTGATTGATTGATTTAATGGACAGTGACTAGCTACTAAACGCTTATTGTCTCGTAAAGCGGTCCTAAAAATACTCTTGGACAGCGAGTCAGCTGGAACTGTATAGATGTGCAAATATACTCATCTTTCACCTTGCTTGTCACCTCTACTCCATAACACTAAATTGATCCAAAAATATTGACACATTGTGGAGGTGGAGCTAAAATAGAGGTAAGCCTGTTTGAGTTCCAGTTTAATTTCAGTCCCGTTAGCGCACATTGACACAGGAGGCCAGAAGGAGAAACAAGCAGGTTGGAAGCTTTGATCAAAGGAGGCTGCTGCGATAGGTTTATGTGATCCTTCCTTCGCTATCCCCTTCCTCATCTTTTCATCACTTACTTGGTATTTCCTCTCCCTCAGGCTACGTTTACGGGATTTATGCATTTCACTTTCTGGGTTCTTACATCAGAATGTCTGACAATTCTTTTTTTCGTCTGGCAGACCGCGCCCCACTGTCGCAAGCCATGCGCACTTCTAGGCAGGACTGCATGATCAGTCGCGAAAGCAATAACACAAACATGCCTGCTTAGGAGAAACGGGCGGAATGGGGACACGCAAAAATGGGAGTCACACACATTTTCGCTGCTTGAGTTAGTACGAGTGGAGACGGACAAAGGTCCTCTTGCTTTGGCCAGTGAGACGCACTCGTGTACTAACCGTTAAGTGTCGCCTGAGGCAACACGCGGGCGTGCGCGTAAAAGGCGGACAGACGGGAACGGAGACATGAAAATGGACGCTGGGAAACAATTGGCGTAGTAGTGACAGTTGCAGTTCAGTTCATCCCACACTATTTTAAATATTTGAAGATAAATTTGAAATCTTGTCAAATTCAACCGAGAGGTGTTTTCTCGTAGATTCTCTCCACTATTCATTTTTAGGAGAAATGTGAAAAACTGTTAGCATCATTAAGCGACGCCCATCATTGAGAATTTGTCGTAACTTGTTTAATGTTGCTTCAGAATCCCCCATAGGCTATGGTTTGACTACACATGACTGATCTGTATCCAAAATGTCATATTCAACTTTGGGGTTTTTGTCTCACAACTACTGTAAAGTTGTGTACATTTTTGAAAGATTGCAAATGTGTGAATTATTGAGTGAGGATGAGCGCAGTCATGCCCGCATGCAGTTGCGAGCGTGAGCCCAAAACTATGTCACGCTGATCACGCACCGCTGCACCCATTTACTGGTGGAACATGTGCGGATCTGGAACACGGCAATTGAGAACGATCAAAACATACACACAAAGCCCGAGTGCGCAAACAAACGCGCACAAAAGACGTACACAATCGCACACACATGGGTCTTCTTTGCACGAGCGCACTTGTACACTGTAAGCTTTTGTCGCCAGTCAATGAAAGTGCACTGTTTTTAGCAAATATACTTCATATCCTTTCTCTTTTTTGTATTTTGTTCAAGGAAGACGACACTAAAATTCATCAGCAAGAACATAATCTTGAGCCTCTCGCAAAGAGATCCTTGGCAAATTACCACACGAGAGTCGTAACAGAAGAACTCTGACAATGCTGGCTGGCACCAGTGTATGTGGTGCGACATTTAAAATACGATGGAAATTGCTGGGACAACTTTTGCCTTCCATTCAGTGGCCATTCTATTTATCTTGCTCATAGTTCCTATTCTGTGGAGGTTACAAGTGGGGCCGGACCAATTAATTGGCTGGACAATGTAACTGGCCAATGCTAAATAAGCAAAAAACTGATTTTTTTTCTCAGAATTTTGCAGCTTAAGAAAATACACATTACAACTGTTATGACTGTGTTTTGGTTTAGGTGGTGAGGCCATTGTGTTGATGTTGTCAGTTGCTATGCAGTTGTTATGTCCGTTATACTATTTGTCGTTGATATGCAGTTGTTATGTAGTACCTTTATGATGATGATTGTCTTTGTCACTCTTATTTTGTCTAGTCACTCTTTTGTGGTTGCTATGCAGTTGCTATGTCCCTAATGATAATGATGTTGTCAGTTGCTAAGGTACTGTATTAGCTACTCTGTTTGTCTAAGTCACTCTTTTTATTGGTTTTGTCATGTATGCCTTTATTTGGCCATAGCTGAAGTTTGAGTGACACTTTTGTCAGTATGTCGAGGTTTCCTACCCCCCGACTCTTCCATGCAGACGTTCTCTCTGTTGTTATTAAGAACAAAGTATTGTAGAACAGTCAAATGTTATGCCTGTTATTCATATTTTGTAATTGTTAATGAACCCCCAAAAAGTTGTTTTATTTATTTATTTTTAGAATTAAAGCTGATTAATCGGTTGTCGGAATTTGATTCTGCACATATCGGAATAGTCATCAGTCTAAAAAAAAAAATCCGTTTGGCCCTAATCGCGAGCTTGGAATTGATGAAATGTGTGTGGATGGCAACCTCCCCCAGAGCCTGCCTTTGCTGCATCAAAATGTTGTTTGCTATTAGGAGCGCTGCTCTACATTTTTCATGAGCTTCTAAATGTAGATCGAATTCTGAGACGTGTTTTGCAATTTCCGCTGGCTGTTCACACTTCAGCCTTGTCTTTGTTCATTTCGTTTGCAGAACACATGCAAATGTATTTGTAAGTGTGTGTGATTTATGAGCATGCAAACTGTGTGCGATATTGATTAGGTACCACAATTTCCCAATCTTTCACTCCAATTTGTGTTTAGTGTTTCTAAAGTGCAAATGTCATATAAAAACCTTCTGTCTGTGCGTGTGTGTGTGTGTGTACGTCACAGCCTTTCCATCCCATCGTCAACCTGGTGTGCAGCCCCGACCTGAGGACGTTCCTGTGCGCCCTCTACGCCCCGGTGTGCGTCGTGTACGGACAGGTGTCGCTGCCGTGCCGCGCCCTCTGCCAGCGGGCCAAGGAAGACTGTCAGCGACTGATGGAAATATTTGGACTCACCTGGCCAGAGGACATGGAGTGCAGCAGGTTATTAAGACGAAAAACAACTTTTGCTATGTCATGGAAAAACAACACGGACTTTGACGGGTCTGCCTGCCTGCAGGTTTCCAGACTGTGACGAGCCGTACCCGCGCCGAGAGGACCTGCGGAAAGGCTCCGAGCCCACCGATCAGTCGTCCATGACGGTCCAGAGAGACTACGGCTTCTGGTGCCCCCGAGAGCTGAAGATAGAACCGGAACTGGGTTACTCGTTCATGAGCAGGAAGGACTGCTCTGCTCCGTGTCCGTCCATGTACTTCAGCAAACAGGAAGTCACCTTCACGCGATATTTCATCGGGGTCACCTCCATCGTCTGCCTCTCTGCGACTTTGTTCACCTTCCTTACCTTTCTCATTGACGTCACCAGGTGTGTAAGACTCCACTGGGTCTGCTACCTTCCTTTTATTGTCACTTATGACATCCCCCCCCTTTAATAGGTTCAGATACCCGGAGCGACCCATCATCTTCTATGCTGTGTGTTATGTCATGGTGTCGCTGGTGTTCTTCTTGGGCTTCTTGTTGGAGGACACCGTCGCGTGCAACACAGGCAACCACGTGCAGTTCAAAGCTTCAACTGTAACGCAGGGCTCCCACAATAAGGTGAACTCGCTTTGAAATGTCCTATTCTTTCCATTTTCAGAGAGCGTGAAGCTAATATATAGAAATATATGAGTATATTTTTGCATAACAATGACTTGGCAATAATTTGTTAACATGTCAAAATTGTTCCCTTTCCAAAATGCGCCATAGAAAACTTGGAAAGAACGATTTTCGTAGACAGGCGCCCACGCGCTCGGCTTCGTTTTTGTGAATTTGGTAGACGTGTTGAGACTCGCTGGGCACGTCACATTTTGGTGACCAAAAAAAAAAGTAGACCTCATTTTAGAGTCGCAAAAATCAGGCCTAAATGGTGGTGCAGTTGGCGTAAGGTGATTTTGGTGGATTTAGCCGAAGCATAGGAATTATAGACATCCACATGACTAAATATGTTTAGTGTAACTCATTTTTAAAGTGAAGATACGAAATTTGGTTGGGTGGCCTTAAGACTTTTCAGAAGATCGAATGAAATAAAAGCATTAGTAGGCCTCATATACTGTGATTATAGTATGGGGAATTGGCCAATAAAGTTAAATGTGGTCCAATTAGAAATCCACGTGGTTATAGTAGGGGCCACAAAGTTTAAACATTGATATTGTGGAGATTAGTTTAAATCAGGGTTTACCAATCTTTTTTGGAACTGAGAGCAACTGATGAATATGAAGAGCTGCCAGTTTGATACCACATTTCCTAAAGTAACTAATTTGCTCAAAATATCTTTATTTTTAATTGATGATTCTTCTGGCACTGATCATGTTAATTATTTCTCATGATAATAATCAACATTGATTTAACAATATAAGTTCAATTTTGGTAATTATCTGCAAAGGTCTAGCTTTTCAAATGATCACTTTACACCATTCCTAGGAAATCACAATGCCTCATCACCAGTGAGCTATATTTAAAACAGGCCTGTCGGCTAGACATTTTTGGACTTCTTTAGGACTTGGGCTGCTGGATTATGAAGAAAATATTCATCACGATTATATTGGTAATAATGTAATTGAAATCACGATTAGGACGATCATTTATTTTTACAAAACAACAAAACAAGAAAATATTTAAATGTAAAAACACAAACGTGGAAACACTACAATTACGAAAGTTCCTTTTGTATAAACAAAATTTATTAAAATTCCATCCATCATCTACCGCTTACCTGGGGTTGGGTCGCGGGGACAGCAGCTTTAGCAGGGAAGCCTTGGGTATTAAAAAAAATAAATACAAAGGTTATAAATTTATGCAACTTAAAATTAGTATCATTTTTTTTAAATTACTATTATGCTGATTTTGTAATTGAAATAGAAATAGAATTTTGAGGAATTGCAAAGCCCTGATCAGGACTGATTGTTGTTTTTTCTTGGTCCGTCCCGCAGGCGTGCACCTTGTTTTTCATGATCCTCTACTTCTTCACCATGGCGGGCAGCATGTGGTGGGTCATCCTCACCATCACCTGGTTCCTGGCCGCCGTGCCCAAATGGGGCAGCGAAGCCATCGAGAAGAAAGCCCTCCTCTTCCACGCCGTGGCCTGGGGCCTTCCGGGGACCCTCACCGTGGCCCTTTTGGCCCTCAACAAAATCGAAGGCGACGGCATCAGCGGCGTGTGTTTCGTGGGCCTCTATGACATGGACGCCCTGCGGTGGTTTGTTCTGGCGCCGCTTTGCCTCAACGTGGCGGTGAGTGTGTGGGAGGATGAAAGAGTGAAATGATCCAAGCGGAGCAACAATATGATTGTTCTTGTCTCTCCGTCTCGCACCCTCCCCAGGTGGGCGTCTCCCTTCTCCTCGTGGGCATCGTGGCCCTGAACCGCGTGCGCATGGAGATCCCCCTGGAGAAAGAAAACCAGACCAAACTAGTCAAGTTCATGATCCGAATGGGCGTTTTCTCGGTGCTCTACCTCGTGCCCTTGCTGACCGTCATCGGATGCTACGTGTACGAGCACGCCTACCGCCGCGTGTGGGAGACCACCTGGATGGAGGAGAACTGCCGCCGCTATCACATCCCCTGCCCGTACAAGGTGGGGGTCTGTCTGTGTGCAGGGATTTGAGGAGTGGACAGTACGCGTCATTAGCCCAGCTAATGCGCTCAAGACCAAAGTCCACAACAGCGGCAGTGTCTGTTGTTGTCTTTCAGTGCGTCCGCTGGTTCCCACACTTGTTCTTCCTCCTCATCGTCATCCTCCCCTACTCTCACACACTTGCTGTCTTTGCTCTGGGCTTGCTCAGTCATGCTCTGCTTCCCCAACTCTAAAAGGTCTTTGTGTTGTTATGAAGAGCGGCGTTTTTAGACTTTTTTAAAAGGAAATCCATGTGCACGCTGCACACCGAAAAGCATCCACGCCAAACTTGCCGCCCACTCGTTAGCGAGTATGAGCTTCACCAGGCGCTAAATATTTTCGAGAAGACGGCACAGTGATGCGTCAGCCGGTTTGTGACGGACGCGGTCATTGGAAAAGGGTGGCGGCAGGTGCAAGTGCTTATGTTAGCAAGGGTGGGGGGACCCCCACTTATGTCCTGGTGTTGCTATGTGTCACTGGATATTCACCTCACAGGGTGTTCCAAATAAGTGCCTGGTGGGCTATGTTTGCTTTAGGATCATTTCATTAAGTTACTTTCTTTTCAAATGGCAATGATTAACAAAAGCGTATGAACCTTTGAAAAAGTCTGAACAAGACAATGATTCTCAATTATTTTTTGTTACGTGACCCCCCCCTCTGCCACAGCTAGAATCATTTGTCTATAAAATTGTTGTAAGTGCACCTCTGACAACGAGAGCGCCACTGCCACCTGCTGTAGTGGATGTGCAAGTACACTTTAAGCTAGTTTTGAAAACTCCATTCGGTCCCATACAAATTAGTTGTCCAATTAAGTTACACAACTCTGGTGAACTACTGCCCCCTGGTGTTTATCGCGGCTACTGCAAAGAGCAAAGGAAGTGCTTAATCTTTGATTCATTCACAGTAATGAATTTGACATAATGGAATGTCACTGTTGACGTTTTGCATTTACTTGCAATTTATTATTTCTAAATTGTCAACCTGGCCTGCGTTTTTTGTGCGCGTTTTCGTCAGGTGGCGCAGACCAGTCGACCGTCCGTGGCCTTGTTCCTCATGAAATACTTGATGATGCTGGTAGTGGGCATCCCGTCCGCTTTCTGGGTGGCCAGCAAGAAGACGTGCTTTGAGTGGGCCGGCTTCCTGCATGGACGTAGACGCAAAGAGTAAGCCGAGCTTAGTTATGACTCCATTTTGAATTGTGTACTTAAACCCTGTTACGTGACCTTTCAAAATGTCCGCAAGCAGCAGTGGAGTGAATGAATCGCGTCAGGTGCTACAAGAGCAGCCCGACTTAGCCCAGTCGCTGTTGCGCGAACCCAACACCCCCATTATTAGGAAGTCCAGAGGAACATCCACTCAGGTAAAGACGCAAATAATATAAAATATAAATAAATATGTTCCACTGTCTACATAGCTAACAGAACTGTTAGCATGCTACCATAGTGAAAAGGTGTCTAATTGTTGCTTCAGGGTACTTCCACTCACGCCTCTTCCACTCACCTGGCTGTCCTCGATGACCTGGACGACCCCCTCAGAAGCCCCCCCGCCCAGCCCACCTCCACCAGGAGCAAAGCCAGCAGCGTCCACAGCAAGGGCAGCCACCACGGCAGCCTGCGGCGCGCTCGCGATGACAGGTACGCAAAAGCAGGAAGTCGCCCGCCGCCACTGCCGTCACTCCTCTCTCGTCTCCCGTCATCTCAGGAGCGACACGGTGGTCTACAGAGGCGTGGAGCAGCGCAGTTTCCACGGCAGCGCGTCACGCCTCAACCACCCGCTGTCCGCGCACGGCAGCCAGAGGGACGTGACCGAGGCCCCGCCCACTCTCATCACGCACGGCTCCACGGCCAGCGAGAGCCGCGGCGCCGACAATAACGGCACCAGCGCCTGACAACTGAGGTAGTGTCAGAAGTGTCAAGAACACGCGTGTTACATGTTGAGACTGGATTTCATTTTAAGCACACACCAACATTCTTGCTGTTAACAATCCTAAATGGCTTGTCCACTCATTTCTTACTGACATTAAAAATAAGTCTCGTACAACACTGGAGCTTGATTGTTGGCAAACGTATTTGTACATGGACCTAATGTGAACCTGTGGACCTATTTGTGTGTTACTTCAACTATTTTTATACTATGAACTGTGTGTGCGCACGTGTATGTGAAGAGAGAGTGATCAGAAGAAGTGAGAAAAGAGTTGTTGACTGATATTTGCACTGAGGCATTTACTTAGTAAACAGTACAGATGCGTCTACGGTAAATTAGCGATGCAGCGATCACATTCACTTGATTTTGAGTATCTGCCGATAATTAGCTAACAAAACCTCAAATATGTTTTTAAGTTACATATATATGAAAAACAAAAATCATCAGTAATATACTGTGTCGAAACGAAGTTTAAATTGGCCTTCTGAAAAATATTTATTTTCAACGTGCTTTATCGAGTTTCACTTTTAGAATTTAACTTCCGCAATAAATGTACTTATTGAGACGCACCTGTACTGTTTATTCAAACTTTTTTCATGAAACAGAAAACAGTGCAACTCGTTGACAAGCTTTCACTACTACACTTTTGAAATATTGAAGCCGCTGAAGTCATTTTCGTTTGCTCCTCTGACTCACTACATGATGTAAATATGACTTTTCGTTCACGTGAACCTACCTCGCCTGTGTGATCAGCTTGTGTGTGCTCCTAGCGAAAGCCTCATTCTCCTTCACGTAACATTCTCCATCTTCATCAGTAACAAATTTGCCTTCTGACTCTCCTGCCTGTAAACAGATTCTCACTTGTCTTGTTTTTGGACCCACAACAAGCCTCTGTGTTCTTACAGACCTTACAAATAAGACGTCTCACTGGAAGTTATTGGTGAGGACAACATGGACAGATTCATTTTAAAAGCCACACAAAATACTCTTGCATTTACGTGAGGATGTGAGGCGCAGAAACATTGTTTTCCAGATGTCATTTTGTGATCAAACTGATGTGTGCTAATGTGGTGGCATTAGATGTTAATGTCACAATGGGTCAGAGACTTAATATTGTAAATGAAAAGCCTCAATTCTGTTGGTGTTTTAATTTATTCGCAGTTTGCAACTGCTTTAACTACTTTTACATGCAGTCTAATAAACTTTTTTTATGGATTTTAATACTTTCACACTTGTGCTTTATTACCTTTGTTTGTGTTTTCTCCTCTTACGGAAATGTTTTAAATAAAAAAAAATTTAAATACAGATTTGGAACATTAAGATGTTACATAATCCTTTGAGTTCAACAATACAGGTTAGTAGATTTAAAAAACAAACAAACATGACTTTCCCATTGACACTTAAAATAAAAATACATAATTGTTTTTGTCTAATCCAAAACACACTTGACGAGTGCTTCCATGGATCAAGACCAGGTTCCTGAGCGTTCCCGCTTGCGTCGGACGATGGCGGCCACGTCGTGTTTGAGGAGGGACACGCTTCGTTCCAGCTGCTCCGAGAAGTCCTTCAGCAGACCGCTGTGCTCGTCCACAAAGAGGCGGAGTCCCAGCAGGTCACAGGACTCCTGCCAAACGCAGCAAAAAAACGAGCTTGAAGCGACCGTGTCGAAAAAGAAAACACAAACATATTGTACGTACGCTGGGCCTGCGTCTGCGCAGACTCTGCAGCTGAGCCTTGACTGAGGTCATGTTGTAGTAGAACTGTTTGAGCGAGCGAGCGAACTCTGCGTCGCTGCTGGGCCGAACAACCGAGCGACTCCGCCCACTGTCGCCGCCTACAGGAGAGATGTGGCATTGCAAAATCGGACTGTTGCAGTTTTTGTGTGATCATGCTTTACCATTGGCGGCCATGTTAAGCTGCCCTCTTAAACGTTGATTCTCCTTCATCAGGTTGTTGTTGATTCTCTTTTGTTCTTCAAGGTCCCTCTGAAGTCTGCTCGGGGAACTGATCTGCTCGTCGCAATCGGCAGGCTGCATGTTACATGTTATAGTCAATGCTTCATTTTCTATAGCAATTGTACTGATGAGACTTCTGTCGCCCTCATGAGGACAATCCCAATACAAAATAGAGAAACTAAAATGGCAATGTTTTGTCATAAAGTGCATTCAAATCAAGCCCCCCACCCCCAGCTGCAGTTGCACCCGTGGCCACTATTCCATAAAATGGAGTCATCTGTTCATTACAGTAATGTACTTCTAAACACTTAAAATTTTTAACTCACAACAGGATTGGCAATGCAACTGTCATCGATGATAAAAATGCCCTCTGTGCTCACTCTAGCGCCCTCAAGTGGTGGTACCAAGCCAGTGCAGCCCTCTGGGGAAAAAAAGTTAAATAGTCATTGAGTAGTACACTATGGTATACTGAGCAAGCAATTTTTGTATATATACAAACTGGGGGGGAAAGGTTAGCTTCCTACAAAAATCGGCCTCAGAACCCTCCCCCAAAATATGGATTGAAAGTTGTTTTTGTGTTTCCTGAGTGACTCATCCGCCTCCTCACGCTGACACCTTGAAGCCCCCAAAGCTCCAGAAGCACAGCGCTGCTCTGAAGGTAGTCCAGTAGCTGCTGGGAGACGCGAAGTGAGGCGAAGTGCACTTTGTGATGTAGCACGGGGTTGACGTGGTGCCACGCGGCCGTTGTGTACAGACGACCGCCGCTGTCCAAAAGGCTGAATCTAAAAAAAAAAAACAAATCCATAAAAATAGCCTTCCAACCATCTACATGATGTATCATCTCTCCATGAAGCCGACCCAATCTGAACGCCTCGATTACGAGCGTCTCTGATCCAACGCAGGCCGAAACACTGTTCCACAACCAGCTGAGCGTCAAGACGTCGGCCGAGCAGCTCTGACGGGTCGATGAGGATGTCGCCTTCGCCCAGAGGCCTGAAAAGCGTGAAATGCAAAGTGAAGGTTGTGAGTTTGTCGGATGGACAGCTGGAACATTTGATTTTGTTGATTTCAGTTTTGCATAATGCTTTGGTAGTTAACAATTAATGGCAAAGAATGCTACTCTAAAGATTAGAGTCTAAACTAATGGACTTGTTCAAATTTGGAGGTAGTGTTTGCGAGTGTTGTACAATCCATCCGAGGTGCAAGGAATCAGCTTTGCTTGCAGAATGGCCTCCTCACTACCCTCAGACCCGAGCACCTATAACATATTAGTGTCATCAGTGTCATGATGATCCTCATGGCTGCCGATGTGTGCAGTACCTCTAGTTGCTCGTCCACAGGAATTCGAAAGGCCAAAGATTGCAACCAGAGGTGAGCGGTGCCCAGGAGCAGCGGCTCAACCGGATCCCAAAAAGGGTCTTTGTCTCTGGGCAGGGCAGAAGTGGCGAAGCCCTCTCCTGTCTGTCAACATTTCACGAAACTCAAGACAAACTTTGAAAGGTGCAACAGGAATGACGTTTTCTTCTGAAAGTTTGAAATTACATGTTGGCTTTTCATCTCATCCAGATGCTGCTGGTAGATTTCTTCCATCAGGAATTTGCGGTTCACAAATTTTGCCTTGGACCAAATCCATACCTAACCCCCAAAAAATAATAACGTTCTAAAAAATAATAAATGCATTTATTTTGCCTAATAGCATAATTGCCTTTGTAACTTAATGGTTGTGTTTGTACTGCACAAAAACATTCCAAATAAATCAGGCAATTATGCCATAAGGGTAACAATTCAATGCGAGAGATGTTGAAACCTGTTTAGTGTGCTTTGAAGTGACTCTGCAAACGATCTCTTTCTCCAGGTCGTGTCCTTTTGAGTCGGACAGCACCAGATTCTTAATCTCCAGTTTGAACTCCACGCCCTGCAGGCCGGACATGGAATCGTCTATTTCAGTAATTCATTTAAAACAAGGATATCAAGAAGCAACCCAAAAATGTTTGACATAAAAAGGAGGAAGGAAGGAATTAGTTCTCTGGAAAGTACGACGGCGTATTAAGGCCACGTATAAATAAATACAAATTTCGAGGGCGGGGGCAATATTCCGGGGGGAAAAAATCGCAAATTTGCCTCTTTATATATTGGCAGATTTGCGAGGGGAAAAAAACTCGGAAATTTACGAGAAATACACGTATCGTAGCTATAATCTAATCATATGAGGATTCGTTTGTGGTTAATGGGACACTGTTTATAAAATGAAAAGGCAGGATGGAGACGGATTCATTCTTAAATTAAAACTTTACTCGTCATTTACCGCAGCCAGAGCAACAACGCTTCGTGATCCCCTATCAGCTGACTAACACGATCCAATCAGATGCTAGCATACCATAGCTAAATAGAATTGAATGACAAAGAGCAGCAGATTCGTCATATCAATTTAAATACTTGTACAATTTTTTTTTATGAATGTGTAAATAATAATTCTGGAAACATAAATGTACAAGTATATATACATTTTAACAAATTAACTTAAATGCTTGATCGTCCGGGGGTGGACATTCGCAAAGCGAGGCGTATCTGTCGCTGGCCAGTGGCCGTACACAACGGTTCAAAGAGCAAATGGTTAACATGATATGGTTAATCTATGCTAAAGAAATTACTATTTCCTTATTTGGACCAAAAGTACGAGTAGTACGCTACGTGTATTTCTCGTAAATGTTTGAGTTTTTTTTCTTCTCGCAAATCTGCTACTGTTTAAAGTGGCCCAAAAAATTCTCGGAATATTGCCCCCCCGCCCTCTAAAAAAACATATATATTTATACGTGGCCCTAATACGCCGTCGTAGGGAAAGCATTTTGTGTTTAACAAATATATTCTACAATATGAGTTTTGAAATATATTCAATTTTCCACTATATTAAATGTTTGGGGAGCTGCACCTGTACTGCTTTTTGATGCATTTGTTGTCTACCTTATTGAGTTCCTGGCTCATCTGGTTGGCTTCAGCCACCAGAGGCATCAATTTGACGTAGTCATAAAAGACGGCCAGCAAACTCGGATCCGTCTGACAGGAATCGGTGCTAGTTTCACCTGAATATAACTAGACTTAGTTACAAGTTTAATAAAAAAATAAAATAAATGAATACTAATGATGAACTTTGTAGTTTTTGGGGCTGTGGCTGACCCAGGTGGATGCCCTCGGCGGCAGCCAGCTCGGACAAGAAGTAGTCGTAGTCGTAGCAACTCCAGTCGTTAGCAACCCTCTCGGACGGGAAACCGATGTAAAGGTAAGTACAGTTGGACCCGAGAATCAGTCGGTCCTGAAGAGAAAGTCGATTCATCGATTGTATGAAGAAAATCGCTGGCACCTTGCATGGTGAGTGGCGACACACACCAGGTGCTGCAGCTCGCTGGTCTGAGAAACTGCTCTCCCATTGACCGTCACTTTGGACCCCTTTAGCGGGGTTAGCGTTACGCGCCGCTGTTTGTTCTTCAACACAACATGGCGCGGCTGGATCCTGACACACAAACAACACAATGTACACACTTAGTGTGTTTAAAGCCAACTTCAGTGGAAGTAAGCGTCATTCGTACCCTAAACCCTTGATGGAGATGGATCTGGAGGTGCCTTCATTGAGGCCGATGTCCCATTCACCTGAAAGAACGAGATCATCCGTCGCTCGGTCAGTCAGAAAAGTTACAGTCAGGACAGATGAGTAAGAATTGCAATGTTGTTTTCAGTCAGGGACTGTTCGATGCAGCTAAAAGTACTTTGGCTTGGAAAAATACGGTCATTTTTGAGACACCAGTCCTGGAACTTTTCTGACAAACAGCTCGTATATTGAAAAAATAACAATAATAAGACACATCATTTTAGGGCCCCACTGTAAGCGCTTAGATTTTTTATTTTTTATTGGAAAGGCAGCTTTAGTCATATCTATAGCACATTTCATACGCAAAGTAAAGCTATGTGCTTTACATAATTACGTTTTTTTAATTCTTATTCTTAACAATAATATGTTCTATGCAGCTCCACTAGTGTAAACACACCATTCTGATTAATATTGTATTTGTGGAATCTGAACATAAGCAGCAGAATCCAACTGTTTATATCCATTGCAGGGAGCGGCCATTTTGCCACATGCTGTCAACCGAAAATGACATCATAGTAGGTAACGGCTAATCACGGCTCAGCTTGCAAACGTCACATGACTAAACTCAGAAAACAGGTGAACCGTGGTTGGTCGATACCTGAGCAACTGTGATGTCATTTTTAATTGACAGGAAGTGGCCAAATGGCCGCCCCGTTAGATGGATAAAAATGGATGGATTTTGCTGCTTAATTCATATTCCACAAACTCAATATTAATCAGAATAGAACACATTATTGTAAAGAAAATGTTTGCCTTGACTTCCCATTTAAAGAGCAAAAAAAAAAAAAACACAAAGTAAAGAAGTAAATGACATCTTACTAAAATTAAGATATATTAAGTGGTGCTTTTTTTTTAAATTTTTATACATTTTACTTTTTTTTTACATGGCTCTCACTGAAATACTTTACCCATTCAAAAGTTTATTGTTTTCAAATATAAAGAACATTTTCAAAATCATTATGAATACATTTGTTATAATAATATAATAAAATACTATGTACTGTAATTTTTTTCCTCCTTTGCATTATCATCAGACCTTTTCGATCTTCATTGATTTATTGGGAGAAATCACAAGTTTTACTGCCTTAGTTAAAATATAAATCACCAAATATGTTTCCATACCTCAATTAAAGTTTAGTATTCTGTCCACGTGTATAAATTGACTTGGTCACTTTACTCTACTGTTCTTACAGTAACTTTCGTCAGGTAGCGAATGGTGAAAATGGCCTTACAGTTTGAACAGTTTGGGTTCTGTTAGTTTTTTTTTTTTCTTCAAGAATTGAACAAATGTCAATAGTGCGACATAAAACATATGACCGACCCTCCTGGATGAACAGCTTAACCACACCAGACAGCTGAGCGTCCTCGTTGATGTTTAGGATGTAAGGATGCATCTGCATCATTCTCCTCTCCTGACACACGCACACACATTAAAAACAGGACGAGAGTCGTTGCGATGTGTTGTGTGTGTGTGTGTGTGTGTGTGTGTGTGTGTGTGTGTGTGTGTGTGTGTGTGTGTGTGTGTGTGTGTGTGTGTGTGTGTGTGTGTACACCAGGGGTGCTCAAATTGGGTCCTCGAGAGCCCCTATCCGGCCTCTTTTCCATGTTTCTCTCCACTAACACACCTGATTCATGATCAGGATCGTTATCAGGCTTCTGCATAGCTTGCTGATTAGCTGATCATTAGATTCAGCTGTGCTGCAGGAGGGAAAGATGGAAAACATGTTTCGACATGTATGTACCTGTGTGATGTTGGCATACTGTTGCTCCCAGTCCCGAAGCGCCTCCTGCAGATGTTGCTCCCACAAGGTGTGAATGGTTCTGATCTGGAGCTCATTGTGTGTCAGCAGCTGACGGATCTCCTCTGAGCATGCACACACACGCGCACACACGCACGCACGCGTATCCACACACATTCATGGAATTCTGTCGTGATCTGCCAGCTTCCTTACTAGTTTCGTCATTGGCGCCGCGGCCATCCTGGCCCAGTCGGCTCAGCCGTTGCGTCAGTCTGGCATTCTCGGCTTTGAGTTCTTTGACCAGACGCTCAGTGGGGCGCTCGTTCACCACAGGGCGGTTCTGGATGTGCTTTGCCCTGAGATAGGAAAAATTAACCAACTAGTGAGTGTCATGTTACTTAAAAATTAAATGTTGATTAAAGCAGTTGTTTTGAGTAAAAATAAATAAATATATATATATATATATATACACTGCAGTTATACTAAAATTTTTTGGGTCATTGTACCTCTCAGCATAGCGAAGTGTAGACAGAGACTCCTCATAGCAGATGTCAGCAGGGCTCAGCGTGGCAATCTAAAACACAAACATGAATTTGTACCCACGTCAGTCAATTTTAACTCATTCACTGCCATTGACGGCTATAGACGTAAAAAAAATTCATTTGAACTATTCATAGTTAGTTTAAAACTTGCTTCCACTTTTGTTAACAAAAGTATGAAAACCTAGAAAAAAAGAAATTATAGTACATTTAGAACAGATATAAAATTTGTGATTAATCGTGAGTTAACTATTGAAGTCATGTGATTAATTACAGTTGAAAATTTTAATCGCCTGACGCCCCTAATTTTTAATAATCTTTTATTTTCTTAAAAAAAAAAAAAGAAGATTATTAAACAAAATGTCTAGGTTTTCATACTCCTATTAACAAAAGTGAACAAAAATGTTAAACTAATAGAAATAGTTCAAATGAATTTTTGACGTCTATAGCCGTCAATGGCAGCGAAGGAGTTAACAGCGACGGTGGGTCAACGTCACCATAACAGTGCGGCTGTTCCCTCCCAGAGCAGATTGCAGCAGTTTAGTGAGAACCGAATCTCTGTACGGAACATGCACCACCTTCCTCCCGACTGCCATGTCAGCGAGGGCGCTGCAGCAAAGGCGACGCCCATCAACAAATGGATTTGGATCCAATGACTGCGGGAGCGAGCCGCGCCCACCTGATGACGTTGCCCAGAGTGGTGAGGCTCAGGTTGATGGCCGTGCCCTCCTTGAGACGGTCGGCCTCGGACGACGCCGATCTCTGACGCTCGCTTCCTGCCAGGTCCACCAGGTTAATGTTGGACTGCTTGGTGACGCTCTCCTCAGATAAGATCTTCACAACAAAAATTGCGGCGAAGACAAAATTATTTTTCCTAATTCCTTCAGAGATGAACGGATGTGAACGGACGTCACCTGTTTGAGCTGCAGCACAATGAGCATGTGCGAGCGGCTGCTGTTTGCGTTTATGTGCGTGGCCGCGCTGGTTCGGGTCCGGGTGCCTTGCTCCATCAGCTGCTCCACCTGCGACGACATGGTTGAAATATTTACACCTTAGTGTTTTTGGAGTACAGTAGAAGTGAGGGTGTGGCCACTCGGCTACCTGTGCTGCACTATCACAAGGAACTGTACGCAGACCCTCCACATAGAAGCCCCTATGCTGCTCCTCTCGGACACGGAGCCCCCCAGGAGGACGAGAACCACGAGACAGCAGGTCCACCACCTGGTGAGATGCGAAGGTTCAAAAGGAGGTCATTTATTAAGTTAGAGATAATTAAGATGAAGAAGAAAATAATGCAATGACAAAATAGTACGAATAGGACCTTAGTGGAAGTTTATGTGCAGGCCGCAAAAGAACGGAAACACACCCCAAATATTTTCTTACAAAGTAATATGAAATATATATTTATTTATTTTTAAAGCAGTGATTCCCAACCAGAGTGACAGTGAAATTATTGAATTATAATGATTTGTTTTGTCTGGAAAATATTACACTGGTCAACAGACATTGTGGTGTCAATAAAGTTTCAACGATTTCAGGGTATTTTGATATTGCTGAATCCGAAAAGGGCATTGGCTTTTTCAAATGTGCTCTAGTGTTTGACATTTTCCATATTTTTGTTTTAAAAAGGTGCTAATAATTAATTGTCAAAATTATGGAAATCGTTTTTGGCCTCAGCAGCCCAAAGTTACCCAAAAAAACATTCCAATATCTTTGGCACCTGAAATAAATAAATTAATACATTAAATTAAATTAAATTACATTTAGCCAGTGTTAGTTATTAATCACAATTTCCTTCCATCAATGTTCACAGTGTTAATGTGATTCCAAATCAATAAGGTTCTTCCTTGCTACTTTCTGGATTGGTTGGCAAAATTCCACGACATGATCACAGCTTACTTTACCTGCTCATTGTAGATTTCCAACATACTGAAGAAGACCTGTGATTATCAAACATGAAGACTTTTAGAACCAGCGTCCAC
Organism: Leptonotus elevatus; assembly: GCF_054856555.1. NCBI lineage: Eukaryota > Metazoa > Chordata > Actinopteri > Syngnathiformes > Syngnathidae > Leptonotus > Leptonotus elevatus. The sequence goes on along the minus strand of NC_141241.1, from coordinate 12,298,141 downwards.
ATATACACAAACACAAGAATTATGTTCATGATGTATTGCACACATACACTCACCTGACATTGTCTAGTGTCCTGGTTTTCTTTAATGGCCTCAAACAGTCGCTCACACAGTTTGGGAACCAGGCCTTTATTGGGACTGTAGCCCACCATGGAGTAACTCTTCCCAGAGCCCGTCTGTCCGTAAGCCAGAAGGGTGGCGTTGTAACCCTAGACACATCAACCCAGCATCTTGAATTACATTGCAAAACAAGAACCCTATTTGATTCCTGGAGAGATGCTTTGTACCTGGAGTGCATTCTCCAGTATTCCTACTCCAAGGTCCTGGAACACACATTCCTGAGGAGAAATGCCGGTGAGGGTGAGGGTGAGGGTGAGGGTGAGGGTGAGGGTGAGGGTTAGGGTTAGGGTTAGGGTTAGGGTTAGGGTTAGGGTTAGGGTTGAGGGATTGAGCCCTTCCTCGACCAGGATAGGGGAATTGACCCCCCCCCCCCCCCCCCTCCTGGAGCGAAAAGGAATCGCACGGTCCTTCCGTCCTTGGTACCTCCCGTCGTCAAGTTCCTTCCACTGATGTGTGGGCTGGCGTCTCCGCCCATTGCGGACAACAGTCCACCCACCATCCATCATACTTTTTTTTATATATATATATCTCAGATTCCTTTTTATGGTAATTGATGTATAATAATGTTTTTAATCTTTTATTTAATAGATAGGAGTTGCCTTTGTATCCTATGCATTCACTATCTACAAATATATTTTATTGTAGATGTTATGTATAATATATTTTTAATCTTTTATTTATTCAATAGGAGTGGCCTTTGTTATATATGTAATCACTATCTATTAATATAAAACAATAAAACAAAAACAATCAAAATAATTTTTTTTATAAAAAAATAGTTCTAATTCCTAATGAGTATAATTAAATGCAAGTGTGCCTTGACAATGTTTCGGCTCTAAAGAGCCTTCTTCAGGTAAATGGCACAATGAAACAATGAAAATGCAATTAAGCTCTTCCTGGCGAGAGATGTTAGGGTTAGGGTTAGGGTTAGGATTTTGGAAAGGGGTTAACTCCCAGGTATCTCCCGCCTCATCATTTTGACTGGACGGTTGTCAAGATACCAAGGGCAAGGCACTGGCCGGCGCTCGTCATTCCGCAACTCTTATGCTTATGTGCGCCTTTTTCGTTCAAATTATTAGGGAAAACGTCCTATTCATTTTCTATGTAATACTTACATGTAAACCAATATGAAATGTTATTTAAATACCAATGTCACTATTGTATCTCAACAATGGTTTTATTAATGTATTTATGCTTTTTATGGTTTTGTTAATTATTTAAGGGTTAGGGTTGGGGTTGGGGTTGGGGTTGGGGTTGGGGTTGGGGTTGGGGTTGGGGTTGGGGTTAGGTTTAGGGTTAGCATGCCACATAAAATTAGGCCCCAGGGTTAATTAACGTAAACACGTCGGATCAGGCTATTTCTTCGCCCTTGCTCAACACCACGGGGTCTAAATGTCTCACAGTACTCTAGGTCACAACATAACCGGCTTGGATGCGGTACAGATGGTGCAGCTTGCAGCTGTGGAGCCGTCCGTGCCCCTCCAGCTGATCCAGGATAAATGACGCTACCTCCAGCGGGTCCGAAAATTATGACGTTAAAACGTGAAAATTAGGTAAAAACGTGAACAATTTTATATTAAAACGGGAAAATTATCATGTAAAAAAAAAAAAAGAAGTGAAAAATAGCTTTGAAGCAGTAGTAGCAGTTCATTTAAACGATTTGATTAAGTTCTATTTCATTCTTGGTTTGAGGTATGGCGAGTTTTTACAATTGCTAAGCACAGTTGACAGCGTTGTAATAAGTTTTTTTTTTTTTTTGAGTTTGGCTACTTCCCCAATGCAAAAACTTCCTGCATACGGTGGATTATCATACTAACCACACAGATTGTTATTGTAGTGAAACGACATCTCATTACATTTTAAAATCAAAATACAACGATCCAAAGTCCAATGCTTTTCAACGAGTGGAGAGATTTCTTCGATGCCATTTTGACTACTCGTGACGTCATCTCAGAATTGTACCTCCTCGGCCAGTGGTGTCAAAAGTAAACGCATTTTCTGTTCTGTGGAAGCCGAAACAGTGACTCATTTATTTTGGCTGCCCTTTTGTCCAAAGCTTTTGGAGTGACATTTGTAAATTTAGAAGATTGATGGAGGTTTTGAGCCGTTTTGGAACGATGTACTGTTAAGTCTCTATGACTTGAAAAGAAATAAGTTAAAGCCCAAGGAGATTCATACTATTAATCTTATCATTTTTATGGTTACATTTTACAACCATAAATGTGAATTCTTACATAGGAAAACTTATTTCATTGCTTTCCATTGTGAAATCAAGCAGTAAATTAATTCCAATAAATTTTCTCGTCACCAAAAGGCTATCAAGACCTACAATTTATGTAAACATTTTGGTATTTTAATTGTAAACTTATCCCCCCTTGCATGTTGTTTTATCTGTTTTCTTTTGTTATGTATAGTCAATAATTGTTTCTGTCATTACTAAGAATGGCTATTAGTATATTTTGTAATAATCAATAAAAAAAAAAAAAAACTGTGGTCATCAGAAAAAGTAGATACCTGAAAACCTAAGCACAGTACCTCCCCACCATGCTCTCAGGGTATCATGCTTACCTGGTCCGCGTAGCGCCCACCAGCCTCCTCGGGCAGGTAGAGGCCAGTGCGGTCCTGGACCTCGTAGCCGCTGTGGGACCAGTAGGCGTAGTCGAAGCAGAAGGAGCGGCGGCACTGAGAGTCGCGTGGGTCCTGGATGGTGATGGAGCTCGCTGCCATGGCAACGATGCAGCGGCTGTCCGCATCCCGCTCCCTCTGTTGGTCGGGAGGACAGTGAAGGCCAGGGATAGTGCAAACAAGGCAAGTGCAAACGGTTCAAGGAGAATGCTCACTTTATACTACATTCCTTCTGCATGAGAGCCCTGCAGCCCCTACGACTTAAATTACACGTTGAGCCATCAATTTTCTGTTCCACGGATTTAGAACTGTACTGGTTGCCAGTTAATTATTCACAGGGCACATATGTACAGTAGTACGTAATAATAAAAGAATGAAAACACACTGACCTTGTTGAATGGTCGGACTCTAACAGCCACTTTGACACAGTCCTTGCCGTGCATGTCTGATGCTCTTCGTTAGTGTGGGGATGAAATAGATCGGGGTCCCCCACCCCCCACACTTGTGTCCTGTTACATGCTGCACAATAAGATACAGTAATGTGCAGGAAATTGGGAGATGCCTTGAAATAGTTAACAGTACACAACACTAGCTAGTAGTGTGGGTTTTTAAGTGTTTCTTCCTATATATTAGACTACTTGTTATTGAAGTTTAACAGTTGATCAGGTTTCACTTTCACCTTGCCTGCCGGCTGCCACCATGAATCATTCATGTGCATGTGACATCATTTGCCAGGCCTGCAATAAACCCTAATGGGGCAATTTGCATCAGTAAATCCCTATGAATAAGTACCTATAAATGCATGTTTAAAAAAAAAAAGTGGTTTTAATTAAGCAAAGCTTAATAATACAATTTAAAAGATTCAAATTACCCTGAATACTGGAAAAATTGCATTTGTTGCCTGTCCCTGCTTTACCATGAAATGTAATGCATACAGTATTTGTGATATTTTTTTTGCATCCCAATTTTTCAGAATAAAACAATTTTGTTTAAATTCACACAGTAGCCGTTTCCTTGGGTTTTCACTTAACTCTGCTATCCAAACATCACACCTCAACATTTTTTGAATATTACTAAAATCCTATGGTCCACAAAAGTTTGATGTGTACAGTATTTGATATTTCAATTATGGGGTGTTATTTCAACTGAGGTGGTTAGAATATCACAGTCCTGTTACCTAAATAATTTGTATGTAATTTTGGGAGCTACAAGCAAATGACACTGATTCAATGGATAACCCTTGCATGCTTTGTGATTGTAGTGCCTGAAATGGAAATAGGAGGATGTAAAATGTTAATCATCTGGATGATAAGAGCAAATACCAAATGGCTAAAATAACAGAGTGTAAGTTGCATTATGGATTGGTAGCAAAAGTATATGTAAATTCTAGTTAACATTCATGTTGGGCCTAACTTCACTTGGAAAAGACTATACAAGAGCGGTCCAATTGTTCATCAATCTTTATTGTGGTTATCAAAGAACAGTCATCAAAACTAAGACCTTCTGCACACACTCTTCAGAAAATATCCCATGTATCTGCCACACACTGCTCAAGTCAACAAATCACATTTTGTACAAAAGCCTTGGTTTAGTTTTGTCTTTACATTTTCAGCATGTTATTTATAAGCTATACATTTTACATTAGAAACACAATTAAGGCACAAACAAGCCATAATCAACAATTTTGTGGTTAAAAAAAATATATTTTATAACTGAAGTGCTGCAACTTGAAAGGAGCTCTGAGTGCAAGTCATCGTTTTTTGTGCCACAATGATGGGAACACATCTGGATCATTCTTTTCTTCCATCAGGACAGTTTTGCTGCACAGATGTAGCAATGATCACATATCACCTTTGTACTTACGAAAAGCAATCTCTGAAAGTTATTTCATCAAATTGATTCAGTTGATTTCTCCTATCCACAAGTATTGGCGTGGCTGGCCTCTGTAGTTAATGTTGTTTAGATATTCTAAATACTCCATGTTCCCAAACTATCTGCGCTCCCTTTCACTAACAGTACAAAGCTGAAGTTAAACCTTCCCCCTTGCAGGATTAATTTCATCTTCAATTTATGCCAAGAGTAGCTCTTATCCACACTCTTGCAATTGGCTTTGCTTAAACCAGAACAGGGTAATTCTATGACTATTTTAAGATACAGGTGTGCAAGTGACTTAAAATTAAGACAGCATATTAGTCTGAGACTAGACCAAAGCCTTTTCTGTGAAACCAGGTCTATAAATCTAGCATTTTAGTCCAAGAATACATCATCTAGTTTTACTGTCAATTTTTTTGTCTAGTTTTCAGGACAATCATTTAACTCCTGTATATATTTTTTTGTCAGCAGATTATGTTGAACATTTTGGATCTAAAACTATTTCACATCAAATTTTCTCATCTTTTTGATGCAAACAACTTCACACACAATTAGAGTATATCAAGTGGCTACTATGGCTTCATGCTACGACTCCGAGCTAGTGAATTAGCCAGCACTAGTTAGCGGCCGGCTTAACATTATTGTTGGAACTTTATAGCCGTTGGATTAATGTTACAGTAGAACTATAATTTACTTATTTTTTTTCTTCTTCAACTTCACAGTGAATCCACCTTCTGTCTGTCCCATGTGTTAGCTAGCTGCAGATCTGAAGGGGGGGGGGGGGGGTCACATGACAAGATACAAGATTTCACAAAATCATATAATAGCCTCGTTTTTGTTCATGACCTAAAATGTCCATACATTTTTGTCCAGTTATTAAGGTAATATTTTCGTCTCTTCTTCATTAGTTGATAAAAATGCATACCGATTTAGTCCCAGTTATTCTTTATTAATGAGGGTTTTAATCCCGTGTTGTCTAGATTTATTCCAGTGAAAATTGTGTGTTGACTAAATTGTTTTTGTTTAGTTTTCTTTGACGAAATTAACACTACAAACGCTCACATTGATTTGATTTGGATTTTTATTTGCACGATACCTTCATCTCAACATCTGGTGGGACAAGAGAAAATCCTGAAGCTTCCTGGTCCGACAAAGTCGACAAGAAGTGATTGTCTTCTTCAGGAATAAGAGCTGGCGGGGAGGCCTGGTAGACCCCCGTTACTGAGGATCTCCTCAATGACCTCCACTTCACTACCAGAGTCGTCGTCCTCTTCATTACACTCTGCCTCATCAGACTCCTCCTCTTCTTCATCTTCATCTTGCTCCTCCTCTTCAGACTCAGAGCTGGAAAGTTCTTCACTATCGTTCACACTCACAACAGCTAGGAGACAAGAAAAAGCCTGTGAGCATGTAAATAAGGCAGAGGCAATCCGTGCCGTTGCGCAACGTGTTTTCCTCACAGTGGGAGTCTGTGCCGGTTGGATCGGAAGACGTCACAGAGGCGGTGGATTTTTGGTCAGTGAGCACAGGTGGAGCTTCAGCAGAAGCTTGCTCTTCCTCTTCCACCTCACTGAAACAAAACAGGGGGGACAATTATTTTTGTGGATTATCATCATTTTTGTTGGATTGACTATCAGTTAAAGACCGTCTTGACAATCAATGACATGCCCATCCCTGGTCGAAACCATCAAATGCAAAAAGCTTGGCTTTGTTTAGATTGTGTTGACCTACTATCACACTGACATCTAAATGTTCTTGAAATAAAGATACATTTGGAAACACACATCTTTTGTACTTCATGCCAACAATTAATAGAATTGATAATTTTCTCCGTAGTAGACCAAATGATGCCTTGTATCAGTAACTTGTAGAGAGTAAATAAAAACACAAACCTGCTGGTGGTTGTCTTTGACAAGACATGAATTCCAGAGCGGGTTAGAGGAGGAGACAGCCCACTACCAAACAAATGTCGTTCCACAAACTCAGTCAGATCTAATGGATGAAAAAAAAGAGAGAGACTGGTTTAAAAAGAAAAAGATTCAAAATCAAAAGTGGCGAACTAACAGACAGACTCCCAGGACACACCTGCTGATTGCTCCAAATTGTCAATCTCCATCACATCTTCAAATGTCTCATCTTGCTCGAGCTGGTTTTCATTCTCAGCATCATTTAATATCTGCAGAGGAGCTGGCTCAGTAGTTGGAATAGAGTTCTGCTCTGGTTCATTTGAAAACTTGAGGTTCACAGTCACGACGTCATCTGTGCCTTTGTGCTCTTCCTCAGCCTCGTAGCGTTCCAAAGTGGTGTCCGTCGCCTGGAGAGATGTCTGGTTTGTGTCAAAGCTCAGGTTAAGTCGAGCTTGTGTCGCGTCCGACGGTTTCGTCAATTTTTCAGCTCTGTCGATAGATAATGATTCCTTCCCAGAGCATCTTAGCTGCAGTGAGGGTATACCACCTTCAGCTTCATCAAGTTGTGCAGACCAGGTCTTGCGTGTGCGAGACAGGCTGGCTCTTCTGGTGAGCAGGCTAATCTCACCGTGTGCTGCCATCTATAGGGGAAATTGATCCAAATGAATTGGACAAAGCAGTATAGTTCAATTTACATTTTTTTGGGGCCTATAGGTAACAATTTGTTTTCCCTCAGTTTAGCTGGTTCTGCGGCATACACAATACACATGTGATATATATATATATATATATATATATAATTTTTTGCTGGACTGGTACCCAAAATCCCTGTTCTTTAATTATGGTTCTTTCTGTGCTTTACCACCACCTTCTTTCCACTGGCGGTTATGCATTAAAACCATTTGCCAACCACCAAGATATTAGAAGAAGAAATAGAAGTTTCCTTTCTTTGTACAGTCTAACTGGGCTCCGGCGCTCCTTTTTTTTTGGGGGGGGGGGGGCACTCTGAATAACCAAACAATACATTTGAACAAAGCTCGAATTTATGGAGTGAAGCAGTGCGTGCTAAAAGCGCATTTCCAAACGCACCCACAACTAGGCAATTGAGATTTTGGGGGAGAGTCTAAGCTGTTCTTGATCTTTCTCTGACTCATACTGCAGAGCGATTTGTTTTTCTTTCTTCATGATGCTTTATTTTTTGGGTGAGAAAGTACAAAAAAAATACATACATTTTTCTACAATAGCTCTTAATACAATAACATGGTATCTAGAGGGTAATTGTGCAACACAATTATTATGAACATTTCCAATACAGTACAAACTACAAAGTGTGCCATTAACAGACATTGACATCAAAAGCAGTTTGTGCTTACAGGTAATATCAATAAAGAGCACTGGTCTTACCCCGTTGGTCCAGTGCATGTCCTTTTCCGGTTCAGGAGACCCAGCCCCTTTAAAAGTAATCCTGCTCTCTTTGCTGCGAAGCTGAGGGGTGATGGAGCGCCCTGGAGATGCAGAAGGAGCGGCAATGGGAGTAGGCCTCTGGCTACTGCGGAGGATGGACTGCGGGGTGAAGGCTGAGAAAACAGCCACGGCACGAGCACGCTGATGGGCCAAGAAGTAGAATATATGTTAAAAATCTTATGGAAAATTTGCTGGATAATAGTTTGATAGGTGACAAGGAATCAACTTTTGGCTTCACCTTTACAATCAGTGGTGTTTGCAGCAGGCCGAATTCAGGGGGCTTAGTGGTGCTTTTTACGATGGCCCAAGAGGGTCTAGCAGGACTGAGAAGAGGTCGAGGGGAGTCACAGGAGGGATGAACCGCCAAGTTGGTCAGCCTATCAAATTTGAAAGGAGGAAGGAGTGTAAAGACATTGTGAACACAGTCAATATTTCTAATAGTTATTACCATTTAAAGACGATACACTACTTTTTTCAAAAAGCTACTCTAGCAGTGCATGATATGGGATTAATAATGTTTCAAATGGCATCTTTAAGACATTTTGCAATAATAATTTTGAGATTATATACATAAAATAAGCATGATACATTTTTAGTAAATATACAGGCAGGTCACAGCACTGAAGAATGCAAACCAACTAAAGCTGCAGTTAAGCATCGGCTTAAAGGATCAAGTATCACTTTTAGAAAATTAAGGCCTTAATGTTAGGGCCACCAAGTTTATGGACATCTTATAATAGTCTGTTTGATAAAACAATGCTTTGCTCTGGCTTTTATGAAGTACCTGGACTTTCGATTAGAGCTCATAGTAATTGGAGTTCCCAAGAATGGTTCCCGTTGGTCTTGGAATGCTGGCGTAAGTGGTGGAGTCAGGAAACCAGGAGTTTTTGGACTGAAAGGCACAATTTGACATAAGTCATCAATCATAAAATGCTTTAACACATTTGCTGTTTGCTTACCACTTAATAGGGGAAGACATAGGTGTGTCTCCTTTGCCCATCCACACCTCCTCAATTTTGTTCAAGAGATTGTTGATGAAGCCCGCCCTAGACATCACTTTCTCATTGGCAGAACGCTTGCTGATGGTAGACAGTGGCTGTGGACGAGTCACTGCTCCACAGAGGGGAATTATATTAAGATGCAATCGAAAAGATGCATGTGATTGTGAAGGCTTTCAGTGATTTAATACCCACGGTACCTTCTTTGCGGATGGTGCTGGGATGTTGGTAAGGTTTGGCCCTCTCCATCGCTAGCTTCCTCTGAACTCTGGGCAGAACTTTGCCATACTGCTCCAATATGGAATTGCGGGTGTCTGATCGCTCTTTAAGCTTTGAGTCTCGGTCATTCTAACAAATAAAGCAACACAGGCATATGGTTGAAACACTGTGGGACTCGCGCTGCAAATTTTTTCTCTTGCATGATTATTAATAAAACGTCAAATGTGTCTTAAATCATTATCTGTACAGTTAAAAATACTGATGAATGGAACAGTCGACCCCGTAACTGATTAATTGTAATTACAATTTTTTTTTGCAATTTGAGTGCGCTAAAGTTCCCACTGACCTCCAGGAGTTTGTGTTTGTGTGTATGTCATACCACAAGGTGCATTTTAAGGCTCTGGTTGAGCCGCAGGGCAGGCATGTAGTTGGCTTGCTGAAGGTAATAAAAGATCAGTATTTCCTTGTTTTGGAGACAACCTGTACCTTGGAGGAACTTCTCCAAAGTGTCCTAAACACAAACAACAAAAACGAAGAACCAATGGTAAATTTTGACAGAGCGGACTTTAACAGCTTTTAAAATAGTGCTGCATAAACCACAAGTGACCTGCTCAGTGGGGCTAAGGGGCAGTTTGAGCAACTCTTTGATGAGGCCGAGCTCCTGGCAGCTCTCGTACAGAAAGCCAAGCAGCTCGACCGCGTTGAGATGATTCGAGTGTTGCCGTAGTAATGACCATGCCTCGGTAAGACACCTAAGAAGTGTGGGGGGGGGGGGGGGGTACACTGGGTAATTATGAAAGATATACAATCAAATAATTTAGAAAGCAACAATTATTTGCTGTGCAAAACTCAACAGTGGACCCTTGGAATATGTAAGCTTGAATACGAGAGATCAGAGGAAAAAGCCATGTTGTTGGTCTGCTTACCCGTTGTGTAGCAGTACAGCCAAACAGAGTCTGGCCTGGGAGATGGAGGAAATGGATGGCTTTGTAACGTGAAAGTATCGGAGTGCCACTGAATGTTGGCCCTGACACATCAATGCTTGCAGGATGCGCTCATGCTGCCACTCAAAGTGACAATGAGAGGCGGCGGGATTTAGGAGGTGTTCTAATGAACCCTGATCAGGACAGGTAGGAAAAACATGTGAACTTGTTCTAAGATAGTCATGTTGGCAGTCCACCTCTTTTTATTAATATATTTGTGTGTGCATACCTCGTGGTCACGGTGGTCCAGCAGCCAGAAGCCTTGCACCAGTTTAACTAATCCAAAAGGGATGTCAAAAGCAGTGGGAAAAGACTCCACTGATGCTCCCTCCTTATTGGGGATGGAGTACATGACATCCAGTAACAAGTAGATTACCTAAGAACAAGTCAAGGCTAATCACACAGAGCTGTTATTGACATATTGATAAACGAAAGCCATAATGAATACAAACAATATGACAATCAACCAGAAAAGTAAGTCCGACTTGTGTCTGAAGGATACAATTGCATGCTTTGCAGCCTCATCAACACTGTCCAGAAGATATATATCAAGCAAAGCCTGCAGATGAGAATTTCATAATCAACAATCAGCTGTTCATGAATATTTTTGCATCGTATGTATGTTGAGCGCGTTTGTTGACTTTTAGGATAAGGTGCATATAAGCATACATGAAGTGTAGGTGGTGGGTACTGTCCTGTTCCACCTTCATCCCTTTTCCACAGGTTGGCCAAGTGTTCCCCACATTGACTGACCAAGCCGTCAATCATCAGGCAATCGGCAGACCACTTTCCCCTGGAACAAAAGCATTGGCATTAGAATTCCTGTAATACAGTTGGAACAAAATAAACAGACAAAAGTTTTTAAATGAGTACTCACTTAGCCAAAGAGGTGAGCTCCTCCCTGCGAAGTGAGTAATAGTTGCTAATGACTGAGTGACTGTAGAAAGGCCTGGAGATCTGCATGGCATCAACATCTATAGAGAAGACACCGGTTACAACCCGTTACGGACAATGATAAATCATCAAAAAGGTTCTTCCCAAACATGTCTACCTGATCCTTCAGGTAGCAGGCCAGTGCGACAGAACCAGAGGACCACTTGAGCATACTTTGAAATCAGACTAGACGCCACATTTTTGTTGATCAGACTCATGAGACCTGTACAAAGCAATAAAGAGCAACCATTATTTAACCAATCACCTTATCTGTGAATATGGAACAAACAGAAGGTAAAAGTTGACTGGCATTACTGTAATTCATTAGTCATCCACACAATGTACAACTGTTCATAGATGTCAACAATGCATCACACCAGACACCTGGAATTTACCTTGGAGTTAATCAAATATGTAAGTAGCCAAAACAGGAGGACGCTATTTTGAGATATCAACTACAGTGTGTTGTGTTCTGCATAAATAAACCCTTTTGTGGACACCTACTGTAAAAGCAACGTAACACAGTAAGATGAAATTTGTGCATACCCTTTTGCGTGAGCTCTTGAGCTTCATTCAGCAAACATTGGAAGATTGTGCTGAAGTTCTGCAGCAGTCTCTGGGTGTGCTGCAGCAAATGCAAGGTCTGAGGGTCTGTGAAGTGGGAAGAGTTGCCGAACAGAGGTGCACCTTGGAAAAACAAGAAAATGACAACTTCAAGCTAGCCTTTATTTGGGGGGGTTATGTCCTGACGTTTTGAACATGATGCTCTCTAATGTAATGTTAATTGTATCTGACATTTTAAAATGTTGTCTCCGTTTTAGTACAGTTTCAATCACACAACAGTTTTTATCGTAGTTGGTCAACCACATCTCGTTTTTATTTCATTAACTTTTAGTAGACTACAAATCTAGCATTTTAGTCCAAGAAAACAATTGTATTCGTCTAATTTTATTCAACAAGAATTGTCAACGTTTTAGTCAGGACAGTCCTTTTACCCCTGTATGTTTTTTGTCAGCAGATAATGTTGAATATTTCGGATCTAAAAGTATTTCACATAGAATTTTCTCTCATCTTTTTGAAGAAAAACATCTTCACACACACACACACAGACAATGACAGTATATCAAGAAGCAGCTACTATGGCTCCATGCTACGAGCTAGTAAATTAGCCAGCATGAGCTCGCGGTCAGATTAACATTATTGTTTCGAACATTATACCCGCTGGATTTATGTTACGTTATAACTATAATTAATTTTTTTTTTTAACCTTTCACCATGAATCCATCTCCTGTCTGTCCCATGTATTTGTGCATGTTGGGGGTGCGTCACAGTGAAAGCTTAGCAGAGACAGGATTTTACAAAATAATTTTTGTCTAGTCTTTGTTTATGAACTAAAATGTCCAGTTTAATTAAGTGGAGTACAATTCCATCTTGTCTTCATTAGTTGGCGAAAACGCATACTAATTTAGTCCCAGTTATTGTTTATTAATTAGAGTTTTTAAGTCTAGTCTTCATCCGATGAAAAATGTGTGATGATGAAAAATATTTTTAAGTTTTCATTAACACTACTCTATTGCAAATGAGAATGTCCAGGAACATACAAATGCCATCCAGTTCCTCCTTGGTTCGGGTCACTTTGTTCCAGGCCCAATCCAAGATATAGCGAAGGTTTAGTGCAGAGCCTGGTTGTTCTGATGGGACATAATTAAAAATGAGTTTCAAAGTCTCCAAGAAATGGTGCCCAATATAAACAATGTAACATGCTTTCTAAAGAGGCCTCTCACCCTCTGCAGTCCACTGCTTGATACAACCGATGATCAGTCCCAAAGAACTGGTCTCTACTGCAGTTGACAGGATGGCGTCCAGCTGCTCCTCCTATAAGCAGTTGATGAATATTGCGGTGATTTACATGTGAACATAACATGTATCTTTTGTAGAAGACAGGAACAAAAAAACGGTTTGAAATAGCCATGTTAATTCAAAGCTCATGGTCCACATCTTGAGGGAATAATGTTAGAAAAATGCAGTAGACACCTTTAAATGCGCATCAATTACATTATGCATTATTAAAAAAAAAAAATATATATATATATATATATATATATATATATATATATAAATAATATGGATGCATGTACCTCAGAGGGACTGGAGTTGTGGGCATCAGCAAGGCGAGATGACAGAAGGCCTGACTTGAGGTAACGCAAGCAGCTGCTGGAGATTAAGTCACTGGAACAGAGAGCAGCTTTCTTCAAAAAGCTCAAGGTCTGGTGGTGGACAAGGAATGCAAAAATAAAAAATACATTCAAACCATTACAGGTAAACTTTGGTGGCACAATTGCTGAAAATGTAATGACATAATTTGTGTTTTTTCCTTCAACTTTATTTAGATTAGATTTAGACTACAAGATTGGAAATTAATTTCCTTTAGTTTAAATTCTTAAATGTAGGTCTAAAATTGAAGCATATGGAAGTATAACAACAGCACTTATAGTTAATGACAGTGCTGTACTTCTCTGTGAAAATTTTATTTTTTTACTGGTGCTCCCGCTTGTCACTCTAAAAACACATATGTTACGCCAAGTGAGAACTCTATGGTTGACTAGCAAACAATGCAGTGCTTAATCCCCCCTCTTCTTGCTAAATGTCAGACAGGCTCCTGCTCACTCGAGGTGTGGTGTAGAAAATGGTTGGATTTATGTAGTAATCTAATGGCGTCACAAACCTGTTTCTGATATCCAGGGCAGGTTGAATGGACAATGCCAGAATTGAACAAACAGGTAGCATCTGTAACATTACAATTGAGTGCAATTATTGCATGTTACTACAGCAATTTAATTATTGTGCAAAACCAGCAAACGGATCATAATGATACTACTAATGAAAAAAAAAAAAAAAAACTTAGAACATAACAGACAACTAACTTACTTAGGCTCTTACCAAAGTTATATGCAGTCGAGTTTAAGTACTGTTCTGGTGGGGGTGAAGTTAAAGGCAGACCCCAGTATAATAATACTAATAATAATAATAACAAATAACTAAGAACATGATAACAGACAAGTAACTAACCTACTTAGGATCTTACCAAAGTTATATGCAGTCGAGCTTAAGTACTGTTCTGGTGGGGGTGAAGTTAAAGGCAGACCCCTACTGAGACTGTGATCCTGCACAGTCACGTCCAGTAAGAGGTGCTGAGAAGCCATTTGTGTTACTGGGTCCAAACACCAAACAGCAAAGTAGGGACAGTTCTGCAGAGACTCGCCCATTCTGACAATAAAAACAACGCAATGCAAGTGTAGTGTCACAGTCAACTGATGAGCCTCGCTGACAATAACCTTAACAGTTGATTTGATTATAATAAACAATTAGGAATAATTACACAAACTCAATCATCATCGAGAGGCATTAAATGTTCAATTAAAAATGCATTTGCTAACTTAATGCAGGTGAATTATGAATCCACACAATCTCCACTGTACCTGAATGAGTTGGGCATTTGAGCATGGTACCAGCGGTTGATGTCAAAAACCCCAATGTATGTAGATGGCATTCCCTGTCCGTAGGCCTTGACTTGCCAGCTAAAGATGGACACACTGGTGTCAGGAGATGCAACTGAAAGATAGAAGGAGGAGGTGGTTAAACAAAAACAGTAAAGCACACACAAAAAATCTTGAAGATTGGAAGCTATTATAGATACTGGAGGGCCAACTCTATATATATATATATATATATATATATATATATATATATATATCTATATATATATATCTATATATCTCTATATATCTATATATATCTATATCTATATATCTCTATATATCTCTATATATCTCTATATATCTATATCTATATATCTATATCTATATCTATATCTATATCTATATCTATATATATATATTTTTTTTTAAATACTTTTGTGACTATTATATGACCAATCTGACCTTCATTCATGCTGTCATCCCTGTCTGGGTGGGGTCGGAATTTCTCAATGGTCTGGCAGCTCAACAAACGGGTGTTGGTGGTCTGTGCTCTGTGAGAAAAAGCTGCCGCACTCAGCTCCTGACTGTAACGTTCCTCACAGTACTCTAGACCCTGAACAGCATAACGACAGGTAAGGGTACTTTTCTTAGACAGAAATAGTAACACTCCTCATACCTCATAGAGGATCTTCCCTGAGGCTAGACATTTCCGCTCACTGAAAGCCATCTGTAGCAGGCGGAGACTGACGGTATCGCCTTCTCTGTAAGGGTGTGAAGGAAGTGAGAAGTGAGAATGGATGGCTCTGGAAGACCGTGTGCTTGGGAAAAAACGCTAAATAAGAATAGTCTAATTGTGTAGAAAACTTACTGTTCCTGAGAAGACTGGACAGCCCAGAGATAGCACCAATTTATCGGGTCATTTTCCGGCTCCTGGAAGGTGAAGGCATAAACAGGCACTCTGCCACCATCCAACTGGAAGTGGCAACTATACATACAAGAACAGGATTTGTATACTTATATACACTTACTTTTGAAATAGAAATAAAAAAAGAAGTGTTGTCCACATAAAGGGAAAAAAACCTGAAAAAAGTCAATGCAAAAGGCACCATAAGCTAGAAGTCTAAAATCTATTTTAAGTATTATTTTCACCCTGAAGGCAAAGACAGTAATTTGTAGAACAAACTATTTCATAATATTTTGTACAATACAACAATAACAAAAACTAGACTAAGTGCAATTTCTGCAGAAATTGCGTGGGCATGCTGGAAACTGAATGCCAAGCTGAATGCTTATGAAGTAAATTGAAAGATAAATTATGTGAAAATTACAAAGTATTAATTGTAGTTGAAAGATAAATGAATAAAAAGAACACCTGGGAGGCGTGAATCTTTGAAGCAAGTTGCATTTTATATGCAAGTGTTATCTGAAAGTACCCTCCTTTGATTTAGATGGTAAAGTGGAACTAATGATATCCAATGGAAAATATGCAAAAAATAATTCACTCAATAGCGCCACCAAGGCATGCAGTACCCTCCATTCATTTACATGGAAAAGGGGAACTATGATAGTCAGTTGGTATACATTTAGATCCTTTAGCAAGGTGGTGGGATTCTAACCGCCGACCTCCTGGTTACTGGACAAGGCAATTTACCAAATGTGCCACTGAGCAATATAAGACAGCTGGTAATGATGGTCAGTTGTATGTATGGAAGTGGGCGTGGAAGGTGGGTGGGACTTATAAAATGTTCAATGTCAGTCCCATTGAAAATGAATAGGGAAAAGTTGATACTGAACATTAAATTGTGCCAATACTGTAAGTAATGTGGAATCAGACGATAAATATCAAGGAAGGCAAAAATTTTTGAAGCAAGTTGAAATTTGGACGGTGTAAATCGGATACGTATTATGTGGGAGTTATTGCGCGGCAAAAAAAATTGAATAAAATGCTAGAAGTAAGAATAAAGAAGCTCAATAACATTCCAGCATTCCCACAATTAGACAGCAAGTGTACCTAATTAAGTGACTATTGCGCGAATTTGTTCAGATTTTGAGAAACGGGAGAAAGCCTCACACTTTTCTGAGAGACTTCAAGTTCCATAGCTGCAAGTAGCCATCAGAGAATCCCACAGCCAGTTGATTTGTTCTGGGGATGTACTGCAGGGCTGTAGCCGATACGCCACTTGGTCCATTGAGCTGGAGGGAAAGGTGTCTGCCCTCTCTGCAGCTCACTTCTCGGAGCTTGGGAATCTCTCTCTGAGTTTTGGACACTACTTGCAAGGCTGTGAAATCCAAATAGAGCAACAGGCTTAGAATGAGAGAATACACAGAAGGAACCGCATCCCTCAACATGGACGCTGCTCACCTGAAGCATTCAGCTCGCTCTGGCTGCAAGACAGGTCATCCAGACAGAGGTCCACGAGCAGAACATGGCCAAGATCCGTAACTACAGCGGCGATGCCAAAGAACCAGCGAAGACTCTGGTGGAGGTGCTGGGTGGAAGTGCTTGCTCCACCATAGCTCACTATGGGCTCAATGGCCGTAATCTATAGCCGAGCAAAGACACAACCAGAAAATGTTTTAATGTTAAATGTGCTACAAATATACAAGCTAGGTTGAGCTGGGATGTCTTCCAGTGCACAGCAGAACACTCACCCTGCCTGGTATCATCACTGCCTTGGTCACTCTGGACAGCCCCAAGTCATAGAGACATAGCACGCTGCCGCCTTCTGTCTCTTCCAAGCCCACCAGCAATGCAGACCTAACGATACAAAAATCAATAACATTATTAAAATCAAGTTCTTAATACAGTAGAAGATAGTGAACGCACTGAGCTCAGCCAAAGATAGACTTGATAATTACATTAGATACAAGTCATGTAATCTTTATTTATACCACACTTTAAAACAGTCTTTCAAACATAAAACATTAACAAATCCTTTTCCCTCATGCCTACATAAACTTTTATGTTTAAAGATGAAAGAAGAGAGCTTTAGTAACTTCACACATGTCTGTTACAAGCTAAGTTTGAAGTAATCGCCTCCATTTTACAAACCACTTATCCGTGTGGTCGTTTCTGATTTATGGTAACAAAGACACGTACAAATTAAAGTGAAAATCATACCGGAGGAAATCAATTTGCGGTTAAAAAGTGAAGACAGGAAGAACGAGACACAATAACGTTCTGACCTTTTGAGCCAGTTGAAGTCCCTCGCGGTGAGTACACTGGGCGGGTGCTCCCCTCCACCACTAAAGCAGTACGCAGACAGACGCTCTCCGGTCATTGCGTGGACGAACTCAAGATGGGGACCGCAGGCAAGCCAAGCATATCTTCCACGGCCTCAATGCACAAAAAGAAAAATGAAACATCAGGTTTCATTATGAGAGAGCAAACAGAGTAAAAACATGTTTGGATGAGCTGAAAGGAACGTTGTCTCTGCTTTACCATAATAATGCATACTTTTGCGAGAAATGCACTTACCAAGAGTAAACTTGCCCTGAAGCAGAGAGTCCAGCGTGATCGCATCCTCTCCCACAACCTTGAGGGTCGCCACAGGGAAAGGCAGGCTACTGGTGACCTGTGCTGTCAGCTCATCCATGGCTCACTGGAAAACAACAACAACAACAATACAGGATACATGTTAAAACATTTTTCTCCAGTGTTAGCACATTTTTATTGTATTGTAGTAACTATCCAAACGTATTCAGCTCAAATCACCAAAATTAGACATAATTCCATTCAGAGACTCAAACTTTAATACATAATTGTATTGTCTAAATATCCATATACGCTGTACACAAATAAACTAGCAAATAGTAAAAATAAAATAAAAAACGTGCACATGCCTGCTAAATAGATTAAAGCCTGCGTGCACCAGCTCTCAAGCCAACTCTTCAAGACGCGTTTCGTATCAAAAACAAACCCCCAAAACGTCCAGTCTGTGGTCAAACACAAGTTCAATCATTTTCCATTAATGTCCAAAACACAACATGAACCTTTTGCACATACGACGACAAAGACAACTGTTTAAAAAATAAATAAAAATGTTTGCCTCCAAGTTTCACACACACCTGACACTCATTAGTAATTACGTTGAGCTTCATTTTATTATTTCTTCGGGGCACATGCGCTACCATGCGGCCAAACCCAGGAATCACACGCAGAGAAGGAAAAACTAAGAACACTTGCTGTGTGTCCGAATGTCCACCCTTATCCCCCTAACGCGGACCTAACCCCTCGTTCACTACATAGCCCCGCACTATATAGTGGCCTAATATATAGTGCCCCCATTCGTTTGGCGATTCGGACAACCAACTCACTACTTTCTCCTCGTCGGATATCACTTAACCTCCGTAACTGTTACGACGCACCGGCGCATAAATCTCCGACTATTTATTGTGAATTAAAATGTTTTAAAACTGTACTTTAGTTACTTGGTTGTACATATTTTCAACTAAAACGAATTAATTGTTTCCGTAG
Organism: Leptonotus elevatus; assembly: GCF_054856555.1. Lineage (NCBI taxonomy): Eukaryota > Metazoa > Chordata > Actinopteri > Syngnathiformes > Syngnathidae > Leptonotus > Leptonotus elevatus. The sequence continues at coordinate 12,279,067 of NC_141241.1, read as the reverse complement.
TATATATTAATGCATCGCTTTAATTCTCGCGCTTGCGCTGTCGCTCGCGCCATGTTTTTTCATACTCGCAATGCATTGTGGTCTATATCAATCCGTGTGAGTGAACATCGTTGTTCACTACTTTTCAGAGTGCATTGTGGGTAACTTTGAGTGCCCTACATTTTCGTTTCCTGGACATTCGGACACCACTACAAAATTGCATATAACCCTCAGTACTACTGAGGTCATTGTAAAGTGCCCTACTGAGTCAGCAGGGCACTATATAGGAAGTAGGGTGCATATTCGGACACAGCCACTGTAATATGGCTCAAACACACCGGCTCCTAATTGCGAATGGTAGGAAAGAATGAACAATAAAAATAGTCGGAGTCGTTAACTTTATATGGGAAAAAATAAAATAAAATTGTAAGTCTAAAGTCAGAGGTTACTGGTAATATTTTTGTATCAATATTTTAGGGCAAAAATTTATGTAAAAGACAAAGTTTGGTAATTGGCCTATCCAATATGCTAGTTTTAGTTTGCACTTTTACATAATGTACTAATCCTTTTTTGTCTGGATAAGTTTGTAAAACAAGCAACCAAGAACTGCGTGGGTCTGTAGCTATAGTCTGCAATAAGCACAATGTCTCCTGTCACAAGATGGCGTCTCTCTTTTCTCTATTTTTGACGATTCTGCAGTAAAGGTAAGTATTCTCTTAGCCATCGTTTCCAAAATAGGACATGGTTTCTCCCACTATGGCCCAGCTGTTCATAAATGTGCTTTAATATTAAACCGGCCCCATGATGGTCTTTTGATAAGATGACTGGATGTTTTGTCTCTTCAGGCATCGCCGCCTTACTCAATCTCCCTCAAACTGCGTAGCAACACATCAATTGTTTGACAAGGAGACGCCGTCTCTCCTAAAAAGGTAGTCTCAAGATGTAATGTCCATGTCAAAGCTTTATGGACTCCTTCATGAGTTCCATGAATCTTTCATCATCCTTTGACATCTCTTTATCCTGTGATGCATCTTCATTAAAACCATGGTCGTATTGCTTCTTCAGCATGTCCTCCACTCGTTCTAGAAGATATCCTGTTAACAGTAGCAGTGAAGTAGCCATCATCACACCGGTCATCACTGTGTTCCTTCAGGAGTCCCAGTAACAACCCACCCCAATAGGGCCTTAATGGCATATGGACCATTACCAATACTGTTGATTACATCCCAGTAGCTTGGAGGAGTTGGTTCCTTCCAATCAACAACTCCACCTCTGCTTGGATGCGGGGAACATCATTGCGCAAACAAAGCCTGGGATAATGCTCAATGTACTCACAAACGACATTGATCCCTCAATTTTCTGTATGACTGGTTATACTTGGACTGCTTACCAGTCAATTATTCACACGGCACATACAGTATACAGTAGGTTACATAATGCCAGCATCCATATTGGGACTTCAGAACCACTTTGTTAAGAAGAGAATGGTTCACTTGGAATAGACTATAAAGAAGCACTGATTGTCACACCCACCTAAGTGGGGCGAAATTCATTGAGTTTTTGGGAGCGGTGAGCAGCAGCAGGTGCCATGCTCTGGAATCATTTGGTCATCTAACCCCCAAAATCTAACCCTTAATGCAGAGTGTCAAGCAGGGAGGCAAACAAGAGTGGTCCAATTGTTCATCAATCTTTATTGTATTTATCAAAGAACAGTCGTCATCAAAAATAAGACATTCTGCACACATCAGAAAATAGCCTATGTATCTGCCACACAATGCTCAAGTCAACAAATTGAAAATGCTTTTTTTTCTTTTCTTTGCACACTGTACAATATTCCTAGTAGGAAGGGAGTCCAAACTTTTTGGCACCAATGAACATGTAGTGCACGCCACCCATCTAATTAAAATTTAAGACTAGCAGTGTGATTGGTTATTATACAGCACTGAGACTTTAAAATGAATATAATTATTTTAGGATTTATTTATTTGGAAAAAAAGAAAAATATTTACACATTGTTAGAAACATTGGTTACTTTTCTTCTCAACAGCAGTGTTCAAAGATGATAAAAATTGAAAAGCAAAAAATTAAACGAGAATGGATTTAAAGCCTCCTCACTAGAGGCACGATGACTGCTTTCTCTGATTCTTGTCAACAGGAGCGTCCGTACCCAACAAGCAGCAGCTGATCCCTACCAAGAGTTTAAACACCTGCAATTTTCAGTTAGAGATTCTTTCGGCGTGTGACGGGCTTGGTTAAAACGCTGTCCATGATGCGTTTACGGCGGAGGTTCATGCTATGCGACGTCCAAACCTCCCCTTCCTTTGCCCTTTTCTTGGCTTGTGGGGCCTGACCGGCCGGGCTCGGCAGTGGTGAGATCAGATCCGCTTCGACCAGGGGAAGCGGCTCAGAGGCGGATCTGGATCTGAAGGTGTGAAAAGAAAACAATACTTAAACGATGCACAATTTCACAAAGAGAATTACATTTTCTGTATTTAACAAAGCCACATTAACTTTGTCTTACGCGAGTTTGGTAGTTTGCTGCTTTCACAATGAAAAACTCAATTGACAGCCTAATAAAATTACTTATTAGCATTGATGGAGCAGTAATTCTAGACCAGGGGTGCCCAAGTCCGCGCCTCGAGAGCCCCTAATTAGTCTGCTTAAGAAGTCTCCCTCCTCAAGCACACCTGAATCAAATTATCAGCTTTACAGAAGCTTGATGACAATTCTGATCATACGAATCAAATGTTTTGGAGGAGAGAAACATCTCAAACAGGCTGGATAGGGGTTTCGAGGATCGGACTTGGGCAGCCCTGTTGTAGACTGTTAAACAACTTATAATTGAACACATGGAGACAGGTCTTATGTTTGTCATCAAACCTCAATGTAAACTTGTTATACTGCCCTCTGGTGGCCCAGGTGTGCACATCAGGAGGAGCCTATTGAATTATGATGTACAGTTTGACTCACTACATTCTATAACTACTGTATGTTTCTCTAAATTACCATACTATTTTTCCTTTTGATAAAAAAAAAAACTTAATGAAAAATAAACAAGTTACATAAATCTTTTTCTGGGGTGCTGGAATGGATTAATGGAATTTGCATTATTTTCAATGAGGAAAGATCATTTAGTTTGAGCGCTGTTCAGGACTAACAAATTGATCATGGAACAAATAAAATTGAAAGTTAAGTAATCATACTTGGCTGTTCTTTTGGTACTTTTACTGCCTTTGGAAACTGCTGTCATCTCTTCCATGTAGTCCTCTTCTGAAGTAAATTCTTCCTGAAAAGCATGGAACAATTTATGTCAAAATTCTTCATTGCAAAATAATACAAATTATAATCACTTAAAAAAAATACTTCCAAGACATAGCTTGGTACACACAAGGATTTTTCAAATCTTAAACGTTTAAAAAAAATATTTGTCAGACCCCACACACAAAATAAATAAAACATTTTTTTAAAAATCGGGCATTTAACAGTTTTGGTTGTTTGTGTGTTGGGTGCTCAGATAATCTCATGACAGCTCCCCACAGACATAAAGATAATCTTCCACCACTGATCAAGAATCCAGTCCTCCGAGGGAACGCTCTCGCGTGATCACACGTGACTTCACAAACACGACGACTACCAGGCACTTCCGGGTATGCGCAGATGATTGCCAAATGTTTCAGAAGGGGACAGGGGCGGTATTAAAGTGTTAATGTCCGCAAGGAAATATTTGCTTTGAAAAAAGATTTTCTGGAACCTGGGGACCACACGTTTAAACAAAAATGACAACAACAAAAAAACCGGTGAAAGCGGGGCTCGATCCCGTGACCACGCGCTTGTGGGGTAAAAGCACTAACCCCCAGCCCACACGGGAACACTTTACTGAGCAAAAGTGCTACTTTTAGTCATCACGCAGTTCACGGCAAGTGTTGGGTCTTTGTTGGAACCACTTGGTATTCATAAAACAATAGCTGGATGAACTTCAAGTTTGTAATATTAATTTGTTTTATGTACAGGCCCTCGTTCGTCATGTCAAAGAGCTTCTTTGTTTTGCTACATTCCGTTCATATCACCGTCTGCGGAGTCAGCTGGCTTGGGAGAACCTCGGCTTCACCTAAGATTTTCGTCGTAAATATTGAACATGTTCATTATTTAAGATAGTTAGCCCTGACAAATCCACTCTTAACACAGCTCACACATAAAAATAATTTCATAAGACCATCTTGTAAGACATAAGATTACCGGGCGTTTGACGTCCTTGGTTGGGAAGGGGCAAAATTGTGTGTACCAGGCTTAAGTGCGCCCAATACATTTAAGATTTTTACTCAATATTCAATAAGCCAATAATGTGACTTTTACTTTGACCAGTTACTTTCTTACTTTTACTCAAGTATCACTTTTAAGTACTTTACACATAATACTGTTTTTTAGTGCAGCAGATGAGAAAGAAAACATTGGGATATGCAGAATTATGTGATCCATTTGTAAATGCTGACCTTTGGAGCACTTTTGACTCGTCTTCTGGTGCTGCGTCTGACAGCCGGTGAAAAAACCTCCACCGTTTCTTTGTCCTCCTCTGTTAGGACCGCAAGTGTTGTTTGCAACACCTCACTGCTGTGGGAGATTTTACGAGTGGACCTCCTTGGGGTGTTTGTCTGAGAACTCGTGCGTTTGGCTGGGGTGGAAGTCCTGGTGGTTGCTTTTGGAGCGATGTTGATCTTGTATGCTGATTCCTCCTCTCTGGTGTCAGGCTCATCCTCCCTTATACTTGTTTGTCTGGTCTTTACAGAAGTAACTCTTTGAGAAGCTCGTCGTCTGGATGGAGACATGGCAGAGTAAATATGGAAAGATGCTGTTGCATCCTCATCATCAATGTCCTCCTCCTGATGCTGAACCTTCTTTGGACTTTCCTCCTGGACTTGAGGAAATTCAGTTGGAGTTCTGCGAGAACTTCTCCGAGGTGTGCTGGCTCGGACTTTGGTTTTCTTTCGTGGTGTTCCACTAGACGAGGCGACCTCTGTGCTCTTATCAGGTTCCTCAGGGATGGGAGTGATGAACGTAACCGTTTTCCTTGACCGTGTAGTGATTTGTGTGGGAGTGAACTGAACCGTCTTCCTCCTCTGAGAAGCTGAGGTCTCTGTGACATGATCTTCAGGTTCATCAGTTGGCGTGAAATCTTCTTGAACGTCTTCATTAATAGTTTTGGCCTCATTTGGACATTCTTCTCCGTTATCCAGTTCTGTGGGGTTGAGATGTTGCTGTTCTTCCTCCAAAAAGCTTGTGGTCTCTGCATGGCTTAGAGTTCCTTTCATCTCATCTTCAGAGCCTTTATGGTCCTCAGCAATTTCAAGTTTGCCTTCCTCTTGTTTCATCTCCACGTTAGCATTTTGTGTCATCCCAGAATTCTCACCATCTCTGTCCTCCAAAGCTTCTGCAGGTCCAGAATTCTCACCATCTCTGTCCTCCAAAGCTTCTGCAGGTCCAGAATTCTCACCATCTCTGTCCTCCAAATCTTCTGCAGGTTCCTGCAGCTGGGTAGGCTCCTGATCTTTAGCATCTATTTGTTCTTGAGGTTCTTCCACATTCAGTTCCGCCTTGGTGTAATTGTTCTGTGGCTCAGTCTGACAATTGATTTCATTCTCCTCCACAGGTTCCATTTCCTTCTGCTCATCTTCTTTTGTGGCCGCCTCTGACTCGAGAGCATCCGGTGCCAGAATAATAATCCCTGCTTCCGTTGCCAGATCATCAGTGGCCACTGCTATCGGTTCCGGTGACTGTGGATAATCCTCAAACACGTCCGCCTCCTTATCGCCGTCCTCATCCATGTCCAGCATCAGAGAGAAGGTGCCGTGAGTTTCACAGTTCTGCTCGTCTGGTTCAGCAGGTTGCTGCAGTTCAGGCAGTGGGGCGCTGTTAATAACCTCCTGTTGGCCCTCCACAAGCTCGAGAGGAACGAGGAGAGTGGTTGAAGGTTTGAGCTCCATATAGGACGACTCTGGACCATCGCCCTCGAGCGCCTCCATTGCTTCCGTCTCAGCGCCAAGTCGCACCATTAATACCTCTCCTTCCATTTCTTCGCCAACCATCTGGAATCACAGAAACAAATGAGAGTACTTTTCAGACCAACGCTCACATTGATTAGATTTGGATTTTTATTTGCATTTTTATTTGCATACCTTCATCTCAACACCTGGTGGGACAAGAGAAAATCCTGCAGCTTCCTGCTCCGACAAAGTCGACAAGAAGTGATTATGTTCTTCATGAACAAAAGCCGAGCTGACTGGGAGGCCTCGTAGACTCCCATTACCGTGGATCTCCTCAATGATCTCCACTTCACTACCAGAGTCGTCGTCCTCTTCATTACACTCTGCCTCATCAGACTCTTCATCATCATCATCATCATCATCTTGCTCTTCCTCATCTTCATCTTGCTCCTCCTCTTCAGACTCAGAGCTGGAAAGTTCTTCGCTATCGTTCAAACTCACAACAGCTAGGAGACAAGAAAAAGCCTGTGAGCATGTAAATAAGGCACAGGCAATCCGTGCCGTTGCGCAACGTGTTTTCCTCACAGTGGGAGTCTGTGCCGGTTGGATCGGAAGACGTCACAGAGGCGGTGGATTTTTGGTCAGTGAGCACAGGTGGAGCTTCAGCAGAAGCTTGCTCTTCCTCTTCTACCTCACTGAAACAAAGCAGGAGGGACAATTATTTTTGTGGATTATCATCATCATTTTTGTTGGATTGACTATCAGTTAAAGACCGTCTTGACAATCAATGACATGCCCATCCCTGGTCGAAACCATCAAATGCAAAAAGCTTGGCTTTGTTTAGATTGTGTTGACCTACTATCACACTGACATCTAAATGTTCTTGAAATAAAGATACATTTGGAAACACACATATTTTGTATTTCATGCCAACAATTAATAGAATTGATCATTTAGGTGACTCATTTTCTCCATAGTAGACCAAATGATGCCCTGCCTGTATCAGTAATTTGTAGAGAGTAAATAAAAACACAAACCTGCTGGTGGTTGTCTTTGACAAGACATGAATTCCAGAGCGGGTCAGAGGAGGAGACAGCCCACTACCAAACAAATGTCGTTCCACAAACTCAGTCAGATCTAATGGATGAAAAAACTGGTTTAAAAACAAAAAGATTCAAAATCAAAAGTGGCGAACTAACAGACAGACTCCCAGGACACACCTGCTGATTGCTCCAAATTGTCTGATGTTACATCTGCAGGTTCGGTGTCTCCGCATGTTGGCGCATGCTCGGTGAATGCTGTAGCTTCAGCGTCTCCAAATGCTTTCATGCTCTGGATGAATTTTGTGGTTTCTTCACATGCGTTCACATGCTGCGTGATCATGAAGTGTTGAGATTCTCCAGATGCGTTCTGTTGCTCTAAAATAGCGGTGGACTCAAGCACTTCTAATTGGGCTATGTTCTCCTCAGTGAACAATGAATGAGGATGAGATTCTGTTTCTTGGGCAGTGTCGTCCACCATCTCATCACCTAGCAACAGAAACATGCCAAACATGGTGATACATACAAGAAACGAGTCATTTTGTATCTGACTGATGTGATGAATCCAACGACATAATTACCATGACAGGGTGGTTCATTCAGGTCAATAACTTCAGCATTTTCTTGTTTGCTACCTGATTCAGTGTCTGGTTCATTCTCTATTTCACACTCAACTTCTTCTTGGTCAATTTCTTGTTCGCTTCCCGACTCGTCTAGTTGATTTTCTGTTTTACACTCCGCTTCTTCGTTTTCATTCTCGTTCTCCACAGCAATCTCCATCACATCTTCAAATGTCTCATCTTGCTCGGGCTGGTTGTCATTCTCAGCATCATTTAATATCTGCAGAGGAGCTGGCTCAGTAGCTGGAATAGAGTTCTGCTCTGGTTCACTTGAAAACTTGACGTTCACAGTCACGATGTCATCTGTGTCTCCCTCCTGATATTCTTCAGCCTCATAGTACTCCAGAGTGGTGTCCGTCGCCTGGAGAGATGTCTGGCTTGTGTCAAAGCTCAAGCTAAGTAGAGCTTGTGTCGCGTCCGACGGTTTCATTAATTGTTCAGCTCTGTCGATTGACAATGATTCCTTCACAGAGCATCTTAGCTGCGGTGAGGGTATACCACCTTCAGGAGGTGGGAACTTTACATGGGGCGATTCCGCTTCTTCAGCTTCATCAAGTTGTGCAGACCAGGTCTTGCGTGTGCGAGACAGGCTGGCTCTTCTGGTAAGCAGGCTAATCTCACTGTGTGCTGCCATCTATAGGGGAAAATGGATCCAGATAAATTGGGCAAAACAGTATTAGTTATATCTATCTCTCTCTCTCTAATAAATAAATATATATATATATATATATATATATATTTGTTTTTCTTGCTTCTTCATGATGCTTTTTTTTTATTGGTGTGATAATATAATAATAAATATGTTAGTTTTTAGCTGACCTGTAATACAATAACATGGTATCTAGAGGGTAATTGTATTGGAAATGTTCATAATAATTTTGGTGCACAAGGTGTGCCATTAATAGACAATGACAGCGAAAGGAGTTTGTGCTTACAGATAATGTCAATAAAGAGCACTGGTCTTACCCCGTTGGTCCAGTGCATGTCCTTTTCCGGTTCAGGAGACCTAGCCCCTTCACTAAAAGTGATCCTGCTCTCTTTGCTGCGAAGCGGCGGGGTGATGGAGCGCCCTGGAGATGCAGAAGGAGTGGCAATGGGAGTGGGCCTCTGGCTACTGCGGAGGATGGACTGCGGGGTGAAGGCTGAGAAGACAGCGCCAGAAGCAGCCAGGGCACGAGCACGCTGATGGGCCAAGAAGTAGAATATATGTTAAAAATCGTATGGAAAATTTGCCAGATATTACCGTATATAGTCTAAAAATGTTCTCAAAAAATCGAAGGTGCACCCAATAATGAGGATTTCCCGTCGACACATTGATTATATACATGAAAGCCGGACCTGGCTGAGGACAGGCATGATGAAAGCGCTAAAGAGTCAATTTGGTGCCGTAAGCTCCTCCCCTCCCCCTGCCCTCCCTCCCGCACTGGTGTTGTACGCCTCCTCTCCTCTTGCTCGGTCTCTCCGTGACTTGTTGTGTTCCAACTCCTGCCATGGCGCTAGCATGCATGTGCAGTGAGCATGCATGCATGCATGCATGCATGCATGCATTAGCGTATGTTTTAACATAGCATGTTTAACTTTGTTTGCGCCCCAATAGTGCAATGCACCTTATGTGCATGCTAAGCACAGAAAAAGTCCCGCAACTGAGGCTGCGCCTTATGGTCGTGAAAATAAGGTAGTTTGATAGGTGACAAGGGATAAACATTTGGCTTCACCTTTACAATCAGTGGAGTTTGCAGCAGGCTGAATTCAGGGGGCTTAGTGGTGCTTTTTAGGATGGCCCAAGAGGGTCTAGCAGGGCTGAGAAGATGTTGAGGGGTATCACAGGAGGGATGAACCACCAAGTTGGTCAGCCTATCAAATTTGAGAGGAGGGAAGAGTGCAAAAAAAATAAAAAATTGGGAACAGTCAATATTTCTAATAGTTATTACAGATTGTCATCATTTAAGGACGTTACACTCTATTTTAAAAAAGTTACTCTTGGAGTGCATTATATGAAATAAATGTTTCAAATAGCATCTTTAAGACATTTTGCAATAATAATATTCTATAAAATCGTCATGACACATTTCAGTAATTGTACCGGGTAGGTCACACAGCACTGAAGAATGCAAACCAACTACAGCTGTAGTTACAAAAACGTGAAACCGGGTGTTTTCCTCTGTCAGGTGGTTCAACACAGCTTCATTTTGCTAACCAAATACAAATATACTCAGTTAACTCAAGTCACTCAAAAATATTGTGTTGCGCTACACATTTGTCAAACTTAGATCCAACATTCCTAAAGAAAAATAAGAAATACTGTACAGCAATGTTTATTAAGTTTGTTGCACTTGTAAAATAATTTAGCATCAGATTTAATGATTAAGTATCACTTTTAGGAAAATTAATGCTTTAATGTTAGAACCACCAATTCTATGGAAATCTTATATTTTGTTTGTTTGATAAAACAATGCTTTGCTCTGGCTTTTATGAAGTACCTTGACTTTCGTTTAGAGCTCAGAGTTATTGGTGTTCCCAAGAATGGTTCCCGTTGGTCTTGGGATGCTGGCTTAAGTGGTGGAGTCAGGAAACCAGGAGTTTTTGGACTGAAAGACACAATTTGACATAAGTCATCAATCATAAAATGCTTTAACACATTTGCTGTTTGCTTACCACTTAATAGGGGAAGACATAGGTGTGTCTCCTTTGCCCATCCACACCTCCTCAATTTTGTTCAAGAGATTGTTGATGAAGCCCGCCCTAGACATCACTTTCTCATTGGCAGAACGCTTGCTGATGGTAGACAGTGGCTGTGGACGAGTCACTGCTCCACAGAGGGGAATTATATTAAGATGCAATCGAAAAGATGCATGTGATTGTGAAGGCTTTCAGTGATTTTATGCCCACGTTACCTTCTTTGCGGATGGTGCTGGGATGTTGGTAAGGTTTGGCCCTCTCCATCGCTAGCTTCCTCTGAACTCTGGGCAGAACTTTGCCATACTGCTCCAATATGGAATTGCGGGTGTCTGATCGCTCTTTAAGCTTGGAGTCTCGGTCATTCTAACAAATAAAGCAACACAGGCATATGGTTGAAACACTGTGGGACTCAAGCTGCAAATTTTTTCTCTTGCATGATTATTAATATAACGTCAAATGTGTCTTAAATCATTATCTTTACGGTTAAAAATACTGATAAATGGAACAGTCGACCCCGTAACTGATTAATTGTAATTATAAATATTTTTGCAATTTGAGTGCGCTAAAGTTCCCACTGACCTCCAGGAGTTTGTGTTTGAGTGTGTGTCATACCACAAGGTGCATTTTGAGGCTCTGGTTGAGTCGCAGGGCAGGCATGTAGTTGGCTTGCTGAAGGTAATGAAAGATCAGTATTTCCCTGTTTTGAAGACCACCCGTACCTTGGAGGAACTTCTCCAAAGTGTCCTAAAAAAACAAACAAAAAAAAACTAAAATGAAGAACCGATGAAAAACTACAAAGCTCATTATCTTTACAGAGCGGGCTTTAACAGCTTTTAAAATAGTGCTGCATAAACCACAAGTGACCTGCTCAGTGGGGCTAAGGGGCAGTTTGAGCAACTCTTTGATGAGGCCGAGCTCCTGGCAGCTCTCGTACAGAAAGCCAAGCAGCTCGACCGCGTTGAGATGATTCGAGTGTTGCCGTAGTAATGACCATGCCTCAGTAAGACACCTGGGAAATTGTGAAAGATATACAATCAAATAATTTAGAAAGCAACAATTATTTGCTGTGCAAAACTTAACAGTGGACCCTTGGAATTTGTAATCTTGAATACAAATTTGGATCATGAATACGAGAGATCAGAGGAAAATGCCATGTTGTTGGTCTGCTTACCCGTTGTGTAGCAGTACAGCCAAACAGAGTCTGGCCTGGGAGATGGAGGAAATGGATGGCTTTGTAACGTGAAAGTATCGGAGTGCCACTGAATGTTGGCCCTGACACATCAATGCTTGCAGGATGCGCTCATGCTGCCACTCAAAGTGACAATTAGAGGCGGCCGGGTTCAGGAGCGGTTCAAATGAACCCTGATCAGGACAGGTAGGAAGTAGAAAAAACATGTGAACTTGCATGAGTTAAGATAGTCATGTTGGCAGTCCACCTCTTTTTATTATTATATTTGTGTGTGCATACCTCGTGGTCACGGTGGTCCATCAGCCAGAGGCCTTGCACCAGTTTAACTAATCCGAAAGGGATGTCAAAAGCAGTGGGAAAAGACTCCACTGATGCTCCCTCCTTATTGGGGATGGAGTACATGACATCCAGTAACAAGTAGATTACCTAAGAACAAGTCAAGGCTAATCACACAGAGCTGTTATTGACATATTGATAAACGAAAGCCATAATGAATACAAACAATATGACAATCAACCAGAAAAGTAAGTCCGACTTGTGTCTGAAGGATACAATTGCATGTTTTGCAGCCTCATCAACACTGTCCAGAAGATATATATCAAGCAAAGCCTGCAGATGAGAATTTCATAATCAACAATCAGCTGTTCATGAATATTTTTGCATCGTATGTATGTTGAGCGCGTTTGTTGACTTTTAGGATAAGGTGCATATAAGCATACATGAAGTGTAGGTGGTGGGTACTGTCCTGTTCCACCTTCATCCCTTTTCCACAGGTTGGCCAAGTGTTCCCCACATTGACTGACCAAGCCGTCAATCATCAGGCAATCGGCAGACCACTTTCCCCTGGAACAAAAGCATTGGCATTAGAATTCCTGTAATACAGTTGGAACAAAATAAACAGACAAAAGTTTTTAAATGAGTACTCACTTAGCCAAAGAGGTGAGCTCCTCCCTGCGAAGTGAGTAATAGTTGCTAATGACTGAGTGACTGTAGAAAGGCCTGGAGATCTGCATGGCATCAACATCTATAGAGAAGACACCGGTTACAACCCGTAACGGACAATGATAAATCATCAAAAAGGTTCTTCCCAAACATGTCTACCTGATCCTTCAGGTAGCAGGCCAGTGCGACAGAACCAGAGGACCACTTGAGCATACTTTGAAATCAGACTAGACGCCACATTTTTGTTGATCAGACTCATGAGACCTGTACAAAGCAATAAAGAGCAACCATTATTTAACCAATCACCTTATCTGTGAATATGGAACAGACAGAAGGTAAAAGTTGACTGGCATTACTGTAATTCAGTAGTCATCCACACAATGTACAACTGTTCATAGATGTCAACAATGCATCACACCTGACACCTGGAATTTACCTTGGAGTTAATCAAATATGTTAGTAGCCAAAATAGGAGGACACTATTTTGAGATATCAACTACAGTGTGTTGTGTTCTGCATAAATAAACCCTTTTGTGGACACCTACTGTAAAAGCAACGTAACACAGTAAGATGAAATATGTGCATACCCTTTTGCGTGAGCTCTTGAGCTTCATTCAGCAAACATTGGAAGATTGTGCTGAAGTTCTGCAGCAGTCTCTGGGTGTGCTGCAGCAAATGCAAGGTCTGAGGGTCTGTGAAGTGGGACGAGTTGTCGAACAGAGGTGCACCTTGGAAAAACAAGAAAATGACAACTTCAAGCTAGCATTTATTTGGGGGGGGGGGGGGCTTGACGTCCTGACGTTTTGAACATAATGATCTCTAATATAATGTTAATTTCATCTGACATTTTTCAATTTAGTCTCAGTTTTAGTACAGTTCCAATCACGCTTGTTAGTTTTCATCATAATTAGTAAACCTCCTCCCGCTTTAATTTAGTTAACTTTTAGTCGACTATAAATCTAGTATTTTAGTCCAAAAAACAATTGTATTCATCTAGTTTTAGTCAACAAAAACTGTGAAAGTTTTAGTCAGGACAATCCTTTTATCACTGTATGTTTTTTGTCAGCATTTAATGTTAAATATTTCACATCTATAATAGTAATGCACCGAATATTAGGCTACCGAAAATTTTCGGCCAAAAATATGCATTTTTGACATGCGGCCCAAATTAAATTAAAACCAAAAGAGGATGTTGTGGTGATGCAAGCAAAAAAAATACCACAGGGGTGAGTGTCCGCCTCGCTGCTTACTGGCGTTTCACCGTGAGAGTACCAGCAGCTTTGTGCACACACCGGAGAAGGGCGGTGCTTGGTAAACTATTGTCCAGCATTTCAGCGGGTCGAAAAAAGGGAGCACTGCCGAAAACTGCACTACAGGTGAGCCACTCTTTCTCCTGCAGCGCCTTCCTTTTTTTCTTTGATTAGAGCCCCTTGATCCACTTTTTCACTTGCAGCATTAGTTAGCGGTTAGCTTAACATTAATGTTGGAATTGTTTAGCCGTTGGATTTTTGTTACATTCTAACTATAATTTACTTCTTCTTCTTTCTTA